>NC_060221.1:0-625000 GCF_907164935.1 Osmia bicornis bicornis | reverse complement strand
AAGATTCACGATGCGATCGGTGGAAATCAGATTTTTTTCAAATAATATTTAAAGATTGATTCTACCTGAAGAGAATGGATAGGTTGCTGTAGAATGATTTATAATAATACTCCTGTGGTTCGTATTTTAGTGCCCAAAGTCATCTCAAGTTTCCCTTCCGTTTCGATAATAATACACGAAGGAAGTTACGAATGATATTAACTTTTACATAAACTACCAAGTATCCCACTACCTACTCATTTTTTAATTTTCACCTTCGCGTTGATTTACGTTTTCAAAATAAAAATGTACGCGAACAATTTGATATATTATTACAGTTTCAATGGGTAGCCGGCTACCCGGTTTCATACACACGAGATAAACTAAAAACAAAGTACATAAATAAAAAGAAGAGGTGGTATATATTCGTACAACTTCGATACGAGAATATCAGAAAAATATGGCACGATAATATCATATTTTCACGCAGTTATCGAACCAACGACGCCGTGGTAGCGAATAAAAATTTATTCGAACGTCGAATTGCCAGTTCCCTGGACCATGGGGATAAAATATCGTCTCTCATCGCGAGCATAAATCTTTGAGAGGACACGTTTGCTCTGTACACGCTCGAATATCGTATACCGGGTGAGCATCCAAATTTACACGTGCGTTTAAGAAATATATACCCGCATTCGTGGTACCGGTAAAAGCTACAAGAGTAAAAATTTAAAAAGAGAAAAAAAACAACAGATACGTTATATATTGAGTTGACTAAAAAGTTTTCGCATTTTTTTATCATTAAATAACGTTAATGTCCCTTTAAGATTATAAAAGTTTGAATTTCAATGCATCTAATAACAAAAATATGAAAATTGAAGAAAGAAAGAACGTTGCGTATGTGCATATTACACGTTTGTAAATATACCGATCGAATCATGATTTTTGCAGTCTCATTTATATTTGATCAAGCCTCGTATATTCGGCGGGATAGCATCTTACCGCATATTTATTAAGCCTTTCTTTCGTTCGTTCTGACGGGCCGTAACTCTTTAGCCACGATGCACTTGTCGTGCGTCAATCTTCTTGCTTACAAAGTTCCCGTGAAGAATTAAACGAGACGTATGCACATATGTATGTACGTTTAAATAAAACGTTTGCTTTGAGTAACGTCTTACCGTGAAACATATTCATTTACCGCGTTAGCCATTATTATCTACTGACCATTCATTTGCGCGTATTTCATTTGCATTAAAAGGAAATTTCTTTTGCTTTTGTTTCGAACAAGCAAAAAGCATGGATTAAAAATTTTCCAAATTTGCAAAATTTACACGCTCATAACTTTTTAAACACTGGATTCCTGAAGTTAAGACTTGGATTTTCAAATTCTACGCATCAAAAACTACAGATGAAAAAAATAAAATGTCGAAAGTTTAGTGTGCCCAAAAGTAAAGTTCAGCCAGAAAAAATTCCCCTCACTTTACTTTAGGACACTTTTACTGTATTTGCTACGGTACTGTGACGCCATATTGATAAAGTTGACATGCGTTTTTGGATTATACACATCAAAAACTATTTAAGAAAATAAAATGTCGAAAATTTGGTGTCCCCTAAAGTAAACTTTAATCCCTAGTTTCAATAATTTTCTTGATTACATATCACGTTCTACTGCGCAAAGCTGATAGATTTAAATATTAAGCATGCAAATTGAAGCGACTACCGGCTTCTTTAAAAAATGCAGTCTGTCCGCCATTTCGAAATTTAAAGACTTCACAACTTTGCATTAGTATTATCATCGCGAAATAAATCAATATTCTCAAGACATAGTCCCGATTAGGAATATAAAAATGTCCAAAACTCACCACACGTGGTCGAAATGCCAATTGGATGCTTATTGTTAGTAGTGGACGTCGGATGTTTTCGAACAGCCTTCTCCTCCATTTTCAAGTTTTCTTCCATTGTTCGGTGTAATGGTTATCCCTGTCTTGATGCACAACACTGTTTCACACTATGCGTATAATATTGTTCGTTATTACTCGCTAAATATAATTATTTCGCGCGATAATTTACTAACGATGTTCATCGCGGCCATACTTGTAATAGACTAACCTTGCTTGTGTATTTGGTTACTTCTTCCGGTTGTCGCTTAGGGACTTGGTGCCTTGCGCGGCGCCACTGTTTACGTTTACATATTTCGGCCGATCGTTCGCACTCGGTTTAGCACGCGATAGATTAACGTCTGCTCTTCAGTGTCGTGTTTACTTTCTTACCGTTTGGTGTTTAATTTATCATCTGGGAAACTGCTGCACAAATTCTGTTCGTTATTTACAGCACACTGTACTCGTATGATATCGATACTTACATTCCAATTCCGAATAATTGCTGTTATAACCTACGAAGAAAATTTGTGCAACTAATTTAGTGTTTTAAAAGTGTTTGGTGTTACAATTGTGCAAGGAGGTTATCTTCTAACGAGGTGATGTACCTATAAATAATAAATTTTATTATTTAACATACAATTTAAATATTTCAAATTCTATTGTTTCGTTCTCGTGGTATTATATTGCAACAATAGTGAATCATAGTTTCTTACGTCTCAAGTGTGTCAGTAGGGATTTATATTCCTTATCTCATTTATAATAATTTAACGGAACAATACACAAGCCAGATTCAGAGTCATTTTGTTGCAATTGATTCCGTATCAACTTTCTCTCAACAGTTATATTCGCGATGTATCGACACGATGTGGAAATAAATCAGAATTACGGAACGATTGTAACGTACAAAATTCCAATTGCAAACGATTCACGTGTCGAGGCGTAGCTTTTCTAAACCGCGAGTCCATCTAGATATTCCAGCCCGCTAAACATAACCTATAAAAATACAATAATGAATCAGCTTGCAAGCGAGCGAATACCGCAAAATTTTACGAAAGTTGTTTCCTACTGTACCTCGATCGATGTTCGCTTTCTCACGCAGTGAACTGCATCAATAGCCTCATATAAACTAACATACTTTCAAACGCTTAGATCGCGACCGTCTATCGTGCTTCGTATTTCGTCGCGAACAAACTTCGACGTTAAGGGTGTTCATTCACGCTAATGCTTCTCCCTCCCGGCTAATATCGAAACACGACGAGACAAACTTGAAACGAAGTTAATGGACTAATTACTTTTCGACCGGATAACATCCCGTGGACGAGATTTATGTTCCCGATACATTGGCGCGTAAAAAGACGCTTCGGTTCGACGAACATGCGCAGACGCATGCGCAAACGCGTGCGCAGTTCAACATCGGACAGAGCGCGGGAAAAAAAGAATCAAACAAATTGTTTTGCGCGCGGCAATAAATATTCATGACCGAAGGTGAAACGACGAATACCCTGACCGGTACTATAAATCGAGTTTACGGAATGAGTCAACGAGTCATCGGCCACTTCCTTTTTCGATACACGCGGAACACATTTGGTCGTTCTTAAACGTCGCGTCGTTGCAGTATCATTGAACAATAAATAATACGTACTGTTCGCGGTGGTCCAGTGTGTTCCTCTTGTTCTTTTCTCTCCCTTTCCTTTCAACGGGGCCAACAACTCCACCCACTTAATTAAATACCGTATTAATCGATCACAAATTTCGCCTCCCGGTACCAGGCAGCGGATACCACGTGATTCTTTCGTTAATGGCCAATTTAACGTTCGTCTTTTCAGCGCTATTGTGCCGAAAGAATATTGTCTGCCTTTTAAAATGAAAAAAAAAAAAGGTTCAAATTGAGGAACCGGCGTTCAATTAATAAAATTTCACGGTAACACGCGTCCTGATACCATCTGATGCATCTTAAAAACTTTAAAGATGCTTACTTAAATGCAAATTGTCGATGATAGGGTTCTTCTTCGTTTGTAACATGACGTTGATCGACAGGTATGAAATATTAAAAATTGAAAGCAAGAAGTATTGGATGTCCCGTTCAAATTAACGTTACGTTCTAGTTTTTTCATTCTTGCAAATGAAATACATTGTGGAATGTACTAAAAAAAAAATAATATATAGGTATGTTCAGTTATTTCTACCATCATGGCTTCCAATTAATGTTTTGTATAGTAACATCTCTTTATCTTCGCGTGTTTTATTGCGCGTGAATCAGTCTAAAATCGCAGCTCGAAGCGTGAAGGTTCCTTCTGTTAGCAACGTTCGTCACGCTTTCTTGTTGTTAAACATCTTTTTGTTTATTTGCCGAGTCATATCGCTATTTTATATCCCGTTGTGTGTCAAAATACGTTTTTTAAAATTTCCAAATTTTTTTTACGAATCTTCAACTAGTATTTACCGGCTTGATTGAAATTGTGCGAAAGGAAACCGATTTGACGGCTTACTCAAGCGAGCAATGATGGTTAAACTCGTATCAAAGTGAACCTTCGATCTCGATCCTGAGATAATTTGCGTGATTCATCGTTAAATAACGCGAATAATCATCTTGCGCTGTTATAACGAAGAATCAAAGATAATTTGGAATGTCCGCAATCATTTGAGAGGCATCTTCGAGAAAACGGATCTGCGTGTGACTCAAAAGCATCGCGTAACTGTACATTCTCCCCGTTTCTGTTTCTTTTTTTTTTCTTTTTTTTTCCTTTTTTCTTTATTTCTTGCCGATTCGTTTTATCCACGCAATGGGGCATTGTTCGAATTAAGGGTCGACGAATGTTCATAAAGTTATGCAGACTCGCGGTACCGTTTGTCCACGAAACTTTCACGTCGTTAGTTTGTACCCTTATTTTCGTGCGCGGAACGCGTATCGTACCACGATTATAATTTATAAACGGCATTTTGATATGTTGCTCGTGGCGGGTCGTTTGAAACGGTACATTCCTCAGGTTTAGCACTAGAACAACCGATATTAAGCATATACCTCATAGACTTTCTTCACAATTCTTAACAAATTTCAGATTTCTATTTAGCCTTGAATATTATTAAATAAAATAATTTTCCATTTAATTTTATTATCTCATGGAATTTCAATAAATTTAATTATACCCAGGTATGTGTCGAACAATATAATTTTACAAGGGTACTATTTAAATGAATATTTGAATAATTAACCACCTGCAAGTCTGTAGTAGTTATATTCTTGATATCTCAGATAGATTCATTTTCTTTTAATTAAGAAAGAAAAAATGAAAAGGTGAAAAAAAAACGAGTTCAATAAACGCAAGTTGATATCGTGACGGACATATCTACACCGAACAGCCAGGTTGCGAAACAGTTTCCCTTGCATTTATAATTTCGACACATATTCCCGGCATTTTCTGTCAATCAGTCTGGTTCTCGTTTTTTTCGTCCTACATGACTAATTAAAGAGGCCGTCGAATAAAAATGTTGAAATGCTAATTGACGAACGGTGTCGTATTAACGATCGTGAATTTATGAATAAATTTTATCTGAACGGGTAAACTTCATTCGATCTGATTTAATAGCTCGAAGTTCGAAGAATCTTAACACTTTATAATAAATGTTACATAGAATACAAATTTTTCTATTTACCTATTCTACATGATAGCCTAAATGAAGTCTAATATTTAATTTAACTTGCGATTAAGAACAAAATATGGAAAACAAGGAATTTCGACGAGTAATCATTAGGAAGTATAAATCAGTAGACGTGTAACACACTGGTCGGATAATTGAAAGGCAGATTCGTGTAAGCATTAGCTAATGGTAAGCCCGCGATTATTCACCAAGGACACCATAACCATTTTACCGTAATTAATATCTCGTGCTTAATAACCCACGTGTGCCCGTGAAACGGAGAATCTTTACCGGGTCTCCTCTGTGAGCTCGAATAAAATGGCTGTACGTTATCAGAAAGAATTATTAACGGGAATTTATGTATCCTGGTCGAGGGTAGTACGGGTAATAAGGAAGAGGAGAGGACCACCGTCAATGTACGAGCGTTTCATCTCGAAAGATATTCCCTCGAAGCGAAGGAAAAAGCAAGGGGCGCGGGAACCGTGACGAAGACGATATACTCTTTTGCTTTTAATTTCGTTTTAGTTTCGTTTGCCGCCATTATTCCAGCGACCCTGCCCTTGAAACGGGTTTGCAAGCGCGGTTTCAGCAACAGCCACCGGCTACGATTGAGTAATCACATAGCGGTACCCACTATCCTTCGCGGGTTTCGGTTTTTGCCCCCTTCTAAAAATAATTCTTCAGCCGTCCCTGGACGACAATTTCAGATCGACAAAAGGATCGCTTCAACAGGTTCTACTTCGACTCTTATTTCCTACCTTCTATCACGATCTATTTACATATTCGTAGGTTTTGTTTTTTTTTTTTCAATCTGTAGCTTGTCGATGACTCGTACTATCTTGTCTTTTTAATATTTCTAGCCAGTTGTCGATGACGTGGTGATGTGCATTTTTATATTTTAATTCCCGACCTCTTATCTAGGCCATATTTTCTATACATCCCTGATATGAATTTTTTTTTCAAATCTCCAAAAATGGTTGATTTTATTTTCAATAAATCTAACCAATTATTCTTATCCTCTCAAGTATTTGAAATACTGCAAATTTTCTATTTTTCCCACACTGAGAGTCGGAGCGTATCGATTGATCAATAATTACGAATAGAACTATCGGCGATGATGTAAGAGTTTCGTGTTCCCGTGACGCACACACGAATGTGCATAGAGAGAAATGTAGATGTATGTAAGTCATACATACGCGTAACCGTTGTGTTCATAATCCAGCGTGAACGATATACGTCGAATCTGGTTGTCGATCTACAGCATTGATACAAGCAGATCCGATAGATCCCATAAATCTGCAATGCCCGACGTCCTTGCGACTCTGGCCACTCGTAATATCCTCCACTTCCACGGGGCTCGATGTACACCCACCGGTAGATCCGATTTACATCGAGCTTACACGATGAAAATGTGTTCGAGATAAGGTGGCTATGATCGAGAGCTTGGCACCCAAGGTAACCGCAGGAAGTTTGTTTTCATGCAAATCAACGGTTACGATCGACTAATCATTCTGTTCACTGTTCTTGCTATTCTTTGTAGTATGGAAACAATGATTCGGAGGGATTTGTTAAAGAAAAGTTGAATTTTTTTATCATTGCCACTTGTGATTTCATTTAGAGCTGTGGTGTCTTGATATTTAAAACTTTTCAGAATTATTCATTATTATGACATTATTTTAATACAAAAATTATGACAAAATTATGATGAAAGCAACAGGGTAATTAAGTTTGTTTTCAGAAATTGCATCTGTTTTGGTAAAATATTGAAAGTAAACCAATCGAGCCTTTCACAATTTAACGTTGACATGTAATTAACCTGCCAAATCGTCATCGAATATTGTACTCCATTTTGCAAATTATAGGTTTGTAGTACCTTGGATGCTTCAATGATTTTTTGATAAAATGAAATGTATATTACGTGTACTCGTGATCTATAGTTTGATCGATGGAAGGAAGAGATACGGATGTCAATTTTATTCATCGAACTCTTTAATTATCAGCCGCTTTTTTTAAAAGAGATTCGATAACGCTACAAGTAAGAAACCGTGTTTAATGCATTAAACAGAAATATTAAGTGCATCGTGGAAAGTTGGTCTGTTAATTACGAGCGTAGTCATTAATGTCACTTCGCGTTGATCTCTATATTCAACAGCAACATTTTAGTTTCTCCGTGAATTTAACAAGCATCTCGTTAGATTCGTTAGAATTCATGCATTTATAAGATCGCTGCGTTTCGAAAGTTCTTTAGCAGTTTTACCCGAGGCCAATTGCCATAAATTAAGATTTCAGATTTGAATATTCCTCTTATTATACTACTTAGGAAAATTTGGAAATTGGAAATCAATCCTTAATAATTGGTATTATTGCACTTTGATTTGAAAGTTGGTACATTAGAAAGATCTAAATATCATAAAAATGCTATATACGATTTAATGGAAATAAAATGACTACTTGGAAGGATTTTATGATTTGAAGGTACCATGTATAATTGTTATAATTTCAATCTCTTCACAATTAGCAGATTCGCGCAATTAACTGTCGATTCAATCATTAAGCAGGCGTGCACGATATCGCGAATTATACAGTTTCTAAAACAATGTTGAAAATTTCTCGGTGAAAGATGATCTCTTGGAATTTTTTAATTGTATACATTTAACTCGATACAAGACAATGGCAATGAACGTACAAGAAAACATTTTTAAAGTTCCATTGTTCTTTGATAAATTATAATATGCTGAACTAATGTTTTATTTTGCTGAAGGTTTAGCAGCTTTGTACTTCATACCTTTACCTATTTATATAATTAATTCGATATTAAATTAACATGTTAACGAGTAGACTGGATCATTTAACACTCAGTCTATCCTGGAACGGTGCTGATTTTCTATAACCATAATCATTGCTGTTTATGTTAACTCTGATACTTAAATTCACTAGATTTTAAAATTCAGCTTGGTTCTACTTCCTCGCTAATTTACATATTTGCGTAATTGCTGTAACTTGAGAATTAATAGTGATTCTACGTAGCACTATCGTTATAAGATACGTTCAAATAAAAATCTACTAATTAAATATTTCACTTTCTTATTTTCTTATTCAATAATTACTACACTTTCAAAATTAAATAAATACAAACAATTTCATATTATTCTCATATTTATAAATAATAGTTTCAATAGAGCTTCTCAGAATAATATTAAAAGTATAAAATACTTGACAATAACCCATCGTCCCAACAAAATTTATTCGACCATTTCAATTTATTTTCTAACGAAATATCGTCTTGCACCTTTTTATTTCTTGCCGCAATCTCTGCAGCAATGTTTATCGTATCCGTAACCGATGCATCCTTGCAAGACTATCCTCGTTCAATGAACCGAAGACGAAATCGTTGTGCAATGCACGCTACCGCGGCCGTACGCGTACCGTACTTGTACAATGTTGCATAGACGATTTCTCAGGGGAAAGAAACGCTCTCCGTGGCACGGTTTTCGCGAGAAACAACGATAAACGATAATATTAAATCTGTCACGGAACAGCGCAGCGCGGCGCCTGTTAATTGTCCCGTGTCTTAGCTGTTAAACTTGAAGTACGCTTTTCACGGTGAACGCACGATACACGCGGTTCCGATTGAATGGCACACACGCCAGGCTCGAGGACATTTTTCTCCCGTCTCTTTACATTTTCCGCGATCTACATTTCACTGCGAATTGCTGGACGTTGGAGCTGCAATGTTTATCAGGATTGAACGGCTACATAGTTACGTAAGCGTGGAATGTGTTCCCGGTGTAACGGAATGCAGGGACGAGTATCTCGTATGGATGCACGCGGTTGAATTCTATGTTCAATTGGATAACGTCTTACGTCACGGGACCGACTCTCCCATATTTGAAAATTGTCTGCGAATTTTTATTTCAGTAGTCAGCCACCGCTGTCCATGATTATTAACACATTTGTCAATTAATATGTATTGCACAGTTGGGTGCAAAGTAGGCTCTTCTTAGTTAACGCTTTCACCGACATTTGAAATTTTACATATGTGCTTTGAAATAAAAAAAAAACGATGATCTTAGGTATCTTGTGTGCGAAAGGGTTAAGAATAAGTATAGAGGGAGAGAAGCTAGGAATCCTATCCTTGGAAGAACGTAAGAAAAGCCTAGCAACAATGAAATTATTCATAAATTTGCAACTCAGCGAGAGTATCGGAAGCCCATCGTTGGGCACGGGACGCTTTCTGCAACGGGATCGCGTGACACGGACCACCTTCGACTTGGTGGGTTCGTTAATGAAAAAGCAATTACGGATATGGTTAATAACCACGCCACCTTCTTGCACTTTTTTTTCTCTCTTCCCTCTCCGACCGGGTCGAGCGGTCTAGAATTATCGAAAACAAATAACGGTTCGCGCGAACTTTGGTGGAAGTTTGCGTCTGCGAAACCGGTACTTGTCTCGATATTATACAGCTTCGTGTACCGTTCGTTGCGTAACGTTCGTTTCAGATGTGTAGACTGCCTGCCATTTATAAATTTTCCGGACGCTTATGCAATAGACCCACACAGCCGCGCGAAACAGCGTGAAATTTGTAGCCGGTTACATTTTCCTAGCGACGAATTTTCGTGTTCGAGAACGTGTCAGATGTCGAGGGAACGAGAACTTGCTTGCTCGCCGGACGACAACTTCCTGTTTCAGGGTTGGAATGGGACGTACGATTTCGAGGAACATATTATAATATTTAAAAATGCAAATGACCGGGTAGCGATACACTTGCGGTGTTTAGAATTACGCAATTTTTGATGATTCAGATTTCCAAGTGACGTAATATATTATTTGATTAATTAATTCGAGCCAGAAATGGATACCAGAGACTATTGTTCATTTGAATAATCCATAATTTAATTAGCAACAATCTATAGTCAAATGTCTTAAATTATAGGCAATTAATGGTAATGAATTATCTTCTTCTTTTGCTAAAAGTTAATTACTTTGTCTGCAAAGTTTTTGCTAGTTGATTAATTCTAGTTAGATGAATAGAAATCATCTGTTTTTCTGCCTCTACCGATTAGTTCATTATTCATGAATCTTTTGACGCTACTTTACATAGCATAACTAATCATCAGCATAGGTAACAAAAGATTTCTGAAGAAAGCTATTATTCGTTCTATTAAATTTTTTGCATTTTCAACGGCAAACAAGATAAGTAGATCTTCTCTTTCTGATGATTCATTCAGTTTAACAAGATATGTATGTAAAAAATAACCACTTGAACTCTCTTTTGAATTTCACTCGAGGATGATTCTTACCTGGATGATTATTTGAATAAAAATATATCTGTTGTCTCATTCGTTATTTTTGCCAGCACAGTTATGGGTCCCCTATTATGAATTTAAATAGGACGTTTATTCTAACGGTTTTCACCCTTTTTTCAGACTCGCAATAATAAATAAAAACTATGTTAACATTAGACACTTGATATTTTTGTTAAAACTAAAGGACCTAGTCTGTGCTTAGATAGAAATTATAGTTACGTGAATGGTTCCTATCATAATTTCCACCATTCGATCACGTCACAGATAGAAAACAATGTCTCAGTTTTTTCCAAGCAACATTGTCAACGAAGGTGATTATTATTTCATGAGCACGCTGCAGTCCTTTGATTTTTTTTCCACTATGTAACCACGGACGTTCACTCGTATGAGGCCGTCTCGCATTTTCCTCGGCTATCTATTTAGTGTTCACAACGGCATGGAAAGTATTTCATACCGAAACAGGTCGCGAGAAATATTATCAGACTGGAAACCCGTTCGACGAAATTTTCGCCTGACCGCAGATCGGCTGGTTACAGCTGCCCCCGAATCTCATTAAAGCATTCCTTCAAATTAATCCGCTTTAGAGCTGTACAGCTGAGCGATTGTGAAAATGAATCTTTGCTGTAGGGATTACGACTTGAATGGAAATATTCTTTTAATTAAGGATAAGAATAAAAGAAGTATGTATCCTAATCGTAAGACCTAACTTGAAAACATTCTAGCATAGACCTCCTAACCTCCTTTCCTCGCACTGTGCAGAGAATAAAGGCAGTGATTAAGTCTTACCTTTGCAACTTTCCTTATTCCAAGCAAGCTCGAACAGCGCATGATTTCTGATAGAACCTGTATATCGCGATTCTTTGTAAACAACTGGGAATGTAAAGTAGGCGGTGGATGTACCGCGAAAGACATCCGAGAAAATGAAGATACCGTTACGAAGCGGCATAATTGTAGTCACGGCTAATGCGAGGACATGTAAGAACCGTGATACGCAAGCAAGTAAGGTAGTTGTATCACGCGCTACGTAATTGTCGGAAACCTCTACGCCGGGAATGTTTCCCGCTGATCGAGCCGTTTCGCCTTACCACGAACAAATATTCTCGTTTCAATTTAAATGTCTATTGAATCGGCGCGAGGAATTAACGTGCCACCGTGTAAAATATGAATTTCTGCACGGTCCTATTAAGCCACGACAGTTGCCGTTTCAATTCAGACCGGGAAATGCCAACAGGTGTGCTTGCTTTCATTCACCGATCATCTCTTGAATGTTACCCGGCCTCCTGATATCCATGATTTAAAAGAAGATCATTAAATACGAGAATAAAGCTGGCCTTTTCAATCAAATAGATAACGATAAGCTTATTACGTAACAGGCAATAATGATGTAATTGTTTTAATTAATTACTATTTTTAAAATGTTTTTATTTTCCTCGGTAGAATAATTGTGTGCAGGAAATTGAAAAATTACTTCGCAATATTTGCATACATTTTTTTATTTACTTCTTTTCAACGTCTGTCGTCCCTGAAAACCGGAAGTACCCTGCATATCGGCTTGTCAATCTGAATACGAAATGCGATACTCTTGGCAGCATACATTATATCATAAATTAATGCAACCGGGCTAGTTATTTCTAAATAAAATCTGTACCTCGAAGTATTTAACGCGTCAATTAGGAATTTTTATTTTTATTATTTTTTTTTTTTTCAAAAAATAAATAAATTTTAATATTAATTAATAGTTATGATTCAGATGATTGAAACGCGTCGGTTTTCGACACCGAGAATAAATCCGAAGGCCGCCTTGCTACGGGAATAAATAATTTGCAAGGTATCCATTAGGCGCGCGTTCAAACGACAACCGTGCATTTTTATTAATCCTTATTCGTTCACCGTCGTTTTCTTATCACCGACTCGATCCTACTGATATCCGACTCGTTATAAAAATCGAAGATAAATAGTAATAAAACTGTTGAAGGCCTTTACAAATGGCTATCGATATGACGTGCATATATCTACATTGTAACATGCGGCATTTGGAGAACAGATACTTTGATTGAACGCTTTATGATAAAATGATTTCGTCGTGAAACAACCGATCCATAATAATTTTTCTCGAATCAATTAGCGAACCAAGAATCAATGTGTTTTGTAATTAATCATTTAGTTTAAAATTCTCGAGCTATTTACTTTTTTAACACCCGGTAAGTTTATTATACCGTTACCCCTTGGCAATTCAACGTCCTCGCGACGAGATAACGAATTTACGACATTAACCCCGTTGCACCACGCTCGAGGAACCACGATGCCGATCTTTGCACCGCACGAAGAAGCACAGATACAGAAGGAATGTGTTTCGCGAAATCTGATGACGAAAGAGCTGTGATCCTTGGATGATTGGATGATTCGGTTAATCTTCCAAATCTTAACCCCGTTTGGCTGAAAATTTTTTTATTTTTAGCAATTTCAAATAGGAATGGATAGAAAATGGAGGAAAGTATGATGGACGTCCAGCTGGACGAAATGGCGGATGTCGAAAAAAAAAGGAAAGATAATCAGAAAAAGAAGGAAAGAGGAGAGGGTGAGAGCAGGCGTTCTTTCACGTAGAACCCGCGAGATTTCGTATGCCGGAGAGAGAACAGAAATTCCTCTGCTCTCCTAAAAGACGCATGGATCAAGCAGAGAAAGATAGAGAAAGAGAGGAAGATACTGAACGGATGTTGAGACGACTTTAAAATGCATCCTGCGTGCACGTCTTTGCCTTTTCCCTTCTTCCCTCTTTCTTTTTCGTTCCTCCACTTATTGTCCTCTGCCGTTGCGTTGGCTCGGTCTCTCGGTCCTCTCGCTGCGCCTTTTGGCCATTTTTTGCTGTCGTTATTCGGTGAAACGCCTCTTCCTCTGGGTACGCGCAAAAAGCCCGGTAATAAGGCGGGAACGGGGCGATCGAGTTTCGAAATGAAGCAACGGTGCTCGAATGCGCGAATGAAAATGTAACCGCGAACAAATTGCCGTTGAAGGGAAATTATGAAGGGTTCCGTTTCGCGGCACCTTCGCCGCGTGCTGCTTTTGCTGTTTCCGGTGATTTTTCGGTACGGTACACTTCTTAAGCTCAAGATATTCTTTATTGGTAAGATTCTTTGGGATAAACGTCGTTTCTTTTTTTTTCTTTCCTTTCGAGGTGCAGCGAACTGACGGAATTTATGAGAGCTTTCGTTTAGAATATTAATTTAATACTTTGAATTCCACGTCGACCATTTTATGGGCAATGATACGCGTATAAATTTGTTAAATATTTTTAAATATAACTATTGGAACAAGGGCAAGGGTCAGAAGGGACAGATTTTCAATAATTGCTTTGAATCTTCTGTTATTTTCATCTTTAATTTAACCATAATAATTATCGTTACCGTTATCGTCGTGGTGATCAGCTTCGGTTTCTTTAGCGATAGTTTCCTCGACGAATTAACAAAATAATTATACGGTTCACGGTGTTGCGCAAAGGTATGTCCGGCCGAAAACGTGACTTTCTTAATTTTCAGCAGGCCCGGCTCGATTTACCTGGTCGCTCGTTGCCTCCAGCGTCGAGTTCCTACCTACTAATTACTAATTAGCAATTAGACCCGCGCGCAACGCGTACTCGGTTTGCTTTTCCAGGACAACCTCCACTGAAATCATATTTCTTTCTAATGGTCGTGTTGGAGGTTGAACATAATTATTGCCTCTATAAGTGTCGCCTCTTATTATCGAACTCGCCCTTTATTATTAATAATAATTATGACTTTTCTGGACAGTCGTTTTCCTTCCCTTTTTCTCAAATTTTCTCAGCACTATGAAAGAAAAAGAACGATATTTTATACAAAAAATTAGTTGAAATGGCATGAAACTTCCATCAACGGGTAGCTAATCGTTTCCGTTCGCTTTTGTCATGTAGATTTTGCAAACGGCTGATTTACGATCGCGATGCTGGGAGAAACGAACGATTACCGCCGCCACGATTTATACGTTTGTAAGTTTGTGCCGCGAGAGCACTTAGGATCGGATCGAACACGTACGTATCTTGTAGCTGGCAGGTATGCAGGCAAAAACCGCTGCTTGTTGCGCGAATAGGTGCATTAAACGCGTATCACCGTGCACATACAGCAGAACCTGGTGATTCGGTTTGCTTTCACGTTCGAAGGCATTCGCAAAAGTTGCCCGTTTCGCTTAATTAATTGTCAGACACGTGCTCCGCGTGTTTTTGGTAATATCAACCAAATTCTGAAGCGATAGTCAAAGCAGTTGCATTATGAAAAAAAGAATTCGAAAAATCCTTAAGAGTCACGTCTCGTTAGTTTTGCTAACTTCCACGTGTTATCCAAAAATGAATTTGTAACAGCGATTCCTAATACATAATAACCGATGTAACTTCCTCGTTTCGTAACTAACATTAGCACTTACATTAAATTGCGGGTATAGTTTCATTTTCTCTTCGTAATATAATTCAATAAGTAAAAGTGCGCAACTAGAATTTTCGTTATGTTTAAACTGCGTAAAGTAAATTAACGAAAGAGGTAAGAATCGATGAGTGAATTAAATCGAAGCACGACGTTACATTTTCTCGTTTAATTATTAGAATCTAGAATTATCATCGAAATCAACGTACCTCCGAGCGAATCCCAGGGAACGAAATGGCGAAAGATTGAAATGGCGAAAATAGGGTGTTGTACGCGATCGAACCAGTTTCCTCGCGGGAATCGAGCGCAATTGTGTAACACCGGTGTACCGTTCCACGAGGATCAGGCACGCATCAAAATACCATGGCGAGACGTAGGTGTACACGGTTGTTCGTCTTCGAGATGGCCTACCGCAAACACGTTCAGTAGCAAGCCGAAGTATCTGTTGCAAACTACCGGTGCAGCTGCGAGTTGGAGCTTAGCTAAACCCTCTAGGCTCTGCTGCTATCCGATGGTACCGATATTTATACGTGTATCTAGGTGCTCGTGTACTTGCCAGTTGCTTCACGCGATACCGTGCTAGATTTACCAGCGCGTACGTAGCCGCCCGTTTCACTCAGCCAGCAATAAATACTGCTTTAGCTGAGCGTGTTTCACTGTACGTACAGGCTGATTCCAAATTAGCGTCGCAAATTTAGACGCCTATCCCACGTATCTAAAAGAAGAAACCTGGCTGTCGTTTACGGTTCGTCCGACTTCGAAACGAAATTTAAGTTAAATTTTTTCAACCCCTTTGTGATTTATGCACCATCCCGTACTAAAAATAAATCCTTTTTCCACATGGAATATAATCAAAATTAGAATCAGCCTGTAAGAATATCAATACCTTATCAATACACGCTCGCAAATCTAAACGATTGCGATTGCTCAATACTTTCCTCCGGATGCATTTCTTTGGTGTTTTCCGTTAGAAGTATGCGAATTCCCGGCGATCGTATTAATAACAGCTTTTCCAGCGGCCCGCTTCCTAGAAATAGTTGGAATACCGATTAATCGAGTAGAAAGAAGTGGCACGACGAGAGAGCTTTACTGGGTACCGATTAACGCGATGCATCCCGTGTCCGCTTCTGATCGCGAGAGTCGACGCGGGAAACTATTCTCCGCTTTCGAACCATTTCCTTCGAATCGTTGAGAATTGTAATCTTCCGGCGTTTTTTTGCCGCGCCAGATGAAAAGAGATTTGCAATTGTCGAAGTGGGCTAATCAGAGGTAATCAAAGGTGCGAATGAGGGAAACTCGTTGCGTCCATCCGGTGTATCAAGGTCGTGGTTGTTCTTAAATTTTTCGCCTAATTTCAAGTTTAGCTAAGAAGAAAAATATTAATTAACCCCAAAATCGTGATTTAATAACTTTGCAATAAGGTTATTTTCTTCAATAATACAATGAACAATTGTATTCTAGCTATCGACACAGTTATTTCATCATCCAATCAATTTTCCTTACCGAGGCTAAACAAAAGCGATCAGAAACCTTATCAGTGACAAGATCAACCTACATCGACGTTTCGTTAGAAATCCCTCAAGGTCTCAGAGATTTCGATCCAACCTATTTCTGTTCACCCGAGATCCGTGCCTTTAATCCTTTCAACCATTGACTGACACCTTATCTCCCTGTCTATCATCCCCACCAGGTAATTGCCGTTTGTTCATCGATTAAACGCCGCGTTTCCTCGCGACAAACGTTCACCTTTCCACTCGTATTCGTGTCCGCGAGATCGCTATCGGGAATTTCTCGCTTCATCATTCGCGAAGATACGAGGCAACGGTTGAAAGTGTGGGCTAATGGCAGATTCCTGGAGGTGTAAACGTAACTAATGCGATGATTCATCGAGAAATTAGTCAAGAGTCTTTAAACTGGTGGATCCATCGGATGCAATTAGTCTTCTTTAAACAATGCGAATCTATCGCTCTGAATCGTTAATTTCTAACGTGAAACATCTTCGAACCCGCGCGAACTTGCAGAAATTCTTCTCGATACACTTATCCAGGAAAGATGTCATTGATAAACGTGCACGATCTCGGCGAAAGAAAATAAAAGTGAAGAAATTACAAGGTTTCCTACATCCTGTCCGTCAGTGTAGGTCTAACGTTCAAATCAACGTACAGTTAAATGCGTGGTACGATTAGCGGTGTCTCGAGCAGGTTATTTAGTTGTAGGTACAAAGTTGCAGCGTTCGCAATATGATCGAAGGATAAATGGCGCGGACGCACGACCACCTAAGTGAACGCTTGTAATGCTCGTGGAATCGTGAGCGTGCAATGACGTAGGATCATTTATCCGGAGGACACGGTTTGTTGGCGTCCGCGGCGAGGGGATGCTCGATAAACTACGTTATTTATTGCACTCTTAAAGCGCAAAACTCAGCGTTACTTTTTCCCTATTTTTTTTCGCCCAAGGAAAAACTGTTTTGTTGAGCGGCGATGATTAATGGGAAAAGATGTATGTACTTACATACACGCGGCCACCGAGCCGCGATAGGTTTCGGGGAACATTGTAACGTTCTGTTACGCTAGCTTTCCTCCTGCCTTGTCTGGAGTGTTCTTGAAGGATTCATTGCGACTTACATGAGCTTTCGAGTTAATAAATGATAGGGGGAATAGCAAGAGCAGGAATCAAAGTAAATACATGGTATCAGATGGGGGCGATGCGGATTTTGATTTTTGAAACTATAAATATTTTTTGATGTAGTACGTATCCTCAGCAATAGTCCTCTATCTAAGATAATTTTATCAATATTATTAATAAAAATTAATAAAAATGTTGAAAAGTTACAAAAGGACCTCGTGTTTTTCCTCGCTCTTCTTACCATTTCTTTTGCCTGCAACTGCACGTGCATCAGGGCCGACACGAGTGCACCGGCTGGATGCATTTCATCCGCAACTATTTCCATATTCGTATAGGAAACTATTTTTCCTCTAGCTGTCTCTTTCTTTTCCACCGAGCCAGGTACACGTTTGCATACACCGAGGGAAAGATTACCGTGTCTCGTTGTAGGCGTTTCACTATGTCGGGACGCATCTGGGATCGGGGTCCTCTAACGGGACGCGAATGTAAATTCTGCCAAAGCTCGGGGATAAAGTCCTGCAGCGTGTTGTTCTCCTGATTTGTAACGATCTTATTTACTTCGGGGGAGGGAGCGGTCCGTGAAAATCATTTTAATATCGGTCATCCAGCTAATTGATCGAGAAATTTGTAATTTAGAAAATGTTGAAACGTTCTTTTGCAAAAGAAGCCGGTCGTGATAGAAGGCCTAGTTATTTTCGTATCTTTGTAAATGAGCATAATGTTGCACGAATTCCTTCAAACTAATAAGGATTTGCGACAGAAAGCGGTCGTTACATTTGCCGACACCTAATATTATTCTAAAAGGAATCGTGCAGTCGAGTAGGTGATTCGAATTCCTCGCAAATCTGTCCCGCAACGCGCAGACCGCTTTCTAGAGACTGGAAATCCTTCGTGAGGATTTCTATACTGGCCATAGATTCAGTTTTATACGCGCCGAGTCGAATTTAAATTTGTCCAGAAGCGAAAGGATCTGTCCAGCTTGTCTTTTAACGGGATCGAATGCAAAGCAGCACGTCAGGGCGCGAACACCTAAGTATGTACTTACTACGTTCGCTGATAAATTTCGTCTTTCTCCTCTCGGATTTCACGGTTCTCTCCATGGCAGAAAATAGCCTATGGTGATGTGTTAAATTAGCATGACCTATGGTTCCATCCACGACTGGTCCTATCCTTAATGGCTAAGGTTCAAAGGAAACCTTCTCTAAGCAATTTTCTTTTTTATAAAAATATCTGACTTCATAATTTATGTCACTATGACTGGTTTAACCCAAGTCACTGCGAGCCATGGAAGACTTAATCTAAGTCGGTGTTGAGCATGGTAGAATTAACCCAAGCCATTATTTGCCATGGTAGACCTAAATCCATGGCAAACCTAATCCAAGCCACCAAATTAGGAACTCTGTTACAATGAAAAGAGTGCGAAGGCATACACCTCAATCCATAAAGCCTAAAAGGAAGCCTAAACTCTGAAGAATGCACGCACTGATTGTGTATAACAATGAAGATTTTAGAGAAGAAAGTTTCGAAGAATCGAAGAGAAAGAAAAGACAGCGTGGCAATAAAATTTCCATTTAAGGGGTGGAATAATATCCTCGTTCCCATGTACTTTGGCTACGACTTTTCAGCAACGATCGCCGGAACATCGAGCACTCGAGGCTGGCTGATTTATCGTCAGGTGAAATCTGTCTGGGTGATCTGACGCGGTGCATTATGCATTCGCACGCAGTTTCAGAGGATGGTATCGCGAAATTCATCAGAAATAGGCGAGGGGCACGGCGCGTTTTGGTCCCGTTAGGAAACCAGATATGGAACGATTTGGTGAAACAAGGGAACAAGGCGCGGCGTTGTTCTCCTCGGCCTCGTGTTACACATTTGAGAAAAGGCAAGCTGGGCTAAGGAATGTCTTCCTGTCACGTTTCGCCTGCAACAACAGCAGCCGTGTTACTTTTACCGTTCTAATGATAATATTTTGAAACATATCAAAATGAGTAACAAAGGTCCAATTTACAAAATTTCAACCATAAAATTATTACTACTAACTTTCAAGTGTACCGGAGTGAAAGGGTTAAAAAAATGAAATGATTATACTGCAAATAATTATAATTATAATGGGTTTTATTAGAGATGACCATTTTTATCGTAGCGACGAATGTGTTAATTTTGAGAATATGGTTATTTTGTCGGATTTATTAAAAAAAAAAGTCTTCGGTGATATAATTTGCATACGAGCAGGTAACGTGTCCGTCACGGTCGCATCCCGCATACCTATCATATCAGGCCAAAGCCTGGTTCTTTTTCTTACTCTTTACAGTTCTACCGATTTCGTAAGTGTAGCGTGGCGATCGCAAAGTGTTTCAGTGCGTTTACGCGCGTGTACTGCAAGGAACTGGGACGAGCATCCGTTTCCTTCCAACGATTCCGCGTCGCGAAACCTCTCTGTTATTGGTGTCCGACTGTTTCGCAATTGAAAATTCTTGTCCTTTTTCTTTTCTTTTTTTTTTTTTTTTTTTTTTTTTATATCCCCATCGCGTCGGTTACACGACGCGAAAATCGTCGATCGTAATCGAGGCCGAAACGATCGGGACGATTGAACCGTAAAACTTGAACGGCATGGAAGCCGATTTTTAACGAACCGAACAGACGAAGAAACTTGCTCGCGAACGTTTTTCTGCCGATTTTCGATTACATAAAGCCGAACCACCGCTGCGCAATAGACGCTTGTTAATGGTTTTTGCCAATTTTATTGCCAAAGTGCAATGGTTCCTATTCGGAATCTAACGAAACAGGAAATAAATGGTAATCGACAGATATGAAATTGTAAAAAAATTATGTTATCATATTGGGAAGAATTTAATGAATTATAGTATTACAAATTTAGAGAAAAAAATGTTTCGAATTTTATAAAATTTTATAAAATCTTTTATTTTGTTTTCCAGGTTCCATATGGCAAAGGAGCTGCTAATATGCTAATTTCATAGAAGCATTCCTGTCATCTTCCAAATTTTCATGCCAAAAGGTACGTACACTTTTTAAGATTCACATCATTTCCCTAATTAAGCGTGCCAAAGCGAAAATTCAGATGAACGTGTGTTAAAATAGAAAATCAAATGAAAGCAAAAAGTGTAAGGTGGTGCGTTGAAATTTGGCGCGTTAAAACGGGAAAGCGTAATATTCGCGGCTAATAACGAGCAAACACGTCGTGCCGGCAATGTGTTTTTATTCGGATCGTGAATTTTTCTTATGACATCGTTCCCGTTTTACGAGCCTCCTGAATCACTCGAATTGCTCCCTTTAAATTCAACAGCCTCGATCTCGGCCAATTATCCTTCCCCTGTCTCTTTCATTGAACCCATTGGCCGTGTTCAGCATTCGTCAAGTTATTTATACGACCATGGAAATGATTCTTCAACTCATTGTATAACACTTTACCGAAAGCTTTTCGTGATTTATCTCGAGGATATTTCTGCTCGAAAGGTTTTTGTAACCAACCAAACGTAATATGAAAATCATTTTACGATTCGCTCGAGTATCTTTCGCGTTTAAATATTTGCTATATTTTTTCCGAACGCACGCAAAATAACTTAAAGAACCCCGTTCAAATCCGAGATGAAGAAGAAAACGTAAAAACAGACATTCTATTAGGTGGAAAGGAAGAAACACGTCGAAGAAGTAATTGGATTCTCGTTAGACATCTTCCTGTCGGGCCAAGTAAAACCCGAACGATCCAATTTGGTGGGAAATATAAACGTTACAGCTGGAAGAAAAGACGACCATTTGCTAGCGGGAAGCAAAAAGAAGGAAAATGGTTCGCGTTTCGCCGCGGTTGAAGGTCGATTGATATTTTTCAGCCGGGATGCGGTCGAGTTTTTAAAAGCGTTCCTTCACGGAGTCACCCTCTTAGGCCGCGTGTCCGATTGTTAAGTGGCAAGTAGGTTATGGGGTCTGGCCGCTTAATTGCCTGGATTTTTATCATTTTTTTAATTGTGCCGACCGGTGCTCCTTTAATTACACACGTGCAGCGACAGAGAAAGCCAGAACGTTACATCTTTTTCGTTGCTTCGAAAGAAATTGTGAGATTGCTTGGAGATTCTTGCTAGAAGATGGATTACCTCTGTCGTCTGGGTTTTGCGGTAGAAACGTTGTGTGAAATTTTAATAGATTTCTCGGAAAAAGCGAGTAATCGAATTCCTAATTGAAGTCGTTAATTCAGCGAGTTCAGAACAATTTGTCGTTAAAGTAAAGATTGCAGTATCGTCGATAGAAAAATGATGATTTAAATGATTGAAATGAGCGATTCTTGAAAATCTCACGCTCCATACCGCGCAGTTTCACGCGTCGTGTCAGTCGGGGAACCAAGGAATTACAGTTCAAGGACCAAGAATAATAATCGCGAGGCGAGAGTAGCGTGATTATTAACAGGCGATAAGAAGGCGCAACTTTCTTCGTCCGTAACGAAGAACGGAATTTGCATTGTTACGCTGACTAAAAAATGCTTATATAAAAGAATCATCGTTGAAACGGTTATAACAAAGACAATGGAACAATGAAAAAAATATGTGTATATTTTTTATTATATCTAAATTCCTATAACATCATTTATGTATTTCTATAGAATCGAGGTTATCCTAATCAACGCTAATTGAACACAGAATGATTTATTTGAATTCTTAATGAATATTTTACACATAATGCTAATTGCAAAAAAAGGTCACATCATTAGAGATAAGAATAATTAGGCCACAAAGAGGGCCACGGAAATGTCCTCGACGCGTCGTTTTCTTCCAACGATATCAATCGTCGCGGAAGAGAAACATAGTTTGTCTTTTACAATTAACACAAAGAAACAATCGTCAGGGAAGAAAGGCAAGATCTCAGGGGACAGGGGAAAAACGACAAGACGAGGTCGAAAGACTCGTGCAATTAGTAATTATAGTACGCGGTCTGGAATTACGGTCCGTGAGGTGAAAGAATCGAAATACTCGAAAGAATCGAGAACAGAGGGCCGGGATAGGACGTTAAATCAAGAAGGAGGAAACTTCAATTTCAACAGCGACATGTCGGTCAAGGTAACCGTGATCGATCCAAATTTTATCGCCACCCGTTGAGCAACGTTTCTTTTTTGTTTATTCTTTGTACCAGGTATCAAGAATGTGTCTGGGCACATTCTTGATACCATTCTTGATAAGAGCTCCTCGGACAATCAATCCGTATGTCAATGCTGTCAATATTTATTCCAAAATGTCTATCGAGAAAAAGCTTGTAATATATTTTGTTCGTACGAAAGATATTTCGATCCTCAACAAATTATCTTTTATTACAATATTTTAAATTACATACTTGCCTTTGAGAAGGTACATCCCCTAAAATTCTTCTTCATCATCAGCCCCTTTTCTTTTGCACCCCTCTTGCTACAAGGTTCTCAATTGTAACGTTTGAAAAGAAGGGAAGAAAATTGCCGTCTGTATTTTCCATTTTCCATGACAAAGAAATGAACTTGAAATCTAATCCGGACTCGTTGCATCAACAAAGATGCATCCTGAGAGACGAGGCGGATTCGAAGAGAAATCTCGCACAATGCATTATGCATCCGTTGTTTATCAACAATCGTCGACCATTCCCGGAGAAGGTTTACACGCAATTAGCAGGCTGGCCTTTACAGGCATCGTTGCGTCACTGACACTGACTGTCGGCTAGACACACAGTTGACATTGACACGCGTCGCGATTTCAAAGTCAGATCCGTCCTCAGGATCGCTCGGGACATATACCGTGAGAGATTTTTTTTTTTCACGCAATCGAATACCTTGAACGATCACCAACAAGCCGAGAAAATAATGGAGAGAGCTATGGAACGAGTTGGGTAGAGGGGAAGAAAAAAACAATTGCAATCTTTTTGTTCGTCATCAGAGCAATTGCAAAGCACGTCATAAGGAAAATATTTCAAATCGTGAAGAAAGATGACGACACTCTGATGTTTCTAGTATCTTCTCGCTGGAAACACTCTGATTTATGGGCTGTGCTTTGATTAAAAGTGGAAAATTAATTTTACTCTATTCGCTTATGCAAGTTTTAAGGGAGGAAAGAGCTTGAATTTTATTTTTAGCTGCGTTGCACATTGCAGTTTGATCCAAACAATTATTTATCTAAATTTTGCCCTGAATTCTAATTGAAAGTACCAAATAGTACTTCTTTTTAACCTATGCAATCTTCAGAAAATCACGCTATACGAATGAAGCTATAAACACCATAAACGTTGGTAGGAAAAACAGAGAAGGAAACCAGTGCTGGAACTATGTATGCAGTGGAAAAAGCTTTTCATTCCGGTAGCTTCGAGATCTATAAGGTAACGGTATTTATTGAGATCGAATGTAATGATAGAAATAAACGGACCGAGATGCTTTTGTTCTCGCTTAGAAAGTTACTGTTTAATCGACTTCAACGAATGGTCGACTGTTTCAGAAGTGAAGTACAACTTCAGGGCGGTTTAAGGGTTCTTAGAAGTCTCTGGAATTCAGGGTGATAGTAGAGCAGTTGTATCCTACAAGGAATCAATTTTGTCGGTAAAAACAAGAAAACGTTTGATATAACCTTATACGGCTGCGGATATGATTAATAGTTGTAGAAAGTACTTGTCTGGAGGAAATTCTTCGAAAGAGAAGTTATCTAACTTCTGAGATTTCAAGTTCTTTATACTTGTTTAATTTTAGAGAATTTCTTGGAGTAAGGGTAGGAAAGGTGTGTCTGCTTCCTTTATTGTTTTCAAATTTTCAAATTTCTAAAGAACTTCAACCCAAAATCCTAATTTTTTTGCAAATGTAATAATAAAATACTATTCCAAGTCATCGAAAAAGCAACTTTCTGCCCGCTAAAAAAATAAACAAAAAGAAAATGTTTCGTCTTAAATTTCTAGTCAAGGATTTTTCAATTAAACCTTGAGAACCACTTCGACCTCGACTTCTTAATATTCGAATCAACCAATCAGTTAGTGGAAAAAAAATACCGCAAACTGTGATGCACAAAAACACGGGGAAAATACGAGCAACAGATTCAAGAAATCATGCCGAATCGAAATGAAGCCATAGAAGCATAACGCCGACGTATTATTACGGCGTATAAAGGTGCTCGTAAAAATTCGTTGCAGAAAAAAAAACATGAAAAAAGAAAGACTTTCAGGAACTGACAATCTCGAGTTATCCTTGAGGAAACAAACAGGATCGAAAGCTGAAAGGTCATAAAGATCGAAGGAGTCGCTCTGACGTGACAGCGAAAGTGTTAATTGTCGCTTGAAAACATTCCGCATGCACGAGTGATGATTGACAAGTTTAAAGAGGAAATCGAGACGAAAGAGTACTGTTAACATTGGCAAAGTGGATGATTGCGAATACACAGGCTTTGAGTACCGTTAAGAGAAACAAACCAGCTATTATATTGTATAATCAACGTGCGTTTAGTTAGCCATTGAAAATATGGATTTATTATTTAATTAAATACGAATATTTCATTTAATTTTATTTCATTCAAATTTATAAAATGAAGACGATAGGAAGTTAAAATTATGGCTCTCTCTATGGTCCGTCGTCCGAGGGTTGATGATAAAAATGCTAATCACGAATCCCTGGAAACTAGGAAACGTCTTTATAAAATCATAGACAGATTAATGACATAGATATACCCATCACCACTTATTATAGCTGATTTTTATGAGCAGTCCGTGTTTCTAGGCGATCGTTAAGATGATTGTCGGAAAAATGCTAGACTCGCAGAATGTTCTATAATATAAAGTCTATATCCTTGAAGAGTTTGTCACGATGATCGTCGCGTATCTCACGGCTACCACATTTCAGCGTGCAATTATCGACTCTTACGTTTTCCAAACTGATGTTTCTATGGACTAGGTGTTGGCGTGTGTTCCCAGTTATGGGGGGAATAATAATATATCGAACTTTCTTCGTAAGAATTCTCTGTGCCGATTACGTCTGGATACTGAAACAGTGATGTATCGTTGATGGGGTGAAATGGGGAGACGAAGATGAACATTCATGCTGACCTAACGAAGATCTTTCTATTTCCAATTTCAAGTATTCATCGATTAATGAAGTTTTCTTAATTGTTAGCTATCTGCTACTAGAGCACAATGATAGCTTCATGAAACCATGGCGTGTAATTAAAAATTTTTCAGTAAATTTACCACCGAATGGTTTATTTCAAATATTCTTGAAATTATTCATCGGTTGTGCCTTTATCATTCGCGCGTTTCAACCACAGCATCGGTTTTGCGAAACTGTCTGAACGCCTTTTAAAACAATTTTTCCATGGAACGTAATCTTGAACGTGGTTAATTGTGCTGTTCGACGAGCCGTCCATTATCTCTGCTTCGAACGTTATTACACAAGATCTATTTCTCACCTTCTAGTAACGATATTATCGCGATACTGCCAGCTATTCCGTCCATTCCGCAAAAGAAGCAGACGTTCGTTCGTTCGTTCGTTCGTTCGTTCGTTCGTTCGTTGAATACACTTTATTGCTGATAGTTCATGCGGAACCCACTTTCTTAACCTTCATACCTTTCCAATCTATTATGACCAACGATGAATAGCGTTACTGATTGAATCGAGTCTTTCAATTATTTCGTCCATCGTCAAACTTGTGATTCGAGCAGAATCCGGCTCGTCAATAAAAAAATAAATAAATAAATAAACACTCCCGTTTCATAATAATAATTATTGATAGAAATTTCATAACGCCCAGTTTATGAGACAGAAGTTTTTTGTTTTTTCTTTTTAAACACTCGCATAAGCTAGATAGCTTGATTTTCTAGGATGAGAATAAACATTTCTGAGAGATCTTTGCCACCGAAGTTGTCCTTATAAGAAAATCCATTAGATATGCATGCGATCAATTAGTTTGCTCAGTCATATTTTATTATACAAAAAAAGAAATTATTGCTTTTCGATCAAGAAATGACCCAATTATGTAACGGGTTAATGCGATGGTAATCGTTCAACCTGTTGCTCAAACGTTTAACCTGCAGTAAAATGTACAAAAATTTTCAATTAAGAAGTGTTTTATTGCCAATAAATATTTTTTATTTGTCTTAGATCATCGCTAAAGTATTACGTATATTTATGGCTCTCTCCATGGTCCGTCGTCCGGGGATTGATAATGAAAATAATAATAATAACTTTACATTTAAATAGAGTTTTATAAGATTAAAGAATTTCTCGATGAAAATCATCGGTATTCCCATCGATACGATCTCCCTTAAAAAGCAGTTAATCCTTTCTCGTTATAAAAAAGAAATGAAATAATCCCATCTCAATCAAGCTGATCCACGCATTTCCGCGTACGCCGGTCGAGCAGGTAACCTCAGTACCTGGGAATCGATTCTGAAATCGAGACCACGTCATCGTGGACGATGAAACCCGGTAATTTGCACGTTTCGAGAGTGTGCCCAGCTGGTGAACGCGATTTCGTGGCGTTTCCAAGGAAATCGACGCCGGATACGTGACACACTGAATTATCTCTTCACGCTGGAGCCTTGTCGAAAAAGGTTGCCTTGCAATTACTCGTGATATCCGGTTTGATATTCGAATATAGCCTCTGACCCCATTACCAAACTCCTTTTTTCCGACACTTTACGCGTGCCTCTTCGAAATCCACTCAATCTTTGTCGAAAGAAGAGTGACATCCCGTTTATGGCCGTTTTCAGTTCGTTTTCGTGGTTCATTGGCATACTTGAAGCCGATGGAATGAGATATTTATTCATTTATTCAGATGAGATTATTCTTATTCCTGGTGGAAGGTGTAAGGAGTAAAGTGGTTCTTGAATTTCATAAATCATACTTCGTTTCTTCCACATCTGGTAAATATCACAGTTACGTACGCATTCGAGCAACAAATTAAATACTACCAGTGTACACTTTAAGCGCAATTAATCAATTAATCGAACAGAAATGTTAGAAGAGTGGATAAAAACATAGATAGAGGAGACGTGTAAAAATCAACTGCCTACGATCTTTCACGAACGAACGAGTATTATTTATTGCAGCAACAGCAAACGGAAGATTGGTCTGCTGGTAACTCAGCAACTCAGCTAAATGTCAAGGATAGTTTGAATTATTCTTTTCCTTTTTGCGTCGCAGCATAGCGAACGATTAAACTTTTCTATAGTACAAATCCTGATACCGTCGATGAATAACAGTTTATTTTTTATTTATAAAATGTGTCCATATTAACATACATAGAAAAATTAATTAGTGATTCATGGATTAATTAACACTTTTGCCAAGTGTTTTCTGAAAGAAAACCTACCGTGCCATGTATCAAATAATTCTATTTCACGAATCAATTTCGGTAATCAAATTTTTCTTCCACGAAGTCGAAGTGATTTGCGCAATTCGCGATCTAGTTCCGACACGATGGTAGAAAAGCGGAGCAGTAACGACCAGAGAGGTAAAGTTTGAGCAACAAAGGCCCAAGGCAAAGCCTCGGTCGAATCGTGAAGTTCGACGATCTCGCAACGATTTCACGAGCCAAGAAAGCTGACCAGTCGGTCCAAGAACCGAGACAGCCACCGAATCGATTAACCAGAATCGATGAACTCCACCTTTTCCACGAATTCGTGTCTTTTTTCTTTTGGGACCCC
Source organism: Osmia bicornis bicornis (assembly GCF_907164935.1). Taxonomy (NCBI): domain Eukaryota; kingdom Metazoa; phylum Arthropoda; class Insecta; order Hymenoptera; family Megachilidae; genus Osmia; species Osmia bicornis. The sequence goes on along the minus strand of NC_060221.1, from coordinate 596,497 downwards.
TCGATCGACACCTGCTGTCATTTTCTTCAAACAGGATCCTGTGCATTGAACTTCCTGTTTCTTATTTTAAACCTTCTGCATATCTTTGAATTTTTTCACGTAATCACGTTTCTCATAATTGAAGTTATTCATCATTTAAATGATCGAAATGATTTATGTCCATTTTATATTCCTTATCTTGGCGCACGTTCCGACTAATGTATATCATTTTTAACAAAGTAGCAATCGTTGATACGTATGCGAATAAATCATTCGTTTCATTTGGTACAACCTGATAATTACATTTCTTAGTTCCTCAAACAGATCACATCTTTAAACAAATTGATACCCTCACAATAAAATTTCCAACGGTGTTTCTCGTTATTGGTACATCAACGGGACATTTTCAACGAGCAATTCTAATTGCGTTGAAATTAAACAGAAATCCAAAGCAACTTGTGTAATAAAGGTAGAACGATCGTGCAACATGATGATCATTACGCTGACATTTCTCTAGCTCAAATTAATGAGCCAGAGACAGTTTTGCGCGTGTGTTGCGTGTGATAAATTGCCAGGAATATTAAAGACGCAACGCATTGTGACTGGTTGGTAAATGCATAGAAACAATTCAAAATACAATATGTTCACTTCTGATGCTTCTTACGCGTTGATTTAAACGTTGTAATTTGTTCCAGTTCCAATTAAGAAGCGAGCTCTATGGCGCGGAGTTAATTAGCTTTGACGAAGGAATTTTAATGACAGAAAATCGTGGATCTACCGAATGAGAGTCAACGTACTGTTGAATTTAATTTTAATAAGGTTTCGTAGAAATATATTTAAACAAAAAAAAAAAAAAAAAGAAAAAAACCAATTTTCTTCCGATTTAACGTCACAATTATTAGCATCGATTGTTCGTCTGCTCTACTAGAAAAATAGGTCAACAGCTTCCACTTCCAAATCCTTCGGATTACGCAAACCTCCGGGAGCTGACGAGACATTAATCATAAACATAGATCAACGTAACAATGACAACGGGTTCGCTGAAAGAAAAGGTTGCCGATTCTCGGCAGGGTCGATCCTCTGTTAGATAGAAGGATGATTGATGATGGACGTCGAGTGTGAAACAAGTTCAAATTCAGTAGGACGATGGCTTAAATAACGAAAGAAACGTTTGGAGAAAGTAATCTCTTTTCAATATCCGGCTATTGATCTACTTCGAAGCCAATCGATTGTTGCCGGTTCTAATGCTTCCGTACGTGGCCACGGATAAAGATCTACTTTCGCCATCTACGGTAACGGGATAACTCTTTTTATCGTCAGAATGAAGTACAAAAGTAGCGTTAGAAAAATGGGTTAAAATGGCTAGAAAGGGTTAAAACCTTAAAAAATAATTTTCAAACGGGTCATACTTGGTCCACAAGCCGCAGTTGACCGATGATCAGATCTAGTGCACTGCGATTGCAGGACTCGGTTTCGCAACGCGGATCGTTCCGTCGTCGGACATCCGGGTGCCGGGAACACCGCGAGCTGCAACCGGCCCTCGATCAATTGTTATACACCGTGGCTGGCATTTAGCCGTCGTACACGAAGCGTGCCTTGTGTTTCCACCGTGTATATGTGTGTGTGTGCATTAATTTGCTACAGTGCGTTGTAGCAGCAGAGCTCGCGGAAAAGAAGTTGCGCAAGAAGGCTGCTGTTGCTTATGCCTCCATACCGATGCTGCGGCAATATGCACGTACACGTAGCGTTGCTGTGTTAAATCACCGCTCTATATGTCTTTCTCTCTTATTCTCACCGTGTACAAGTATACATCCGTTTCTTTCTACTTTAGAGATTTAGCCTTCGATCTCTCTGTCTTCTGGTTGATCGTTGTACCGGCTAGCCGACTCGATGGCTGGCCTGGCTATACTGAATTTATACACGACCACAGTGCGTTCCCACGCCTAGAGCATGCGAGAAAGCCCTGTCTGCTCTTCGGCCTAATGCCCGGCTGTGTACCGATCCTATTCCGCTGGCCCGTCGCCTAAGAAAACGCTGGAAAATCTGGGACACGGCGTCGCGGTATGCGCCATTGTCCACGGGATTAACACGCCGGGCTCGATCTCTGCGAATCGTCACTTTTGCTACTTCGCTGTGTTCGCTTAGATTTCACTAGGTGGTCTGCATTCTTTTTTTTTTCTTTTTCTAGAGCTTTGATGCTTAGACAGTGAGAGAGAATGAGTCAAGTTTTAATTATTTAAGACAGGCATGATTATTTTATTTCATTCCAGATTTCACATTTTTCATTCATTCCTTTATGATCGATTTTGAACCGATACCTGTATCAATTAAAACACTCGGTGATTGCGGTGCAATAAATACTAGAGAAAGTTTCGATGACGTCCTAATGGTTTTCAAGCAATTTCCCAGTGTTTATTGAATGAGAAAGTGAACTTTATTTTGTGATATATCGGTCGTTACGTGGACGATGCTGAGTCAGGCTTAAGTGACCCTTTCACGACGAAAATAGTAATTTTAGAAAATGATCTGTTCGATAAATGGACTGTAATAATAACAATTTCTAATAACACGATGTAAATAGTAAAATAAGGTAGTGTAATAATAGATAATCCCTAGTTTGCTAGTTGATGCAAGATTTCCACCTTTACACGTATTTTAAAATAATCGATACGTACTTTGAGAAAACATCGCGATGAAATTATTCACCAGAGTTTCGATCTCGTTTTTCCAGGTCCTTCCCCGAATTGAAGGATGCGGTGGGTGCGGAGGCACGCCAGTCACCATCACTGAACATCATTTCTTTATCATCGTCTGAAAAATACTGCCAGCCGATCAATCGGTAGCCGAGTTGATAAAACAAGGAGCAATCACGAGGACGAAACAGTTAAACTACTCGATGGATCTTACGGAGGCATTCGCCCCGGGAGGGGGTGGGGAGGATCTGCCAAAGACCGACTTCTTCGACTTCGTCGTCTCTCCGCCTCCGCACTGCGCGTCCGCGGACGGTGTATCCGACGAGGAGAGCTTTCTTCATCGTACAACCTGCAGAAGCATCGGATACCTTCAACAGAGTCACGAGGAGCACGAAACGAACCGTGAACTCCATGGCTCGCCATTTATCAAAGAAACCAACAACAACACTCTAACAGCCCTGCCACCAGTTTCGACCATCACCGGTTCCCTCAGTCATCACCATCACCATCATCACGTCAGGACGCATCACAGTGCTTGCAACGTGCAGCAGAATAACGAGCAGACCCCGATGGACCAGTCGGAGTGCGACTACTGGGGCACCGACGAGACCAAGGAACAAACCTGTAACATACTCCTGGAGGACCTAAACAAATACTGTTGGTCGGCCAACGCTCAGAACCACGGCAACGACAGCGTCACCGTCCACCAGGCTTCCAACGAGCATCATCAAGCGGTGGCTCGAGGATGTTCCACCAACGACAGACAGAATACGGACGGTGCCATCTACACGTTGACCGTGTTGAACAACGAAGCGAACTCCATGGACGCCCTGGACTGCTGCAAGAGTCCAGCCCCAACCTCCAGCGACTCCTGGTCCCTGCGACCTAATCTGGACCTGGACGCGATACTCAGCATGGAGCCCGCCTCCGCGGACCAGGAACACGATCAGACCGCAACCGTGACCGAAGTGTCGCGAACGGTCAACGACAGGTTTCATCCTGACCGTTTCTCCGTCGCTTCCTCTCAGTACGCCACAGACGACAGTGGCTTCGTCGAGAGCAAGGAACTTTGCGGCAGGGGATCCTCCGCGGGAGCCAACTGCGCAAGCGGCGACAACAATAACGATTGGAAGCTGTCTGATCAGAACCTGCAGGAAGCCGCAGCAGCAGCAGCCGCGGCTGCAGTTGCAGTTGGCGCGGGTGACTCTGCGGAGAGTCTCTTAAGAAGCGCCCTTCAGGGTAAGCTCTACACCGGCCCGACTCAAGTGGTCTCATCCTCGTCGCCGTCTACACAAGGCTCCACCATATCGTTACCAGTGACGAGCAACGCTGGCCTGCAAATAGTCTCCGACCAACAGCAGCAACAGCAACAGCAACAACAACAGCAGCAGCAGCAACAACAACAGGACGAATCCATGCACACGTGTACCGATGAGGATCTGTTACTTTCGCAATTGGACCAAACGACCTATCGCCCTGGCGATTACGAGAAACTGAAGAGCATAGCCAACGAAGTGGTCGAATCCTATTGCAGTCTCGAACCAGTCTGTAATGTCTCGGCAACGACCACCGTGATGTATACACTGGACCCAACGAGTGGAAGCTTAGGAACCATCACTCTTCCAGCAGACCTGGGTCAGGTTAGCACGGTCACGGTGGTCACAGCGGCCCAGCAAGACGTTCTTCAGCAACAGACTGCTCCTAGAGCCGAAGTGGAACAACAACAGTCGACCAATCAGATCCAAATAGCACCGTCCAGAGTGGTGACTACGAAGGCACCCAAAAAGTACTGTCGAAGAGCCAACAGGAACAGCAACAGCTCGAACGCGGCCAGCAACGGCAGCAGCGGTTCGGAAACTGGTGGTACCACGAGTGGTCAGCAACAAGGCACTTCCGGCGGCTCTCCTGGCAGTGTCCAGCGCAAAGAACGCTCGTTGCATTATTGCAGCATCTGCAGCAAAGGCTTCAAAGACAAGTACAGCGTGAACGTCCACATCAGAACGCACACCGGCGAGAAACCCTTCGCTTGCTCCTTGTGCGGCAAAAGCTTCAGGCAGAAGGCGCACCTGGCGAAACACTACCAGACCCATGTTACCCAGAAACCCAGCGTCCAGCAACAGGCGAGTGGAAACAGCGCCAGCAACAGCGGGAACAGCGGGAACCCCAGTCCCTCTGGGGAAACGGGTAGCACTACCACCAGCAACGTGACGAACAGGAGTCAGACCCATCAGCAGGTGTCGGTCGATCCCGCGGGGAACGCCTGTAATCCACCCAGTTAGTCGCTCTAGGAAGATTACGTCCGCCGATTGATCGTCTTCAGCGTCGGGTTTGACGCTTTCGATCGTTGCTACCGGCTTCCCGATGGGAGACAGCACCCTCGACAGGTGTACCGTCTGCTTTATTCTTTCTTCTAATTCAACTCCTCGACTCTTTGATTCTATATTCTTGGCCGGTGATCGAATTCTTCGTCCACTGCCACTAGCTGATCTACGATGGTCGAGGTCGATGAACCTTGAACCTGGCGAACCATGACCGACGAAGTTCGCGAGATGCATGGACTAATTATCTCGGGATTTCGTTTTAGACAGAGTATTAACGGCGAACCGTTTTTTTTGACGAGTTCGTTGATATTTATTCGAGCCGTATACACGATGACGCTTGCGAGGTAGAAGAATAAGCGTTCGTCGTGAAACGCTCACTGAACACGTTCCGTCCAACGCTTTCCACGGCGTTTTTAATCGTCACAGTATTCTGTAAGAATTACAGAAAGCCGTCCTTAGAATCGAGTTGCGAATTTATCCGCGGGAAGGAGCGAGCTTCAGATAACTTCCTCCAGGCCTGTTCAGCTGAGATTGGTTAAAGGAGGTGAAAACTGATATCGCCACGCTCGTGAACACACCGTCGATAAATTTACGATGATAAGTTAAGTGAAATAGGCGAGCACAGATCGCCCTTTATTTTTCTATTCTTGTAATTAATTGTCTTCCGTTCAGGATCAATCGATCGTTCAAGGTTACCGTTTCTAAGAGTTTCTTAGACGTATTTATGTTTGAGATTTATAAGGGACGTTAATCTTCAAATTTTAATGAAACTTTGACGTGATGTAGGCTAAAGAAATATTTCATACGTATTCTTTTATAGTCAAGGATCATACTAGAGGGATGAAAAGTACCCTTCAAACCCTTTTTAGATATTGACTTTATCTGAAGTATTTTTTAAAACTTCTATTTTCTTTGTCTATTTGATCCCTATGATAATTTTATTTTACCATAAATAATTTCCAAAATATTTTTCAGCAAAGTGATTAACGTTTCTTGTTGGATCATGGATCCAGAGTGTTACCAATGGCGTTATTAAGGGATAATAAATTTACTTTATATCAAGCTTGATCGATCAATTGATTTTAAACGAACCGTAATCGGATCGTAGATCGACGATGGCCATAAAGCGACTCGATGAAATTGTTGTTCCTAAGACGACTACATAAGTCGTTCGACAAGAAAGGGCCACATCGAGTACGATCGATCTTTATTTAATGCCGTTACGAGATATTAACGTTGAAGATATCTTATTAGAAAGTATTCTTCTTTTAATTTTCTTCTATTTTTCTCTTCCTCTTTGTTTCTTTTTTTTTTTTTTTTATATAGTATACACAAACACACACACACACACATCCAGAGACACGCGTAGACTAGCGTACGTAACGTAGAAACCGGTAAGTAACAGAGTATCGAGAGAGAGATATATAAGTTTTTTTTTTTTTTTTAAGTAATTTGTAGCACGAGCTGTGATTTAGATACATACATACTCAACGAGCGTGGACACGGTCGATTTTTGTCAATTGTGGTGGTTTTTAACTAACGTGTCCCATCGTCTGTTATTAGTAGGAGAGTGAAAGCGAAACGTTCGACGCGCGATTTCGCAAAGAATTGCAATTCTTCCAACACTTTTAGAATCCGATCATTCCACGCGAACCCAATTCAAACCAATTCATCCATTTCACAAAAATTGACGAAACGTCGAACTGTTTAATTAGAATTCAGAATTATTTAATTAGATTCTAATGAATTTAATTAGAACTTTTCGACGTAAATCTTTTGGAATCGTTTTGGAGTGCTGCTCGTGAGATTCACGAATTGAATTTTATTTTTTTTTATTTGAATTTTACTAGATGATTCAAAAATCTTTTTTCCATTAGAAATTTTCGAATAGCTTGAACAACTTATTAGGGTATACTAATGTTTGTGAACTAATGTCTGTGCAATTCTAGAATTGCATACACTTGAAAAGTGTTTTTACATTTATTAGCATGGTTTTATTAAACGATAAAATTTGTAATTTATTTATTTATTAATTGTAAGACATTGTTCACAATAATGTTTTCTTATTTTAATTGTTTGAAACCCAGTTTCGTTATTTACTAGCCAAACCTTGGTAACTTTTATTTTAATAAATCTTGAGCTAATTAATTTCATTTCAAACTAATTACCAAGTATTTAGCGAACTGCCTTTGACTTTCCAGTGAATCTCGCGATTCTAACGCACTCTTTATTTCCTGTAAACTGTAAACCCTTATCGATTCTCCAAACGCTTCGTTTTATAATTTTATTCCAGAAACGAGGAAGAAGGCTGACTTTATTGATGCCACGTTTTATCCTCCACTCGTAAACTTTGATTTCCAATTAGCATCGCGTCATTGAATGAGCCGGCGATACGTGAGAATCTTTTTTCCATGGAATCAGGACAAATCGAGTCAACCAGCTGAGAACTGGGACACAGGATGAACGAAAAGATATTATTTTCTTATCATCTTTCTGAACTTTTATGGACGAAGTATGCTGAGAGGAGTAATTTTTATATATTGCTTTTGGCAGTGTTCAATTTTGCAAATTTTTTTTTTAGAAACAAAATGAAATTTAAATATTAATACCGATGCCTAAAGCAATGATTTTCAACTAATAGAATTTCATTATCGAAAATTTGATTCTTTTAGCTCCAGTCTACTGCAGAAATGGCAAGTTTGTCAGAAGAAATGTGGAATTGTTGATTTAATGGAAAGGCATTAGACGAGGCAGCGGTACTGCGAAAGATCATTCAAAAATGATAGTCGCGAGCGGTATTCGACGCGTAACGCGACGGGGAAAACTTATACAGGCGAAAAGGCGAAACGAGTGTTGCATCGCGGAGGTCAGAGCTTCGGAGAGAGCCTCAGGTTGTTACGAGCAGCGTCCAGGTAATTACAGGTTGCGATATTGCGTTACGTGCATGCATTACGCACCGGGCTCGCGAGAAAAACGATACGTCCCGCGGCGGACGATAAATTCTGCTCGAAAGTCTAGCTTGGATGTTTAGCTGCGACGTTTATCGCTCCTCGCCTCGTCCATCTGAACGTGTTATCCTGCTGGACGTGATAATCGTGTCGATACTAGATTTTTACATTTCTTACGACCTTATCGACTTCCCGCGGATAGGATTGCGCAAACTTTTAAAATTATCATTATTATTATTGCATTACGAGAAGAGCCTCTAAACATTAGGTAATTAAATATTTTTTATAAAGGACAGTCCCGTATTGGACATATTTTTATAAAATTCTTTTATAAATTTTACATAGCTTCTTCAAGACCTCGTCAATTCACGAAAAGAGTATCTTATTTTCATCTACGGAGCCTTCTATTAATACCTACGTTATGCCGTAGCATAAAATATAATACTTATTTTATATGCAAATTTTCTCCTCAGATTCCAGTTTTATTGTACATATTTTCAAAAGCGGTTGTTTCCAGCGCAAAAGACGTCGGTCGCGCTATTTGCAGTTTCTTCTGCGGTTGCGGAAAACTGGTAGCACTTGCGGTTAAACGATTCGGAAAATACCGTGGGGTTATTCACGGCCGCTCTACTTGTGGTCGAGAAATTATCGCGAATCGCGAACTTATATATTTCTTTAGCCTCGATCTTGACATAAAATATTTTTGATAAAAATTCGACGATTTTAATAAGAAACATTTTATCCAGATACTTCTGATTCCTTCGAGGGAATCTATAAATTCTCCGAGTTTGAAAATTTCAATAATATTTGAGGTAGATTATGAAATGCAAATAGAGACGAATAAATATTTATCTTTGCTGATAACTCTGTGTTGGCAGTGAGGTGGAGTAAAACGCGGTGAGAAACTTCGTAACCGCAACTCGTACTAATTTTACGTGCAACCACAAAGTGTTATTTACCATAGGGTGTGTTATTCTATTCGTTTGTTCACATCTGGTGCTACAAAAACGAAACTTGGACACGAAGTTTCTCGGGTTTCAGCAACAGTAAACAGTTTGTATTTAAAACAAAACGCATGCATTTTTGTCCCTTTCGGAAATCGTCGAATCATTATTATCAAACCACTTATCACTACTTCGACTGTGTCTAACTCGTAATCACCGAGTAAGAAACAACTTTCATTCCCGCGAATCAGTTTTAATCTGATCCATATTCGTAAGTGGAACACCTGCGAATAACAGGAGCAAAGGGTTTATCACTAGACCAGCTGCAAATATGTATCAATTTTATCTAGAAGCCTAATGGAACAAGTCTGTACTATCGGTTATTGACAATTTACTGTTCTGTAATTCCATTGGTCGCGTTAGACAACGCTGTGATCTAGCAAAAGTAGAGCGAGATTGTAGAGAATTTTCAGAATTGTAACTCTGCTAACTCTGATTACTGCTTGTATTCTTAAAAACGTTTGAAAATTACGGGAATAACGCTGGTTCGTACTCTGCGAGCGATGCTATCATATTCCACTGCTTATCGTTTCATCGGTAACAGTTTATCAGAGATAATACAGTTTGTACCAAAAAAAAAATGTACAAACCAAACCATTTTTAGCACGAATGAAATTGAATGAAGTCTATTATTATTTTATACTTTGGAACTTTATAAACTTTATTTCTAAGCTGTCCTGGTTAATTTGAAATGTGTAATTTGTAAATGAAAGGTTGTGTACATTATTTCTGAAACATCCTCTAGATGGAAAGATCGGAGCAACGTCTCAGACAATTTTCCATCGATCTTCCGGATAGAGTGGCGTTTCGCCGGTATCATTAGTCAGTTTCGCGAAGTGTATCGTGACAGCGGAGGTTCTAGGATCGTTCGAGGGAAACCGATAACGCGGCGCAAAAGATGCCGATCGATCGTTTAGATGTTAGCCCCGGTGCAGTTTTACCGTTTCTCATCGCGAAATATTATCAATAATACTCTATCCGTCGTCGTTCGAACGATTCCAGTGGATAATGTCAAGGTAATTGCTGATGCTGCGATAAGCAACTGGCGCTCCCTTGAGCTCTTCCTTTCCATCGTTTCATGGTGAGAATTGCGCTCAAGATAAGACACCCTGTTAATTAACCGAATCACGTGGCCTTACTTTTTATCCCTAATTGACTTTCACGCAGTACTTTCTTTCTTTTTTATCGTTCAGTTGAAGATGAAATCGTTTCAGTGAAAATTTTGACCGTTCCATTAGGCTCGTTAGGCTTCAGGGGTTAATTGCAATTTTTGGCTGGAAAGAAAATTCTCATTAATTATTTTATTCGTTTGAAATTTTATACTTTGGTAGCAAATTCCCAAACAGAATGAACATTATTTTTATAATCTTTTATATATCTTTTATAAATCATTAATTAATCAGGCATTTCTTTTTTTTTTTTTTTTTTAATTTATAGACTGAATCAATATGTATACGTCTCGTTAGCCAATTAACAAAAAAAGAAACGTATTCGTATAGTTAGCATCGATAAAAAGAAAAGTGGACACCGATGGTTCGGTACAGTGCGAACGGTAGCTTACGTTAAACGTTCCAAGCCCCTTTTACCCGGCTCGGTCGATTAGTCGCCGTTGCATTTATCGTTTCTCGTTCATCGAGTGTAAGTGCAACGCATTATCGAGGGCCGATGTGGTAATTCGCTGAGTCCGATATTAATGACGCGTGGCCAATTTTAATGATGCCTAAAGTCGTGATGACGACTGCGTGAGACCATTGACGAGTCCGTTAGGTACCTGTCTATCTCGTTTCGATAAACCCTTTCTCGGTGAAGTTGAACGAAAGTTAAATATTCAATTTTCAAAATAAAAATTAATCAAGTGAAAAATACTCGATAGAATCGAATAGATTTAACAAAGCTCAAATTGAAAATACTCAAAGCAATTAAACGAGATTATCTTTCCACGGAAGTATTATTCGCGTATTGATCACATAATCGAGACGATACTTTTCTGAACGTTGTTAACAGATTTAGAAAAGCGAAAAAATCTGTGTACAAGCAAAAAGAAACATATCGTTTTCTTGACGCAATTGATCTTGTGCGCCAAGAGGTAGTTCTAAGAAAGCCTGAACACGTCGATGCATAAATATTCTAATTAAGCACATAATTAGCGAACCAAGAGGCAGGGAATTATCGTAATCGCTTGGTAGTATTTTCATACGTTATCATGGTAACAATATCTTGTCCCGATATCTCTTTATCGCATTAATTAAGCTGAACCAGCCGGAACACACCTGTCTGAAAGTCAACGGGCACAATTCCACGACTCGATCTTTATACCGAGGCTAATTGACTCATTCTTAACTCATTGCTGCTGCACACGCGGCTCTCGTAATTGCAACTTTGTTCATTTCAATGAGAACCATCGAAATTTCATAATTATCTCGTAATTTAACAAATTTCTTCTTAAAAACAAAACAGTGGGTAAAAAAGTTCACAGGATAAATTTATAAAAATGATTAGAATTTTAAATATTTCTTGTCTGACTTAGTTCGGAATCTTTTTTTTTTTTATGGTAGTTCTTAGAGTAATTAAGGTACTATTTTCAACCCGCATCGCGGTCTTTATCGCGATCTCCGAACACGGCACGAACTCGGGCTCTAATTATTCAGGAATGAAAAGCGTCCTCACGATCCGACTTATGACATTTGAAAGTGGATAAAAGAAACTACAAAGGAACAGCCTATGCGCAATTCATTGATACCGTTCGATACGTACAAGTAATTTCTTCTTTAACACGATCAAAATGTATTTTTATCTCGATAGATCCGATCAGAATCGGATGATGTTACGACCCAGTTGAGAAGCAAAAAAACCGCTGCTCTAATTAATGGCCCAAGCGAAACGCGAAGAAAAAGTACACATCTTGGGATTTATTTACGACACAGGTACCGATAGTAAATCGGTTAATCGGCGTGTGCCCGTGATTAAGCACCGTTCCTCTTCTCTAAACCGTGTTACTTACCTGAAAGCGTCCAGGTATCATCAAACTATACGCTTGTTCGGCTCAATATGATGAGATCCGCCTAATAAGGGTTGCAACCGGTGTTTAGAGTGACCAACGACGCGGCTTTCACCAATTTAAACTCGGCAATTGCGACCCGCCCGGCTTCTAATCGACTATACACGCCGGCAACGGTAATCGATCTCGACGATTTCGCCTACATCTACGTCGTTACTCGCCTCGACATGGAACGGGACGATTCACTAACCGTTAATAACCTCTCTTTAATTGACTGGCTTCTTTAATTGTAACGGGAATCGATTTGTTGTACGATCGAATTTCGAGTTCCATTTCACGATTCGTTGCACTCAACGCATTCGAATTTTCGGGTCGACGCGACGGGTCAAGTTTAGATAGATGTTGGTAGATCTTGAAGATCGATTAAGATAAAAGAGAAAATTGCATGTATTTTTCACATGCAAGATTCAGTTGGTCTACAGCTTTGCAAAATTATATGGAATTGCGAAAATAATAATTTATATGAAAATACAGGAAATTCTAGAGTACTCTTCTTACACTTATCCTTAATTGAGAGAATCAAGATCACGTCTTCAGTATTAGGCCTTGAATAATTAGAACGAAATGATTTTTAGAAATTTCCAAGATGAGAAAAATCATTTTTGTTGATCAAAGAATTCCATCGAATAAATAAAGTTCTCGGATGATCATAAAGCTTCCTGTTAGACAACGATCGAGTACGTTTTAACAGGATGCGAGTGGGTGTTGAAGAATCTTCCGTAGTGACAGATATCCACGGAAGATCATGAGCCGTGTGCTGAAATTCGAAGAAGTTGAAGCATCCGAGCGAAACTTGACGGAGATATATTCAACGACACGCTTAGCTCGGGATTTTTCATCGGCTTGGCATGTCGTTGTAGCGCGTTAACCTTCTGAAGGTAGAACGGAGGTGTGGCACACCCCCGTCCCTCCGTAAACACGAGCTTACGGAGATACAACAATGGTCCCCGCAGATGGAAGATTGCACAGAAAGGTGCAACGTTCACGTGCAAAGGTCGCCACGCTTGAATCGGATAAACGAGGATAATGTCGCGACCCAACTATCATAGATGGATTTTATGCACCGTAGAAAAAGATTTGATACGCATCTATGGATGATCCTTTACTTTATAGCTCTAATATTTTTCTGTTCAAGTGTCATTGTCGTTTGGTAAGGACTGGATAGGAATTTTTTAAGAAAATTTTCCTCTCAAAAGAAAATTCATTCTCACCGCCGCTAATTATTTATAAAAATAATTTTATCATTATAATCAAAATTAATAACAAAGCGTTTGGAAAGTCGTCGTACCTATTTTGTTCACGTTGAATAATACTCAAGGTGTACCGTTGTATTATAAGGCAACAACCCCTTTCACTTACTCTATGCTGCGTTATTAATTTAACGTTACATCCCTTGTTTATAGATTTATACACATGAATATTAAAAAAAAAATATATATATATATATATATAGTATGTTATTATCTCACACTATTTCCTAGTTTGATACCACTTTAATATTAAAACGATTGCGATGAGCGTCAGTGTTGTTAAGACCTTTTGTTAAGGTGACGTGAACCCAATCCCAAGGTTACCATGGTAACGAGATATTTTCAACGAGATAAGTAAATAAATAAATAATGAAACGGATAAGTAAATACGAATAATACTCAACAGTCGTAGCATGATGCCTGGAGCAAAAGCGACCGGTCAAAACTTGCAAACAAGTAAGGAAAATGATTTCTTTTAAACGTCGATTAAATAAAGATTATTAATAATTAAAAGGAAAATAAAGGTTTAAAAGAGTCTCGACTATGTATATAGGAAACGTACATGTTGGCCTATCCAGTACAAAAAAAACCAGATCGTTATAATATTAATAAGATCACCGATTATTGTGTTGTGTGAATAATTACATTTTAATGTTGTTAACGATTTCGTAATATATATATATGTATACACATGTTTCTATACATATACAAAATACACGGATTTATATATATATGTATACGGATACATACATATAGAGATACGTATACATATAAATGTTAACACAGCTCTTTATTTTTTTCCTTTCTATCTTCTCTCTTGTTCCGTCTCGTTTCACTCTCTTCTTACCCTTTTTTACTTTGTTTGCTCTCGCCATGCAGCTGAAGAAGACTACTTGTAGAGGATCGTTTTTGTTTTGTACTTAAAGCGTTCTCGTACGCGACCGAACTATGTTTTGTACCACGTGAAGAATGGCAATAAAGTAGTTGACCAATTCCTTTTTTTTTAATACCAGCTGTGTAGATGTGTTCTTCGTTCCTTTATTCTTATCCAGGCATCCTGTATTTCCGAACAAATTCTTTGTATATTTTAATTATTCAATTAAATTAGTCACCGAGTTGGTCGTAGGGTTCATTTTGGAAGTTTGCATCTTCTGATTCGAATTGAAATTTTTGTGCGAGGAATGTTAGTGAAACGTTTATGTAGTAATTTTCTACGAACTTTAAGCTTTAAATTGATGTATCATAAGTGTTATTTTAAAACACTTTTATGTCATGAAATTCTATTAGACTTCGCACGAGAAATAAGATCACTACTAGTTTTCATAAAAAATATATATATTATATTAATTTTCCATTAGTACCAGTAAATCTGATATAATTAAAAAATCACACGTAAATCTTATATATATAAAGCGCAAAGTTACAGAGGTTTCAATTTTTCTATATAAAGTCTATAGGTTGCACATTTTAGCGTCGGGGTCCTTGACACCCCAAGATGATATGTCGGTATGCAGAATCACCGGTACCTCGGGGTCCCTGACACCCCAAGATGATATCAGTTCGGTATCCAGAGAGCGCGATCGATGCATCGGGGTCCCTGACACCCCGGATGTCATAATGTCGATATGCCAAAAGTATCTTCGGGGTCCCTAACACCCCGAGCCATCAGACATTGCGCCATCTATATAAAAGCGGCGCAAACTATTCGTTAACTTACCGACTGTCAGAAATTCAGTTGATAAGTCGGTAATTTATTGAGTAGTTTCCGCCACTTTTGTACAGATGGCGCTGTTGGTCGTAATTTAAAAATCGTTAAATCTAGGCGGTCTTTTCAAAATATAAGTTTGTCAAATAAGTATTCTAATAATTTTTCGGTCTTGGGTATAATAATAGTATTGGCAATAATTCGGGTATTGGGGATCAGAAATCTTTGGTCATCTGTGACATTTTTGAAAATAATTTATTCATCAAAATGAACAAGTAGATCTTGTGTAGCAGGTTGTCGATGACGATATGAGCGCAGATAGATTCGTAAAAATGATCGAGTGACACATAGTTGATTAGATACTTTACGTGTACAATATAGTTACGTTTACATTTTCATTTCAGTGCAAATTCCTTAAATTAAATAGACAAATGCGCCCCAGTCATCGCGCATCCGCGTTAAGTAATTTCATTATAGAGCTCAGTAAAAAATATTTCTCGCATTTTCTGGTCAATTTATAATTACAGTAACTTTTTTTTCTATATTTCAAGCTTCCGTTTGCAACTTTTCAAATGATTTTGACCCCTTTGTAAAATTTAGGGAATGAAACTTCTACATTCTCATCGGCTTCAATATTAATTCGTGTTAATTTAATCATTGTAATTACTATAATACTAGCATGTCGAATTAGAAATTTTTCCAAGTATCTTTCTGTAACCTGAAATAAGTAGACAGCCACCTGTCCCATAAATCAATGCCCGAAACGTCATAAACATTATTACACGAATTTCAATTAATTGTTTAATGAGAAGGTATTTTCTTATCACACGAAATGGACAGTATTGTCGAAGCACGAGTCTTATCAAAGGACATTAAATGTTTCGTAGGAATACGCGAAGATATTCAATATCCAAGAGGAAACGCCACCAAGTGAATATCTATTTGAAAGCGTGTGCTGCTTATTCATCACGAATTCGAGGTGCGAAAATAGGTTGCAACGCCAAACATTAAAAATTACGTATCAACGATATATTATTATACGTTATAAAAATCGGTATAGTGCAAATAAGTACGATAAAATAAGGAAATCAATTGCCGTCTTCTAGAGTAACATGATCCTGATTATGAATGCAATTGAACACCTCCTCCAAAATTCTTGCAATGCTGAAAAGCCTCTCAAGAAAAGGAAAAAAAAATTACCAAATCCTGGGAAAGAAAATTCATAAGCACACGAATACGTACAAAAAATAAGGTCAACAAAATTTCTTCTCTCGCGTCAGATTTCATCAATCATTAAAAGATAATCACAAACGAGAAAATTGATAGAAAAAGAAGCTAGAATCTCGTTTAACAAAAAGAAAACTCATCGTAATAATTAATAACGCAAAGAAGCGTATTTTCGTCTCGACACTCTCATGTATCGAAGAAGACATTTAAAAGATCATTCGAATCGTTGCAGAATGTTAATCGAGTCTCGCAAAAGCTCTATTTACCCCGTCACTCTTTACTGTTTAAACAGTGATTTTTTAATAATATATGATCGATCGTACGCGAATATCGCTTTTAGCCCTGATTAATAGCAATGCGTTAGAAAGTGATAGCAAGTAGCGTAGGGCGAAACAACGACGGCATCGTGGATCGACTTCGGCATGTTACGGATAGAAGAGGCGGAAATCGATGTAAGGTGAAGGGCCAACTCTAAGATAAAAGCTTGTCTTCAGGAATGGTAGGGCTAGTCGCTGAAGGCGCCGCTGACGCGCGTCTCGCCGCTTCGGTCTCTCGCAGAGCATCGTCGAAACTCTGCATGGAACTGGATCTTGAAGGCACAACCTTTGTCTAAAACGAAATGAAAAATTATTATTAGATTTTCCTAAGGAAGCTCTCGCTATATTGCCAGTTAAGCGAATTCTCTAGGAAATAACTCCTTCTATATTGTAAATTCATAGAGTTTACTAGACCTTACGATCTGTATTTGCCGATGAAAACACTGAGGTTTGACGGTTAATACCTTCATATTTTCATAAGCAGATCCGACTCGTTCCTCCAAAGAACGGAAGCTGTCGGAGTTACGCATTTGACCCAGCTTCGAGGATAGACCGCTTCCGAATCCTCCAAGAATGCTGGTCGTCTTTTCAGCCGTAGTCTTGAAGACGGATTCTGTCTTCTGGAATCTGCAGGACGATCAAACGATGAATATTCACTCAAGTAGAATCTTCTCTTCTCTTCTCTTCATGGTAAGGTCACGTTGTCCGTGGTCAGTGATGACACGCTCGGAGTTTGATAATGAGTATTACAAATGATACTTCATGCATTGTTACTCACACATACGATTCGCTCGTAGATTAGTCATAGCATTTCGCGTGTTGCACGAATGGTGTTATGTAAAGCTTATGTTTCGGTATATGTATCGGTTTTCTATCGGGACACTAATCGGCTTAACTTCGATTACCATTTTTCTTCTTTCTTGCGATTAGGTTTAGGATATGATGGTCAACCCATTAATACCCAAAGCTGTGTAATATTCTCCCCTTTTTACAACATTATAGAATAGATAAATATTTACTTACCTTAAAACTCATATGCATTTATTTGTATTCTTCTTTTTCTTTATAATATACAACACTCTAAAGTAATCTATTTAAAATCTCTGGGAATTAATGGGTTAACGCGTTGACTGCCACTATATAAATATTCGTGGTTTGTTCGGATTTATTTATTTAACTCTAATTTAAATTTTGGTTAATCGAATTAAAATTAGAAAAAATTATTGAAGGTATATTTAATTGAAAATGATAGGATTTGTGATTAAATCATTGATTATTATTTTGCTAAGCAATTAAATTTTTAAACGAAACTCGCAGTAAAAAATTAATTAAGCACTTCAATTTGATGTTTTATATTATCCATGACAATCAACGTGTTAATGTAATAGCAGAAGAAATGTTGGATCCTAAGGAAATCACAATTGTATGTGTACTTACAAAGCGTTTTCGGTGACTGCCTTGGTGAACTGACCGAGTTTCTCGCCGACGTTCTGATAACTGAATGAGAACCCAACCAAAAGTCAAAGAAAAGTGTTCTACATGTCTGAAGGGCAAAAGTAGCAGAAAATAAACGAAAAAGGTGTGGGAGGATTGACAGCCGTCACCTTACTCGTAATTATAATGTATAAAGTGAGTAATGCGCATGCTATTTCGTTTCTCACTATGTAGTAACTTTCATATAATGCTAAAGAATGTTCCAATATCGAATGAAAAATCAAACTTACGTCATAAAAAAAGAGAAAATCGAGAACACTTATTTGTAAAGGTAAGTTAAATTCGCGATAAATTTCTAATGAAATTATTATAGCAACCTCGATGTATCGCTAGCTGCAATAAGCTTTTTCAATCGCATAATCTAAGGTATCAACAGCATATCGTTAAATAGAATTTAATTAAACAATTTATTGAATTAAACTAGCGTTGCGTTTTGAAATGAAATTTTTAAGAGGGTAGGTACACGTATCACTCCGAGATTACTAAGAATAGGTGAAACTTGGGAATTCTTTAAAATATACAATGAAGTAATTAAACGTTTATGATAAATAATTGAAATCGTGCTGTTGAAACCTTGTTTGTGTCATTCGTGCAAGATGAGGGTGAAAGATAAAAAGAGAAGTGCGTGCTTTTGATAGTAAACAAAATACGTACACTTGGCTCTCCTTAACGTTTTTCAACCCTTGATTCATATCGTCGGTGATCTCCTTCCAAACGCTGATTCCAAGCTTTCTCTTAAGTTCCTGAGAAACTCTGATCTTGTTCGCCAGAACGTGCCTCAGGGTTTGTATCTCTTCTTCGACCTATGATATGCAATTTTCTCTTTTCATGGGTAAAGGAAGAGTGAGGGGATGATAATTAGAAGAATAAGAAGTTTTTAATTTGCAAAAATTTTCTCAGTTTGTAGATTTCTAAAGATAACTAAAGAAGTTAAGAATTATAATCGAAAGGATAAGAATTTTCGTATTTCAGAATTTCAATTAAAATTTCAACAAGATGAAAAAAGTATGGCAATTACAAACTTTGGCTAGTTCTGCGTTCCATTCCGCCTTTTGACGATCTTGTTCTTCTAAAGAAAGTCCTTCTAACTCGTTCACCACGTTATCCGAGGATGGTGAAATATATCCAGCTGAATGAAGGCTGGCATCTTCCCCTAGAATGTAGAAAAATTCATTTAACATTACTTCTTTCGAACGTAGGAAAATTCCTCTTTGCCCAATATCAACTTGTTCGAAGTTTCTTAAATAAACATTTACATGTTTAAATATTCATTGAGCTTCCGGAAACTTTATCGTCTCGATGACTTGTGTTAGTTTCACACGTTTGTAACAACTTATAAAATATTTCAGGTTTAATATCGATCTTCTTCTTACAATGACTCAACCACTTTTACTTCCTTTCCTTTCTATTGATACAAATCGAATATATATTTTATTAACATTTATTAGATCCTATTAACCCTTCAAATTTTATCACTAAAAATTAATCAATTTTATATCGCTATTGTTAATCAAAGCATGTATAATAAATAAATTTTCTACGAACTGAAAGTACTCGTTAGCGAAAATTTCCGTTGTTATAAATACTGAAAATATCCGCGTTTTTATGTAAAAATGAAAAAATAGTTTGTACTAGGTGAAAGTCACGTAACGATCGTAGAATTTACGGAGGAAAGTAAAAATCGTCTGCAAATATGAAACTTGCATAGATTGTCTACCGCTAGTGTACTAGCCGGATACGTAGTCGTCTAAACAAAAAGAAGGAACTACGGTGCATGATTAAATGCAAACTAATGCTTCTTGCTCTTAAATGGAATTAAAAATAAATCCTTTAAATGATTTCAAGTACTTTTCTATTTCTCTATAAATTTAAAAAAATTCTTAAACTAAGAAAATAAAAGAAAATTGTAACTTTTTCGGTCAATACCAAAATGGATATGTAACGTTACTTTGGAGTACCGTTTCGAGTCGCGGTTTGTTAGAAGCAATACCGCACAGAACGCCGATATACTTCTCACTTTCATATTTTGCAACACCGTCCTACTTTTATTACTATTTCTATGCTGCTTCGACTCTGTAATTCGTGCAATAATCCAATAATCGAGAAATTACATTTAAATTAATTGTAAAGTTCTACGCATGAGAAAACTAGTTTTTTCGAAAAAGTTAATTGAGCTTCTAATTCAAAGCAATTGAAAGTTTCCAATGCAGATATGTCACGTAATAATCATAGATCTAAATATAATCCAACATGCATAATAGATTTAATCAAAGGCAGAATCCTGCAATTACGAGTTAATTACATGATTATGTAAATAGGATAAGTATATCTATCCAAAACAATGAATCAAAAGAATCTCCTG
This sequence comes from Osmia bicornis bicornis, assembly GCF_907164935.1. Classification (NCBI taxonomy): domain Eukaryota; kingdom Metazoa; phylum Arthropoda; class Insecta; order Hymenoptera; family Megachilidae; genus Osmia; species Osmia bicornis. The sequence continues at coordinate 576,139 of NC_060221.1, read as the reverse complement.
AAAGATACAAAATAAGGCATTTATTTGTCATGTATTCATTATATGTATATGTATATGTATACAGGAAAATATATGCAAGATTTATCGTTATGTACTTTCAACCCCCCAAAGAAATTATGCTACGATCTTCGCGAATAATATTCTGCACCTTTTACCAATTCGAGGAACTTCTTATAATTCTGGCTGTTGCTGATTTTCGCCAGGTAGGGTTTAGAAAAGTCCTGGAAAATCACGCGAACCGATTTCTTTTTTCTCTTTCCCCGACTATCACCGTCCTCGGTGGTGAGAAACTGCGTTTCCACCGACAAATTCGCGTCGTCCACCACGATTTCATCGATGTCACCGTTCGAATCGCGCCAACAGTGAACGACAATCTCGTCTGCATCGTCGCTAAGTTCGTCGATATCGTCGAAACTGGGGGTCGCGGTTAAATTCGAGTAATAAGCGTCCTCTTCGTATTCCAACGATTCGAACTCGTGCTCGTTTTCACTCGGGCAATCTTGTTCGCCGCGGCCGTGCTCTTGACACACTCTCGTCCTCGGTCCTTGCTTCGAGGATCCGATACGATCCTCGACTTGACGATCCTTTTCCTCTTTCACATTCGGCATGTCGTCGATTCTCATGACAGCGAACACTTTTCTCTCACTCTGTTCGTCCGAATCGATGTAGAAGCATCTCGATCCGAACGCGTTTACCGCTTCTCATGTCCGACCGTTTATGAGAAACTAGTTTACCGTAATCAAACGAGACGAGCACAGAACACAAACGTTCAAATTAATAATAGGGCAAGTTCACTGATAAAAGTAAGTAGAGTTTAGATAAAAGAATATCGAGGTTTTCACACAGTTTTATGGAACAAAGTTCAAGACCACGTGTATAGATCGGGGTGAGCGCAGACGACGATCACAGCTGGCACGATCGAAAAGATCGCAGGTTTCCGATGCTGAAGAACACGACGGCAACGCCGTGTAGCCACGTATCCAAGAAGAAAAGAAATCGCAGCCGGTTTACTCGTTCCTCTTTTGCGAAGGTGAAAAGGGAAGGGATCCCCCACCTGTTTGCACCTTCCTACCTCTTCTTATCTAACCATCAGAAAATCGTAATACATATATACGATTTTCACCTGTCAACTTATCTCGATTTTCTCAGTAAATAATAATAAGATCCCTAATAAAGTTCCTTTTTCGAGGGAATATTATTTTAAAGTGAATTAAATGAAACACATATGGTTAATGAGTTTACCATCTGTCGATAAATGATTTATAAATCTTCTGGAGTGAGAATTATAAATAAAAAAATGATAATTTTAATTGGTTCTGAACATATTGCATGTTACAGCGAAAATTAAATGAAATTTATGGTGCCCATTACTGATACCTTGGTCTGAGACCAATTTATTTTTTATCTAATTTATCACTAAGATCATAATTATCATTATTATTGCTACTGTGGAACTCTTCATGGTCAGACATTGACTGCCACAGTGGATACAGCTATCATTCTCACAGATATTCTGAATTTTTTTTCCTTTTATAATTATGTTACATTTGTAACGTGGATCACTAGTATCCATTATGGTAAGCCACATACAATAAATCTTCATTTCATTTTACAACGTGGAACATTCTTAAATTACACACGGGTTCGATGAACCTTCCATGGCCAAAGAAAAGGAGCTTTGTGGACGGCAAAAAATGGATCGAGAATACAAGAAAAAAATGTGCCTGTTCGTATAAAGGATTTTGTTGGATAAGGATCCTGGAACGGAATCCTCGATGGTTCACTGACCTCAGTCGCGTATTAAATTTCATCCTCCAGTAGGAAATTTCGAACAAAAAGCATATTATTACAACTACTTACATCCTATGAATTATGCGAGGTTATTATTATTATTATTGGAAGTAAAGATACAGATACGATTCTATACAAAATAATCAATAATTAAAGTTTGAATCTTTAATATGAAAATTAATCGTAAAATAAAGTTTGATAGACCAGAATCTATGTATATAAAACCGGTTCATCCACTTTGAGTTTGATGCAGTTACAAATACGGGTCTCTGGTAACAGGAGCTTCAAGGTTAACGACTGCATGTGATAATCCACGAATAAAATGACCGATAGTTAAAAAAATTCCTTGCTGGATTCATAATCCTTTAATTAATCCGCCACAGAGATACTGTCCCGTAAACTTTATATTAATTGTCCTTTAAAGGATTCAGAATCTATAACGAAATTTATACAAATTTATTATTAATTTAAATGTAGTTTAGCCGTGAAAATAGCACCGTTACCGTAACACTTGGAATTTTTATTTCACGGTCTATAGATTACAGACATATTTGCGCATCCACGTGAAACTGGATCCGAATTCTACTTTATGATTTGAAAACTACTGAATTATCACAAAAAATATCCATAAGTTCCGGAATTATTCCTAACAAAGACTCCCGCCTGAACAACAATCATATTGGAATAATACATTCCCGATCTCTGAACGTTTACTTTCACTATTCCCTTTTCTTTTTGCGACCTTATGGTGGAAAGAATGAAAACTACCAAGTGATATTAAACGAAGCTCGAAGCAGCAAAATTTTAGCTAGAATTTCAAAAGGAATGCAATTTATTCTGTTCGAAGCATTTTTGCAGACAGTTAGAACGTTGCAATCAAAGGAACCACGTGCTATGATTTCCGCGAACACGACACCAGAGAACATTTCAAACTTTCTCCGTGCAATTGTCCACTAGATACGAATTATGCAAACATTTCGCCGCATTATAATCGGTGAGTCATGTCGCGCGATATCGTGAAAGATTGATTTCTTTTGATTGATCCGGGGAAGAGCTACTGGTGATTCTTTTGCGTAAATCAGTCAACGATGCTTCTGTTAACGAGTGGTCCCATTTCAGACGATGGAAAATATTTGCATTGAAAATAATGGAACCGTTAATGTCCGTGAGATAGGAAGACGAGGGCAGCAATGGTGCCGCCAGAATATGAAAGATAAAACATGTGGGAGGGAAAACGCGGCTTGTAAATACCTGACGTAAAGTGCGAAAATAGGCTCCGCCAAAATCGTGAATTTCAGTCTTGGATATTTTTTGGCAAATTAAATAATTGGTACTTCGAGTAATTTTATTATTGCTTTTGCTAGCTTAGTATTTCGAATATTTCTGATAATCATAAATTCTATAACACTGACGGCGAAATTGATATACAACTTTGTATCAGAAATATGCTACACTATATCCGTGTATACACGAGAGAGGATGTAATTACATTACAGAATGTTACGATAACTATTTCTGATAAAATGTACACGTACGGTAGTACCAGTGTTACCGTCGCATAATATAAAACGATATCAAGAACGACCTTTACTAATCAACGCTTTAAAATCCTTATCTTTTAACCACTTGTGAACACGCATTTGTCAGATACAAAATAATGCAACGTACAACACAAACTCTGTGATACGGACATTTTATCTAACTACACAAATTAAAAATAAATGCGAAAATTAATTAAAAATTAAATACAAATTATTTCAAGAATGAATTAAAAATTAATTAAAAGTAAACTACATTTCAACATTGACAAAAATCAAACTCCTTTCAAAGTATCTGCTTTCTTTAAAGAAGTATCCAGATGAATTCTAATTACGTTAGCGTAATTAACAACTACTGTACATACAATAAAAATAACCCATCCACACACACCGGCGTATATAAAAGTCATATTGTTGAAAAAATTAAAATAACAATAATTTAAATCTAATGTTTCCTACAAACGTGTCACTTAACATCCCGTTAGAATACTATTCATGGAATAACTGTAACAAAATAATCGGTTACGTAAAAATTAACCTCTAAAGTGCAAATCAAACCATATTCAAAATTAAATATCGCGAAATTCCGTGCGATATTGCGATTATCGCATAGGATCGATCGCGTATCGTTGTGTGTGATAAGTGGCACGAAAGTAATGGATTTAAAGGCTGTTTGAAACGCCAACGATCGTAAAAAAAATTAGCATAGGTTAGAGTGCATTCGTCGAAGGTATTCATTATAAAAAACAATTTTTCTTAGATGATACTATTTGAAACCGGAGTCTTGTTTCATAGGGAACAACGTGTCACGCCGCAAACAAAAGATGCATACGTTGTTACGGAGTAAAATAAAATAAGTGGCGTCAATGATCTCACCTGTTGGTACGTTGCTCATTTTGTCGAATAGACACACCTAGGACGATGTTCCCTCTCGGTTGCACCCAATCAATCACTCGCGAATAATCAACGAAACAATAATATGCACAGCTTTTTCCGCGAGAACTTTCGAAACTGACACTGTGACGTGTTCTCCGCTGCCGAACTGTGATCGATTCCTTCCAAATCGCTTCTGTGGAACAGCGCAGCGGCCATATTGAACACAGTTGGATGATTGCGCCATCACTCGACGATCGTCGAACTATCAGACGCGCAAAGTGTTTATTTAAATTTATGGCGGCATTTCATATTCTATCGCTTCCAAATTATATCTGATATTTTATTCATATTTTCGCGGTTAATATCACGTATCTGTGATTTCGATATTTATTTTATTACCAGAAAAATGGCAAGATATAAAAAAATTAAAAACCAATAGTATTTCTTTACAACATTTATTTCTAATATCTACATATCTATGTACAGATACATACACTCGTCTATGCAACGCAAATATGATAATACTCTACAGCACGAGAGCCCCATGGTTTTCTTCTTCTAAACATTATTAGCATCTTAATAATTAATGACAACCCGTGTTCTTGGTGGATGTTGGGCGATCGACAAAAAACATCGCCATCATACGGAAGCGTAAAGATGTTTCTTTATTGCGCACAAGTCAATTCCTATATGTGTACAATCTATACATTGCATTTACTTTGCGATAATACTATGGAATTCTAACTCACATTTGTGTGCTGTAACTTCGTATAGAAGTATTTAATATTTATGTTAATTAAACAATCCACCTCTGACAAAAATCATACTTCTATATTTTAAATTAAGCAAATCAAATTAAATTTTTCCTGATATTATCAATTGATTAAATTTTCTTCGATAAATGTAAATGATCAGGTATGGACAGTCAATATGATAATGAACTTAAAACGAATGAAGTGTATTGTTTCACATAATACAGACATATACTATAAATACACACGTACACCTATTAATTGTTATCACTTTATATTCGGTGTTTCTTTGGAAGTTTCGATACGCGATCGTCTACGAAGCAACACATTTAGATGATCACGTAAATTCTCTAAGATTTGATGAATTTGAAAGCGATGAGCGTGGTTGATCTCGTACTGGCCTAAATGTCCCTTGTATTTTCGATTAGACGAATCGTTAATCAATTACTATCACGATCTGGTGATGCTTACACGCTAACGATAAGCCAAACTAAGTTCTATTTATTACGGTTCAAGCTGGCAGAGGTCTGTGTCCACCTGGTGATACACTTTGGAGAAGCAATTACCATATTAATCATTGGCACCATTAAGTATCAAATATCGTGGGTCTGCATCGTTTAATTTTCGGTCAAGCGGTCTATCATTTACCATTCAACCCTTTCGCTACGACAATATTTTATAGAGTAATATTTATTTTGCAGTTTATATATAATTATATTTATTTTTCCATTTTCTTCTGTTTTATTGTGTGCAATTGATTATAGTCACCCTTAATAGCGAAAGGGTTAAAAGTGGAATCGTTTTAGGGTGATCGTTCTTCGCCTTTAAATAGGAAACAGACGTTCTAAAAAATTTCGAAAAGCCGACGAAAGCGACGAACGTGAAAATAAATGATGTTACGAAAATAGCAACGATAACTAGTATTGCTCGTTCGATGCCTGGTTGCGGAATTGTTGAGCTAACTTGGCCACTATTTTGGCCGCTAATGTTTTTCCCGTGCGTATAATCGTCCTAAGGTGATGAACAACCTCCGAGCCGCGTTTAGAAAAATTATGCCAGGTAGAAAATTAGTTTACCCGCTAGCATGTATTTTCAAAATTGAAGATTGTAAAAAGCGATCTTCGGTGTCTGTAAATTTTTTTGCTAAAAAACAGTCCCATAGATAGCATTGAAAAAGCGTCTCTATGTTCATTTATTTTATTTAAATATATGTATTTATCAAGTGTACGTATTACTTATTTATCCACTCTATACATCGACAATTTTTTAAGTAGCAAATTTAAGTTTCTTTTTGTTTTTTTGTTTTTTTGTTTTCTTTTCTTTAAGTGTAGTTAAGTTTTTAGTTTTGTGCCTGATACAGAGAAAAATGGTTGCTCATCACTGTTCTAAATTATTATACCTAGATACAAGTGTATATAGTACAGTCATTGTATGTACAGAAACCTATCGTCAAGCTAATGTATCAGTACTCGGATAGGAGAGTTCGGCTTAGCATTCGACCAGCCTGCTTTCTTCTTCTTTTTCATCCTTTTATAAAAATAGTGTCAGAAGAGATCTCATAACTACGCGTAATCGTAAGAACGAATATATGTATGTATGTATGTATGTGAGAAAGGTACAACCTCTCGTGTTTCTTTCGATTCCTGGTTAAAATGATTCGGATCGCGTAAAGGTGATAAGAATGGAGAGGGAGCGGACTTTGACACATTTTGTTGAGAAGCAATAGAATTTAACAACTTTCCTTCATGCAAATGTTCTAAATTAAAGTTGAAATTCAGATCCGCTCGCATTTTCACCAGGTATTGTTCTTGCAAGGAAATCGAACGGAAGTGTTCATCGTCTCGCCGTATTTGTTCTGTGTCTCTGTGCTTTCGTGTACGTGTGTGTTATAAAAAATTCACGCCGATCGTATTTCCACGGTATGTACAGGAAAAGTGTCAACTAACGGATGGACTTCGTGCTTTATGTTTATCGTCGGTGAAATCCAAGTGTTTCACAGCGTTTTACGAACGACGCGAGAAAAGGAAAAACGTTCGCTCATTGAGACTTTACGTACAGATTTTACACATTGAACTGTAGGCGGTTTTATCTTAGGATTCCGCGATCTTCCTTATCTAAGCTTTGTTCAAAACTCAACGAGGAGTTTCAGAGAGGCGACAGATTCGTCGTATTCTCCCGTCTCATTGCCTAATTAACGCTAAAGTACTCGAGTTTAAATTGTCTAAAAAGAGATACGCGCGTACGACCTGCATACGAAATTCAGCTACGAGGCGTAAGCTTACGGTCTCTTGATTTTTTTTCGAAACGAACCTTTCTTCGGCGAAAGATCGCTTTTATCGCGTTGTAAGACTTTTCGAGTTTAACGAGGATTTCTCATGAAAAAGAAAAAAGAAAAAAGAAAAATAAGTAAAAGTGGAGATAAAATTGTTAAGTGACATTTTCTCAAGGTAAAAAGTGATAAACTTGAATAGAAAAATAAAGTAATTATAATATATCTCAGTGCACATGACCTTTTCACTCTGGTAATCAAACGCTTTGCCTTTCAATTATGACAAATTCATTAGTATCATTAGCAAAAAAAAACTTGTATAAAACACACGATGTGCCATTTGAAGCTGTGTACAAAAGTTTCGCATCTATTTATCCTGGATTCTCGCATGATTCCTTGGCAATTGATCATGTTATCATACAAATTTTACATTCACAATAAACGAATAAAATTCAGAAAAATTTCTTCGAATCATTTAAAATATAATTTAAAAAATTCAAAGAATTTGAAAGAAAAGAAAGAACCAGTTTAATTCCAAACACGATCTGTCAACAATTTGTATGAACAATCCTCGCCAGGATACGCGAGTTTATATTTCTTTGCTTCTCTTTGAATACTTGTTACCGTATCTCTTAAAGATCTTCACGTTCATTAAAATATATCTTCCATATTGACGTAATTGCGGTCCCAATATCCTCCTTGGTAGAGCCAGTCCTCTTGACCTGAGTATGGATTAATGGCTAATTGGAACCACCTGTGGTGCATGAAAGATTTGCATACTGTACACTTCAATGTTAGTGGATGTCGTTAAAAGTATCATTAGTGAAATGATATGTATATTCAAGAATATATTGAATTGATTTTAATTTCAGAATAATTTAATATACCTCGGCGTCCATTCCTGGCCTTTCTTGTGCTTTCGAGCTTTACGCGTTTCTCGTTGCTTCTCCTCCAGCCTTGATTTTTCAGCCGCTGCTCCATCATGATCGCCATTTTCCAATTTCCTGATATCCGGCCTTAATCTCGAATCCGACGGACATATTAACTTTTCCAATTCCGGTGTTAGCTCGTTTAACGCCATTGCAAACGTTGTAAACTGATAATACTGAAAATTTCATTCGTGTCACTAGAATATCGTTTAATTATGATATTGGAAAATTTATTTTAATTTATTTTTCTAATGAGTAAACCTACGTCTGCACTGTTAGGCGGTCTTGGAGCAGCCTCCCAGAGGGTAACGGATCCAGGAATGTCGTCGATCGTTGGTATATCTTCTCCGTCTATACTTGCTGATGGATCATCAATTGCATCCTTAAATTAAAGAAAAAATTCTGTTTATTAATTAAAAATAATATTTTTACAAACAGTTATAGAATTAAAGGAGTAAAGGAGTATAAAACATTTTATAAAAATTGAAATATTAGCTTTCTTTCTATGTTACGTTAATCTGCTGAATATGCTTTCAGGATATGCTTTCATTACGTAAAAGTGTTGATGAATATGCAGAGCTTTAATGAATGAAGGTACGTATAAATAGAGCCAACACAAAACAATCTGTATATGTATATCTTGCTTTTGAAAACATCAGCTGAAAAGGGTAACAGGATGTCGAGCAGAAAATAGAACTTTCAATGAATGAAAAAAATAATTTTTAGATTATAATTAAAAACGTCTAAATGTCTTTTTTTAAGTATCTTCGAACAGACAATACGCCTTCTTCTTTTATATATTTCATATATGAATAGAAATAAATGAGATAATTAAGATTTTGAATACCTGGTGCGAAGGCTTAAATGCTCCTACTTTAAGACTGTGCAATTTCGCCAATACTTTCTTATGTCCTGGACTTCCCTGAGGACTTTTCGCTTCTCGTTTCACCTTCTCCAAAGCTTCTTCGTACGACGCAGGATCGCACACCTTCATTTTATCTGTCCATTTTCCATAAAGGAACAACAATTTCCTTTTGCTAAAAACAAGAACAGACCACTTGCAATAATTTTTAAAACTAATTCTACGCTCAATTAACGATGGAATTTCTAATGCTTTTAAACGTTGCAATTTTAATTCAGATGAAAAATTTGCATGTTCTTCGTTTTCAAGGATCGGTAATACTTGAAGAATAACGATGGGCGTTAGAATCTCAATTTTAAAGTGACTTCAAGGTGTTCCTCCAGAGTTCATTATTCATTATTCAGGAGTTTCAAGAGATTCAAAAGTTTCAAGGTATTTTGGTATTCAAAGCGATTCGAAGTTTAGGTGTATTTGTGAAATTTTTCAAAGGAAACAGTGTCTTCTATTAAAGATTGGTACGACTTCAGGAAAGAGCAATGGTTAGTACGAAATTCAAGTGATGATAAAATGTTACCAGCTTACTCTTGATCCGTTATGAAACCTTCGACTCGATGAAGATCCTTGCCATTGCAGCTGGCACTTTTGAAAGAAAGAGATGCCTTCAGGTTTGCTCCTCCACTTTGTTTGATCTCCAGAGAGCCAAGTTGCTCCATCCATAATTGGCCGACGAGGACATTATGAAGTATGCAGTTGATGTTCTGCCAAGTGTAAGCTTCCTTCCATCTGCATACACGATTCGGTTTTCGAGGTGAAAATTCACGGCAAAGATAATGAAAACGCTAAGCGATTATAAGAATATTTTTTGCCAATTAGAGAGGATCCATCTGATTGATTTCAATAATGATCCCTGTTAGTTATTCTCATGATTTCCAAAATTTTTGTATTTTCTTAGTAGATCATTTTTAATGTTTAATAATTATTTCCTTCAGCACCTGTAAATAATATACTCACTTGGGAAGTTCGACGGTGACAATGCCTTTTGGATGCACTTCTATCGATTTGCCCCAGAATTTTAATTTCGGATGTATGCTGCCGTGGAAAACAAAGTCCTCGCTATCCGCGTGGAAAGCGGAAACCGGTGGATGGTGGGAAACTTGCTCGCAAACTATCCTAAAGCGACAATTATAACATCGTACAAGAAACTTAATTGATTTGTATATTGAGAAAAATTATTATAAATTCTGTGCAACAATGCCTTCGTTACTGCCGTAACACGTGGTACACGTTATATCTGAAGAATTTCATTACGTACCGGAAGTCCTCGCGCTCCAACTCGTATGTCTCTCCCAGAATCGGATTAAAGGGTTTGCCAAGTCTTTCCCAGTTTGAAGCCAAAGCGCTGACAGCAAAAGCAGCAACGTACTGAAACGCAAATCGATAACACGGATCATTTATATTTCAGATGATTCAGATGCTTACCTGCAGCCTTCCAACAGGAGTCTCTTCTTGAGCTGCTTGTTTTAGTAGCTTAGCGTACTCCATGTATTCGGCGACGCGTTGAAGAAAAGAAAGCGGCTCGTTGAAAATGACCGGCATGGTGATCTTGCTGAGATCCTTGCCCAGTGACAGCACCGAACAAAGATTTACTTCTGAATGTCCCGGAACTGGTAACGTTGTTCTTGAAAAATCATTATTTCTCGTCGTTAGAATTTTGTAAAAAAAATTTCATTAAAAGATTTCATTAAAATTCATTAAATTTCATTAAAGTAATATTGAATCATCTTTTATTATACAGGCTTATATTTCTTTCATAGGAAATGATCAAAGAAGAATATTCAATTTCTTTTCTTCATATTCAATGATTAGATCATCAAGAAAACATTAGATCACCAACTAACGTTTCGATCGTAGGTCAGTCATCTTTCAACAAAAATGGACTTACCCCATTGATTTTCCATTTCAAACACGTTCAAAATGTCTCCTAAATATTATTATCGAATATAAAAAAAAGAAATTATTGATCATTCTTGTTTATAAAATTCAATTGCAATTATCTAACAAAAGTATCAAGCAGTCACTGATTATTCCTAAGGATCATCTATGTCATTTCAATTTATCGAGCAACAATTGCAGATTTCTAACAAAATCGTCAGACTTCAGGTGCTTCTTCAACTAGTGGCGGCTTCGTGGCCGGTTCCAATTGTCATTTAAATGATCATCATTTCCTTCGCTTTTTCCTATTTATCAGACTAGACTAGAATACGAGACTAGAAGTTATATCAATTGACATGTAATAAAATTGATCGAGGGAAGCGTCGGATTTGAGGATGCAACACGCACCTGTAAGGTTTGAGTATCGTTTCGTTGGCCATTATACACGAGCCCGTCGCAAACTACGGCTGACTAGGTAGTCCTATCGCTTCTTCAGGTCCACCCTTCGTTGACCCCAACGTCGCGACGTCCAACGACATTCGGCAATTACGTGAATAAAAGGTCGACGAAACGAAGAGATTCACCCCGCATAGTTAATATTTTTAGCAGCATCCGTTTTACACCAAACGAGTCACCGTCGCGGATAGAAGAGGGTGGGGGTGGAAAGCGAATGAAGAAAAGTTTCCCCACGGGTTTTTCGAAAGCCTATCACCGTGACATCGCTGACATGATTGAATTCAACAATCCGGCTAATTTTGAGTCAGATCCGAGGTAACATCCGGATCATTCGACATGTGCGATCACCTTAGCACAGGGTGTTCTATGTAGGGTCCCAGAACTGACGATCAGCTGTACACCCCGAAGACTGAACATGCGGGTGTGACGGGACACCCTCGGCGCACCCTCTGCTCTCTTACTGCTCTCTCACTCGCACCCTTTCAACACAGTGAACTGGTGAAACACAAACGTCTCACTCCACCAACCTTCTCCGGGAAATATCAATAAATTGGAGCATGGTTGTTGCGAACCACACGATACTCCTTCCGTTCTGCTAGCTGTCTTATTCGTTCGAATCGTGGCCACGCGTGCGCGTTCCACCGATGCAACCCTCGAGATTTAACCTGTTAACCCTTTCACAGATTAATTGAAAATTTAACAGCTGCGCAATATATTTTTTAAGGCACCTACAAAGGGAAAGTGGAAAAGTTTTAAAGAAATTTTTCTTTCTCCCTTTCTATGCTTAAGGATTCTATGCGATAAGGATCGATACCAAGGATCCGTCCGGAGAGTCGGCGGAAAACTTGTACTTTTTATACTTCATTTTCTCTGTCGAATACAAGTTATTAATACCCACTGTGATAATTGAAAAGATCAACTCTCAGCATCTAAATTTTCCAACTAAATTTTCCGAGTATCATCGTCACCTGCGGTCTTCCAATTGCGGGTTTCCATCACAATTTCCCTCGCTACCTTAATTAATTTGACCATCTTGAACGGTTGAGGAGCGGTGATTAAGTTTCGAGTCAATTACACGGGGGAAATTTCATTTTTCCGAATAAATTACTTGTTGCTTTGAAACATCGGCATAATCGCTTGCTTGTTATCTCGTTCATTGATGCACGCCGATTAATTGAATCAACCGATAAATTTCATGCGTGATTTAATCGATGCTGTAATTAAGTTGTAAGTAACATGTCGCTTAATTGTAATATGATTTTCCAGCGCTTCTGAGAGTAACGTACAGTATTTTTCCTTGTAATAAATAACTATCCTTCGTGTTCTGTGAGTTAATTTCGTTGAACAATAGCACGCGATGCTGTCTTCGCTGTGCTTTCAATGAAGCATGTACAATGAATGTTAATTAAATTCGCTTTCTGCTTATGAAATACAATCGTGATTAAATAGCATCCTCAGATGAGTTTTTCCAATTCGTTGACTGAAACTTCAATGTACCAATGTCTAAAAGATTAAAATGTTCAATTTATTTCGAAGACGAATGAAATAATTGAACATTGAATAATCAAAACGGGAAATTATAGATCGTCTCTCGAGTCCGTAGCTAAAGTCACATTGTTCCGATAGCAAATTTCTGAGATTACCGCGTAATCTCCTCGCAGCTGGCTAATTAGAATGGGTTAATGATCGGGTGGGAAGTTCACTGGTCTCTGCGGTACATACCTACTGGCAATACATCAGAACATGAATAAACCGAATCTCTCTATTGATTCAGTTGGAAAGCAAATCGATAACCGTACGAGGTACAGGGGCTCACTTCGTTACAAATCGGCCAACTTTCGTCGGATCGACGAAGGGACGAACCTCATTCGTTGGGCCAATTCCTTCACGCGAACTGAATCGCCGATTAAAAAGGCTCTTCAGTTCGAATTCCGCGATGATCGCGAAAGCAACCTCGTTATTTTTGTAGCTATCTCGTTTCTAAATTCGAAACTATTTAAATTCATCGTGTACGTTCGTAATTATACCTCGCAATGGCTAATCAAACTGCATCAGAAAGCAAAGATATCGCAGTATCGGATACCGAAGATGATTTAGACGAGCAACAGAAACAAACAGATATACCGGAAACGGAAACGGTTGAGACGAAACCGCGTGTGCGGAAGTACATGACGAAACACATGAGATTGTATCCGGAATTGTATAGAAGCGATGTATCTATACACCCGAGCTACACGACACTTAAGAATTTACCCTAGTGAGAATAATTAAAATTCATAATGACAATATATAATAAAATATTTTTTACTCTTTTGTATTTGTTAGCGAATAAGGATTTTATCTGTTAAAGTAACGTCGTCTGTCGTCGTCGCGTACAATCCACCAGGAAACAAATCAAACGTCAATTGAATCGTGAGATCATGCATTTCGCGATGATGCAAATGTTTGCCATCGACAGCGTCAGGATCGACCGTGTCTTCAGCCTCGGGATGCCACCGAAGACATTGATTATCCCCGATTTCGCAACCGAGAACCAGAGACGTCACATCCGTGAACTTCTTCGTGAAAAATGAACAACTAGGTACCGTCGCGCTCGTTTGTAACAAATAAATAAAGGCATGTTTGTAAGTTTTATTAAAATTGAACGACTTTGACTGTGTTTTCTTCGGAAAATGTCATAAATTGGAAACGCTCCACGCGAAATCGGAAAAGCAAACAAATTCGGTCGAAAACAAAGGAATCCTTTTTCGCACGTTCTGACATTTATGAGATAATGATATCGTGAAAATATTTTAACCTTTGTTATTTCGATTTGACGAGAAACGTGCCATGTTTCGTAACAAATACCAGCAAGGACTTTTGTCCATTTTGTACAGCTGCGGTGCGACCCCCTTGGAATTATGGGACATGCACGTAAGTTTCAAATTTGATATCGTAGGAGAAATTAACCCTTTACGATCCATTATCGTAGCAAATTTTATATTATATTATCAAGCATGAGAATTTCTTCTTTTCGTTAGAACTTTCAAACTTCGCAAGGTATTAACACGTCGAATGCCATGGGGGTGATTATAGTGTGTGACTGGTACCATAAATTAAATATTTCGTTAATTTTTAAGGGATCAAGTAGAAAATACAATTTAAAGAATAAAACAATTCCTAATCTAAGGGTGCCACGTTATTATATCTCAATACTTGAATCTCTTATAATGACAAATCATTTTGAGCAGGTGAAAAATGGTTACATTCGAAGGGTCACAGACGAAGAAGTAAAATCATTGGCTCTAGAGATAGCTGGTACAAATGTCACCACAACCTACATATTCTGTCCAAAGGAGGCGAAACAGGTTCTTGGTATCAAGCTTCCTTTTCTTATCATGATCATCAAGAACATGAAGAAATACTTCACGTTCGAGATTACAGTAAATTTTGTATTATAATTTTCGAAGAAGTGTATTTTGGATGATTTTGAGATTGAAGGACGGATTATCTTCACTTGGACAGATATTGGACGACAAAAACATGCACAGAAGATTCCGAATGAGTAATTTTCAAAGCACCACTCGAGTTCGACCCTTCTGCACATCGATGCCGATCGGTTTGTCCGGAGGGTGGAATCAGGTTCAATTTAATCTGTCAGATTTCACACGAAGAGCGTACGGCACTAATTACATTGAGACCACACGCGTACAAATACACGCGAACTGCAGGATCCGACGTATTTACTTTGCGGACAGGTGCAAAATAAATTTCTTTTCTGATACCCAAAGATCAACTCGTTTTCACCATTTCATGTATTTCATTTCGCGTCATTTTTGACTAGATAGATGTTACTTTCTAACATCTAATAATAAAGGTACCACAGCTCATCAACTCATCAGTAATTCGAGTCACATAGTCATACGATTTTACAAAAGTCTGTATTTATATAGACTTTATTCGGAAGACGAGTTGCCGGAAGATTTTAGGCTTTTCTTGCCTATCCATCGGAAGAAATGTGTCCGCGAAAAGAAGGTGGAGAAACCGAAGGACAAAGATCTAGAAAAAGTAGAAGTTGTGGAACCACCAGCTTTCGAAACGGCTGGCATGCCTGAAGATGATGAAGAAGGTGAAAAAGGTTTGCCAGAAGAATCGGAAGCCGAATCCGAAGATGTTCCCTCGGAACAGGAACAGAAGAAAGATCAACCCGAAGAGAAAGACGATGATGACGAAGAGGAAGACGAAGGTGAAGCTTTGGGAGCAGATGATTACGAAGGTGAAGATGAAGAACCTGCCGAGGATGATATCGAAATACATGCAACTGCTGATTTAACTTCTCCAGAAGATGCCTCAGAAGAGGAATCCGAAGAAGAGTATGAAATTCGACAGCAGATGTGACTGCTTTGTATAATTACGATCTTCGCGTAGCGTAAAGTAATGATTAAATAAATTTTCTTGTAAAAGAATTGAAGCTTAATGAACTTAAAATGAAATTTATTCAAAATAATTCATTATTATTCAGCGTCTATTATGATCAAAAAAAGTACTATGTATAAAACATATTAATTGAAACATAAAAACGTATTAATTACGTATACTTTATACAGCGCTTTCTAATACGAAATATAACAATCGTTTGAAATTTAATTGTAATTATAGGTGCTGATATTTCAAATTATTAAACACCATTGGAAGGTATAAATTAAAGAGGTCGTTCGACGTTTTTTTCATACAATAAAAGCATAAAATAAAAGTTTATTCAATATCTATTATTTATTGTTATGGTACGTCATAATCATCGTCTTCTCTCTTCCTTTTCATCGAATCTTCTACCTCTACCTTAACAGGCGGCATTGTTTGACCCGAGGAAATTTGTATTTTCGGCTTAGCTACTTGTGCTTTTACAGTAGCTCCTCCTGATGATGCTAGAAATTCAAAAAACTAACATGTGTAAACAATTAAGGAAACATAAATTTTATTAACATCACTTATACAAGCTGCATCTTACATATATGGGTCCTCAATGAAATATGAATAGAGGGAATAGATGTTTGGGATTGTAGGATTCGAAAGGAATCTGTGGATACAATTTAAAGTTAATTAAAATTAACTATTTCTGTAACCTTCCAGGAAACTTACCTGTTGAAAACTTTAAAACTGGCTTTGGCATTGAAATAGTTTGGGTTCTAGCTACTGTTGCAAGTGTTCCAGGTCTTTTAACTATTGAAAGACCAGTCTTATTGCCTTCTACTTTAATTTTAGATTGACCACCCTGTATATTGTTTCCAACTAAAGAATGTAACGGCTTCCCAATCATTTTCTTTGTTACATTTTTCAGTTTGTAATTTGTTGCATTTAAACAGTATCTATCAGGTGGCAATCTCAACCCATTACTTGGTTTAACAAATGGAAGCGGTATATTGTTTTTTGCTCTGGCAACATCCAGTAATACATCTCTCGGTGGTGGATTGGTAAAAGTACGTTCTAATTGCATCTTCACTGCCAATCTAACATCGTCCAAGTCGATAAATTTCTTTTTCGCATGATTTGCGTAAATTCTACTATCGTCTAATATACAAGTGACATAACCTATAAATTGAAAGTGAACCCTTCTTTGATCCATTTTACACAGCAACAAAGCGATAAATATATAAATAACATCTTCGTTCATACTTGTATTATAACACTGAATAAATTGTAAAAATAAAATACGTACGATACGTAAATTCAAGTAACTGATTTATAACCTTCGGTTCATAATCTGTGATCCCCATATCTTTCATAATGGACATTATAACTTGGGCATCTTTTGGAATATGTTTCACGTGACTTATAGTTTTTGCTTTTTCTGTCATTTTAAAAAATATTACTGTTATAAAATATTATTTTAATTTTCACTACTCTATGTGTTTTAGGTTAGCGTTACAATTCACAAAGGGATACAAAATGATGAAGTATTTGCCGCTCAAGATACAGTGGTGCCATTAAACAAGTTTCAAACTCGCAGTATTAAAATTGCTTTTTTCTTCTGAAAATTAATATTTCTGTTACTAAATTACTTTTGCCTTTATTTATTAGTACAAAATACATTTACGAATATTATAAAAGCTTCAAAATCTCTTTTGTGCGACTAATCTTTGTTTATTAGAGTGGCAATCATCATAACATTTTGCAACTCATTTCAATTGAATTTAGTTGGCCAGTTGGTGGCTTGCTACCAAACTATCAGAAGACGTTTTGCCGAAAGAAGTTATATTATATGAAAACCACTATGAATATCACATCAGCTGGTAAATAATATATTCAGTATTTATTATTAAAGTCCTTGTTTAAATTTTATCTTTTCAGCATTTGTTTGTTAATTTTCATACAGTGATCAAACAGGGCACATGCAATGATTTGCAAATCTCGTTGACCATAACCTTCAAATTTATTTTTCAGATATCAGATAAAACTGTTTATTTTATATTAAATCATGTTTTAGGATATTTTATATTTTCTACATCTTTTATATAATTTAATTAACCATCTAATTTTTGTTTTCTTTCAGCTGGTATCATTTCCCTTCTGGAGGAACCAATGCCAGAATTGAAAGTCTTTGCTTTAAAGAAGCTAGACATGATAGTCGACGAGTTTTGGCCTGAAATCTCTGAGGCTATAGAAAAAATGTATGAAGCAACAGTACCGTGTTTTATCATGTTGAAGATATTTTTCTTTGTTCTAATTATTAATATGTTATGTTACAGTGAAATTCTTCATGAAGATAAGTCATTTCCTCAACATGATTTAGCTGCATTAGTTGCTAGTAAAGTGTATTATCATCTAGGAAGTTTTGAAGATTCTCTTACTTATGCTCTTGGAGCTGGAGAATTATTTGATGTGAATGCCCGCAATGAATATGTTGATACCACTATAGGTATTACCAATGTGCCTTATCGATCATAAGTTTTGTTAGCTTCACTATTATTATTTAAATTTTGTTTCAGCTAAATGTATTGATTATTATACTCAACAACGTGTATTGGAAGCAGAAGGAAAGTTACCACCAGGTAGCAAAGGAATCGATCCCAGATTGGAAGGAATTGTGAACAGAATGTTTCAACGTTGTTTAGATGATAATCAATATCGTCAAGCCTTAGGGCTTGCTCTTGAAACTAGAAGGATGGACATTTTTGAAGCTGCAATTATGCAGTCAGTAAGTTAAATTTTAATCAATTTATCGCGAGCAAATAAATATTTAAAACGTATGTTTATATTTCAAATTATTTTTATTAGGAAGATGTGAGTGGCATGTTGTCTTATGCCTTCCAAGTTGTCATGAGTCTCATTCAGAATCGTGGTTTCCGCAATACTGTACTTCGTTGCTTAGTGAGCCTTTACCGGAACCTGGGAACACCCGATTACGTTAATATGTGTCAATGCTTGATATTTCTGGACGATCCATTAGCTGTAGCTGAACTTTTAGACAGATTAAGTAAAGGCTCCCAAGACTGTGTCCTTATGGCCTATCAGATTGCCTTCGACTTGTACGAATCCGCGACTCAGCAGTTCCTCGGTCGCGTTTTGCAAGCTCTTAGAGCAACGGCTCCGATTCCAGGAGCTCTTATGGTTAAACCCATCGTTAAACCAGCTGTCAAAGCATCTACCAATGAGAATTCTGAATCTACAAGTGCCGAGCCCGAAAACAGTACACCGGCTCCGGAAGAAAAATCTCAACGCAGCGTTGAAAGTTTGGTAAGTTGAATTATTTAATAAAAGCTCTGGAAATATTATTAATTTGTTTCTTTCGTGTGTTTAGAATGCGGAAGAACGCGAACAGCAGGAACGAGTAGATGCTTTGTCGAGTATTTTGGGTGGAGAAATTTCGATCGATTTACATTTACAATTTTTAATCCGGAGTAATCATACAGACATGTTAATATTGAAGAATACTAAAGATGCAATACGCGTTTCCATTTGTCATACTGCCACTGTAATCGCGAATGCGTACATGCATTCTGGAACTACTAGCGATCAATTTCTAAGGTAAGAACGTATCCTTGCGTTTAATCAACTTCATCGTACCTATACGTACGATATTCTAAAGAAACATGGAATTTCAGAGATAATTTAGAATGGTTGGCTCGTGCTACGAACTGGGCCAAACTAACGGCAACAGCATCTCTAGGAGTGATTCATAGAGGTCACGAACAAGAAGCTTTAGCTTTGATGCAGTCCTATCTTCCGCGGGATACCGGCGCGGGTGCTGGTTATTCCGAAGGAGGCGGTTTATACGCGTTAGGACTTATACACGCAAACCACGGCGCAGCAATTACAGATTATTTACTTGGTCAACTGAAGGACGCACAAAACGAGGTGCGTTATTCTTCTGAAACTGTCTGTCTGCCCCATTGAATGAAATACAAAAACATTCTCATCGCAAACGAGCAACGTTTGTTTTCTTTTACAGATGGTGAGGCACGGAGGTTGTTTGGGTCTGGGATTAGCTGCTATGGGATCCCACAGGCAGGATGTATACGAGCAGTTGAAATTCAACCTTTATCAAGACGACGCTGTTACTGGAGAAGCAGCGGGCATTGCTATGGGCATGGTTATGCTGGGATCTAAATCAACCCAAGCAATAGAAGACATGGTAGCGGTAAGTTGAAACATGATTTTTATTATTTAATACATTTTTTTTTTTTTTTTTTTTTATCCAAATATCATAACATTGCTTCATTAACCGCGGGCGTAAGGAGATTGGCTGTTTGTCTGGAAGTAATAGTCTCCTCTAGCACTGTAAACAAAATGATTACGAATTAAATGTAATAGGAACTTTCTTTATTTATCTTATCATTGTAATAATGTGTGATTCTAATGGGCGTAGTTAGTGAAAAAATCATTAGATATGGGGATAAAATGAAACTTACCTTTGATCAAGAGTGGGACCACCCATGTATGCAATTGCACCGTTCTTAGCAACGGCACGGAAACCTCTCGAGTTTGTTATGGATTCGCTGAAGTATTCGTAGGCACGTCCATGAGCACATTGACCTGGGCGCAATGAAACGAGCATTTATTATCTTATTCGTTGATACATTTCCATATTCTACGTGCAGTCGAACTTCATTTCTTCAGTCTCTTACCCGTTACATTTATACCGCAACCAGGCTGACTTTCTCCACCATTAGCAAAGAAATCGGAGCTACCAATTGAGATTTTGATGCCCAATATCGCTGCACAGGTGTGAAGAACTTGAACGTGTCTGGCATGTGATTTGTCGACTCTGTCGTTCGGTCCATTACTTTCAAACATCGGCTTGGCGGGATCAAGAGCTGTATATTGTTTTCAATTCATTAGTTTCAGTATTTCTTTGCATTCGCACTTAAAGTAGATAGGCTCTATCATTTACCTTTATTTTCCCATTCAGAAATCTTATTTTTACTTGTATTTACTTACCGACAACTTCAGCTATCGGGCTAGACGCTGTCACAGTTTTCGCGGCTAAGCTCGATACATGGGCACCCAGAGAGTGTCCAACCAGTTTCGTAGCTAGAGTTTTCAGACCGACTGATGTTCTCATGAAATTGATGAACTTGGCTACGCGGTCAGCCACGCTTGGTACACCATGGGCAGCTGGTCTGTATGTCGGATTCGAAGCTACCGAGTTCCAGTCAACAACAATCACATTATAAGCTGTAGCTTTGAGATATGCTGTGGACAGAAAAGCACTTAGCGACTATGAAAGATTAACGTTTACTTACATCATGTTAATTAATTTATTTACCATCACGCACGAGCGTGCAGGCTTTTGAAGTACCACTGCTTCTCCATCCATGGGTGACGAAAACAGTGACTTGATTCGGGTCCCAATGGCTCGACCGAATGCTGTTGGCATCGTTCAGTATTAGGTTTTGTCCGGCTGTTGGGTTCTTCCTAAAATTATAGAATTCTTCATGAAGCAGATCCTGGGTTTCTGTAGGGAAGCATAACGCGAGGGGTGGGTTGACAGAGGCAAGAAATTTTTAAGCACCAGAGTTCAAAGCTTAACAAAATTCTATTCTAACCGTGTGAAAAGCGTGAAAGAGGTAGATTCAACATTATAAGCTAAAGTTTGAAGTTCATCTGCCGTGAGAGGTGTGTAGTCGATTTTAACCAAATGCGGTACTCCATCTTCAGTTGGGATGAGAGTGTAATTAGCTTCCATCAACGCTGTGAGCAGCGTTGGATAAACTGTAACAAAATGAATGTTTCTAACCAAATTTCATAGTTAATTCTTAATGTTAAGAATATTTGTATACGAACGCAATGCCAAAGATGCCGGAGCAACCATTGTCACTTTCTTCCCTGTAGACTAGAAATCGGTGACACTGATTTGATTTCCAGCTTTGTCGTCTTTTATAGGTTGAATGGACACAATGGTCGTCCACTTGAATAGTATCGCGGTAAGCCATTGATTCTCCTCCAATATACGATTACTTGTTCAGGTTTCTGATTAATCTGAATATGTGTTGGAGCACAGCTTCAAGCGGTTCAAGATTGATAAGCTTCCTCATTTGAAATTTTGATTAACACTTTGATGTCGCATCTCACGTGTTCGTATTTACAATCAGAATTTTAACAGTATCTACGAATGTATGGTGGAGTTGCCAAATTTTATCGCTGATTATCAAAAATATGTTAACAGAGAGAATCACCGATAATTATTACCTGGTCCATCGAACGTGATTTAATAATTAACAGATTAAATAATTTGGGATAACATTTCAACACAATCACTCTATGCTGTTATCGTGGAATCTAGTGATTGGGTTAAAATCTTTCAGATGAAACCTTGGCTATTTCAGGACCCCCTTCATTATTTTAACATTAATATCTTATCTACTTATAGATCAAGTATGTATTTTGAAGTAATACTTTCTTATCGCAATCACGTTAACGCGTTTACTGTCATATCAAAATTTGAAATAGAAAAAATTAACTGTTAGCAGAAATAATATTCTCCTATCTTGCGGCGTTGCGTTGGTCATCGATGACTTCCGCAATATTCAGTGTTATGTTAATAAAAATGAAGCAAGCAAAAAAAAGATGCAAAATTTCGAAACGTCAGTTTTATGATCAGAATGATTAATAGCATTGTCTGATATTTTCATCTTTGTAATAAGAACAATAATCATTGTTATCGGACAAGGAAACAGGAACAAAACAAATCAATCTATCAAGGAAAGCTTATTCTTTTATCACTTTGGATTATTTCTTTTTTTTGTCGCATTTATCCGCGGGATTCTTGTTCTCGAAATAACGCAATGTCGTATTTCTTCGTGAGACGATTATCTCGGAGTAACAACGAAATCCACTCACTGTTGCCGGAAAAATAGCCGCAGGACAAACTGCATCGCTTTGTCAGAGTTGTTTTACCTATCCAGAAGCTAGCTGAATTTCCTTTCATCCTTGAAAATTTGCGTTAAACGATAAACCTTCAAAAGATTCTCCAATCTGTTGAATTTCACGAGATTTTAATAAAATACCGATCAGGATTTTATCGTACTAACAAGGAGTAAATATTTTTCTTTTTTCATTTAATATTTTTGATATTTTTTATGGATTTTTCTTGTTTAATAACAAGGGTTTATGTAATCAAGATTTTATCATACGAATAACTTGTAGTTTATTTATTTTTTCAATGTGTTTTGATGTTTATTCGTATTAATCTACTCTTAATATCTTGATCAATTGATAGATATATTTTTTACAAGTTCGAGCAATTAAATTTGATCGACTTCTGTTTTATTTTTAAATATCAGTTAATAAAATAATTCTTAATTGGAAGTGGAAATTAATTTAATTTCTAAATCGCATGATTTTTAGGTTTAATAATAGAAATTTGAATTTCCACCTGGACTAAGTTTCAGTATTTTCTTGTTTCTAGTATGCCCAAGAAACGCAACACGAGAAAATTCTCCGAGGATTAGCCGTTGGTATTGCATTTACCATGTACGGTCGCCTTGAAGAAGCAGATCCTTTGGTCACTTCCCTTTGCGCTGATAAGGATCCGATACTTCGAAGGAGTGGCATGTACACACTGGCGATGGCCTATTGTGGGACCGGAAATAACCAGGCCATCCGGAAGTTGCTACATGTTGCTGTAAGTTTCTTCTATTCACCGATGATTTTACTCCCTTCTATTTTCAATCCTCTTCTATACAAATATAAACTTATGAAACATAGTAAATAATTAGTATTTATCTATATTTGATATTTATATTTTCTTGTTTGTTTTTAAAATGGTCATTAACTTTTTGGCTATTAGCGACTAGATCAGATCACTACCTGATGGAATTTTTGATAAATTTAGTTTCAAACAATCGTAGATAGTAGTTCACTTTCTTGAAGATCTATGTTATCAAATACGATTTAAAATGCTGGATAGATTGTACACGTGACTATAATCAATTTTACTCTTACTAAATAGATATGAGTGTATTTTATTTTCTTTAACAATAACTGATAATAAATAATCCATTATTATAGATAACATAATAGATAGGAACTTTATAACTCATTGTCAGTACTATTATTTAATAAAATACACATTGCTCTTTTTTGAAACGTTTAGAAAATATTTTGTACCTACTTATAAATGAGATCAGTTAAATTGGAAAATTAGAGTAATTACAATTATGTATAGCATAGGCCTATTTTCATTGCATCATTTAATTGTTTTAGTATTTCTTTCAACAATTTTGTTTCCTAACGAAAGGGTGTTTTCAATTCAGGTCTCCGATGTAAACGACGACGTTCGACGAGCTGCAGTGACCGGTCTAGGATTCCTGCTGTTCAGGTGAGTACTTGCAAAGAATACTTAAGCCCGGCTGGGGTCGATATGAGCCCCAGGAATGCGAATTGTTCGGTGGCCGGTTCGTATCGGTGTACGTCTGGAAATTCCATGCTTGCCAGGGATAACCTGGATCCACCGGCTTTTAATAATGTCAACGAAAGTTATTTTCACCGGTGATCCTTTGTTCGAGAGGAGGCCGCAAGTATGCGTAGAAAAGAAGGCATTCGAAGCGCTGAACTTTTCATATTTCTATGTTAATTCCGTAACGAAGAATCGGATTTTTTTCCTTCTCTATTAATAATTTATCGAGATGATAATCTTTAATCCTTTCGTTTCATTCATCCCCTGTTATTTTCTGTTTCTCCGTGAAGCAAAAACAATTTCCCTTCTTGGTTCTATTCAGGATCATATTAAGAATCGGTTTCTTTTTAAAATTAGAGAATTTTTTATAAAATTAGGTAACTTCCCAAATTTATCTCTTCTCCTTTTTGTTTAATTAATAACGAGTGACGTTTGATAGATTAAATTGGATAAAGGAACAAGTCGAACAGATCCAGAATTTAATAGTGCTTTGAACTCGTCCAGATATTAATAAATCATTTATTTGAAAGCTCACGTGTAATCAGCCAACCGGATAAATGAACGAATAATTAGCTAGTATCAAATTTATAATTATCATACGATCTATTAATCAAAATAATTTTCGTACACTTCGTTAGAACTTCCTCTAACACTCCATAATTTACATCAGTCTATTTAAAATATTTGTGACGTAATATAAATTATATCGAACTTATTTTCTTTTCTTCTCTAATGATTTCTCGAATGATTCAAAGCACGCTGTTAGACGAATTAAATCTGAAACTGTGCTGCTCATTTTAAATGTAAATTACATTAAGTGGTAAGGAGGTTTTCTTGTTGCGAGATCACACACGGATTAATTTATATTTAATTAAATTTAAATCTAAAGATAACATTGTACAGTGATGTAATCTCTTCTTTCTCCATGATCGTATCTTCTTTCGAATTACCTTCGAGAGACGAACGATGGTCCTCTTTAATCAATGACACGTCAGCTTATCAGAACACTGTTAAAAGTTAATGAATTATTGCAGATCCGAAAGAGATTGCAATTTAAATTGATAATGAACAGAGTCAATAATTTAAAACTTGTCAACTAATAATCCAAACTAGACTTCCTTCCAAATCACATAATTAAATCATAAGTATTTAATCCTAGCAAAGTATAAATTTTCAACAAAGTTTCATACTATAAAATTTTACATATTTTGAAAGTATCAAGTTGTTTGTTTCATCGAGCCTTTTCAATATATTTTTCAATCACTGTTTTCACGACAAATATCACTCGAAACCTCATCAAATCATCGGTCCATTTTCATCAATATTCATCCAAAAAGTTTATCGAACAACTTCTATTGACTTACGCAGATTACAAAGTGCAATCATCGATTTCATAGTCCAAGCCTTAGATTCGAAAGGTATCAATCCTCCCACAGATAAATAAAAAGGATCTCCCCTCGGCATTGAGGGAACGTTCAAGGGAGCCTGTTAGAATCTTTCTTTCTTTTTTTTTTAGTGGACTCAATGAATCTCGATCCGTCGCGGTAATCGATATTGGGTCCAAGGTATTCAACTCTTAATTGAAAACACTCGATCGTACTCTTCGTGGCTATCTGGAACGAAGTGTCAATAAGGATAAATAGTTGGATCTTGCTAACACGAAAACTGAAAATTCCATAAAACGGATAAAAATAAGAAAATAACGAATAATTCAAGTGTTAACGATAGCCTTTACGAGAACTTGACGATTTTGAGAAGCTTTCCCAAAGATTGGCTCATCTATGTCCTCTCGCTCGAAAACTTCTGTTCCCTGTGAATATAAACTTATCCGTCTGTCTTCGCGAAGTCTTGTCACTCGAACGGTCGAGGGATTTGAAATTTCATGCTGCTCTTCCCATTGCATTTCTCGCCTGGGAAGAACTTCTGTTTCGTTTGAAAACTAATCGAATATTTACTGTGACTCGTGAAATTTACTTTGACTTTGATGTCGAAAGGACCGCGGACGAATTTTAGCCAGAGATCCGTTAAGACCGATTTTAATCAACGCTCTGGTAGCCGAGGGATAAATGTAAATTAATTTCTACTAGGACCAGACGAGGATTTCCATCCACTAAATGGGATTCACGAATCGTGACTAGATTATGGGACGAGTTCTTTCATCGATATCAAATTCTGTCAATTGATTTTATCACGTTAATTGTCTTAGTAAAAGTGGATGGATTTTAACTAATTATTAAGGATATTAATTGACGATTGTTTGATTTTTAAATTGAAATTTTTTAATTGCCGTTTTACATTAATACTATTCAAAATTACAAGTGTATTTTATAAATTAATATAAAATGACCGCAAATGGTTTCACAGTGTTTCATAAGAGAAATGCACTTTCAGTGCAAATTGTATTTGCATACAGTCTATTTGAACAATCCATTATTCCTAGAAAGCTAATTGCAATTCAACGTTGAACTATTCTGAACGTTTCAATTTCCAAACATTTTTCATATGAAATGCAGAAATTTAATAACTTAATGATAACACGTAGTCTTTGTACATTTAGTGTTTGAAAATTTGCTTTTATTTTCATAGAATTTCATGCTCTAACAATAAAATTTAACGAATCTATCGTAAATTGGAATACGACGCGTGACGAGGGATTAATAAACTTGCCTCCCAAATGAGTCTCTGATTAATTACCGTGGCCTACTATAACGTCAGGAAGCAACAATAATTTCCTTGAAGTGACGTGATTATCAAACTTCCTTTTCACCGGAACCTGTCATCCTGCTTGTTAGTGCGTAATGTATCTTTCTACCAACTAAAGTTTAATAACACCCTCATTTTCAAATTATTCAGTTTCAAAATTATTTACGAATTGTAAAAGTGTATTAAAATTAATGATGAAACCTGGATTCGACCATACGACAGAAAAATATTAAATTCAGTCGAAGTCTACAGAAATTTTATTTTGGGGGGGTCATTAATAAAAATTTTCCAAAATTATACGCGTCGGAATTAATTAATCGTCGTTAATAAAACGTAGAAGAGGCTTTTACTCCTTTTAACCCCTTATATTATTCGTATTAGCTCTTTCGATGCTCGTGGGCGTTGCATCGAATGCCATTAGCGTTCTTTTTTTTTTCTCTTGTTTAATGAATTCCTACACCCCCTGCTACTACGGGCGGTTGTGTACGGTGAAAAGTCGTTTTTCCTTTGAGTTACTCAAGTAACCATTAATTATTGTAGAAGTCTCTTAACATGCACGCCTGCATTCATGATAATTGCACTTGTTCTCTGGCGAGTACAACACGTTAACAGTAATAGCAGATATTAAGCGTTCTAATCAGATAGTTCGTATCATTATGAAACACACACTGCTGGTGGAAACTTTGAAATTACTTATCGTAACCGCCATTTATATTTGAACATCACGATATTTAAGTACAGTTACACTTTGCTTTCTTGTAATTACTTTGTTTAAATGAAGCAAGCATTACTTTACGCTTGAAATAACACAGATATTAACTTAGAAGCATTTAAATCTTGGATTTTCATTATCATTAACGAATTTCGTGATTTTTTTAAAAAAGCATTGACATTTTATAGTTGGAGAAATGACAGGGATATTGAAAACAGGAAAACCATTAAGATAGTGTAGGTTGAAATTGAATAACCTTACCGTATCGAAGATAAATATTCAGGAAAATATTCTATCTTCCACGTTGATCGTTTTCGCGAGTGGCGAACATTAACGTTTCAACGGGTGCATCGATTTTTCTTCGTTCCAGGTGTCGATAAGGCTTTCTGAAATTCTCTGGCCAAAATGCGATATGCTTGTACGGTTATTTATTTTTCCAGACATTTTTCCCTGCGATATTTCACGCGCGAGTGCGCTCTGTAATTCTACCTTGCCATTCAGATAAGTTTGATGCACGAGGGTAGGAACGTGATTGTCTTACGATATTTGTACAATTGTAACTAGTCGTTTATCAAAGTCAAGACGAAACAAAAGCATTGAAACGCACAAGGAAATGCAGTTGCGAATTAAATTGCAATCGTGTGTTTAAATAAACGACAGTAATGGGCGCAGAAGGGAAAAACGAATTATGAATTAAATTTATTTAGATTTAATTATACGATTCAGTATTTTATCTCAATGAGTTTTGTTTTTATCTATTATCACCTACATTTCTGATTGAATTTTATTGAAAATGTGCTGGCTCAGCTTATAAATTACTCTTGTTAGTTTTTCATCGTTCACGCGTACGCGCACCTACATATTTGCGCATTAAAAGCTCGGATGATCGATCGTGTGTGAATTGCTCGAATTTTCAATTTTCACGCTTGATATTTTCAATCAATCTGTCTGCACCCATCGCTACACACCTTCATATTGTTACTTATAATAATACTTGTTCGAGTTAAGTAACATCGTAGGTATAACAGGTTATCCAAGTTAAACTTTATGAATAACATTTCCATAAAACCCTTCCAAAATTATGGTAGCTCGCTGTTCAAATATCACCTGTTTCATTTCGAAACGTAGAAAATCTAATACGGCTTTTAGTTATCGAATTCTATTTGTATTCATTGTTGTGAAAGAAAATTCTGCATCACAGCTGCTTCGCTTTTATTATGCAAATTGTCTGACGATATCCTGAAGAATCTGCTATACCCATGAATATACCGGTTTATTTCGCTCGAAATCCACGATTGACGGACCGATGTTCAAACGCAGTCAGCCAATATTATGGTTTCATTGAATTTTGATGCATTTAGACCAGCATTATTCGATGTATCGTGCAAACAATTTCATAGGAACTAGTAAAATCTAAAATTTACAAATGTTTTACATGTCCCCTCCGGGCGGCGAACCACGGAGAGAGCCCCAATTTTAATTTCATTTTGTAAAATATGCCTCTCGATGATACGTGTGGTTGACGTGTCATCGTGTAATACGTCGACGAGCATTTTTCACGGGCGTTCGTCAAAACGAATTTGAACAGTGTCAATTTTGCATATCACCAGGAACGAGTTCGATTTGTCTGCATGGCAAATCACACGCGGCAACTGTTATCGAGCGCAGAGAAAACTCGCTGAAACGAGGCTGGACGTTTATTTTGGCAGGTACCATGTCTGAAACGGTCGTAAATTGTTCCCGTGGTTGCAAATAGGACGAATTAAACGACATTGATTCGTGGTCGTGAACGCTGATCGTTGGCTAACTGAACAATTATTTGCAAACAAAATTACCGTATTTCTTGCCTTGTAATTACAAAATATTCACATTAATATTTCCATGCTAAATATTATTGCAAATTATTAAATTTGCTGCTTCGTACAAAAAATTAGTTAATTTAGGAAATCGAATTCCACATTTTAATCGATGCACTTTTGTACACGTTTCATAGATCTGGGTCACGATTGACCCAGCCACCAGCATTCGAGGATTAAAAAGGCTCTAAACGGCAGATTTTAGTACCATAAGTTACCCAGGAAGGATTTATTTTCCCGTCTTTTGTTGAACAAGTGTATGTACGCGTATACTTGTCACAAACGTGGCAACACGTTTCTTTCGTCGAAAACACAAGCAAGCGTCCACGTTAAAAAAGACCGTCGCGATATTTCCCTGGTGAGAGCCCTCGGGATTTCCAGCAAGCCGGCGGAAAACTTTCCACCATTTCCATATTACGGATCTTTATCGATTTTTCACTGTAATCGAGCGGACAACCATGAAATTTCCATAATCCACGGAAGATATTCCGCGGATCCCCGTAAGCGCTACACGATTTCGCGGAATTTTATGCGGAAACGCGAGGAAGAAGTTTTCTACGGTGTTTCATTTGCCGAGCTCTTATTTCTTTTATCAGCTGGATTGTTGCTCGAAGAAAATAATAGGTAAATTTTATCGTACACTCGGGTGCAATGTAAGTTGCTCCACATTCGAGTGAAATATATGTAGAAGTAGGAGCATTTTATCATTTGAAAAAATAAGTCTTTTGTCTGCAATTGTTAAATAATTTGGAAACGTCAGGGTTATATTAAGAAAATTTAATTTTAATCAATGATTATACTGTATTTATCACACATTTTAATTTAACATAACAATACTTTTTTCTTCTTTAACTCTCGGAGAGCCGCAATGTTAATTTAATTTGTACTTTGTACATTTCTTAATGTAATTTTGGATGAAATGAATCTATACTTTTGATTGATAGTATAAATCTGATACTGAAGATTTCTGTATCTGAAAATTCTGTTACGACAGGAGGATAGAGCAGTGGTAAACTATATTTCTTCTTCATCTTCCTGGTTTCTAGTTTCGTCTAATAAATGGTCGACGGGCTGGAGGAACACTTCCAACCCTCTCTAGGGGATTCGAACGATTTTCATGCAGGAAACGTTTGAAATATGAACGTTCTTCCTTCGTTGGTCGATGTGCCAACGAAGACTTTCCTTAAACGTCTTATACGTTTCCTCCGCTTAGAATATTTCGCAAGATAGTTTACGAACATTTTCAAGCGGTTAACGTTGGAATTTTTTATGAGATTTTCATGGTGAATTTAAACCTTGAGGGTAGAGAGGGTAGAGTAATTAACGTTGCTGATGAACATGCAAACTTTTTACTTTTATCTATTTAATAATTTCAAAATTATTTCAATTTTAGGGTAATAGATTAATTTGTTGGAAATTTATGTGAATTGCAACGAGTTGATTGAAAAGTTTCTTTTTTCTGAAAAATCCAGAAAGAGAGAAGGAAATTATACGAATGTGGTACGGCTGATTAATCCTGAAAATGGAAAGCAACTCGACGTAAATTTGCATTAATGGCACATGTGCGTTCTCATGATATCGATTTTCGCGCCAATTATATTCTGGATTTTCTGCTCGCTCCTAACATGTTCGTTCTCCTTTTCAACGTTTCTCGTCAGAATGGAACCCATTGGTATGCATATATCATTGTTCCTGGAAATCATTTTATTCCTCTATTTCTATTTCATTTCTCGTTCGCGTAAGACTTATGAAACCGTGAAGTATCCACTCTATAACTTTCATTCTTATTTCTTCATGAAACTGCACTAAAAATTATTATTTCTTTGATAAAAATGATCTTGTTTCATTTTTGTCGTCGAATAATGTATTCCATTATTCGTCAGCGACGAGCTCGTCAACGATAATTGGTACATTCCCGCTTTGGCAAGTCTCTGCGGATAAATATTTTATTCTTTGCCTCGTCACGATAATTCCTGCCCTCTCGGGGCTCGGGTGACACTACCGGAAACCTGTTACTGACATCCGTTCCGAACTCGAAGGAAAATAACCGGACGTCGAGTGGAGTCGCTATTGTTTCCCCAGAACGTTGGGAAAAATTCCACCGGTACCTATTAGCAAATATTATTTTGCATTTGAAAAACAATTATTATTTTTCCTTTAATTAGTAGGAGAATTGTATTTTAAAAGACGCTTCTTTTTTAATTTGACAACAGCTGTTAGTTATTCGTGACGTCGATATTTTTATTTTTTCATTAATCTTTGTTATATACATTGTGAAATATTATTCATTTCACAGCGTATAGAATACTTGACATTTATAAATTGTTGGCATAAACATCCAGGACATTTTATTAATAATAAGGATCCAGGAACTTTGTGACCCATTTCCAAATGATATTTTAAATAATAAAACATTATTGTTACAAATGTTCGATGCATACTACCTTTGTAAGAGAATATTTTTTGTTTTGATCACTGTTCATCGCTATTTTAGCAACACATATTGGATACAATAAATTTTTCTGTTCTCTTTGTCTGTTTTTCATGGAAATATTTAAAATATGAAATTGAGAAACGATATAAATTCTGAAATGGAACGAATGCAATTTCTATTTAAATCGCTATCGCCATAAAACTTCCAAATCCTTCCTCAATTCCGATTTCGTTATTAAAAATTGATTTATAAAATTGACTACATTCCAATACTATAATTCATCTGAAATCATTGACAGCAGTTGACTATTCGGATTAACATTCCAATAATATAGTGAAAAGAATTTTTTATTTCACAAAGATAGTTTCAAATTGAAAATTATAATAATAATTTTTAAAAAATCTCAAAAGTTCAATTAAAAGCTTAAAATATAATGGTACCAAAGGTATGAGAAATTAATCAGCTTCTGAGTTGAATAATTGAAGGTGAAAAAAATGGTGTTAATCTTCAAAGAGGAAATACGATTAAAAATTCGACACAGCGTTAAATTAAGGAAAAATTGAAGAGAGGCTTAAACAGCTGATTCGAGAGTTTTCATTAAACTAATGGGTAACAGTTTAACGAACCGCTCGAAGGCACCACGAACAATTTTCTCACGGTTCGAAAGTTATAAACGACGACGATCGGTTTCCTTTCACGAAAATCTGCTTTGGTATAAAGAATTAATATCGTGGCTGAAAGTTTCTTGTTAATCTACGGGAAGAAAACACGTTGCTCGAACGGGGAAGACGTAGGGCTCGATTTCCTCGAACATAATCATTTTTCTTCGCACATACCCTCCGGAAATTGACGCGAGCACCTCTCCGGTTATAAATCGAAAATGAATTTCACCTGCAACTTTTCTTCTTTCTCCAAAAACAATTCTATATCCTTCAACTCATCGAAGCAATTTCTGGAAATACTTGTATGTTATTATTCTTCTCGTTTTTATATAGTTAAAGTAATAAAACAATTGATTTTTACAATGTACCTTAAATAAGCGACACTTTACTGAACGGACATCGCCAAAATGCAAATCGACAAGAATCTCTAACGAGCGTTTCAACAATTGTAGTTTACTTGTTTCGAGCAATTTTCCCGATGCAGAACGAAGCAACGGGCAGGGCAGATCCTCTTGAATCGCCGATAATTACAAATTGCCTGTTAATTACACAGGTCGCTTTAATCGGTTCAAGGCCCGAAGCACAAGACGCGTATTCCAAGCTAAATAATCGCGTCTTACAATTAGTTCAACAAGTTATCTTGTCGTTTGAGAAAATTTTCAAGTTCCACCTTATAAAATACACGCGATAGTCGACTAGTTAAAGATAAAACTTTTATGCACTGTTAAACGGTTCAAACTCTTTCTTTAATCCTCAAAGATAAGGTTGTCGTATTAAACGTTCCTCGGGCGTAGCAATTAAAAGAACAAGCTGACTTTCGCTCATAATACTAATCACCCAGATAATGAAATTTTGTATAAAAATCTTCAGCTTGCAGTTTAATCTGTTCCATTCGTAAAGTAGAACCAATTTTATAAGTTCAAATCTCCGATTTACTTCTTTTTTTATTTCTCAAGATAGTTTGAAATATTTGAAATGTCTAGTTGGAAATTTCTTATGTTAGATGTTAATTAGAACAATGGAATTGTACAGTTACATTCGAGAAAAAGGATGAATTTTAACGAATAAGAGAATTCATAAAAGTGAGAACAAAAATTTTTACTTAAAATTCAAGTCTCGAAACCCTTTTTGCAGGATAACCGGATTCTGATTAAATTTCTCTCGCTCTTCCCGTTCTTTAATCCCTTATTTCCTTTCTCTCTCCACATTTCCTGTATTCGACTGCGTTAAACACGGGCAAATAAATTCGAAAATCGATGCATCAAGCATAGCCCCGTGTCATTTTTTTATGCGGACGCTGGTTTAAATTCACGTTATCCTATCAAAGCTGTTCTCGTAATGCAGTTTTCGCGTCTGTCTTTTGTGAAAATGAAACCTGTCAGGGAAAATCTTCATGGTTTAATTTGGGAATAAAAAACGAAGATGCGACGACTTTTTCTCTTTTTGTGACAGCCTCTTGCTGTTTCGAGATTTTTTCAAGTTGCCCTTCAACCAAGTTTCAACTAATATTTCTAAAGATTAAGGATAATTAATATAATAGTGATTAGTACCAATTTAAGCGGAAAATCTTCTGCTTTAATATAGTTTTTACTGTACATCGATATCATTTTTTGTTGCCGAGATATCGTAAATTAAAACGAAGCATCTCCTTCTTGTTCGTGCGCTCGGACCTTTCACTTACGCGTGTCAGCTGACCTACGATACGGTATGGTTCCCAGTAATGTGATGAATGACAGCTGCTGAGTCAGGTGTTTTTTTTTTTTTTTTGTTACTATTACTACAGACGTACGCACGCATCTCGGAAGTGAAAGTAGGTCAGCGCGTTTCTTGGAATTTCGTTCATTCTTAACGTCGCGTCGCGTGGATTTCTTGAACGGGAGCTAGGCTGCTTCAAGCTTTATTCAATCGCTTGTATCTTGCGAATGGATTGAGATATTCTTTCACAACAAAGTGCATTATTTAGTGTATGCTTTCTATTATTTATTAAGCGTATTTAAATTAATTTTGTTTATTTATAATCTGACGAAAGTTTAACAATCTGTGGATTGAACCAAATTTTTTTTCCTAATCATGCACAATAAATATGCTTTATTAAACTTGATAAAGCACATACTATTTTGTTACTTATAAAAGTTTATACAGAGGAACTATTCAACGAAGTAGGATACATAAATCTTGAACGCTTAGGTTTATGATGCAGTTACTTCCTGCATAATGAATGAGTTTCATTAAATTTAATCGTTTCTATATTACTGTTCAGTAATTGAAGAAATTGATATAAACAGGGTATAATTAATTGTTTAATGAATAATGAACTTCCTCCTTATATTTTGCACTTCTCTTTTTACAGTACCGCAAGTGGATTCAAATTTTTCTCTTATAAAAGTTATTTTCCAACAAGTTGCTTTCCCTAAATATTATCTTTTTTTCTATTTTGTTTTAAAACCTAACAATCGCTAAAATATTTTCGTAGAATTATAAAATGAAGATGCAATTAAAGTCAAAGTCAGTCTAACATGTGCAAAAGCCAAATGCTGTGGAACTAAGATCATTAAGTTCATTATAAATTTCGTATCTCGTTGAGCACGTATTGTTCCGCACAGGTTTCTTGAATTATTCAAGCAAGTTTCTAGATGTATATTTCCATCTTCTCTCTCCTTAAACACTATACAAACACGCATAATCTTTAACCAGTAATCTTGTTCATTGCCAAAAGTTTCTTCCCGAAGTACAGCTTAACTAATACCAAGCTGTTCGTGTCACTATCTCCTATGGCAACCTGATAAATTATTGCAATTCCCGGGTTTCGTGTTACAACCTCGAACAGCTTTGTGTGGTTTCCGCAAACAAGCTGGTTGTGTTGTGCAACACAGTTTATCCGGGATATAGGTAAGCTCACAGTTTGATGAGCATCCCAATGGTCTGTTTCTTTTCCTCTTTGTTGATTCTCTAGAACAGTAGATGTACCTTCCTAAATGCATCACTTAAAAAGAAGAAAGAAAAGAAAATTGAGAGAATGTTAACACGTTTGTTACCTCAATGAAAATTACACACGGGTTGTAAGGGAAAAAATGGCTAAAAACAGAAAGAAATTTTTTTTAATAACATTGATATACGCGCACAATTTACATATTTTCCATCTCTGTAAACAATTTAAAAAAATAACAATAACCCAGTGCCATATGATTAACGAATCGTTCTACATAAATGTGTTCGTTAAATGTACACATACGTGGGTCGAACTGTGTAGCAGTGATTTATTTTCAATTCAATTGGCAATCAATCGTCCGTGATTTATCGAATAAAATCGGCAGACCAACGCGTCCTCGTTGTGAAATTGAAAACGCGCTCTTTTTTTTCACCGTACCACCTATCCATGGCAAAGTGCTTCGCTTTAATTTACGCAATCCAGCTCAATTTGCCAGGCACACGTGAACACCTGTAATAAGATTCACGTCGTTATTGGAGAAGATAGATAGCGTGGCCAACGAACGTTCATCTCGAAAATAACGTTGATGCGCCAATTAGTTTCCTGAATGCTGTTCTCTTACCATCATGCCACTTAGTTATTAGTAATACTGCTAATATCGGTATTAATAGCATAAATACTAATATTAATAACACCGAAGTAACGTTGATATTAATAACATTAATAACGCGTCGTACTGAAATCGCTGAAATCACAGTCGGTGTCCGTGTTGAACGTGTTAAAAATATTATTTCATTTTGCATGTTTCGCAAATTTTCCATATTCTGACATTTCACGTATTTTTACGTGAAATACATGGTTTTGCATAAACATTGACGCTCTGGTAATGATAAAAATAATGGGGATAAAATGAAAGATAAACAGTTTCACATGACTCGATGATGTAGAATATAGAAGCATCGCTGAATAGCAGAAGAGAATCATAATTTTATTCGTTGAAACACCGTGACCAATGTGTATTTCATCGTATTAATTGTCGTAACAGATTGAAAGTATGGTGCTTTGAAAATTCAATGAACAATGGTTCCATTACCGACTACGTGGTTTATTAATGTCCGACCATCGATGGTACCTGGCACGTTTGTTATTGAATCAATATTCCGATTAATTCACCCTATGACTTATCGACATTTTCGGAAAATACGATACATTTCGTGTTTAAATGGATTCGCAATTACTTCGAGTTATAACATGCAAGTCGTTGAAGAATGAACTCAGAATTGCAGTACGTTCGTGACAAGTGTCGATCGATGTGTGTTTGGAGTTGAAACACTCGGCGATGCTGTGCTATTCTTCAACGAAACTGCAGATGCGTTCGACCAGATGCGTCAACATCCGCGTGGGTGTTTCGAAACCAACAAGCCCTTGGACGTGATTCGAATTCAACTGTCATAGTTCTGTTTCTGACTGAAATACATCTGAAGGTTCGTTCACGAATGTTCTTTCATACATTATCTGTGAAAGCTTTGATATTAGAAAACATCTTCGTCTAATCCTGATATCCTTGCTTCATACTGAATCACTGAACGCACTCTTGTCACGAGTGCATTTGGCAGTGACTCGAATTTAGGCTGGACTCATCCTCGTCCATCTCTGATGGTACTCGAGTCTCTGATTGACGCGTAGACACGTAATAACGCGGACAACCCTTCCTTCGTTGAACCACAAACAACCCTTCCGTTGTCGAGACGTATCGAATACCTTGTTTCTCGAGTAACGCACAGAATTCTTGCTTCTTTATCTCGTTTGTCTCTAACCTTGGGAAGCATATTTGAGCGATACAGTTTATCCACATAATGGTCCCCTGTTCTCGTTTCTGCTATTTTGACGATATCTTTTCCATGAATTTTTCGAATTCCATGCTGGTCCGGAAAGTCTCTTCCTATTTTTCATTGAAATGAACGAAAATAAAACGAAAATAAAGGTAGACACATTAAAAGTCTTTTATCTCCACGATGCAAAACCTTGTCCTGTTTAAAAATTCAGGAGCTTCGCAAATGTTAGGAAAAAGAG
This sequence comes from Osmia bicornis bicornis, assembly GCF_907164935.1. Lineage (NCBI taxonomy): Eukaryota > Metazoa > Arthropoda > Insecta > Hymenoptera > Megachilidae > Osmia > Osmia bicornis. The sequence goes on along the minus strand of NC_060221.1, from coordinate 538,488 downwards.
GTTTAAAAGGTTTTGCCTTATAAGAAATTTTCACAAAATAGTATATTTTATCGCATAATTTAAGTCTTCTATTTGTCTCGTGAATTTCACAGGAATTTATTTTTCCTTTCATCGATTACCAATTTTCTCCAACAAACGCTTTCTCGTTGCCACTTTCTGAGAACGGAAAAAACAAGCAAGTGTATCTTTCTTCGTTCCCTAGTTTCACTGATAGAAAAAAAGGATCGATGAGATTTGATAAAAAAACGTGACTATTTTGAGAATCACAGAGGACAAGAAAAATTTTTCAAGTTTTTACATTTAAAACGAAGTTACCAATGGGATTACGTGGAATATCTTGGATTCTGAATGAAAAACAGATGGAAAGTGTGAAATAAATTTTGCGGTTTCGTTTTCGAGAAAATTAAATTTAAATATTTGCAGTCTATTCTTGTGTTTGAGTATGCTTCGCTAGGAATATTGTTAGCGATTTCCATTTCTCTTCGGGTTTCTGCTGATAAGAAATGATAATACGATGTTAATTATCGATAATACATTCTTTAATAATTTTCTATTCTTTTACCATAAATTGGAGAATTTTAATTATTGAAAGTATCAATAATTTTCTTAACGATACTTCACAAATTAAAATTACACCCCAATTAACATTTCCAGGGTGTAGATGTTTTTCAAATTTATTCTACGATATTTCCATAATATCGATTTCAATCGTTCCTTTTCGCCAAATACGAGAAAGTTTACATATATCGTAAACTTAGTTTTCTCGAAAATGGAGCTCGAAACAAAGAAATTTTTCAGCCGGAGTCAGCTCGTTATCGGTTATGCTGTTCGTTCCGAATACGTGATCTCGATTGTCAAAGCGTTAAGATACAAGAACAACGCAGGCGAGTTTAGCGAGCGAATCGCAATGCCGGGAATGGAATGCCGCCAGCGGAATTTCATCGATCGTTGTCGGCTTTTGTGCGCGGATAGGGGCTGAATGTCGGACAAAAACGCACTCCGGATGAAAGTAATGGGGTGGAAGGTTGCGCGAACACCGTGGAAGATATTTTTCAAGGTTCCTGTCGGACTGACGATAAACCGTGATATGTACTCGAAAAATTGAATAAACGATAAATACACACATCGAACCATCGAACAAGTTTATTCCAATATTCTTCGAATATAAATTGCGAATGAAACCAAGTTCATTCGAAACATATAACTTTGCAGTGAAATATGTTCTATTCCCGTAATTTACAGGAAAGTTAATGTAACTCTGTTGCATTAACAGCTATCTTAATTGTAGAGTGTAATCAAAGTACCCAGCTGAGAATTAACCTAGTGAGATTTTAGCAGGGATTCCCTTCAAGATTCATTGCTTTCTCGACTCCTCTGAGAGCAATTTTGGTCGTCGTCTAGTCAGAACAGACCAAGCTACCGTGGAATTGTCATAATTAGTAATTCTGAGCAATTAGCTCGTTACCTTATCTGTGGTTCGATGGAAAGATAGCAATTTTCATGGCATCAGCTGGTCAGATCTCTGGTCCAAAAATTATTTCGGAGAATCTGTAATGGATAAGGACTTGGTCATCAGGATAAATGGAACACTTGTTGATTTTTTGACGAGAACAATTTTCTTGTAGACCAGGTGGAGCCTGTTCTTGCGATGAGTAATCATCGATCAGGATTTCGAGTCTCTGATGAATAGTATGCTATCTTTTTTGGGAGCTTATGGGTTTTGGACATGAGGGATTAGAATGTGCTATTGTTTCAATGTGTCAATCAAATTCATTTTTAATTTATTTATAAAAATAGCAATGAAAAACTTAAGAATCGAATGAAAAGTGTAACGTAATTTTTGCCAGATCTGATAAAGCTTTGATTAAAGTATTTTGTAATTAAGTGAAAATTTTCATCAAGTTCGCGAGGATACAAAAATACATAACGAAAAGTGAGAGAGAATCGAGAAGATGATGACACAATTAGTTGACGGTAACTTCTGAGAAAACGAAGTTAACGGGGCCAAAGGAAATTAAATTCCAGCTACATCCCTTTGCGCCCTGGGGACACCCTGTTGCATCTAGTGAATAGTATTTTTTACTCTGCTTCGAAACTTCTGCAAGTTTGTACAATTTATTGAGCATAAAATTTCAAATTTCTTCAACGTTTAAAAACATTTTTGGAAATATTCAACTATTTCTTCTAATTATTATTTTGCGACACGCGTAAAATATTATTTTGATCTATTTTTTTATTAGGTACATAGTGTATACGATTTCACGAAGCTTAAATCCGTTTATAATTTTGTTTCGATGCGAAAGAGATACCAGAGCGAATGGATTCGTGAAAATCTTGGCAAAAGGACGATGAAGGTAGTCGGAGAATCGTTTTTCCTACGATTCTCCGGTCCTTTTGGTCGGTTTTGTGGCACACGGGAGCTCATATCACGCCTGGAGAGTATTTTCGCGCACCAAGGGTTAATTAACGTCACGTCGAACATAGGTAGAAGCCCCTTCTTCAAGCCCTGATCCCACCCCCTCGCGTTCCTCGTGGCAACCCCTACTGAAATCCCGGGAAACCGTTATTTATGGCTGCTTTCTTCGATTTGTTTCGAGCAGTTCGCTGTTTGCGGAACACTCTCAGACTTTATTTCTGTTTTTTACTTATCCCCTTTTGCTTGTCTCCTTTCACACTCGCTTCTTCTCTTATTGCTAGATTCTTTATTAAGGACGTGACATCTGATTTCACCTCTTTTTGTAAAAAAAATAATTAAAAAATTTAATAATTAATCAAACGAATTAATCGAGCAAAATTTAAATTACATCCAAAGTAACTTAACCTTCGTTGCGTTGGTGAAAGTAAAAAAGTTTCTGTGTAAAGGACAGTATTTTACTAATCTTCGAAGCCACACGCTCGATGCACAAATCGCTTGATCTTCGTCCGTTATTTCGATGATGAAGGCAAGATTGGTTACCGTGAAAAATCGTGAAACGACGAATATTTCCGTGACAGAGCCGCTGATGAATCCCGATACGTTGCTAACCGCGGACAGACATATTTCTCCCGGGGTGAGTGCGTTTTTCCATCCATCTATTCGCTGTTCACAAAGCGACCACAGGACGAATACCGTATTCAAAAGAGAACTGCTCAATGTTTCTTTGTTTCTTCTCTTCTTTTTCTATCTATGCTGGTACACTAACAATAGGCAGCCTTTGAAGTTTTCATCCCCTATGTTCATTTCTTCGTGTTTACGCGAGGTTGCTCTTCGTATTCGGATGGAATTGACGATTTAAGGGGGAAGGGTGATTGATAAAATAACCACCTTTGTTCTTAATTCAAAAATTTCAAAAACTGTCGTTTGAAAAATCATTTGGAGGGCTAATATACATATAAAAAGAAAAGGATATTTACATAAACACGCTTCTACGATTAACGTAATAGATTCGCATGACATAAAGGTTTCTCTGTTACGCAAAAGCCTTCATTTCGTAGGCCTATCCCCTAATTTCGAGGAATTACCGGAAACGAGCGGTAGCCCCTTTTGATAACCAAGAGTTAAGCTTACGTTCGACCGATCTACCCTTCTTCACTTGTATTTACCCACGAGTAATGGAATAAAAGAGGGTAATGATGTGAATGTCGTTATCAATCAACTTGTTTATAAACCATTTTGTTCTATGAAAAAAAAACTAACTACCTAAAATTACACTGGTGAGCTGGCAATTTTGTTATTACCCACATTTACATGTTTCTAAAGAATATTTTTCAATTTCTAACCTGTTAAACAGTTAATTATTTACAAGGTTATCAATCATAATTAAAGAAATCTAGAGCTGCCTTCATGAAGAAGTTATCTTATTGTTAGAAGTTTGATCATTTCAGTGGATTATCTTGTTCTTGAAACTTCTTTAAAGTAGGATCATTAGTTACTCAAATTCATTTATTATTTCGGCTTAATTTACGATAGTGCAGCTTAATCATGTTTCGTGACAGTTTGGAACCGAATGAGTCTGAAGCTTTCGTTCACATATACCTAATTTTCATTTATCATTTTTTTCTCGTTAGTGCAGTTGTTAATTGATTAATAAATTAGGAATTTTTTTTTTTCATAAAAAATTCCGATTATTAACGGGTTAACGCACCGGCGGAAGCGGATCGTTTGTACGAAATTTCCAGGTTAACAAGTGCCTTGAGGACCTTTCAGCGATAGTGTATACACATAATGGAAAATAGCGTATTCATAGCTGAACGCTCGTGAACTAGTTAATGTGATTAAATTATTACGTTCCTCTTCCGAGATTCTACTTCAAAGGAACCCAAATTCGCTATTCAGAGATGCGATTATCGCATTACCTTGTTTGATTGATTGAACAGTACGCGCAACTTGATTTCACGATATTACCTCCACAAAATTTCCTTGTTAGAAGCGTTAATAAAAATACAAATAGCTCAATCCATTCGTGATTCTATTAAAGCACCCCAATCTAAATACTATTTTGATGTTAAAGAATTATTATTATCTTTTTTAATAAATCATTTATTTGCAGTGTAAAAAATTTAATTTCGGAAAATTTATAAAATTAAATAGAAATTTAAGTTCTCTTGAAAATTTTTCTCAATTTTTACTTGTACTTTTTTTTTTACAAAATATAGTAGACAAAGAAATTTGATAGTGTTCCAACTTTTGACCGTTAATTGAACATTTCGAATCAAGCTAAATAATTGAAAGTAAAGAAAGAACGTTTAAATGTTATTCTTGAATTTTCCTGGAAACCAGTCGGAGTTTCCTTTGCGATGCGATTAAATGTAAAACTCTTGTAGCGTACTTTCAGCGAAACCTTTGACAGGAAACGTCGACAAAGAAATATTTTACGATAATGGTATCTTTATCAAATATCACGTTGTAATAATGTCGTCGTTACAACGGTATTGCAATAAAAAAATGTAAGTGCTTGTATTTTGATAAGACACTTGAAACTCTGTATTTTCTTACAACTTTTCTCAATTTTAAAGAGTTTAAAAGAATTTTTCAGACTTTTCATTAATTTATTTTAAAATGTATGGTGAAGCATGTTTTAAGATAACTAAATCTATCAAAATGACAAATTTGAAATTTTCTAAATTGACTCTTTCAGTAAAAATTATTGATTGTTCACTTTTGTGTAAACGTTTTTTTATCGATCAGCTTGCAATCTGTTATTTTCCTCTCTTTCCTTTTTATTTTACCCTTAACACGGATATTTCTCGGTTCGCGGTTCAAGAAAAGCTCTCGTTCATCCTGTTTCTTCCTTCCTTCATTTCTCTTCTCAAATCTCTTCCGTTTCGATTTTTTATATTTTTCTTAGATCCTTCTTGAAAATCGTTTATCTTCTTCGTTGAATTCTCTGTACTGTCATTTCTCTAATACTTCTTGACTTTTCAATTTTTTTCTTCCATTTTTATTTATATCTAATCATATTTTCATGTTTCTCTCTGCCTTGACTTTATTTTTCATTTTCGTGCTCGTAATTTTTTACCCTTCTCCTTATACATTTCATTAACATTTTAACCATAACAAATTTATTATTTTTGTAATATTTTTGTTACGTGCCAGAAACCAGTTTCCCGTAAATAAATAAATAAAATAAAAGTATTTAGTTCGTTCTATCGAACATTCTTTCAAGTATTTCACAACATTTTTTAGAATTTTTTAACTAAAATGTGTTTTTTCCATTAAATTTGTACGTCAACCAGTTGAATCTTTTTCACTGTTCTATTTTTCTTCTTATTTTGCTCTTTTTGAGCCTTGAATAATATATCGGATAACCTTTTGCGTGTTCAATTTTCTCTCTTTGTTTTTTGGTTCTCTTGAAGGGGATCAGGTCGAAAGTTGAACTGGCAACCGGCTGAAAAATCAATTTTAATGCTGGGTTACGTTGCTTTTGTTGTTTATTCATGCTGTCAGATCGTTAATCGTTCTATTCACACGTTGTTACCACGGTGATTAATTTTTATCGGTCGACGGGCTTGTCCAACAAATTCTTGCTACACAGAAACGCGATTGCCAGTTATCTGTTTGTTCATTTTGTTTCAATTTGTTTATTGGTATTATTGTTTCCAAAATTTGACAAGCTTTTCTTTCGATACAATAGTAAATTAACACGATTCAAGGGGAAATAACTGAAACATTAAATATTGTAAAGAAATGATTAATGATTGTCGTAATGGTTTGTATTGATTATATACAACTTAATCCAAATGTACCCTCTTACAAGCACTACTATTTTTCTACTTGATCAGCTCATTTTCCTTTTTTTCTCTATCTCAAATTTCAATTTTCATACTCATCTTCTTTATTGCAATCATTTGAGCGCGATATAATTGAAGCAATACAGAAGATTCTTCATATACGTTATAATCAACAGTATGTCTAGTCTAGCATTTTTAAATTGACTGAAAAATAGAAAAGGTCGATTGAAATTTTTTTCAAAAATTTACGCGGTTGATTGAATTTTTTAAGTCCAAATGCTTTTTGTCTAACTCTAATTTGCAGGAGAATAATTATAGTATCTTTTTACAGTTTTTCAATATATTCTTATTATTCGTATTCAGGGTAAGGTGAAATTTTGCAAATCTAAATTTAGAAGGATTCGAAAAGTCAGACAAAAAATCTTTGGACTTTTCTACGCATAATTAACCAAAAAAGTATCTGTACACCTCGTTAAAGATTATTTAACATTATTATTTTAACTGATAATTTGTAATAATCACATTTTTAATGACTGCTAATTAAACATTGTTCCAAGCTGGTCATATTTTCAAACAATTATTATTTTTGTACTTCAACAGAATGTACCGAGACTTTTCTGACGATTTATACAAAGGTTAAACAAAATAAGAGAAATGCTCGTTAAAGATAAACGTTCCTCTAATTAACACGTTGAATACCAGTAAAAATAACCATAAAAATGTACAACTTCGTGTTATACCTTTTTAACTTACATTTTTTCTCTTTATTATATTATTTGAGAAAATTAATTCTCTTACTGATACAGCCTTAATGATTTCTAACACAATTTTACACAATAATCCCTGTTAGGCAATTAAAGCATTATAGCGAAGATCAATTGAAAATCACCGAATATTTCGATTACTCTGTTTAACCCATGTATATCCGGCGGAATGGAACGTACTATTTTTTGAATCGGCAGAGGAACGCGTTTGACCCGAGCAAACATAGCAAATTCGACCTCTCGAAACGAACGAGGCGATAACAATTCACGAAGCATCGTTAATTATCTAGTAACTGGCGTTTATGGCCACCATTAGGGGGCGGATTTGTCCCTTCAGTGTTTCGTCACCACCGATTTAACAATTCTCGCTTGTTCTACTCGTTAAAAGTTCGAGGGGGCACCGTTTATCAACGACGATTCACGAACAAATTATAGCGATTCTACGCTCTAAAGGATTAATTTGTCGACGAAATTTCGAGAGATCCTTGACGGAGGCAAACGTCTCCCGTCGCCTTCTTCAATTTCACGACGCGAAACTGATAGCTTCTCGTTTAGAAGATGTACCTGTATCTTCGCGATATCGACGATTTTTCAACTTCCTCCAATTACAGTTTCGTCGTTGACGAAATTCGAGTGAACTTAAGTTAACGTTAAGGAAGCTCCGGCTTCTTCTGTCGTTTTCTTTCCTAGTTGAAATAATTTCTCCTTCCACTTCTCGAAAGCTTTTCAAAGCTCCTTTACGAAACGAGACACGGTTCGCTTGAATTCTTCCATCGAATTCGATTTCCATCTATTAGGTGTTAGGAAAAGTTTCTTTTTTATTATCTTATAAATACATCATTTCATCTTCGATAGATGTACTCTGTTCTTCTTCTATTCGAATATGCTAAAAAGATTGTACGATAAAATGCATTTGATACAATCTTAGCAAGGGGTTATTCAAGAGGATGTAAGCCAATTTGTTTATTTTTTTGCTCACAATATTGGATCATTCTATTTATTTACACAAGTCAATAAAGCAGTCACTATACCATGCATACATTTTTAATTGATTGCTTGAAAATTAGTATCTGTAATGAAATTGACGGCTAAGTATCAAATAAAACGATTCTCTAACACCTAATAAAATCACGCGGTTCTTAATTTAAAAATCGCTCTGCTTCGAGCTAGGCTCGCAAAGCTTCTATTGGAAGATGAAATGTTTATCGTCTAGAAGCACCATTCGTTAAATGTTCGTTCGTTCTTTCAAACGAATCTCCTGTACACTTTCGAACTTCTTCAAGAAATGTTCGAAGTTTCAAATTCATCACCTTGGATAGACTTTAAACCTTGGTGACAGCGATCCCCGGCCTGCCGGGGTCGAAGGCCTACCTTGACGGTCTCCAGTTTTGATTCCTGTATCTGCAGAGCAACACCTTCTTGAACGCCTGTCGGAAGACCTTGTTGAAGATGGTGTAGAAGATCGGGTTCACCATCGAGCTGGCGTAGCCTAACCAGGTGGCTAGATCGAAGATCTTACGATCGATTCGTCTTTCGCATTCGGGACACACGGCTGGGATAAGGTTCAGGACGAAGAACGGTGCCCAGAGGATCACGAACGTGAAGAACACCACACCGAGGACTTTCGTCGCCTTCTGTTCCAACCTGATGATCCTTCCGTGACGCGAACTGTTCCGCGAGATCACGCTGCTCGTTCTCGAGTGATGACTACGAATCTGACCCGAGTGTCTGTGTAAACACGGCGACGAAGAGTTGCTGCTTTGTTTCGAGCTGCTACTAGCTGCCCCGTTGTGGGCTCGCATCGTCGCTGCTCGTCTGATCGGAGGAACGGCCCTCGAAGAGAGCAGAGAGGTTCTAGTATTACCTGGAAAAAAGAGAATCGATATTTTATTGACTCTTTGGAAATGAAATTTTAGAGCTTAATGTGTGTGCTTTTGTAGCTAAAGTAGTTGCAACCAGAATGGGAAATTTCAAAGGTTTGTCATTATCATCGTTTTAGTTGCTTTGAGATAATTGGTCCATAGGTTTCTGGTTTTGTGGTTTCGTTGGTTCGTTGGTTCGTTGGTTCGTTGGTTCGTTGTTTGTCCTGCACCGCCGGTCATTTGCAATAATTGCGAGTTAATTAATTGACGATGATAATTAGAGAGGGTATTGAAATTTTGATGAAAATCTATCGTCTACCTCCCTGTTTCCTGTGTCATTTCAAACATCCTTTGTTATTTATTAAAGTAAGGTTGAAATCTTCCTCGAGAAATCCTTCGATCTAGCCTTATCCATAAAAATCGTTCAAATCTGTTCGTACAATATCTATGCTTAGCCTGAAATCCAAAATTATTCATGATACTACCCACCTAAGCTGGATCCTCTTCTTCCTCCTCTCCACGTGACAACCGAATTCAGCTCGTAACTTCTGCTGGCCTCGATTCTTCCGGTGTTATTCCTTCCCAAAAGTCCTGCCTCGAGGTTCTTCCCGGAGATCGGCTTCATGGTGTCACTGGAGACGATCACGATCTCGCTGGAGGGTTGAGCCGGCGGCCTCTTTGATGATTCGCCGAAATAAGGACACGTGCAGGGCGGTGGCAACGCGATGCCTTCGCTTTCCTGTTTCTCGATCGATTTCCTTTGAACGTTGTTCTCGTTCGACGAGTCCTTCCTCGAGACGGATGATCGACCAAATGGTTGCTCGTGGAAGCTGAACGATCTCTTTCTCGGCGTCTTCGGTGAACCGGATTCGGCTCGTTCCAGATGAGCCTCGTTGAAGGTCGATGCTCTTCGACGATGCTTCCAAGGTGTCGGGGAACTCAGATCTTCTTGCATCGAGAGGCTGGTCCTCGAACCGGAAGCGCTACTCGCACCGCTTTCCGCGCTTCTGCAATTTTATCAAATTTTATTGGTTCACTTTCAAAGATTCGAAATTGAAATATAGTCCTCCGAGGCGGAATTTATAATTATTATCATTACAATATCCTCGATTTAATTTAATGATATAGGATTGAAATATCTGAAGAATTCGTTTGATCTAATGTCTCTTAGAACGTCACATCCATGTTTATTCATAATTTTATAAAAAGAGAAGCTATGCATTTTTGATGAAGAGAAATTTAAATTTGCATCGAAATGACGCCACGTATATTCGTTGAAACCCGGGTGTTTATTTAGGTCATTGTTTCTTAACGGTTTGTAAGCTTCCTTTTTTTTGTTAAAATATTACCACTAGGTGACTGCTACCATCTCAAAGTAATTAATTTCATTTCCTATAAATCAAATTCGTTATTTCTTGACTCTTCATTTTTAACATAGCAAAATTGACAATAATTCACACGAAACTTTATCATGGAAAAGCTTCGGAAACGTAGAAAATTTTTTAGCTTGCATCCCTCATTTTCCCATTTTTGCCCATCCCCGTCTCCATGAAACGTAATGGTCTCGGGGGGAAAAAAGGGACGAACACTGGTTGCTATAAAGTCAGACACGTATGAAACGCAGCTGTGCCGCGGCCACTTTTGACGCGTTCTATCCATTATTGAGGATCAGCCCAGCCATTATTGCTTCTCAGAGATTTCTGGCTGCGAGTTACGTATAGTTGCTCGTGGGAAAACTCATCGATAGAGCTTGCGATGAGGCTAGCTTTTATGAGAAGGAACAAAATGAAATTGTAAAGAAAGATAGCTTTTCCACGCGTTCATAGTAATTTTTTAGTGTACCTAGTAATATTATAATGGACACGTAAAAATCACCATGGGGTAAATTATGTTTTTTAATGCACTGGTCGATGCACCTCTCATTCCCTTATTATGAATTTACAAGATAATGTGATTTTAGTATTTAGAATAAACAGTGATAAAAAATAAAAAATGCATCGATTAGTGCATTAAAAAAAAAAATTAAAAATTCATCAAACAAGTTTCTTCACTGAAATATTAAAGTATTTGTTCTTTAAACCGACTAAAGTTTTGAACAATGCTTCGGTATCGGCCTTTTTTTTTTTCAAATTCATTGTTGAATACTTTTTAACAATACCTCGGGCGGAAGTGATCGACGATTCCCGATGGAACAAACGAACAAGCCTCTCGTCGAAACGAGAAAACGTTTCTGTAGCGGTACGTCCAGGCCGTGTTTCGATTTTTCCAGCAGCACTCAAAGCACCTTCAATCAGTCGAATCGGTTTCGTGAACGAGAAGCCCTTGGTCAACGTGCACTCGGCCAACAATTGGCTCTGGTAATAATTTCCTATTCGTCCGTTTCGGCTTTCAATTTCGAAAGTATTCAACGGTATTCTATTCGTCGAGCCGTTCACCCTGAAATTTACAGACTCGAGTGCTCTAGTTTCGATACTTATCTATCTTTACCGTTTCCTCTGCTCTCTGTATACAGATTGTTTTTCCCCTTTGATGAAAATTGACAATTTCCCGAGCTTGAAGGATTCAAAACTTCAAAGCATTCTGATATTTCAAAAAAAAAATGAGGATAATTGTATAATTCTTATAAGTTTATTAACAACAGAAAAGAAATTGGGAAATTTTAATTTGAAAATTATTTTCAATTAATTTTGCTGTTATAGTTCTTTTTACAATTGCTCATTGAACACGGTGTAAAGCCATGAGCATTACTCTCATAACACTCTGTACAAGGTTTCTAGTTTCGGAAGTGGCTCGTACTTAGGCTGCTTGCACTCAAAGTGCAAAACTGGAACGGTTCGTTCGCCAGTGGTCGCACTTAAGTAAACTGCTCTTCCTGTCTGAAACTCTCTAATAAAAGGAATGCACTTAGCAAGCTTGAACGCGTTTCCACAAAGGTTTCGTAGCACCTTTCGACCAGTAGATCGTCACTTTGACGCTCTTTCAAGGCCTCGGCTTTGGTAGAATTCCAACTTGACTCGCTTGATAATTGTCCTGAAAAACGGTTACTGCTTTTTCCGCCGTTCCAGAATGCTTTCTTGCCTCTTCGCTTTCTTTCTCTCGTTTTCTCCTCGACATAATGATTTAATTAACGCGTCGGAAGGCCGCTCTTTCACATCCTCGCCTTTTTATTCCCCCTTCGTGTTACATAATAAAATCGAAAAGTCTGTCGCCTAATCGTGTTTAAAAAATAATTATACTGAAATTTTTAACTTTCAACAAGAAAAAAGAACCATGATTTTGCACTTTCCGTGCATCTCGTTTAAATAATGAAACTATGTACTGTAACACTTTGACACTTGTGAGTTGTTCGTCTGAAATTCAATTTCTCCATCGCTTTCGCATCACTTTAGCAGGGGGGATCATTCCGCCTCTGGTGGTAGAACAATTTTCAACCCATCTTGTTTTATTATTGCTAGAACGTCGAAAGAGGGAAGTAAGTTCCCATGAGGCTTCGCACAATCCAACAACCCTGTCAACTCGATCCTCGTTTTAGGAAATTAGAATTAGAAGATTGAAAAATTGAAATTTAATTTAAATTTTGGCAGTTGAAATCCATTCGATTTAATTGGAGAGTTATATTCAGAAATAACTATCAAAAAGTTTCCGTGAAAAAGTTTGTGCTTTGCATCGAAAGCTCTGAAAATCTCGAGTGTGTTTACGAGAAGCTTTTACTTGATTCGTAGGCAGTTCGCTGAAATTAGAGGCGTAAACTTGGAAGTAAGCAAGCTTCTTAGGATTAATTAAAGCTGTTTTTCTGCGTAACTTTTCAAGAGCATTTCTTAGTCGAACCTTGTCTGGGTGAAACGTCTACTTGAATTTTTAATTAGAAATTTGGTTAATTAGGAATCGATGAAAAGTATGTTATTCATAAGCCATGAATTGATTGATCTATGAAACACTTATATAGTTACTTTTACGTCATAAAATCATGAGAAACTCCACTGATGTGTGCAACGTCTTAGTACATAATAATTGTTGTTTCAAGATGGCTCTAATCCCTGTTTGTTAGTTACTAAGCCCAGCATATTTCAACAACTTAATGCTGGGTATTAAGGAACTGTTTCGTGGTTCATAGTTCGTGGAAAGACGCTTAACATTTGCATATTACAGACACTTGAGGGAGTGCGAACTTCCGATATTATTGGAAGATGCCCCAGCTCCACAGTGAACCCAGATGCGGTTACACCGGCATGCAGCAATGTCTCAATATGGAGCAGTTGCCATCCTTGATCAATAGTTCCTAGAGGTTGACATAATTGAACTATCTATACTGCATAGACGCATCATTTTTTTTTTTTTCTATTAACTATTCTCAAAATTCATCCACTATGGGAATTTCAAATTTTATTTGTATCTCTATTCTAACTCAATTTCCCTGATCGTTTATTATTCCTTTCAAATGTCTGTTCCGTCTGTAGACGTGGTTAAATTTCCCTGTCGACTCTTTTTCGCTCTTGATCCAAAGAAAAGTCAACTGAATTTCTCATTCGGTTCGTTGTCAGAGCCGCGTGCAGCCACGTCGAACAGTAACGAATAGCCAATCTCCGTGGCGAGAATAACGTCCCATCTCCACCACGAATCCTCAGCTTCTCGTGTAAATCAGGAGATGACACGATGGCCGAGATATTGAATAAAAGTAGTCGAGTTTCAAGGGAAAACGACGTTTGGAACTGGCGATAGGAGAAATGTTTCAGTCGTAGGGGACATGAATAATTTTAGATTAGAATTTTTACGAATACCTTGGAATACCTTAGAATACTACGAAATTTACAAGTCTCCTGTGATGCAATTATTTCGTTTAGATTAGATTAGATTAGATTAGAATTTAGAATTTATATTTGGAGATAAAAGATCTTCTATATTCTCTTGCGATATTTAAACCCAACAGAGATGCAAAGTTTCAGAATTAGTTAATCGCTTCAACACGTTCTCCCCGTTGATAAATCGATAGTCTGACGTTGTAATTTCGTGGAGGAACGTGGCTCCTAAATGCCGTAACCGAATGCATCACGTAAACTCGACATGACATTTTAGACAAGCTCATAGTTGCGAATACAAAACGTTTTCACGTCTCTGGTGTGCGTTACTCTTGGCTTCGTGTTCCCGTCAATTCGATCCAGTATGTAATTCGAAACAGCAATTTCATTGCAATCTCTCTTATGAAGCAACACGAGAGAAAGCTGCGAGAAAATTTGAACAATTTTTCTTGACGAACGAAACGCGACACGGGTCCGCGTGTTTGAAAAGTTAGATTCAGCTTTCGTAGTCCTTTAACTTTGTCAAGCCGTGAATTTTCGTTATAAATGGGATCGTTTCCGGTGTCCACGTGTCTAGTTTCTAGTGATAAATCGAACATGTCCAGTGACTTCACTTCTGTCTCGTTATTTCGGTAAAATTCTTTTTTTCTACGTTTAGTTTTTAACGAAAATCTGGATAATATCGAGATTGCATGAAATTTTGTGCAGCTTGCACAAAATAGAGATATCTTATTAGAAATTTAACGAGACCAAAAGTCGATTTGGATCATATCGTGGATCAGTTCCCGATACGATGTCGAGTCACGTCAGTTTGAAGAACAGCACGAACGAAGAAACGCGACGCCGAGTGGAAAATATTCCTCGACTAGTCGTAAATCTACCGTGTTTCAGGAATTCTCTGATGGAACTTGCACAATCGCGTGCGTAGATGGTTTCGAACACGAAAGCGAGAAACTTCATCTAATTCGAATATATTTCAAATTACATAAATTTTCAAATAATTATATTAACAGCCATTGAAGCCATCTAATACTAATTTCATGTTTACGACACAGATATTTTATTATCTTCCGTGTGGTTACAGTCTCTGTAACGAGACGGGTATTTCTCAGGCGAATTGACAAGCGATTTTCGATCTCGGTTAAGTTTCTCAGAAGACAACTTCCGTTTGCCGCTTTACTTCCGACTCGAGTCGCTTACGCGCGTTCCAGCTGAAATTGGAACGACGTTGTCCCTCGGGATCTTTCATGGCGAAATACCATGGGAGACGTGTTCCATTTCGATGCCCGATCGGCGAATGAAAAGTGTTCTTATTTCGTGAATCGTTTGAAAAGGAGAATCGGAAATCTACTGGTTAGATAAAACATAAGTTCCTTTGGGAACGCTAGAAAGAAAATCAGGTTTTTCGAATAGTGTTATGCTTAGAATACTCTTCATTTCTTTTATTATTTCTTTTCTTTTTTAATGTTGCTATATAACCCTTTATCTTATTGTTAGTGATCAGTTGTCCAAGGGTTAAACAAAGAAATTCAGTGTACCGCAAAGCAGAGTGATCAACATCCGATATCAGTTTCACAAGCAACTACCCTTTCGAAATGGTCATCCGAGTAGCGGGTTCAGCTCGTTAGTCGAAACTTGTAGCTCAAAAGCGTCCAATTACCACGCAATCACAACCCTTACCCGTGTCGAAAACTGCATCGATGCAACTGATGCTGATGATGATGTTGGTGATGCTGTACCGAATGTTGGGGAGTTGATCTCGGTGTGCCAGTTGGCGTAGGGCTTCCGGGACTGGCGATACCCTCCAGCCCTCTGGAAAGTTTCAACATTTCGGCACCAAAAGCGTGAAGAGCGGACATGGCCGAGGGTGGTGGTTCGCTTTCCGGCAGCCAAAGTTCGTGGGTGTCTAACGTGGTCAGCTCGGTGTCTGTCGAGGTGCCTGAGGTGTGTTGAGGGGTGCCACCACTTCCGGCTGAACTTTTGCTCAGCAGAAATCGCTTCCAGGTACCTCGTCTGTCCAGCCCTGAGGATAGATTTTCCAATTTTAATTTTCCTCTGTAAATTCATCGATCCAAAAATTAATTGAATGTTGCTGGTAAATTTTAGGAAATTAACCCTTTCCCTAAGATTTTTTTTTACATTTAATTCTCCAATTCAATTCGTGGTATTTCAATTATTGGTTCTACTTTCAGTAAATGAAAATATCAAAATATGGATTTAAAATATCAGTAGAGAAAACTGAACCATCAGGAATATAAATCTCTGTTTCCACAGCATGGACAGAAAACGAATCGCGTGTTGTTTTATTCAAAAAGACGATCAAATACACATTTTTCGACTGATTGTTTTACGAGCTTTCAGATAGCAAAATGATAAAAGCTCGAGCGAATCAGCAAACTATCGTTAAATCTCTCGTAATTTTGATCGACAAACAAAATAGATTCCATTTCGATCGATGATAAAAATGAAAGCTTTGTCGAATAATTTGAATTATGATTGCGATTAATTACTGATAAATTTCAAACATTGGGAATAAAGGAATTTTCGTTGATTCGCAATTACTATAGAATTTTCATGTAATTTTGTTTGATACCTCGTTTAATCCTTCATCAATGACGTTACAGCGTTTCAATGAAACGAGGATTTCATTTTTACACTTCAGCTTGAACGCTTCTGTTATCGAATATTCATTAAGTATTGTACGTGACACATGCAATAGATCGTTCAATTTGTCAGTAATTAAATTTAATTGTTTACGCGTTCGTTATTAATTGCGTGAATACGGGATATGCAGATTGATACCGAAATACGATTAATAATCGTATGTTTTAATTATTCGTTCTAAATGGTTGTCGTTATTCATTTCAAAGCATCATATTCTCGAGGATATCAAATTAACGATAAGCTTAAGATTCCATCGAGTTCCGAATTTTTTTTTATGAAATTCAGGTGATAAAACAATTTTATGCCTCTCGGGATTCCTGTTTCTTTTTTATTTTTTGTTTAACGGGTGCTTTGGCACGTGTTCGCGAAACACGGGCGATCAATTTGCAAGTGAAATTGGCCGATGCAAATCTTCAAGTCGAAAGAGGCGTCGTTTCTCGCCCCAATTTGCTGCTACTTCGACTCGCGGAAGTTTGCGAGCTGTGCAATTTGTTACTTCCACGATTTTCGCGAACAATGCGAGGAATTTCGACTCTGTTTTCCAGCTGATTTTTTATTTAATTACGTGTTAGAAAAATAATTTTTGAAGAAGCGGTGTAAAATTTAGAAAATGAGAATAATATGATTGTGGCTCTCTCCATGGTCTGCCATTGGAGGGTTAATTCAGTCTACCATCAACAAATTTTTCTTTATTCCTCGAAGAAAAATGCTGCGTTAAAATAAATAAAATACGGAAAATCTGAGCAGGTTAATCAGATATGTATAAATAAAGAATCGAGGTGGAGCATCCAGCATTTA
Source organism: Osmia bicornis bicornis (assembly GCF_907164935.1). Lineage (NCBI taxonomy): Eukaryota > Metazoa > Arthropoda > Insecta > Hymenoptera > Megachilidae > Osmia > Osmia bicornis. The sequence goes on along the minus strand of NC_060221.1, from coordinate 521,394 downwards.
CGAGACTTGATAAATTTCAGGGCTGAAGTGGCGATAATTAGCCGAACGGTCTCGATGGTCGATTTTTCTTATCGTGACCTTCCTGTTCCACTTTTCCACCGATGGAAAAGCCTCACTATAAGGTTTCAAGCTTGGCAGGAAAGGGATCAATTTCTTTTATCGAGGAGCTTGCACGCCTACACACCGTTGCCAACAAAGAAGTCGGCCAAACCAATCTATCGAATTCTTAATCGCAATCTCCGCCGAATTGGGCCGAGACAAAGCTTTCGAAACGTTGCCGGATTACGTCGAAAATTTTCTGTAATACTCTTTCTTACCAGCTTTCCGACCGAGAAATACCGACCTGTTCGCGTTTATCACCTGCACTACCTCTCCCAAGTCTTCCGACACTTGTCGTATTTCAACAGGGATTTACACTTTTTCGGTAAAACGAATCGATTCTTTTTCTTGAATAATTTGAAAATTTCAACTTCAACAAATATCCTACCGTGGATTGACAATCGAAATTCGAGAAATCGTTCAAAATACAAGCGATTAAGGTTTAATCAAATTCTTTTTTGCTATTTTTGCTATTTTTACTATTCGAAATTTTGAATTAATTTTGAATTTTATCTTGTTTAGAATTATACTTAATTATTGTTTTAGTGCACGTTCCTAGAACGAAACAGCACAGTTTCGCTTTGTTAATTTCAAACTCATGTGACATGCATTCGAAGATGAAAACAATGCAGGAGGACAACTTTGATGTTTCGTTATTTCGCTGAAACGCAACGGAGCTCCTTGTTCGCCGGAAATAATTCCGCACAGATGAATAAAGGAAGCGGAAACGATACGTTATGTTGGAGATATGAGATAATATTCAGCTTTCAACGAGTATCATGCTTCGTAGACAACAGATAATATGTTTGCAGATAATTGGGAAGTTTTTGACAGGTTTAAATTGTTTTCCACGTTTCTCATGAAAGAATTGCATTTTCTGTTTGTCTTTTTTCTTTTTCTCTCTTTTTAGTTTGCGTTCCAGTTAGCATATTGTTCCGTATGCTTTTTCATTGTTTGTTTCGAGCATGTTTTCCCTTCTATCTTTCAACATAGCAACGTAACGCTGGTTACGTCTCTAATGTTAGCTTTTTTCTTTTTTCTTCTTCAAAATATCTTCATTTTTTTGACTAAAAATGTGATGAAAATAAGAAAGGACTCGGTTTTTGGGTATCAAGTTTGTTTGAGAAATTTGTGCACCTGTGTAAAATTATATTCCTTAAATTTCTTTCGATGAAACATATTTTTAAACAATTCTACAATTTTAGGAAAAATAGAATCCTTGAAATTTTAATAATTATTCTTTTCAGTTTTTGTTTATTATTGATCGAACCTATCCACGTAATGTGTTAATTTTCTCGTGTCGGATTTAATTAACAACCGAACTGTGGAACGTGAACATCGACTACTCATTTTTCTTCACGATCCTGCAATTAATCTTCATGAGGTTTCTTAGCCGTGTTATATACAACAGAAAATGACTCAACAATCCTCCACGAGATATACGAAAGAAAAAGCCTTGACAGAAGTAATTCTTGATGAGAAATTGTGACAAATTACAGTACAGTTGGTCTCAATGGAAGAGCATTACTGGATTTACTGCTCATCCAGTGATAACTTGGTAACCAGTAAATTAAATTATGTCGATCGAACACTCTTTGAGGGAATAACTTTGAAAAGATATTTCCGAGTTTCTACTAATTTATCAGCTACCTAAAATTTCACTTGTTTTATATACCTTGTCAAACACTAATTAGAATTCAATAATCCGAGGAAGGGTTAATATTAAATTTCGTTAGATTTATTTTGGGTTAAAAAGAAAAAAAAAATATATATATATATATATATATACAAATTAAAAGGCAATAAAACAGTTAAAGAAACTGTTTTTTCTAAAACGTATACAATACAAAACTTGTTACATCACTTAACTCCTTCCCCCAATTAAGCAAAAGTTACAATCTCAGTTCCGTGACTCAGCCATTTCTTCCCAGTAAATCAATTCGTCGACTTAATTTAAAAGTCAACGACTCGAAGAAGCACGAAGACCTTTTACAAATAACGGCTGAATCGGGAGCAACAGAAAGCTTCGGTAAAAACTTTTGTTTTACCCTTGGAACGAGGTATCGAAAGTTTTCTCTAGTTGTTGCTTCAATTTCTCGCTTTGTCCTCGAAACAAATAATTCCCAGAAACCTTGGCTCGCGTTGTTGCTAACTTATTTACCATAAGCACAGAGAAGACTCTTGCAAGCCCGTTGTTGCGCCCAATGAAGTATCGGAAAGTTGTTTTCTTCGATCTCGGAAAATCGTGCCTCGCATAAACTTTTTTGCATATACATACATAGAAACGTTACGGCGTTTCGTTTCCATTGTTGGAAGTTTACTCTTAGACAGCTGTTCTGTTATTTCAATTGAAAAATCAACCCGCTTCATGAATTATTATTTATTTTTCATAAATATACTTGGACATCATTTTTATTTTATTATATTTTTATTATATTTCATAAGTAAAAAAAATTTCTATCAATGTGATTAATGGATTCCTATGGAAATTCAATCACCGCCCACGTATGGATGATGTGGCATTGAACGTGTTAGGGAAGGTAAGATCTAAGAATTGATTAGAAAATGGAGGTAGTCGGATGATAAAGTGGTAGATGTAACAGGTCAGTGTACCTGATAATACACTAACCTCCCGAAGGTGGGCCCTGGGGGCCACCCAGCCATCCAGAGGACCAACCTGCAGTACCTCCGATATTCTGTCGTTGCTCTGCCAGTAATCTGACCGTTAACGCGTATGTAAGCAGCATCACGCCCAGTGGTATGTAAAAGCAGATTATGCTGCCGATCAGCTTGTAAAGAGGGTCCGGTATTTGGCAGGCACCATCTATCAACACTGAATCTTCTTCCTGCAACATCAGCAAACACAATTATGCACTTTGGCGCCGTTGTTTACCTTTGGATTTGTTCATTTTGATTGATTGCGAATGGATTTGAGGGGACATCTTCGTTGCGGAGTAGTTGAATAATTGTTATAATTATAGTTTTATTTACTGGTTCACGTTGTATAATACGTGATTATCAATTTTCCAACCTAACAGATTCCTCGAAATTCGTCGTCTCACTCGCAAAAGTTTTAATGAAATAATAAGAAATTGTAGTGTATAATTGCAACGTTTCTTGAACGTTACAGAACACCAGAACAGTGTCCCAGCGTGGTTTCCTTGCTGGCAGAAAGTTACAACCCGCACGTGAGGTACGGGGCAGCGATGGCTTTGGGAATCGCGTGTGCAGGCACAGGATTAAAGGAAGCTATAGCCCTGTTGGATCCAATGACAAACGACCCGGTGAACTTTGTTCGTCAAGGTGCTTTGATCGCGTCCGCGATGATCCTAATTCAGCAGACAGAGGCGACATGTACCAGAGTTAAAGACTTCAGGGCGTTGTACGCCAAAGTCGTGGTAGACAAGCACGAAGACGTAATGGCAAAGTTTGGTGCCATTCTGGCGCAAGGCATCATCGACGCTGGTGAGTTACTCGAGGGACCTCGTTAACCGATCCATTTAGGGAATTCGCTAACCTTCTTTGATATTCCTCTAATTCTCAAATTTCAAATTTTAATTGTTTTCTTCCAACGATTTTTGGTACCTCCTAAGGTAGTAGTACCAAGAATGGAGAGATTACTGTATTGTGTGTTAAAATAAAAATGTACTATTATTACAGCAGTGTACAGAGTAAACACTGAAAGGGATGATCCAGGTGTCTACATAAGAGTGATTACTGTTTCAGGTGGTCGTAACGTGACGGTGTCCCTTCAATCGAGAACAGGTCACACCAATATGCTGGCAGTGGTTGGTGCACTGGTGTTCACCCAGTACTGGTACTGGTTCCCATTAGCCCATTGCTTGGCTCTAGCCTTCACCCCGACCTGTCTAATCGCTCTGAACGCTCAGCTGAAAATGCCAAAGCTCGAATTTCGCTCGAATGCGAGACCGAGTGTCTACGCTTATCCTGCGCCATTGGAGGAGAAGAAACGCGAGGAAAGGGAGAAAATCACGACAGCTATTCTCAGCATTGCTGCGAGGGCGCGTAGACGCGAATCCGAGAGGCGTGCCCGTGATTCCCACGAGGAAAAAATGGAAGTGGTTAGTATAAAAAACAAAATAAAAAAATTAAATTCACACCTCTGCAGTAGAAGATACGTTAATTTTTATTTCATTCTATATTTTCAGTATAATTTTCAAAATATGTTACATTTTCACAACTACATTTCAGTCTTACGGTGAAACGAACAATGTTTCCAGCTAGCATCCTTTTTCATTTTTAATCGCAGGATCCACCAGAAACGAAGGAGACTGTCGAGGTGAAGGAAGCATTGCCAAAAGAGAAAGAAGAAAAGAAAAAGGAGAAAGAAGAAAAAGAGACGAAAGAAGTGAAAGAGACAAAAGAGAAGGTCGAGAAAAAGGGCAAGGACGAAACTGAGAAAGGAGAAAAAGAGAAAAAGGAAGCTGAACCTAATTTCGAGATCCTTCAAAATCCTGCTCGCGTTTTACGGCAACAATTGAAGGTAATACAATTAGTGGAGGGTGGTCATTATGTTCCTGTGAAAGACATTCAGATTGGTGGTATCGTCATGATGAAACACGTACAATCAGATACTGAAGAGGAGCTCGTGGAACCTGTGGCCGGTAAGTCCATATTTTTTCAGAAAAATTCACTTTTATTAAAAATTCAATTTAATTTAATTTAATTCAGCTTTCGGCTCCAAACCCGACGAGGAGAAAGAAGCGGAACCTCCAGAGCCATTCGAGTACAACGAGGATTAAATCCGTGTATCACAAAACAAATTCCTCTCTGTCTGTGACGCAAGTTATATTTGATTTCGTATACACACACATAGTTCCATAGAGAAAAGAAGAAATAATTGTCGACGTTTCCTTTTTGATAAAAACGCGCCGTCCTGCAACATTATTTTCTTTCTTTTTTTATTTTCATATAACATTAAACCCGGCCTCGAACTATCACTCCTCATCATGAAACTCGGCTGCTCCGTTATTTAGAATTTTAATAAATATATGATTTGCTTTGATCATATGAATTCGTGTTATTTACTGAAATCCTGATATCTCTTCGAATCATTTCTACGAAGTGATACAAATTTATTAGTTCGATTCATAATTTCTGGAATAAAATGTTTATTCGTCTTTTTTTATACAATTGATAAATAATGAAAACAAGGATGCGGGTAATTTGAGTTATTAGATAATAATTTTTCAGATTTTATTATAAGAATCTTAAGATAATGCAAAATATTAAACATTGTGTATAATACTTTCAGAGTATCTTATTCAATAAAATTTCTTACAGAAACCCAGTCCATTATAATAAATTTTACATAAATAAAATTATAGAATAGGTCACACAGAAGATGTCTGTAGCATTTACAACCCTCGCTGTTAATCTTTCTTTTTTTGAATCTGTCATTTTTCATGTAGTAAATAAAATACCGGAGTATAATTCTTCATCGACGAGCACGTGTCGTGTCGTAAAACGATTGACAGATGATGCCCCAGGATTCGTAGCTTCCATCCATAATGATCAGTCTGGGCTTCAACGAAACGATCGTATTAGCTGTCGTTCGAGTTCGTGACTTGGCGTTAAGTCAAAACATCGGCTGTTTACCGAGAAAAAGCCCTATATATTGGTCGATCGAGATGGAAGAGTGCGCTTCATTGTCAGTCAATGATGACGAGACGGCCGTCGAACGAACGCGAAAACGAGCTCTATTAACGGCACCGTGAAGCCTCGTTTATTGACATCGCGCAATTTGCCTTGAAAATTCGTTAAATAGAGTGGTTAAATTGACAGGGATGGCCTGGCAGGAAATTTTAATGGAATTTTATGGAGTTACTGTTTCATGGCAATGTGTAATTTCATGTTAATGTCAAATTATTGTATAATCTATTACTAGAGATAACACTAAATAACTATTTATTTGTAAAAATAGAAACGAATTATTGTAATGAAATCGTACAAAATTATTCGTAAAAAAATAGATGATAAATCGTCGTGTGATATTTAATAAACAGAAGTATACTCGAGCCTCTTTGAACACAAGAACAACTCTGACCTCGTTCGGTTGATTTGAACGGCGCGGCGTATACGACGCGCTCAGTCTACGGAGCGCCACCGTCGCGAGAACACGTGTTTTGGTGCGTGGATAAGTATTTACTTTAATACGCAATTTATCGTTCCACAACGTGTTGTACCGCGTTCAAGAATCCTTTATTCGAGTACCAAATACATTTAAAATCTGAATCGCGTTTTGTAATATTCTCCCAGTGATTATGATCTATAAAAAATGTGATGATAGTGAATACAAGACTGCACGCGAGCAGACGCCATATTGGCAAATCTTCGCGGGCTTTCCTGTGCTTGGTGTTCAATAACGTGAGTCATTAATTTTGTATCATAAATATATCAAATCTTATTTATTGTTGCGTAATTGAACAATAAATAAAAATATCGCAGTTTCATATTGTTTAAGTATATCAAATATTTTTTCTAATTATACATACAATGGTTTCATAAATTTTACTCAAATCTACTATGAAAATTATGAAAAAGTAATTCTTTTTGAAGTGAAATATTTGAAGGTTAAAACGCAGGAGTGTAGTTTCCCGTAACTATAGGATGCTTTTTAATATACGTATTATATTTCATCGTCGCTGGTGATTCATATTGTTCGGTTCGTGTTTTAATGTCAACCGAGTTAATTGGAAACTCGTAGCAAGTTGAGCTAGCTTGGCCAACGGGTCGCGTTTACATATTTTAACGAGTTTAATGAGTACACGCGTGGAATTGGAATTAATAGAGCGAAACAGGGCAACTTTTCTTGTCGGTGAAAATTTCAGATGTTTACGGGGTTAAGTAAACGGTAAATAAATTTGTACAGCTAACCGATATAGCAGAATTTTTCGATGTAGCTTCTATGAAATATTTATTCGAACATTAACCAAAATTTTCAAAATAATTTAGTCAAAGTTTAGTAAAAATAAAATTAGGTAAATTTTTACTAACGCGCTTGATCTTTCATTATCGTAATATTAATGATTTTGAAAAATTTAAGAGGATTATGATTTATCTGTTATCATAAATATTCTGATTAGTTTGGATGACGTCAGTAATTAGTCTTCTTCGCGATACATCAACATACTAATTGGTTGAAATATTTGATTAAGAATGACCAACCCTGTTTAATGGATCACTCTCAAATATTTTTCTTTAACAAGATAATGTACACAGATACTTCACGTGTTAATATTAATTATTCCATTCTTAAATTACTCTGAATTTTAAAAGCAGAAAATTTAAAAATTATAATTTTACAATTTATGTAGTAATTATTTTTTCAAAGTTGCATTAATATTTAGAAAAATTATTCGAATTATTCTTCTTCATAGAGAACTTACGTTGAAAATATTGGACATCTTCAGATTTAGATGTTTAGTCGGCAAGGATGCTTGAAAATTATTTGCACGTAATTAAAGGGTGAACTTGAAGCACTAGATTCGCGTTCATTAAACTGTAGAAAATTATTACTCCGTCATTAAACCATCTTTAGAGTGAAGAGTTTCCTATAGAGATAACTGCAATCCCTTAAAAGAGCTTAAGATTGATGAACCGGAAAATTAAATCTCAGAGATAAGACGTTTTAGGATGAGTGATATCATCATGAAGATTGTGTAACTTTCGGAAAATGCTTAATCCCGAATTTTATTTAATTGAAGGAAAAAGAATTCAGTTACTCGTAGGTTGATTATAATCGAAAATTAACAATTTTCCATTTATGACCCGAGAAAGAAACGCGATTGTGATCCGAATAGCTAGTAAGCAATAAAAATAATAAATGTTAGTTGTAAAATACAGATTCAAGCGTATTGAAGCAGTGATTGCATATCCGGTGATTTCAAATTTCAAATGACTCGTACGTTAAAACCGTTGATAGACATTTCGTGTACTTTTCGTGCAGCACGAAACGCAAGTATAACTTTCTTTCTTCCTGCTCACGCCTCCGGTCTAGATTCCGGAAATTAAGCTTGAACTATCCAAAGGTACTTGTCAAATCTTCGGTATATAGCAAATATTAGTATGGTGTAAGTTATACGTCTAAGAAAAGTGATTATTCGAAAAGCAATTAGGATATAAATTAATTAAGGAAGGCAGTATATTACCTATTATCACTTTCAATTATTATTTTTACAAGTCAATATTAGCATGCGACGACACTGATAAGTTGGAGCATCCTAATGAAAAAAAAAAAAAAAAATATATATATATATATATATATATATGGAATATACCAAGGGTCGCATGGACGACATTCCATCGCAAGATATCTTGTCGAAAGTGTCGCATAAATGGCATTCCGTCGCGAGATATCTTGTCCATAGATATAAAAGGGTTAAAATGAAAACACCATCTGATATCATTTTTATACCGGAACGTTCAGAAGAAACGACGCGGTTGACATTTCGTATAAAAGAACGGTGTCTCACCTTTGAGTACATCAAGCTGAGTGGTAAGCTCATGGCAATGCTGAGGATCCACACGAAGATAATCTTCAAAGTGACTCGTCGCCTGGTTTTGTTGCGACCGAATTTCATGGGGTAACGCAGACTTAGGTATCGGTCCACGCTTATGGTGCACAGGTGCATTATGCTCGCCGTGCAGAATAACACGTCCAGACAGATCCAGACGAGACAGTAGATTGACGGCAGAGGGAAATATCCTGAAATAAAAATGAATATTTCCTCGTTAACCGTGACAGCTCGCTGGTGCTATAACTTTTAGAAGCGCGAGGTTAGTTGCATTATGACGAAGTAACGCGAAATTTTAGAAGGATATTCCTTTCCTCTACTTTTCATAAATTCACCCTTCTGGTAGAAACTTTTTTTATATCCAAATTATAACTTCAAAATGTTTCAACATTTTAAGTGCAATTTGCTTGATTACTTCTTGGTCATTTGGGCTTTTTAAATTAAATTGGGGCTCTCTTCATAGTCCGTCTGAGGATTAAACCATCCAGCAGAAATTTGAGATAATTTTCAAAATATTAAGTCATTTCTCAATATGTTAATGAAAAACCCCTATACCTTCGGATTTATTCTAACGAAGCAAAATTGTTCAATTATTTCACTGGCTAGGCTTTTATCCCAGTCGATTTTTCGTCATCGAACCGGAATAATCGGGAAACTTTGCAAAATATTTGGCTAGCAATTAGGAACTTTGGATCTGGCTGCGGGTTGATTCGCGCAAAAAAGCGCGATGTTCGAGAATTGATTGGAATCTTGCCACGTTTTCGCATCCGTGATTCTACATACCGTGTGCAGTCGTTTCTTCCGTAATTGGATTTACACCCGACTCGATGCAAATAATAACTTCCCCTCGGTTAATTCACTTCCATACCTGCACTTTCCCCGAGCTGATCTATATTTCCTTCGAGCACGTAATGAACGGTATCGCGGCGCAAGTAGTGTGGGTCAACGATAGGTCGCACGAAAGGAGACATCGACAAACTGACCTGACCAATTGTTTGCCTTTGGTATTACAATTTATTTCAAACCGATGATATTTTTTACTAATAATAGCAATGCCATTATTTATTTTAATGCACTGATTATTTAATAAGTCATTATTCAGATGACAATTATTGTATTTTCCATTTGATATTTTATTGAATCAATTAATATAATACAATTTTCTTTTAAATTTCTTCAAATTATTAGAGTGTATTAAATTGATGTTATGGGTTACCTCTGACCTACACAGGATTCGACATTTTAACCAATCAAAGCTTTAGGGTGCTCGTAACTATACTACCCAGTATAATGGCGTTTCTTTTGTCAAAAAGTAACAGAAACTATTTCATGTTCGTAGCTCGGTTTCGGTGATCGTTAAAATTAAATGCGTCTCCCTTTCGAAGGTAAAAACGACTATCCGTTTAATGATATCGCGCAACCCTCTCGTAAAAGGAAACGGTGCGTCAAATTTATCGTCAACTCGCAATTACAGACGGTGATAATAAAAACAAACGAGTATGTTTCGTCTAAATAAATGACTCTGTCCCTCGACAACCCTGTAGCAACGTGTTTCGCGATACAAGATTTACGAATTAAACCACGAATTTTAGATTCTTGCATTTATTTTCATTCGCTATATTACGCGTTAATTGCAATTTGGAAATTGCCAATTTAGTGGTGTACATTATTGAAGCTTCGAAATCTAATTCTCTCAATCTCTTTTTGGATATAAAGGGAAATCGAAAATTACGAGATCTATTGATCCCATAAAATATTTACCCTCCACAAGCTGATTATAAATGCTATTTATATTAACAATGATATTAACCTTATCAGTGTGTAACGCTCATTAACGTAAATAACATTTATAATGAGCTTATAATCAGCCGATGATTGCCTCCCATCGAAGATTCAAATATTCGTTCAATTTTATTTTATAACATCGATTAATAAAAGAAATTTTCTGAATACCTTGAATAGCCTCTTTATTTATAGAGTAAATAATGTTCTACTTGTTTGGAAGGATCGCATGGTGTTGCACATTATAGAAGCCTGTTGTAGCCATTGCAGAAATGTCGCGATAACTTTTGCATTTGCCGAGACTGTAACTCATGAAAATAATTGCTTTGATTACTTTCATTTACGTTATTACAGTGACGTATATCGTGCCAATTTCATGTTTATGTACGCTTTCGTGTCATGGTAAAACAAACGTATCAAAATTAGATAAAAACTCGACACTGTACACCTTCTTGTTACTTTACATAATCAGTCTTACGTACTATATATGCATTTTAATCGCTCTTTCGCATCGTTATAATATGAAACTCGTTTTTATAATACCGTTGGGTGATTAGTATCTTATCACGGAGCAATTATCTTATCGCAAGATTAATTTGAGCTTCTAATGAATTGCTGATTAAATTATGTTTGTTTCTGATTCACTTCCTTTTTCCACGAAAACACGGAAAGCTAGGAATAAAAGAATAAAGAGCGTAACCGAGGAGGGAAGAGAAAATCGAAGAAATTATTTCATGCGAAAAATTTTAATTTTACCCTTCGAATCTGTCGCGCGTTCACCGGAAGCGAGATTTAATTTCTCGCTCGGCGCACGGCCGTAGAATCGCCTGGAGGATCTTTTAAATTCGTTTAATACGTCGCAAAGGATATTCCATTTTACTTGTCGCGTCTATCTTTTCGCGCCCTTGCGAACGAATAGAAGCGATGTCGGTGAAATCTAAATTGAAAAAGACCTCGTGCCCGTTAGCTTTGCCAGCACTTGAACGAATTCGCTTCTACCCCCGGCGATTTTCAGCGGTGCGCCGCACCCCGCCGGAAAAGCTCCAAAAACCTGCCCGATGTTTCGAACAGTTACTCGATTTATACTTCGATACGAGAATCGAATGCGATTTCAGCCACTCCGTGATTCGATAACTTTGATCCTGTGAATTTGCGATCCTCCATTTAGATTTTCTCTCGTGCAAAACTTTTGTTGCCAATAAAGTTTCTGTCGGGATTTGGAAAATTTCCTAATATTCTTCTCTGTTTCTTTTTTTAAGCACAAATTCATACCGATATTAATATTATTTTAAAAATTGCTAGAATTTGAAAATTCCTTATGAAAATTAATTAATTGAGGTAAAAGTTCCTCGGCTTGCTAATATCACTAATTCTTTTTATTCCTATTTTCTACTTTTATCTTATCCTGAATTTGCTACAAATTTCAAGGGAAGATTAGTACCTTGTTCCAAACAGTTGAAATCTGAAATTCCCATCCACTGATTCCAGCTACTTGAAACGATTTGCATAAATTGTTCGAAATTCATTACTTGCCGCTGAATGCGCTAGGTGGCTCCATCGCAATTTTACCAGTTATTTATCCCGTAATTTGCGAATCCAGCCATTCCGAAATTCGTCCTCGGGTTTCAAGGTACAGAGTTAGCTGGCAATTTCCGAATCTAGTTACTCGAATGCTACCGAGCACGAAATTATTCCGCAATTTAAGAAGCCGCTTACGCGAATATTTCCAGGCCACGGTTACCACGATAACCTAGTGAAATTATTAAAAAGAAAATATAAAGAGCAAATTTGGACCAGATAAAGCCCTTGCGAGTTACGATATCCTGTGTGGTAGCATGCTAACGCAAACGAACCTTGTTGCTATTACAACCTCTTGCAGAATAAAAAATATAAATATTTTTTAAGAAAGAAAACTTGATACACTCCTCTGTTTAAAAATAATAAGAATTTTCTTTCTCCCCGTAATAGTAAACCCTTCTGTGTTCCATTTAATTAAAAAATAAAAACGAAATTTCCCATCTGCTGTGGTAGGATTGTATAATTTTGAAATTTCTAATTTCTAATTTGATCTTGATGATGAATGTAACAATAATTGATTAATTTATTTTGGTTCAAATGAAAATTTTCATTTCTCCCACTTGCATCAATTTCACCAAATATTCTATCTCTTTCGAATCGTGTAATCAACTTTCTTTCACCCAAATACCCCTGTTATTTGCAACACTTTGAAATCGATAAGGGTAATTTTAATTTCGAAGCAGCGTGTTGGGCCATTTCACACTCACTGAAAGTTACAAACGTCACAGCAGTTAGAACCATTATCCTGTACAGCTTGAAATATAAAGCTGGTCGCGTGAAGATATTCGCAGCGGCAAAGGCGATAAGGTGAAATCTAAAAAGCTAAGAGAAAGCTGAGGACGCAAAGCGGGGCTATTACGAGGAACCAGCGAATATTGCTTTCGTACGACGGGAAAATTAAACGCGTAACCTTTTCGTTGCGACAGCAACCCGACCATCCGCTTCCTTTCTTCTTTCTTCTTTCTTCTTTCTTTTTGCGACACTTGCTCGACCGATCCTAATTAAAGTTAGCCGTCGTCTTCCTGGGAGGAAAGCATCCCACCGCCCTGGAGAATAATGCGAATTGCTTGGAGATGAAGTTATCGAACCGTTCGACCGAAACTAAATCCTTCTGCCAGTAGAGATTACACGAAACTCGTTGAAAGGACAGAAAAAAAAGGTAGTACCGTAATCATCTTCGATATTACAAGTACGTGTATCGATAAAAAATTACGTCTCTTCCAATTTCTACCAGCAAATCTTTTATTAATTCAAAGAATATGTTACACGAGTTGCGTTGCGAGAATCGGCATCGAGTTGCGTTTATACTATTTCATCTCGATAAATCATAGGTATATCAAACTATAAGCGAATGCTTATTTTCTATAACTACGAATAAATTTGAACATAACAGAATTGTAGAATAAAAATTTGCGCTTCGATCCGTTCAATGTTTCACGTTCGCTTGATTATTAATAACCGTGGCGCATTTAAAATTCATCGAGCGCAACTAATATTTATGAAAACCGCAACGTTTGCCAGTTTGTAACAATAAATCCGGTTGACTCTTCTGGACCAACGCGTTTTCGATAATCGATTGAACGTGCATACGTTTCCCGTTCAGAGAGGAAGAAGCTCGAAAGAGAAACGAGAAACGGAATTAGAATGAAAAGAACATCGTCGTTTCCGGTTGAAACGACCATATATCTTGCAACGTTTTCCGTCATATCAAAGGAGAAATTTATCGTTCACCAGACGTGCATCATAAACCACTACGTATCGATTATTCTGGTGCAATCAAATGTCGATCCTTGAATTGCTTTCTGACAGCTTCAGTTGTCTAACTAGACAAAAGAAAAATCTGTCCATCCAGAAATTTAATTTTTAAATAAAATTTTGTGGATTGTAGTCACTGGTATAGCAAGGATTCTTTTTGTAGGTCAACCTGGTTCACCTAGCTCTTACTTGCATTGTCTTGATTGCATTGCATATTGCATTTTCACTCCAAATATTAATTTTTACTAATTCCTTTTTTCTTTTTCTTTATATCGTATACTAATCGTAACTAATAGAATCGAGAAATACTACAGTGAGTGTGTAAGGGATATGTAGTTAGAGGATACTTGTGGAGTGAACAAAGGAAGGTTCGCGAATTACCATGACTTTGAACTCCCTTACGAATCTCGTAGCTCGTAGGCCGCTGCATATTGCAACAGGCGGTGCACTATGGCGATGGTGTGCATTATTAAGAAGTTTCTCTAACGCGATGGTGACATTGTTTCGGTTGCCGCAGCTGTGGCTGTTGGGAAGTTTCGACGTCGAAGGGGATCTAATAACTGGAGACAAGTAAATTCGTCTGGCTAACTTTCGATTAAGTAATTCCGTCTTTAACGAACCAGTCCACTTCTGTTATTTTTTTTTTTTTTTTTTTTTACATTTACTTGCTCGTTATCAGGTATTATGGAAATTCTATTCGAATTGATTTAGCGAGTTAACACTTTGATGACCTAATGAATTGCATCCTTGAATGTTCTAAGTAAATAATATTTAGTCGAATGAAAATTAATGCATTGTTGTTCTGAAAAGAATACAGCAGGATAAAAATGAGCGGTCGCTGTAGAAAAAATTTCTTGCACATCAAATAATCAGTCTCTCGTCCCATTTACTGTAAATGTAAGTCGAAATGATGTACAGTGAAAAAGATGAGAATGAAAGTTTTACATTTACCACGGAAATTTGATATGTTATCTAAAAGTTACACGAGTGCATAGAGAGTTACAGTCACATGTCCTCGCAGTAAAGTGGTTCGCCGTAGCGACGCCTCGAGAATGGAAAATCGCTACCAGGAAAAATAATCATACACGACTAGAAATTGAGTTTCCTAAGCGAAACGCAACACTTCTTACTGGATGGTAAATCTCCATGTTCTTGGAGTGAAATGATAGCGGTTAATACGCAAAGAAGGGAGGAATTAACCGGAGCTTCGTGTGTCGAACAAAATTACCATACCTCAAAGGAATATTCATAGACTGGGATTACTCTTGTTTACTGCGTCGTATATTATTCACCTATTGTTTTATCATATTCGTGACAAAGCTTACAATTCAAATATTTATGATAAATTCGGATTGTATTAGTTTAACTGAATTTCATGACGTAAAAGCAATGCCTTATGGCACTTATGGTACATCAGTTTGAAGCTTAAGATTTAATGAAAATAATTATGGAAATGATTCATCAAGAACCTTAGTACAAAATAAATAATACTTCTAAATTTGTATGCAGCAATATTCTTCGAACTTTAAGCTTTAACTCGAAGTATCATAAGTGGTATTTTGTACTACTTTTATTTACAATTGCAATTAACTACTCGAGGGTAATTAAAGACGAGATGCAAGTAATATTTTAACATTTTTCATTTGCCTCGATATTACACGCGTGTAGAAAATCATAAAGCAAAGAGTTAATGCGTTCTCTTTTGTGTAATATCTCTTGCGTGCTTCGAATGGACTGTGTTCCATGTTTTCTGTTTTTTTTTCCCCTTCAGAAAGTGGGATATTATTATTGGCTCTTTCTGAACTCTTTCGACAGATGGTCTTTATAACCTGTCACAAGCACGAGAACTTACAAGAAAAGTTACCCAAGTAACACGCATCGATTTTAATATAATACAGAAGCAGAACAAATATTTGACATAAACTTTTGAAAATATTTGATTTGTCTTTTTTCATTTTGACCAAAATAGAAGGGTAAACGACAAACTGAACGCGTTCACTTCTGTTTGATGAAACAAAGTGATCGGTGATTTATAACCTGGGCCAACCCGTCCATTCGGTAATCTATTTCTGGATTTGCCAGAACAAATGTCTCATGGGTCAATAGCCCTGCCAAATTGTGGACATTCAGAAGGCAGGACATTGGAGGAGTCCCTAAAGTATCGGAATCAATATATCGACCTGTATTTTTATGACTAAACGCGAATTTGAAATTTCCTTCTCTTGTGACCAACTCGAATGAAATGGAAAAATGATTCAAGGAATTATTCCGTATACATATACATTAAGTTTCGTTCAGTGCAATGTAGTAGCTAGAAGAGTAGAATTTATACACGTCTGACTATTGCTTGACTTATACTACTTGCTGGAATGAAAAAGGGAACATAAAAGAGGATTTCTCCAGGGAATCCAATTTCTTTTTATTCCTTATTAACTAATACTTACTTCTTCGTGTTTTCTATGATAATAATCTGATAGAAACTATTTGAATGTTATAAATAATCATAATAAATAGAACTGATAAGCTTTATTCTCTAAAAATTTCTTCAGTTTATTGAATTTCTTTTAAAATATTATATAATTAGTCCAAGATATAAATATCTGAAACTTTTCTGCAGTTGTTAAATTTTTAAAGGTAATTTGTCGCAAATGAACAAATTGAAAATTAAAAATGAGAGTTTCGTGAAAACGTAAAATCTTGTATAAAACAGAACCGAAGAAGGTGAATCTGATAGAAGACGTTTTACAAGAAAAGCTCGTGGGAATAATCTCTCTCGTTGCGAAGGAAATACGGCGAGGTCGGTTTTAACGTGGAATAAGTTGGCTGAGAAGTTGGTGAATCGTTGCCCGCCAGTCACGAACATTGAAGTCTCGTGGTATTTCGCGCGAACGAGAACGGAAATGGCATTAACAGGACGTCGTTCTGAGAAGCTCGTTGCCTATGAAAAAGTTCAGCAACACCGAGCCCCGGAAGATTCTTCGACTTTTTCGAATGTTGTCGCGTGCAAAACACGATTACTACCAAAGGTAACGCGAATCGCTTCGTCACGCCAAGACATTTTGCAGAAACTCTAATAAAATAACGCGAAATATCTTAGTATCTTTCCCAATTTTGAAATTAGTCAAGCTGTTTAATTAACCTTTTATATTATTTCTCGAGAAAATAATTCCTTCAGAGAGCTCTAGGAATTTGAAGTGTTTTAATTGTAAAATATTTCAGATTCTTCTTGAAATTTAGAAATTCTTAAGCAACTGAATTAATTTCTTATACCATTTCCTAGAGGCAACAATTCCTTCGATGCACTAGGAATTTGAAGTATCTACATACTTCCATCGTAAAATACTTTCAGCTTTTTCCAAGTTTGTAACTTTCTAAGTAGCTCAATTAACTTTTCATATCCTTTTTGGGGAGAAAATAATTCATCGAGAACTCTGAGAATGTTTAATATTTTAATGATGGGATACTTGAGACTTTTCCCAAAATTTAGAAGTTTTCACGTTGCTCGAATGAATTTTTTAGATTTTCTAGTTTCTGGGTAAAACAATTCCTTTATAGTCTTGGAAATTTTAAGTACTTTAATTGTCAGGTACTTTTTCAAACTAGTAATGAGACTAATCATTGATTATGGAAATTGTTAGAATTATGATTATGTACCTTTGAACTTTAGTCAAGAAAACATTTCATTTAAATTTCCTAATAGATTTTATGATACAAAGTAAGTGCTAACTGACAAGATAACACGTTATTGTACTCTGATGAAATATTAATAGAACATGAGACACACTGTTGGTGTAGTTCCAACATACATTTCACACCACATACGAAACTTAATTAGTTTACAGCGGTCTCCGATCCATTTAATTAATTTACGGTTCAACACGAACAGGCGAATTCGTTTAAACATATTGTGCTTGGAATCAAAGGTGTGCCTTCCTTTCGTAAATTTTATATTTTAAAATGAGAGAATTTTTCATTCTTCCAATAGTACAAAAAAAGAAAACTATTTTTAAGTGCGAGTTAGAAAAATCTCGTACTAATTTTTATTTTTTTTTTTTACTTTTTTTAAATATGAACGTGAAATTATGGTTGTACAGACAGTCGTGTAATTAAAAAGCTGAATCTTGATGTTCGTAGTGTAACGCAACGCTTTTCCAAGAAGTTTGCGTGATATCAAAAAATAATTTTACCGCTTTAAGCTGTGATAGCATTCTCTAACATGACATTTAACATCTAGATGATGTAACGCTTCCAAAATGGCACGGTTTAATGTCAGTCTTTTACGCAGAATGATGAACGACACTGTGTGTCATTAACAGTACAGACTGTAGATTAAGCCTAACCCTTGTGTAGATAATATAAAATGGATTTCTCAATATAGCATAAAATGAACTGCTCCAATAATTATTTCTAATAGCTTTTGTTTGAAATGTAAAATAAAATGAAATCAACCCTTTGCAAATGATATTATATTAAATGAAAAATATTCTAAGCTTAGACATCCTTTGTTCTCAAAGGGTTAAAATCACAGAAAGGTTCTTTATTTACTACAAGGTGTATTATTATTTAATATGAAATTAATGCTTCCATTAAAAACAATTAGCAAACGAACGTAATTAAAGTCCAACCATCGTCGTGTTCATTGTGACACCGGGCACACATTCGATCCGCAACATCCGCGCAGCTGTTGCGGCCACGGATGGACACGCATTTTCGTGGCTTCCGGCGAAATGACGGTGAAATTGTTGCGCCTGTGACGCGTCGCGTCGCGTCGCCACGATTTAACGGGAAACCCGAGGTGCTCGTTAACAATGCACCGGTTGACGGCTCGTTTCGCAGTGATAAAGTAATGAGGTCGCGGCCCTGCTTATAATTAGGGATCATCGATGAAACTACGACGACGCTCGCGTCATTGTTACCCGCCATACTTGCCAGTTTCTAACTAATATACTGTCACCGATGAAACTTCGTCTTTTGCATGTTCTTCGCGAAGTTATCAAACGTCCCAGAAAATTCGTATCAACACCTCGAACGACAGAGTAGAATAGTTCGTGTGTAGTCAGACATATTAAAATTGTAATTATATCAAGGATATGGGTATGATCATATCAGGATATGATTGCTTAATTTTAATATTGAAAGCTTGCCTTCTTTTTTCTTTTACTACATTTGATTATATAAAATTCGAAGCTTTGATCATCGGTGACCACCAACATTATTTATTTAAATAACCTTGATGAATAATTATATTCGTAACGAGGAAGAAAAGAAAGGGCGAAGGTAAAGGAGAGGTGCAGGGTTTTCCTTGTTTCCCATTTTCATTCGATTCCCTTCAAAATTTAATTTCCTTGATTGCTTTCTTTCATTGCTTTTCAATCGCTTCACACCGGCACAATGGACGTCTCGTAAACACAAGCGATTCTATTTTCTCATTCGAATTCAATTTCCTGATTTCATCCGAACTCTTTCGCGTCTGCTGATTATCAGTCGTCAATGGTGTTCGCCGCTTTGATTGAAATTACCTGCCGTACTCTTTTGAAACCCGGTTTCGCAACGAAAGGGACGGACACAGAAACCGTGGGGAATACATTTAACGTCGATAGGGAAAGCTCCGGCATCGGTGACGGCCGGCAGACGCATATTAACCATACAAAAGCGATGGAACGTCATGTAAAAGCGATATCGTCGACTCTTAATAGCACTCGCCACGAGCTTGAAAACGCAAATTAGAACGCTGCTTTCAGAGGATTTCACGTTGAAAGGAAACGTAGGTCGCGAATAATAAAGACTCGACTCTGATCCACTTTCCCTTGGATACATTGAAATTCATTATGGGAGAAAAAGTATACAATGCGTTGTCGAAATTTTATTTCTGTAAAGAGATTAGAGACCTGACTCGTGGTCTAACATTATTTCACGACTTAAAATTGATGCGCCACAAGTACCATTTTATGGTACTTTTATGTCATGAAATCCTATCGGACTTGATACATTTAAAATCAGTCACTATTTGGTGCAACTGGAAATCAGTGATTTTACATTAAGAATATTATTGTAATATCTTGCAAAATATTTTTCTTGCTTCAATCTGCACACATTTTCATAAGAAGATAATATTTTCACCTCCTACAGAGCATAAATACTCGAAATGTTAGGAAACCAAATCAGGTAATCTTGCATTTGACAAAACAAGAACTGTACACTGTTGGCTCGACAGCATTCGTCTGAACGAGTGTAATAAAAACTTGTATAACGATGTTTTTCGCTACCGTTTCTTTATCTGTCTCGGTATTTTGTACAGCCGCACAATTCTCTCGTAAATCGTGCTCCATCGGAACCAAAAAGCTGTAACAGTGAACAGTTGTAGGAAATTTATATCTTCGAGGGAAGAAACCAAAAACTATCCCGATTTATGGTGTAATTAAAACGCAGATACAACGATATCATTTACAACCCTTGATCATGGATTCAAGTTTCGCGTTGGTTTCGCATCTATTATTATCAGAAATTCTATTATTTTATTTATTATAGACTAAAATTATTGTAGTATCGTAGTTTAGGACCATTAACACGTTCTAAACTGGAACGTCACGGTGACATTTGGGACATTCAGAAATAATGGCACCATTTTCCCGCGGGCAGAAGAGACGGAAAATTTTTAGAGGTTCACCTCGATGAGATATAACCATCAGATTCGTAAATTCTTAAACGATCAAGATGGATGACGACCCGAATTGCCGAGCTATATCGAGAATTATATTTTTCACCAAGTGGACGTGGATAATGATAATGCAGAGGATATATCGCGGCCTTTGAAGACGCCGGCATTATGTTATCTCGGCTTGGAAAAGAGAAGCGAGAACCCTTTGGAATATTGGCGAGAAATATGGCGATTATCTTCTATCTCGATGGATAGGCACTTTAAAATATAAATGAACTTGAAAAGAACAATAGCTGCAGATGGGATAGACAAAATTATTTCTAAACAAAAAAGAAGATAGACATTCGTTTTTCAAAATGCTGAACCTTGATTATCACGAATGCGCTCTGCGTATCTTCTTTATGCAGATAGGAGAAAATCTGCGCGGGCAATTGTCATGGCAATGAAGGAAAAGCGTCTGGAAAACAGCCGACGAAGCAACATCTGCGTTGCTGCTGTTTTCTTCGAGCTCCTGTTCAAGTCTTACCAAACTTCAAGTTGTCCGCCACTTTGACGACAACTTTGCAAGCTCGCTTAAAACTTTGTGCTTAACGTTGCAAACTACCTACCTCGAACTGTAATGCATTCGTTGCAGTTGCATAGGGGGAGAGCTTAAACGAGTGGAATATTAGAAACGCGGGTTGTGAACATCTCTTTTATTTATTTTATTTTATTTTTCATTTTGTTTTATCATCATTTAAGTTTAAACATGATAACGCGCGTGTTCAGATTTAAACGTTTCCTTCAACTTGAATTCTCCAACTCGTCCGTTTTATTCGTCATCTCATGTTCGTTTCTTTACATTTCCAATGCTTGTATGAAAACGTCTTCAAGTATGACACAAAATATTCAGTTCTCTCTCTCTCTCTCTCTCTCTCTCTCTCTCGTTGCCGTTTGTTTTCCAACGCGGGAGGCGCATCAGGTTTGAAGATTTCCGAGTAAATAAAAGATATTGTTCCCGGAAACGCCTCGAAGTCACCAAGACGGAAACAGCCGATGAATATTTCACACGTTTGCTGGTGAATAAATTCACGAATAATTTCCTGCTTGGCAAGGGATTTCTTGAGAATCGATCTCAAGAGAACGTAACTATGTCAATTGAGTATAATTTATGATAATTTTATATTAATCTAAATGATTATCTTCTGAATTATTAATTTTTTCAATTATTTTTTCGAGGAAAACTATTGTGTTTCAAAATACGAAATCAAATCAATGTATTATTTTTTATTGAAAATTTTGAAATTTATGTTTTGAAAATGTCAGGATTGAAGAGCAACAAATAAGAATAGCGTTGAAAGCATATGGTGATACGAAGCGAGAAAGTTTGAAAGAATGAACAAAAAAGAAATTTGTTCGTTGTTTTCGAATGGAAGAAGTGCAGCTGCACTTTTCTCAAGCCCAGATGAACTTATTACGACTCTGGAACTTTCTCCAAAGTGTATTTCAACCGAGCGGAATTTCAACCACGGAAGATTCCCTTTTCGTTATACCTATGTAGTTCCCTAGCTGACTTCCGGAATAACTTCAGTAATCACAGTTATACTTGATTCAGGTTTATCTGTGAAACCCATTTTCCAAGCTAACAATCTATTTTTCACTGCACACCCGTCAAAGAATATAATAAAAGGTGTGAAATTTCATTACCATCAATATGCTGTCAATAAACTAATTACTGTAAATATGTCATTAACCCTGGATGGATCACACCTTTGACCTGTGTAATGGATCAAAAGAGAGTTGAAAATTGAATTAACACCAGTTTTCAATAATGAATTTAATCCGCGAGGATGAAAAAAGAAAATTAATACATAAATCAAATGATAGACGTTGATAATGGTAATACTAATGGAAATTTGAAAAATATTCAACTTTTCAATGACAGATTTTCAATTGTACCTTTTGTATAACTTTTACTTGAAACTTCTTCGACAGCTCGTACGTGAGAAATCGTTTCAGTTGAATTTCTTTCTCTCATTTCTCGATCAAAAGCATTCGAAAGTTTCGTGTTCGAGAAGTAGGCGTTGAGAATGAACTTTTCTTAAGAAGACACCAAGTTTTGTAATATTTCTTTCTGTATCGTCGAACGCACGTTTTTTCAAGTGCTTTGCATACAATTCCACGTGTATACTTATTGGCTGATCTGAATATCATTTTGAAAAATTATTATTTGCTAACAATCAATATTAGAAGTTCAGAAACTTCAGCATAGTTTCTAAATTAACTTCTCCCTTTAAAAATATCACTCGCCTTCGTCTGACGTGTCTGTAGATATTTTCGTGAACAAAACGCGACATTCTGAATCTTTAAATGGAGAATTGCAAAAATTCCTGCCCACTTGCCGTTTATATTATTCCAGATGCATCTGATATTCATTGCTGTTCTTACATTTTGCCTGTTGGTTATTTCGGTTTGTATATGACTTATAGAACGCAAGAAAAATACCGTCGGTTGGGTTGAAATGATAGAAGGAAAAGAGTTTCCCTGTGCGATTCACAGCATCGAAGAATTCTTTACAAACGTCAGAAATGCATTTTATATTGAGAAAGAGGTCGTTTTTCTACCTGAATGGTACTCTTACGTATAGAAGGTAAGATGAAACGGAATAATGGACAAGACTCGAAAGAATAGTGTTGTTAAAGTACTTCTTTGAATACCGAACGATGTTTGACGTTTGTTCTTTACTCGCGGTTAATTGTAACGATTCTTTCAGCATAGGTGGTTTTTAAATATTTTACGTACTCGAAGAATCCCTTGTCAATGCACTTTGATAATCGAGTATTCTGTGAAACCTTTGATTTTTACAATATTACATTATTTTTTATATTTTCCAAACTTCCAAACTAGTCTTGCTGCCTTTTTAAATAAATTCCTTGTGTAAAAATTGTGTAATATATTAAGAAGGAAGTAGATAGAATAGAATGCTTTAAGTTTTCACCCGTTCCAAGCCTTTCCAAGCACATACGTATATGACACCTTAATGGTAGAAACTTGGATAACGTTTGTCAAACAGTAGTAAGAGACGCGCATTAGTCAGACGTAAACAGCGCGGTTGAATAGCTGTGCAGTGATAACTGTCGCATTAGTCAGACACGGTACAAGTGATAGTAGGTAGTGTTCCGTGTTAGCAATGCACATTACTCTCTAGGGGAATGTTATCGCGGCACCGACCACGTGAACTATTTTGAACACATCTAATCCACGATTTGCATAATTTTTATATTGTTCATTTACGAATGTTCAGGAGAAATTTACGACGCGCCAGATTTCTTTTCCAACATTTCTTCCCGCAAAATAAATTTATGCGACCGTTGTATAAATTATGCCGAGATATGGAATAAATAATTTATTTCGGTGATGCGTAATTTGCTTGCTTTTATTCCCCGCAGAAAGATTTATTTGAAAACTATTTTAACTACTATAATATTAAAAATCAAATTTCTAAATGGATAGATTTTCTACGATTTCAGGATGATTGCTCTACCAATTAACTTCTTGAACAAAAGTAAATTGACTTACAGAATACTCTTAACGATCATCGTTTATTTATTACGTCATTAAATGGCAAAAGAAACACATTATATTTAGAATTAAGAGAAAGGAAAGGTAGTATCTTGAAATAAAGAAAAAGAATGATAAAAAAAGAATAAAATCAGACACCCAACGTATTAATCAAATAATTTCTACGGATATTAACGATCTGTGATATAGAGCAAGTAGTTCAAGGAGTACTAGTCAGACAGTGGTAAGCAGTTACACAATGTTGGTCGATCAGTGGTAGAACAATGCATTAATCGTCCGATAGGCAGACAACCACATTGGTCAGCATAGCTATCTGGCCGCATTTCTACGCAGATACGCTGATCGATTCACTGCCTCGTGGTCATTTTTAACCACCTACATCAATATTTATTAATCGACCGCTTGGATAACTTGAATAGAAGCATCGTGCTTGAAATTTTGTTGCTTCTTCCAGAAAATATCTTGTAAGAATAAATTTCCAGCCAAGTACTGGTAGCAAACTTGTTGTTAATAACTTTTGTTTTCTTGAGAAGATTGAAAATGGTTACGGTATGGAGGTAGTTTCGACAGAGTCAATAAAAATCAGCCATTATCGAAGGAAGTTGACCGAGGTGAAAAGGTTAAGCGTCTCGAAGAAGTTCCGAGTCACTTCACCAGATTAATCATTATTATCGGGAAAAGTGTCAGCTCGAGTGGTCGGTGACGCGTTATTGTCGCAAGTGGATCATTAATAATCGTTTCTCGTCGAACGGAATTCCGTGGCTCTCGATTCACTCGTGGGAATTCGCTTTTTACTCTTCGAATGCGATGAACCGAATGTCACTACATTCAGGCAAAATCTTCTAAATTAATATAAAAAAATGAACTCGATGAAAAATGATCACGGACATATTAAATACATTTCAACATTTCAAGATCCTTTTCTCTTAAATAAAATGACTTAAACCGTTCTACCGTTCATTTAAAATAATAAATTATTCTCTTTAAATGCTATAATATTCGAAGAAGAAGCAACAGGAGTCGACGACAAGTTTAACAAATAAATCAGAACAGATTGAATTCAAATTGCAAGAGTTTTGAAGTAGCTTAAAGGATGTCCAAGATAGAGTTATCCGATCGAGGCGTGAGTCAAGATAAACTCGAGGAGGGTTTGTTGCGAGTCCAGGAATCCAGAAACGGATCGAATCGAATCAGAGGGGATTAAATGTAATTTAAGAGGATCGCTGGCCATTCGGTCAGATTGCTGTGTAATCGATTCAAATCGAGTTCCAGCGGATTCAAGAACATCGAAACGCAACGTTTTCAAAGCAGCGCATTCCATCGTCTACCTAATGGATCCTCATTCGTTTAGCCAATGCCATCAGTTTCGTAGAAATATTGTGTTCAAAAGCGAAACAATATATTGACTTTCTAACAAAAATTCTGAAAATTTTTATACTTAAAATAAGTAAAATATCCGACATGATAAATTTGAAAAATTTTAGTTTACAATAAAGAGATGGCTCACCAATTTATTTTCCAACGTGGATGATGCGAGGAAGCGTCGGCGAATTTCAATTTCACAGAAAATTACACACGGGACAATGCGAGTCAGGTGCGAAACGTTGGCGGAAAGGTCACGAGTAAAGTGCAGGATGAAACATCCGGAACTCACGAGGCATCGAACAATACCGGAACGCGATGCAACGAGCACGAATGTTTCGCGCTCCACCGTGCGTCGCGTCGCTCGGGACTAACGAAGCGTGTTACGGGATAACGGCAAACTGTGCCACCCTTTTTCGAAGGCAATACACGAACAAGCTGTGAAACGTACATGATGCCTCATGGAACAGTTTTCACGAAATCGGTGATCGATCGCTAACATACGTATCAATTGGTTAAGCTTGAAACATGGGAAGTCTGACGGGATTCGATGACATAAAAGTATCAAAAAATGCCACTTATGGTATATCAAATTAAAGCTTAAGGTTTCAGAAAAATGACTCAATGAAGAATCAATCATTTTGTATTAAAAATATTAATGGGACGTTTATGTAGTCATTTTCATGGATATTTAAGCTTTAAATTGATATATCATGTGTTGAGAAATTCGTGAGTAAATGTAATATATCATGAGGATATAGAGAACCACTTTAAATCTAACATTCTCCTAAAATTTCTTCTTTCACGTACCATTAAGAAACCGCACGCTTAATTTAACGAGATCCTCGACTGACTGCCATTTTATCGGTCTAAAGTGATATCCAGATTCGTGGAGAAATTACAAATGCACAAGAAACCGTATTATCTCGGTTGGTTGACTTGAAATAAGAAAAACGGGAGACACGAGTTTACTCTTGTTGGTTTTGCACATTAC
The DNA here is from genome assembly GCF_907164935.1 of Osmia bicornis bicornis. NCBI lineage: Eukaryota > Metazoa > Arthropoda > Insecta > Hymenoptera > Megachilidae > Osmia > Osmia bicornis. The sequence goes on along the minus strand of NC_060221.1, from coordinate 495,068 downwards.
AGAATCTCTTTGAAATATTTCTCAAGAAAAGCAAAGATCTTTCGAGGATTAAGTATGATCATAGGTAGACTAATAGGTATTTCGTTTTCTTAACCCTCGGACGACGGACCATGGAGAGAATCCCAATTTTAATTTCATTAAAATTTAAAATTATTCTTCCAATATATGAGACCCTTTCGTTTAAAAATAATACATTTAACTTTAGCTTCAACATCTTTGCTATTATTTACTCAATTATGGAATGCAGCATGATATTATAAGTCTCGTTATGGTAGGTAGGATTTACCAGACAATCTGTTAGGGGATTTCCTAGAAGATTTATTGTACCATGGTATATTACGATACTCTCTGTGGCTACATTATGAGGTCTAATGCGATATTCGCAAGATTCCCTTCAAAAGTAAGCATAAATCCTGCTACGGATGCACGTAAGGATCATAACTTGTGTAATACAAGATGCATTATGTACCTGATATGAAACTAATCTTGTTATACCATTAGAGTGAAAATATAATAAATGGTTTAATAGTGAATTAGGTAAATATTAAACAAATTAAATAAGTAGCTCTTGAGGATAGTACAGTTAGATACTTGAATATTTAATTAACTGAATAATTGATTGAATAAATGTTTCTGAAGAAAGGTGAAAAGAAATTATGAACTATTCGCAATCACGTTCATTCAACAGCAGCTGTTTCTTTACAAAATCTTACAGAGAAATTTTTTCAAAGAAAAACCACCAGAAATTGGCGACTGCAGCGATCCTTTTTTGGTAGCAAAGCTTTTTCCAGGACGATCGAATTTCCTTGCTTTCTTCATCGTTCTTTTCTTGCTCTCTCGAGCGTGATTCACATTCGCGAGCAAGCGAGCGATCATTTTTCACCGTTCTTCCTGGATCCTTCTACGATCCTTCGTCCTCTCAAATAGCGAACGAGCAAGCGTCTCAAAGGAACTCTCTCGAGAACACGCGAATAAATATTTGATTTCTTCGTCAATAGCGAGGAATTCGTTTGAATTAATTGAACCGAACAGCTACGTTTTTTTTTTTCCTTCGTGCTTGTACAGTGATTTTTATATAATGTATCATAAACATAGACACTTTGAAGTATATTTCTTTGCATTTTCCTTAGAAGAAAAATTACATAAATGAAAGGTAAAGTTATATTTCTATTTATGTATCTTTAATTTATTTCAACCTGTTGCTTTTTTTTTTATTGCACTGAACCTAAGACTTTTCATCTCACCCCCTTCTGAAAGCTTGAGGTTAAGGTTTCAGATTTATTCATATTTATGCGAGGTCCATGCATTTACGTGCAACTTTGAAATGTAAATATGATGCTGAAATTCGTTCCTGTACACGCTACGAAAGGATTGTTTGTAAACGTCAAAGGATCTCACGATTAATTTTCGTATTCCTCCCCTTTTTCTTTCCTATTTTTCTTGAACGCGTTCGGTCTGCTTTCAATTGCGGTGACAGCGTCATAAATTCTGCATCGAGGGAAATTAATGTACGCACGGTGAGAAAGCTGTGTTCAGCAATGTTATGGTAATTAAAGCTGAAATTTACAATTAATGTTCTTATAATTCTCTGCTGCTGCACAGCTGACCACATCCAAATTTTTGAAATTTTATTCAATCAATATTTAATTTAGCCAATCAATTAATTATTCATCTTATCAAAGATAAATATAGTCACTATTAATCTTTGCGTCTTCTGAGGATCAATCACCGCAAAATTGGCTGTAATTATCAACGTTCATGAAACGTTTGCTGTCAGCCTATCCTATATGTACATATATTGAAGATGGTGGATGCACGGACATCTGCCAATCTGGAATGCAGTATGTAGCCAATAGATTGTCCACAAGAACCGCCCAGTAATTAACACGCGATTATCGTCACTTAAGGGTGCCTTGTTGACGGAATTAATTATCCATCTCAATATTAATTAGTCAATTATGCTAATAAAGTCTTTGTTGGAATATAAAAATCTCTATAAAATTAATAGAAAAATGGCATCACTATTACATTAATAATAAAAAGCAAATAACTGAAAGAGCAATTTAAAAAAAATTAAATTTTAAAGTTGCATACGATAACTCAGTTATTTTTTAACTGGAAATAACATAAAGGCAATACCATTGATTAAAGGTTGCATGTTGCACTACCTTTTGTTTCGAGGAAATGCATCGAACTGGAGCAAACTTGTGTTCAACGCGATTCAGATGGTAGATACCGATTCCATGTATCGTTATGTTATTTCAAACAGAACCAGAACACCACTGTTGACTTTTACGAAGTTCTTAAAAAGAACAATAGGATAAAAAAATAACATAGATCAAAACAACCAAAAGGTCTCGACTAAAAGTCATTATGGAATGTAAAAAACAATTTACCAAAAATTTGACAAAATTCATCGTCAATAAAATATTGAATCGAGTGCTTATATGGGAACCTAGGTTTTCGGGCGTGCCTCGAAGTGAACGAAAATATTCATGGAAATCATAGGATGGATCTTCGAAATTCCGGATTTTCAATGCTCTTCTAGAGCCACAATGAATGTGGCACTATCGATTGGAAAGATACGAGGAACGCTCTTACGCGTCTGTTCGTATTGAATATTCATAGTTCATCCACGGTATTGTCCCCTAGATTATCTTTGGATCAGACGGCTTTACCTCGGTAAGCTGCCTTGCAATCGATCGGATTTATCGACTCGGGATTGATCAAAGTTACCCGGTGACGCGAATTATTAACAACGGCTTTTACTTTTTAATCTAGGGCAAAATAAATAGACCAATTTGAATCTAGATCAGAATAAATAGACCAAAGTATACTTCTTAAGAGATTCTTTTATCCACGTCCTAAACTACGATACTAAAATAGGACGAATTGTCAATTTCATTTTGTTTGAATAATTCCTGAGTTTTGATACTTGACAAATTAGAAATTACTTTTATAAATTGAAAAGAGGGTAATTTTTCTGTCACATTTGTTTTCTTATCAAATATTATATTACTATTTGCTTATTAGAAGGAGATTCAAGTAGGAGCAACTTTTATACTGATAAGTATTTTGTCTCGGAAGGGTTAAAAAGGGGTTCAGTCGGTAGAAATAGGTGAAAAATGATGGTCGAGGATGAGATCGAGGACGCTACAAATTGGCCACTTAGCTTGTCGACAATTTCGCCGGTATTACTCTTCGGAGTGTCTACGAGCATCTCGTCAGTTTTCACGAAGTCGACGGAAGTGCCATTCGTCTCGGATTTCTTGCTGTTTCCGCTCGACACTCCTCCGCGAAAGTGCTTCTTCTTGCTTGATGTGGATCGACCTCTTTGCTAACAATTAATGTTTTCTTTTCGCGTTGCGCAAATTCAAGTGGATAATGAAAATTCAAACAACCTCGGAGTAAAAACGAATCTTGCGTACTCACAGGAATTTTTTGGGGCAAATTTATAAACGACAATTTTATAGTTAATAATAAAAGTTATAAATGAGGTATATTACGTAGAAGTAGTGGAGCAAGGATTTAGCTGAAGGTGACAGAAAATAGACTAGAGAGACAGTTCAATTAACTTTTTTGCCGATGAATTCCGTGTTTTTACGGATGACTTGAAGTTAAGTTTTTCTCAAGTTACTTCTGAAATGGCGACTCCTCAACTTTTCTCCTCTTTAGCTAGAATGTCTGTAAAAAGAGGCAATGAAGTGGTAATCGATTAACGCTTCAGCTCTTCTATGATTGCCAGGTTCATAACACTTTTTTTTTCATCAATTTGCTTTGAAAGAAAAAACGTACGATACCTGGAAACTTTCTTTGCACCCTTCAACCTATTCCACTGAAAAACAAAGTACGAGATGTTCAATATAACTTCTCCCAGAATCTCCATTAACGTCTTCGTTACTCTTAGTTTCTTAATTACAAATTATAATTGCAAAAGTTATTCTACAAAACCCGAGGTCATCAAAATATTAATTATATAAATGAATGAATTTCCTTGGAATATGGTTTCATCGATTCAGTTATATTGAATTTTTCACCTTTCAAATACTTTGTCTTCTTATTATTGAAGATTCCACTGAACTTCACGCTTCATCCATTAGTTCCCCTTGATTTCCTTCCGTAACGAGATTCGAACGGAAGGGATGGAGGATTTCAAAATGTTTGGTCTTGGGACGCAAACTCTAAGCATCAATTTCGAAACTATTTGCTGAGAATTTGATCGAGGAAGATAGTGTGAGTCGTGCAATTCGGTACAGCCATTTCAGTGCTGGGTAGGTGGTGTTCCTTCGCGATCCACGTTGAACGAATTCTTTCGTATATAGAATGTCTTAAAAAAAGATACACCGTGAAAATTGCGCATTCTTGAAATTCTTTATCATTTCACAACGCGGGACTCGTTTTCGACGTACGAACGACACGTGATATTGAAAATAAGATAAAGTATAAAATTGAATTTAAGTGGCTGCCCGCCATCAGAGGGTTATAGAGATTTCAGAACGTTTAAGATCTCAAAATAGACAATCTTGGGTTGATGCCAAAGGCGTAGAGATCTCATACATAATTAACCTGCGCCTGCCCTGCATGTTGCATATCAACAGGCAGATTTCGAAACGTTGAAAGTTGGCTAGTTCTTTATTGGAATAAACAATGGGTTTTATAATTAGCATTCAGCCATTTTGTATTAAGATTATCAATGAAATGTTTATATAGTAATTTTTATCAAACTTCATGCTTTAAATTAATATATCATAAATGCTATTTTGCGGTACTTTTATGTCATCAAATTGAAATCGATGATTGCATGCTCGCAATCAATTTATATTAACCATCGTAATTAACAATAAAATTATGATGTTTAAATAAAACTCGACCAAGTGAAAAAATCAACAATCGAAATAACAATTTGGTAAATTGAAATACGGTAGGAATCGTAATTAAAAAATGTCAGATTGTAGAATGACGATTGTAATTACTGAAAGAATGGGAAAAATGTCCTTCGGGAACGAAGTTGACCATGTTGGAATATGTTCGTTCTAATTGATTATTGGACATCGAATCAAGCTGAACATTCGATATGTAATTAAACTGGTTTTTGTGTAAGGGATGTCTATTATTTATGGATAGGCACATTAATTGGGGGCATACTAATATGTTCAAACCTTTTGTAAAGACACAGTAATTAGGAGAACAACATTTTTCCTTCTGAAAAAACAACCCTTATTTATAATTTTTGCTTAATTGTAGCACACTTAATTTTTATTATTTCCATTGAATAATCAACAATTTATTAATTTTGGTATTAATAGGCTTTTGATAAATAAAACGATATATTAAATTAGAAAAGTATTAAAAACTCACCTCTAACCAGGGTGAGTATCCCAAGAGGCATTACCAGGACTGCAACCATTAAATCAGTGATCGCCAAACTCATCAAGAAGTAATTGGTAACGTTTTGCAACCGTCTCTCCCTAGCTATAGCGAGGCAGACCAAGATGTTACCAGCCGCTGTACCCAGCACCAGTACAAGGGCCAACATGGCCCACCAATTGTTTAATCCGTTGTTGTCGATGTCCAATCGTGTCTCGTTCACCACCTTGCCATCGTACTCGGTCTCGTTTAATATTCCAGACACGGTGAAGCGCACCCTGTCACAGGCTGCACTCGTATCGTTCGCAGCGGCGAACAACAAAAGCTCCTCGTAACAGGTGTCGACGACGGCCTCGTAAGGATCCGTGCGATCGATCCTCGGCGTCGACGAGCCGATCATCGCTCAAGAAAACGACTGATCTACGAATAGCTTCTTCTTATCCACAGATGCTCCAGCATCTGCGACCACGACTAGGCGGCGTTTTAATTTCACTCGTTATTAAATCATAAATGATACATCAAGGTTTGGAAAAATTATTTTTTCTAAGAGACACTCTATTGTCAGCTTCTTGCACACGTTGGTCAATAGGCTGATTATTTGTATTTTAAAATAATTTATTCTTTTAATTGCGATTGAAGAGGGAAAAAAGCTCCTAAATAGAAGTTCCAGATTGTAAAAGTTGAAGGTACCGATTCGACTGACTAATTTAAATTGTTAAGCCAAAAGAACTTTCCACGGGAGCTGATACGATCTATAGTGCAATCAAAGGGATAAAATATTTTTCTCGTCGTATTTTTTCGCATCCCCTATCGATCCTACTGTCAAACACTCTTGGACCGTTTGGCAGGGAACTTACTTTGAAACTCGTTGAAATATTTACGCATCGACGATCCCTCGATAGTGTTCGATTTTTAATACAACTGCTGGCGCGATGGAAAAGTGACGGAGGGTTTCATGGAATCGTTGGTAGTCAACGCTACACGAAATGCAGTTTCGTTGTGAAAATTTTTTAGTGCTTTTTTCTCTCTGGTAAGATAGATTAAATATTGACGTTCGAACGGAAAATCATTCTTTTTTTTTTTCGAAAGAAAAGTAAATTTGTGGATTATCGCTTTTTGTGGGGTAACTATTTTTATTACTATATGTTTGAAAATGTTCCATCAAGAATGAAACACGTGTTCTCGATGATCAATCGATTTGTATTTACATCTTCATGAACGATTTCCTAGTAAACAGATAAAATTATCTATGCTCTAATGTCAAATGTTATGACTGAACCTGAATTCGTCAGATTCAGATCAGCCTTGAAGAATGAAACTGTAATATTTATAGAACTTCGGTAAGATGATGGAAATTTGGAAAATCATAACGCCGCGCCGGTAAAATGGTTCTTACAAGACTCGTCGTAAAAGATTCAATAAAACTTCCTCGCTCGATGGTAGTGATTCACAAGTTGTGTCATTGTATCGTATGTCGGCAACACGGGAGCGAGGAGCCTTTTGGCCAGGGATAATCGTTATTTCCCTTCCGGAATGGCGTGTATCGAAGCAATTTTCTGCCCGGTTTTGTGCCACAGATGAAAATTAACGAGTGCAATTTATTATAGCCCCGACCAGAAAACGAAGAGAGCCACTCAGTCGGATTAATTTATTAGCGAGCTATACGGAATTTGAATATTCACGAAGAGAGTGAGCGAGAAGGAAGAAAAAATGTTGCAATTTCGTTCGAGATTCCGGCATCTCGATCGATCGTAGGAAAATTTGTTTTCAATTATAACAATCCAGAGGCGATGAACAAAAAAATATCGTGGAAGCATACGAGGAATGTAATGAAATTTCTGAACATTCTATCAAATATTTTCCACATATGTTACAACGTAATCAAAATTTTAATTCAATTAAATTCTTTTACGTTTGTAAAAAAAGTGAACACCGGAGATGGAAAATTTTCTAAAAACTGGTCATTATTTTAGTATGTAACTTTTTTATCAAATTTTTGCTTCATGAATTGTTGAATTGAAAATTTTATTAAACAGGTAAAATTGTCAAAATGATGCATACCTACCTTACTACTAGTGTACAGAGATCTACTGTAAATAGAAAAAAGAATGAATTGCATCGAAAAATGAATAATCAAATGGTAGATGAAATAACGCGCGAAAAAATGAACTGCCGTTGGTTGACGAGGGTGAAACGCGGTTGCTTCCTGCCACCTTTTCCTTAAGCTTCCGTTCAACCCTCTTCCGCTCTCTATCCGAAGGTAATTATCTTCCAGCGAAAAAAAAAGGAAGTCGAATAGAAACTCTAATCGTTTCACAGCAATGCAACCTTGAATTCTTTCTAAATCAGATTTTTATTCCAATTCGCTCGGATTTTCGAAGCTTCTCTCCTTCCTCCACCGCGGAATTTAATTTACGACCAATGTGTGCGTTCGCGAACGATCAGATTCGAATGGTTAAAGGGCAACGACGAGACCCTTTTACAATCGAACAAATAACTTCGCCTCGGTTGCACGATTCACTTTTTTGCAGTGCTACCACGTTATACGGAACAATAAGTTCCTTGCTTTTCCACACGAGGTTCCTGATCGAACACAACTAGATTCATTAAATTTCTTATGATTTCCTTTTCAATAACTTTTAGTTGATTGATCATTCTCATCATAAAGAAATTTCTCGTCAATTTTTGTAACGAAGACTGAATCTATAGACTAATATTTTTACATTTTCCCGTGTCACTTTGCTTATTACGGAAAGTTTGATTCACCAAAATGAAAAAAAATAAACCTACACGATAAAATGAATTTTTCCTCGATCTTGCAATCAACATTCCTAAATTTTCCCTACAATATCATCACTTTTATTTTTCGATAATTTCTAATCGCACGATTTTCTACGATATCATCACTCCTCCTGCCACAGAAACTTTCCCACCAAAATATAATAAAAGTAAAAACACACACGACACATAGGAAGCAACCACAACAACACTTTAAACGAGCCCACTTCCAAAGATCGAAAAGAATCATTCACTATCCTCGGGATCGACGATCGATCAAAATTATTCACGGCTTTAAACGCGTACGAGCGAGGAGCACGTGTCGCTCGACCGCGGCACATCCGACTCCCTTCCGGTACGAGGCTCTCCCGTCCGTTGCCGCCTCATCTATTCGACTTCCGGTACGTAGAGAAGCCGCTTTGACGGCCGACGATCTACTGAAGCGACGTTATCGCGAATACTACTAGCCCACTGGCCCTCATTCCTTGCAGCACCCCTTCGGCATGTATCACCCCCTCTCCCCCTCCTTACCACGTCCAACCCCAACGACCACCCTGTTGGCCACGTTCTCCAGCGTAACCGTGCATCGGGACGCGAACGCAGGCGCGTCGCGACGACGGACAACCCACCGTCCCGTTGACTCGCATCCCTTCGACACAGACCGTACGGCCACCTGTTTCTACTGGTCTAGTAACTGCGAGAGGGTGAAGGAGATAACAGTGCGGGTTTCCAGGTGACCCGGTCAAGATTGCTGCATGGTACGTAGAGATGTTTTCATCGGTTCGCGAATATTTCAATTGATCCAGAACGATGATGGGCTTTCGTTTTTCATCCCTCGTCAGAAACGTTATCGGATCGTTCCACTTTTGGATTTTCATGAAATTTTATAGATTTGTTGATTGCAAGGCATTTCGTTAAAGATAGGAGATATGGAATTTTTTTTTTTTTTTCTTTTTTTTGAGATTGATATTGAAGTTTTATTGAAATAATTTCAAAATGAAAATTGAAATTTTGTTCATTAACATTTGCATTATAATAGATGAGAGGTGTAGAAACTTGTGAATTTAGGTGATGTAATAGTTTCTTTTATTAAAATTCATTTTTCTAATCAGCCTCCGAAATTTCACTTATCTTATTCGGAGCTTAAAATAAAAGACCGCAGTTTGTGATCGTTAGATGTTTAAAATGTAAATGTATACTTTCAGAATAAACGTGTTCTGTGACCCTTAGAGATATGATGGAACACGCGAATTGCTCGTTTGCCGAAGGTTCTTCGTCTCGAAATGGGTGATAATCGCTCTATACGAGCGGCTAAAAAGTTTCGGTCATCAGAAACAAGCTGTTTTCATGTAACAAATCTCATGTGAGTAATAAATCCTTTCGATGACGTGTACGAAAATATCATTGTTGAATAATAACCTTGCAAATGGTTTACCATCATCATCCTACGTACTCTAATACGTCAATCTAATAGTAAACTTAATGTCCAAAGGGTGAAACTGTAACTGTGTATAAAAGAGACGTACACCCAAGGCGTTAGCGTACAGTCAACTATGTTAAGCTAACTCTATCTTAGCTAACTACATAGTAGCGAAAGTGATAGGAGAATTGAATTGAGCCTCAGGGCAGCTTGCAAACATTCAAGGATTCCTCTACAGACACAGGATACTGTCTAAGTCTAGTAGCATACGTTTGCATTTCGAGACATCTTAATTAGCTCCTTAGGCAGCTTAAGCAGCTCCTCAGGTGGCCTAATTAGTTGACCAGGTAGCTTAAGCAGCTTCTCGAGTAGCTTAAGCACGTTCTTAAGCTGATTAAACAGCCTTTTAAGTCGATTAAGTAGCTTGAGCCTTTCAAACGAAACTTAAGCAGATCCATTAACTTTTCTACTTAATCAATTCCTTCAGCGGTTTCATTAATTTTCATTAATTAGGTGGGATATAATTTTTTTTGAAGAAGTATTCACCTTGTTGAACTTGAATTTTTTTTTTTTAATATTTATTTTAGTAAAGTATTTAATGTTTGAGACAACACGTGAAATTTTTATCATAAACTTGCAACCTTTTACTTTACCTTTTTCATTATCTACTTAAATAAAGTAAACAGTTAGTCTTTAGAAAAGTATATATGTACCATTATTCGAGTAAAAGGAGGTTCGTTTGCCTTGAGATGATAAAATACAATGTACATTGTACATAGTAAGCAAGCCGATAGTACATTTCGGTTAAATGCAACCGCGGAGAAGCAAAGAAGATAGGAAATGGAAACGCTCAATGCAGGAAGTTACAGAAGGACGACAAAGAGGTGTCGCGACCTCGGGGAGCTTCGAATCATGCCAGGTTTTATATTCTGTGAAACTCTTCATATCCGTTATATTCTCGTCCCATTCCCGAGCGTAATGATTCTCTATCCTTTAAAACTAGGTACGAGAAAACGTGAAAACGTGAAAACGTGAATCGAATGGAGAAAAGGAATAAGTTTCAAGTTTTCAACGGCCAACTCGAGAATATCTAACGAACAATTTTAACGTTTCGTCTGCTATTCCTGAAAATCTCTCAGAGGAATTTTCGCATTCCCCATTCTGCATATAAACGTTACAATGTCATTTTATGAAAATCAGGTTTTTCCATATCTAAGAGTTTTCCTAGTTCGTTTTAATTTTTTCATTTTTAAACCATTTAATTTTTAAAGAAAAATTCTTTATTATTTTGGTATTTAATTATAAAAACGATTGAGATTTAATGGTCGACCATTTACAAAAATTAAGCTAATAAGTCTAATTCTTATTTAAGCTTTCTTTCTTCTTTCTTACCACTTTTTGTTCATTCATGAACATCGCGCGTTTTAATTAAAACGCTTTGATACAAAATAAAAAAGGAAGAAGAAACGGGTTATGGAGCAACAAGTCTTATGAAGATTTTTTAACGCATGACACAATAACCGTGCCTTTGAGGTCCTCCATTTGGCCGGTCATTTTATTTCTTCATTCAGTCGATCTAATTAGGATAAAAGCACTCCCGTAGACTCGACAGAACAAACAGGTCCGCGTAAAAGCAAGAATGAGCTCCAAGTGTATTTAAGGATATAATCACGTTAATGCGAATACTGCGAATCTCGATAAAAGTGAAATTGCACAAATTAAATGACAGCTCGGTCGCTGGAGGATAAAAAAAACGTCAAGTTTAATATAGCATTCTATATTAAACTTCTCTCTCGGAAATGTCTCTAATAAAACTTGATAATACAAATGAATTTTTATGGAATTGAGTGCTCCATTAGGACTGGAAATATTTAGAAATATTATTGGCAAAAATTATTTGGATGGGAAATTTAAAAATGCCTCGGCCACGGAGGGGTAGACAGGACAAAACCTTGATCAAGGCAAACGTCCTGATGGATCACCACGCGGATTCTCTTGACTCCTCTGTTCCGTGGGGAAAACAGAAATTGGAAACTGCACCCACATTGGTAATGGAGGTACCGTGTTCTACGTTATTCCGTCTCCACAAGAGAAAGCGTTAAACTTACTTACGGGCATTAGCCGAAACTCGATGGATCTTACGAGGACACCATAGGAGGATCGGGTCGAGGACACGATCTATAAATCCCAATTCATAAATCTTCGTTTTTGTAGCGATAACGAAGGTGTACCTCGAGTCCAATCGGTTGGTAGATACCATTTCCAAATTTGTATGGATAAAATGGATCGACAGCATCGATCTTGAGAAAACGTATGGATTTTTAAAAGGTCATAAGGCAAAACGAAATTTTCGTATGCACGAAACACTTTTCGGGGTGCAGTTCATCCGGTTTGACTTTTCTCCACAGATTTCCCGACGGGGATGTTTATAGTCAATTGAGAAAATGCAGCTTTCCTACGAGAAAGCTTATGAAATGGTATTTTCGTGACAGACAATCGATGCCCTGTCCATCAGTGACTTTGGTCCTTTTCCTATTCTTGTGGTTAAAAGAAAATTTCCAGCTACGAAAATAGAGGAAATGAAAACCATGTTTACAGTAAAGCACAGTTACCATATTTCATAGAAACTATCCAGAGAGTAATCGATCAATTTAAGAAGAAACCCAATCGATTACCCTCGTTCCAATTTCCGTTCGAGTCACGTGGATGCATTACCTCAAATAAAAGCTCTCTTGCCAGTCCAATGAAACCTATTCCCCCTATTCTTTTTAACTTTTGTGTTCATTTTCCTTTTATCAAAAAACCATTCTGTTAAAAGAGCAATACTCGCTCGTTTGTAAATGAATTTTAAAAATCAAAGTGGAGGAAAGTTAATTATAAGGGTGTGAAAGGGGTAGAAAGTTTCATGGTGTTTGTAAATATTTAGGAATGATAAGTGATCCTGTCCACGCCACTTAAAAAAGTTTCAGCTTGAAAATGTTCACATACTGAATCTACGTACGTTCCTGCTGAAATTCTCATCGATCATTCGTGACGTTATTTAAGCGAATCTTTTTCACTGCCTAGCACAAATACACGTATCACTATGGAATGGGATTTCGAAAGCACATACATATATATCAAACAATGGCGCAAAGTTTTCTTTCACAGCTTGACTTATCCCATTAAAGAAACGTGATACATACTTGCTATGAATGAAAACTTTGAAAATGATGGACTAGTTTTCATTCAGTAGCTTATGATACATTTAATTTTATCTTGTAATATTTGCGAATCGAATTTATTAATATTTTTTATAATTTTAAGATTAATTCAAAGTGCTTTGATCGCTCCATCGACATGAATGTTTGACGAGCTATCTTGCCGTGAGCAAGTGATTGTTTATGCAAGCAAATAATTATTTGTTCGACAATATTTGATCCTAATACACACGCGTAGGATAAATATTGCAGAATGGATTGCGTGTCAGATGGGAAACGTTTGCCTGTTGCCATTCGACGGATGCCTCAATTATTCGTTACATATCTGTGCAGTGTGAACGACAATGTACGCGCTCGTTAACCGGAGGGAATAAATGATCGATGGAACTTGATCGTGTAACAATTTTTTTATTACTAATCAAACTCGTGGTAGTGTAAAGGTTTGAAATATTTGCATGAGCATTTAATTTTTTTAACTCTGTATAGCTGTATAGTCTGTATTATTGTATACCTATACTACTATGTTAACTCCGTGTCTACTCTATCCTAAACTTGTACTACTTGCAATTTAAGCTATCCTGTATCTCTACTATTTTAAGGTATTGAACTTTTTACCCTATACCAATATCATTTTATAAATTTTATGAATTTTAATTTAATTTCGTCCATTTCTGCTTTTCCCTAATAGAAATCGACAAACTTTGCCACCTCTTTTGCTCACTTATATTCCAATTAACTGTAATTAAATCATACTGCAATTTATTGAAGCATCACTTGAAAACATTCCAAATATTAAATTAACGCAACACGTAATCGTTTCCGCTTCAATTAGAATATCAAGCAATATTTTAGCTGTAATCGTATGGTTATTTGGCCGGCAGCAAATCAAATTTGAATTACTATGCCTTTGTACCCTGATTTTATGAAAGTTAACGAAGCGATTAATTCACCAACATATTACTATAATTCAGGGAAATTTATGGATATTAATTTATCATTAATTCACCTTCCATTGTAATATTACTGATTGAAAACTATTCAATATTTTCAAGTCATATTAGGTACATACTTTGTCAAATTGAAATGAATCTTTATCTTTGTAGCTTATTTATTTAATAACACAACAAAACATCCCTTTTTTCTTCATCACTTAAAGAACATCAATCATTCTATGTGTGCACTTATACTGCTCGCATAAGTGATTAAGAATTATGTATGTTACCGAGCCTTGAACGATACTTCTCAGTATTCATCAAGCAAAATGGAAAAAAATTCCATTCGAAAATATCGATGAAAAAAATGGATTAGATGTTATCATTGGTTGATGCCTTCAGTCGTTTGTTACCTCTTGCGTTCGAAACATCAACATGAACACTAACTTTCGACGTTACAATAGGCAGAATAGAAAATTTCGTGGGGGTAAGTACGAGAGAATCATTCGACTTTTTAATCGTGGAAAATTAAAAATTTTCATAATATTGTAATTAAGATCATTAACATCATTCCCAATACAATATTAACTTTCAATTTATGCAACCAGGCTGTCGATCGACACTCGTTCAGTCTCTAAAAAGATCTTTTCGCGTGTATTGCGAAAATACAGGTCTGCATGGGTTTCGTTACATAGTTTCAAGTAAATCAAACTTGGACAGAATAGTATGGTTCACGGTAAATGAAACGTTTTGTTAATTCCTTTTTTATTATTATCTATTCTTATAATAATGTGTCCCTAATTAATAGATCTGTACATCATCACTCATATTTTGTGTAATACTAATGTTGCGTCAATGGGATTATTTTTCGAACAATCCTACGGTAACCATAATCGACGCTTCAAACCCTATAGAGGAGTTGTATTTTCCAGGCATCACTATATGCAACAATAATAAAGTGTACAAACCACACGCCAACAAAATTGCACAAGAATTGTAAGTTAAGATTCTTGAACCTTTAACTGGCAATGTAGGGTATGAGACGATTTTCACTGAAATTCGTCCCTTCAATTCTCCAAATAAGTAGATACTGAAGAATGAAAGTAGAAAATGAAAGAATTCATTTTGGAATAATTGCTCGATTATTTCTGGATGTTACTGTCTATAAGTTCAATGAATTTCAAATTGCGTTTGTAATAATTTGAAAAATTCATTTTCTTTGAGAACGTGACTACTTGTATTAATAATAATGACATATGTATTTAATATAAATTGAAAGTTGAACATTTCTTTTGTTAGATCGAAAAAGGGGTTGGATATCAATGTAAGCAAAAAGTTATTCTCCTCCTTGATGAAACTAATACGTCCTGATAAACTAACTATTGACAATGCAACTGCATCCTGGGCCCTCGACATACTCGGTTACTCGGTAGAAAAATTAATGTTCGAGGTAAACACAATTTTTTCTTTTCATATGTTCGTTTCTATGCTCGACATTTTTATTATTATTTTTCTTTTTCGAATAGCTGATGCAGCCTTGCAGTATGCTAGTAGTAAGATGTTCCTGGCTTGGTCAGCTCTACGATTGTAACAAAATCTTCAAAACAGTAAAGTCGCCCGAAGGATTCTGTTGTGGCTTTAATTACCATTTCAAACTTTCTAATAATTATCGGTAAACTGAGAATTTTACATAGGTAATAGCAATTCGAATAAATTTCAAGTAATTAATATTCAATTTCTTGATTATTTAATCGACTCAGTGACGAGAATGCTTGGTTAACGAACATAACGACCGTCGAAGAAGACTCGAATGGATACAATTCTTCTGATTCTTTACCAGGAATTGGGCAGATTTTAGTAACATTAATTTTTAATAATTTAATCTTCAAACGAAAACCAAAGATTTCTTTATTTAAGTATAAACAATAAAGAGTGTTCTACATAAATGCCATTTCTTTTTTAGCATGTACCTGGAACTGGACGCGACGTTGGT
This sequence comes from Osmia bicornis bicornis, assembly GCF_907164935.1. Lineage (NCBI taxonomy): Eukaryota > Metazoa > Arthropoda > Insecta > Hymenoptera > Megachilidae > Osmia > Osmia bicornis. Next base: position 479,378 of record NC_060221.1, on the reverse strand, counting down.
TTAGCGGTAGCGCTTAACATCGACGCTGAAAATTATAGAAGTTCGGTGAGACAATTTGTAGGTGCCTCGGTACTGATACATGACCCCTTAGATTATCCGGACGTCGGTACACAGTCCATTACTTTGCAACCAAGCCACGTAATGTCGATAACACTTTCCGGAACAAAAATACATAGTTCGAAGAATATTCAAAAGGTACCTTTACGCAAGAGGAGGTGCTTATTCGATGACGAGGTGTGTATGCAATTATTATTTTAATTCAGTAGAGGGAGAAAAAGGCTTCAAATTCAGATTTTTAATAAAATTATTTCCAGGGACCTGGAGGACGACAGTACAGTTATCAAACATGCATCTCAGAGTGCATGCAGCGAGTAATGTATGGTTTCTGCGATTGTTTGCCTTTCTTTTATCCAATTGAACGTGAGTACATCGTGTTAGGTACTAAATATAAATACGTTTAGTTTTTCAGTTTATCTTTAACTCGTGAGTTGTAACAAACTTTTGTCCACTTTCTTGATACATAGATCCAAATGAGCGAACCTGTTATTTGACGGACGTAGATTGCATTCTTTCTCGCAGGAGTAAGTAAATAAAAATATGTAACTTTGATGCAATTTTACGATTATTACTTAATTTTATAATATTTAAACAGGAAATTTATCACAAACACAGCTATCTTATATCAACGAATGCAATTGTTTCCCAGAGTGTACTGACACATCGTACGAAGTGATATCTGAATCTATACAGATACATGATTTAATGTACAGTTCCGAATTAACGTGAGTTTCTTTATGATATTCGAATTCACTGCCAAACTTTTACCAAACTTTTTTCATGCATTTTTATAATCAAAAGAACATCTGTGAAAAGTAACGATGTAGAATAAATTTCTTTATTAATTAGAAGATTGTTTTTTACAGACATGATTTGGATATAAAGAAGACGTCGTACTTGTACATTTATTTTCGAGATAGCACGTACATTGAGTATCATAGGCTACCTATCCAAGGATGGGATAATCTTCTCGGTAAGAGCAGTTCTAAAATAAAATTGACATAAACTATTTATTAAATCTAGGATATCATATTATTGAAATTTAAGAACAGAAATGAATTTTAAAATCCTTTTACACAAAGAAATTTTATGATTATCATTCGTTTACAAATCTGAATTTCTCTTTTAATTTTAGCATCTTTCGGTGGAATCTTTGGATTATGTCTAGGCGGATCTGTAATTAGTTTCGTAGAATTTTTCTACTATATGCTGACAAACTTCATTACTCGAGCGAGAAAACAGGAACAAGGAAATGAAAATATACCCCCTGCTTCGAAATTATTTATTTCAGTGCCTGCAAATGTAGATCGAAAAACGTATAATGCAACACTTAACAAAAATGCGATTCTTACGTGGGATCAACAATTTTCTCAACAAAATCAGAAAAATACTATTGATTTAAAAACCAGTACATTTTGCCAGTAATGCATACTTTAATTTCAGGACAATATATTTATCTTTAACCGTTAAATAATTTATTTTTATTCAGGATGTTTGACCTTTAATATTTAAGAAGTGTTGTGTAAATGTTGTATAAGAAGTATAACATATATATATATATATTACAACGTATATATTTTACTCCCTTTGATTCTATTTTTTTTTACAAATCGGTCAAAAGCAGCACACGATTAAACAATTATTATTATTATTGTTGTTTGACAAACTTGTAGTCACTTCATGCACCTTGATAAATAAAATCTTTTGCTTTTAAAAAAGCAATTGAGTTATTATTTAATTTACTTAATTTCATTTCTGAGTTATTTATTTAATGTCTGCAATTTCTTTTCTCAGTTATTTATTTAATTTACTTAAATTCTTTTATAAGAGCGCCGCCGGTTCGTCGGGGTCCCTGGTACCCCATGGTTATATCAAGGGAACACTGGCGGCACCTGCCGGTAAACGTCGGAAACAACTCGACAGCCCGTCTCTCGTCGGTACATACCATCAGTAAGTTGCCGAATAGTTTCCGCCGTTTTGGTTTAGATGGCGACGGCGTCCGATTTAAAAATATTTCATTTATGGCGGTCTTTTTAAAATGCAGTCAAACAATTGTTTTAATGATTTTTCAGTCTTGTGCTGATTTTAACTCATTTCTAAAAAAGAAAGAATCAAAGGGAATCGAAACTGTATCTTTGCGGTTGCCAGTGCGAGGTGTTGTAGAAAAGAGTTGTAAAACAGGCATAATCTAATTTCACCTCGGGTTATCTGGAACCCCAAAAATCGTAACCCGCGAGAACAAAGTATATCCAGTCTTTTTGTGTTTGTATTCACTGATTTCCGTAAGATAATTATGAATATTGACGTTTTGATGTAGCTGTTGCATGTTTGGATTTCATATGAAACGTAAATAATATTATTATTTGTGAAATAGATTCACATAAACGTGTTTAATATATAATAAATGCATACACAATGTTTGGAAAATATGGAACAGTGTTCCAGCTTTAAAATTTGTTAAATAATTTATCGTAGTTTGTATCAAAAGTGAATGATTTTACACCACAGGTATTGAGCGATTTCTGTAGTATAATTCCATATGTGGAATATTTAAAATAATCGTGTTTGTACATGTTACTTTAGTTGTCGAGACATTTCATATTATTCTAGCCTTGTTTATAAACGATACAAGCATGTCAACTTTAGAAGATAAAATTTTGGGGGAGAAATTACACTATTACTGTAGTAGCTCCAGCGAGGATGAAGAAAATGATTCAAGAGATTCTGACAAAGATTCGGATAATGAAAGGTATCCTCCAGTAATTACAGAGTCTTGTATAGAACCATCGTTCTCAGAATGGGATGGAACCTCCAGTAATACTGGACCAAAGGGTGTTATAAAAGTAAAATTGTGTTTAAAATATTTGATCTAAATTTTTTATGGAAAAGCATATTCTAATGTGTATATGTTTTAAGGATTGGCAACGATATAAACAACTTCAAGCAGAGAAAAGAGAAGAACAAGAGAAAGAACGGTTACAATTAATAAAAAAATTAAGTTTAACATGCCGTAGTTCTTTGGATGAAGAAAAGGAAAAATTATGCAAACTGATCCAGATCTTGCTGAATTATTATCTGATGAATTTCTGTTAGACTATCAGAGACAGAGAATGAAAGAAATGCTTGCAAGATCTGAAAAGCTTCACTTTGGCAGAGTTATTAATTTAGAAACAGCAGACCAGTTTTTAGATGCGATCGATAATGAAGATAAGTCTGTAACAATTGTTGTTCATATTTATGAAAATAATGTCCCTGGCTGTGAAGCTATGAATGGATGTTTAATATCTCTTGCCGAAGATTATCCATTTGTAAAATTTTGTAAAATTTTAGGTTTGTTCTCCAAATATTGTATTAATCTTACACCATATAAGTTATGACATTTACTGAAAAATTTATTCACCAATTATTATTACAGGTTCAGTAGCTGGACTTAGTAAACACTTTAAAAAAGAAGGAGTGCCAGCTTTATTAATCTATAAAGCAGGTCAAGTAATAGGAAATTTTGTTCATATAACTGACTATTTAGGAGTAGACTTTTATGCATCTGATGTTGAAACTTTTCTAATTGAACATGGAATGCTTACTGATAAGAACTGTGTACCTGCCATCATTTCATATTCTCAAAATGAGAATACATCGGATAGCGAATAGACAAAACAGATAAATTGTTCTTAATCATTTTATTAAAAAACATTTCCTTATATATTTTATAGAACATTAAACCTTATTACGTTGTAAAAATGTTTTTTTTCTTATAGGAGTAAATCTATATAAAGATTGTAAATATTTATATTCATTCAAATAAAAAAATATAGATCTATATACAAGTACTTAAAAAATACATTTATGTATTTTGCGAATAAATTTTAAATGATTTAAAGCTTTTCTAGTATCTGTTTCTTTTTCTTGATTGCTTTGCAAAAGTGTAAATAAGTTTTTAGAATTTCATCATATTCTGTGTTTTGTAAATTTTCATATTGCTGCTTTAAATTTTCTTTTTCTTTAATTTCATTCATTATTGTAAACAATTTTTCATCCAAAGCTGCATTTAGTGTTTTGTAAGCATCAACTGTTGTCGGTGTTTCCTTATACATTTTCATAATGCAGGATAACTTTGTAATCCTTGCTTGTACTTCAGCAACTTGAGCTTGTAGTAATATGTATTGTGCTTTTTCTAAATAAATCTGACTTGTATCTTTGTACTTTAGCTCATTCCATTTATTCATTAAAGTTCTGTATTGTAGAATATCTACTTCATATGATACATATAATTCTTCAACTTTATTTTTCCAATGAAATATTCGTACTGCCTGAGGTTCAAATAACTTTTTATGCGTATTAAAATCAGTTGATCTTAAAAGTTCTTTCATATTTCCTCCTAGTTGCTCGTATCTAAAGCATCATAAGATTATTAGAATTTGTATTGTACTATACTTCATAAATATTAAATATTACTAAACCTTAATATAATTTCATGTATCCTGTCTCTAAGCAATGTTTCTACATAGCATTTAATATCTAATATTTCTTCACAACTGAAGTTATATTTTGGTAGATCAGTAATTCCTAAAATACTTAATTCTTCTTGCAAATCCTTTAATGTAGACGGCAAATGCATATACTTATTAAGCTTGTGAATTAAAAGTAATCCTTTCAACTTAGTAACAACATCTTCAGACAATGTTTTTTTTTCATTTGTCGATGCTTCCTTAATACACTCCAAAATTATTTTACTTTTTATATGTTCACCTATGCTTTCTTCACATGAGGTAAGGCATTTGACAGTCTTTTCTATGTGATTAGATCCATAAGTGGAATTAATAGTATTTCTACTTGCATTATGTGTTAAACTACATTGTTGCTCAAATAAACTCTGCAACGAATCTACTCTTCCTATTATTCTACTAGAATTCGAACGAGAAATCCGTGAAATACTCTGTATATCTATAAATTAAATGAATGAGATTAAATACATTATAAATTTGATATCTTCTTTTTTCAGTTATATTACATACCGGATATGTGACTCAAATCACCAAAACTATGCATGATGTGAATTGTTAGTACAATATTTTATCATTAACAGGACAAACATTAACGAAATTGTTTTTATTATAAGGCTTTTAAATTCAAACGGTTGAAGAAATAACTACTCGCATGTCGAAATTTCGCCCTATGGCGGTGAAAATGAAAACTAAAATTAAAATCATGCAGACCTAACCTCACCTGGGGGTGTTTGAAACCCCCAAAATCTTGACCCTTTGAAAATAAAGACATCCAATCTTTCGGGACCAAATAATTTCTTAATTATTTACAAGTACCAGTGACTATAGATACTATCTACAGATACTATCTATAGTCACTGCAAGTACGGGGTCCTCGAAACCTCAGCATAGTAGTGAGACGGGGCCCCCGAAACCCCACCCAGGGGTCCGCAGAACCCCAGTACAGTAGAGCGGCGGGGTCCTCGAAACCCCAACATAGATGTGCCGCGGGGTCGTTGAAACCCCAACCGGGGTCCACAGAACCCCAGTATGATAAAACGACGGGGTTCTCGGAACCCCAGTACAGTAATCCGGTGGTACCCATCACTATCCCGAACAAGTGAGTTTCAAGATTTGTTCGTATTTAGGTCTTATATTTCGCTAGTTGCTAACGGGGTACCTGACACCCCGATGGCATAATATCGGTATGCAGTGTCATCGCAAAAGGGGTCCACAGAACCCCAGCATAGAGGGACAGCGGGGTCCTCGGAACCCCATCATTGTGGGATAGGGGGTCCTCAGAACCCCGGCATGGTAGGACAACGGGGTCCTCAGAACCCCGGCATGGTAGGACAACGGGGTCCTCAGAACCCCGGCATGGTAGGACAACGGGGTCCTCAGAACCCCCGCATAATAACAAGACGGGGTTCTCAGAACCCCAGTATGGTATGACAGCGGGGTCCTTGGAACCCCGGTCGAGCAGAGCACTAGCGCCGTCTATCGGCAAATCGTGGAAACTACTTGTTGACTAGTTCGCAACTTTCTCCGATAGATGGCGCCAGTGTTTTGCTGTATTGGGTTCCGAGGACCCCATCGTTCTACTATGCTGGGGCTCTGTGGACCCCGGTAGGGGTTTCAGGGACCCCATCGCGCCAATGTGCCGGGGTTCTGAGTGCCCCGCTGTAGGATTATGCTGGGGTTCTGAGGACCCCGTTGTTCTACTATACGGTGTTTTGAGCACCCCGTACTTGTAAATAATTAAGAAATTATTCACTCATAAACAATGAAAATGAGATATTTGTAAATCACAAACGATTTCCAATCAATTACAGTTATCAGTTATCAGAAAATCTGTTTATTCTAAAGAATTACTAAAAGGTTTCGGCTCACATCATGACTGAAATAAAATTGCTAATTACAAAAGAAGTAATTTGTCACAAACGTTAAAAATAGACTCACAATCAATCACAAACGATTTACAAACGAAATACACTAAGAAAAATTAAAAATAATCATATTTTATTATTCCTTCCGGCTAGATTCATGTAGGTTGTTCATAGCTGCGGTCGGTGTGGGCCAGCGTCGCTGAGAAATAAAAGTATTTAATCTGAAAAATGGCGGCCAATATCAATGATGTATTCAGTGAAAATTTGCAAAATGCAATACTTCAGAGTAAAGTACTTATTGTGGGTGCTGGTGGAATTGGATGTGAAATATTAAAGAATCTTGTTATGACAGGATTCATGGATATTGAGATTGTAAGTAGAATTTATAAAAATAAGTGTTATACTATAACCTACACATTTTTTCCCTCCTTTATTGGAATGCATTGTTATTAACTTACCGGCATTTGTATTATTGTAGTGTAATGATTCGTGATATCATTACCTTATAATGAAGAGTAATGAGGAGTAAATGAATATTGTTTCAATTTACATTAATTACATTTTTATTATCTAAATGCTAAATAAACGCATACTTTTTTTCAGATTGATCTAGATACTATTGATGTTAGCAATTTAAATAGACAGTTTTTATTTCAAAAGAAACATGTAGGAAAATCAAAAGCTGAAGTTGCAAAAGAAACAGCATTAACATTTAATCCTGATGTAAAAATAATTCATTACCATGACAGTATTACATCGTAAGTATTTTGTTACTTTTAGGATAACATTTTTTTATATTCATTTACATGTATTTATGTCCACAGTTCCGATTATGGAGTATCATTTTTTAAAAAGTTCACATTAGTTATGAATGCACTTGATAACAGAGCAGCCAGAAATCATGTGAATAGAATGTGTTTAGCAGCAGATGTGCCATTGATTGAATCTGGTACAGCTGGTTACGAAGGACAAGTAGAACTTATAAAAAAAGGTTTAAGCCAGTGTTATGAATGTACACCAAAAGCTGCACAGAAAACCTTTCCAGGTTGTACAATTCGTAATACACCTAGCGAACCTATTCACTGTATAGTTTGGGCTAAACACTTGTTCAAGTAGGTTTTTAAATAATAATATCTTTGTAAGACAGATCTGTGAAACAATGTAAGGATATACTTTTAAATTTTGTGTAGTCAATTATTCGGTGAAGAAGATCCAGATCAAGATGTTTCTCCAGATACTGCTGATCCTGAAGCAGCAGGTAATAACAACATTTAAGCAAAATATTAAAATATCAAGTAATTAAATTTACTAAGAATGTTTTTTAGATTCTGCAGGCCAAGGTGCTTTAAATTCAGAATCAAATGAAAAAGGAAATATTAATAGAGTTTCAACTAGAATTTGGGCACAATCCTGTAATTATGATCCAGAAAAATTGTTTACAAAATTATTTCATGATGATATAAAATATTTACTTAGTATGGATAATTTATGGAAAAAAAGAAGACCACCTACTCCCTTAAATTGGAAAGAATTACCAGATGGAGGTATGTTAGTTAGTTGACTTTTCAATTACGGTTTTATTGATTATAGTTTTGTTTATATAGTACCAGGATGTAGTAAAGAAGTTAATGAACCTGGCTTAAAAGATTTACAACGTTGGAGTATTTCTAAATGTGGTACAATATTTGCTGAATCAATAAAAAATTTAAGTAAAACTCTAAAAACTTCTCAAGATAAATCATCAACTGATCATCTCATTTGGGATAAAGATGATCAAAGTTCGATGGATTTTGTTGCAGCATGTACTAATATAAGGGCTTACATTTTTGGTATACCACAGAAAACGAGATTTGACATAAAATGTAAGCGGTTAATTATTCTCTATCTTACGAAAATAAAGACGTTATCAGCCTTACAATCTAACTTTTTACATTATTTTTTATAGCAATGGCAGGCAACATAATTCCAGCAATTGCAACTACGAATGCAATAGTAGCTGGTTTAGTTGTTCTTCACGCATTCCGTATTCTTGAAAATAACTTAAAAGCATGTAGGTCTGTATATTTGCGTTCAAAAATGAATCATCGCAATCAGTTGTTGGTGCCCGAAAAGAACGTGAATCCACCAAATCCAAAGTGTTATGTATGTGCACCCACACCACAAGCTGTGCTAGCTATTGATACTGCTAAAGCGACAATCAAAGAGTTAGATGAAGTAGTACTAAAGAATAGATTGAATATGATTGCTCCAGATGTTATAATAGACGGTACTGGCACTGTTGTCATTAGCAGTGAAGAGGGAGAAACCGAACAAAATAATAATAAATTCTTAGAACAGTTAGGAATTAAAGATGGTTCTATACTCAAAGTTGATGATTTTCAACAAAATTATTCGTTAACTGTAACTGTAGTGCATAGAGAACGACCAAATGTAAAAGATGATAGTCCAGATTTTCTCATCTTGGCTGACGAAAAAGACCTTAAACCTAAAGAAGACAATGATTTAATAAAGCCATCTACCTCAAACGGACGGGTGAGTAAAAAATTATATGAATATACAATTATTTCTGTAGTCATTGATTTTAAATATGTACGAACTGAAAATTTTATTCAGGTGGGTCGTTCTGATGATAATGTAACGATCATTGAAACTGAAACTCCATCGGATATGATAAAGAAACGTAAAATTGAAACTGCTGAAGATTTCCTCATGTTGGCTGATGAAAAAGACCTTAAACCTAAAGAAGATAATGATTTAATAAAGCCATCTACCTCAAATGGACAGGTGAGTAAAACATTTTATATGAATATACAATTATTCCTGTAATAATTGATTTTAAATATGTACGAACTGAAAATCTTATTCAGGTGGATCTATCTGATGATAATGTAATGATCGTTGAAACTGATACTCCGTCGGATATGATAAAGAAACGTAAAATTGAAACTGCTGTAGAAGTTACATCTTCAAAGAAACAAAAATTGACAGTTAATGATGTGGATGATGATGTTTGTATTATTGAAAATGATATTAATAATGATGGTACTACTGATAAAGCAAAGCCGAAATCTAAAACACGCAAGAATTCAGAAGATGACGACTGTTTGATTGTATATGATGATAATATGCAAACAATTGCGACTTCGCAGTGAGTGAATTAAATAAGCCAAAATATTTAATTTATAATTTTGAAACAAAAACTTGAGGACACGAAATTCTTAAGTTTATTAATCAATTTTGTATAAAATCATTTGTTGATATAGAATTATGCAGACGTACTAGTTCCAGCAGTTATGTTGTGCGATTCAGTTTTCGATTAAAGCATTGGTATCATTTTTTAAATGCAATTCATAAATAAGTAAATAACACAGTTAAGTTTATAATACTAGTGATGGCATACTATGAGAGTGGATGTGTACGTGTCAGTAATGTTATTGAAATTATAATTTGAATAAAATGTATTTTAATTTCTGCAGATATTTAAGAAAATGCATAGTTTGTAGTATGTCATTTTATAGAATGTAGCGGTGAAATACATTTTTATATAAAAAAATTAAATACTTTTTCTTAACAGAAACTTTTAAATCTTCTTATTTATACAATTAAGATACCGATTGAAATCATAATTATACATTTCAAAGTCAATTTTGTATCTTTCATACAATTTTAAAATGATATCTTTCGTTAAGTTTCTAAAATATTTACACGTTGTATCAGAATCACTGTGACCTCCTCGTGTTTCCTCCAATTTAGGTAAATATACTTTACTTTTATCCACACCAAATTTAGAAAAAATATAATTAATTTGACCATACGTATAATCGTCTAGCTTTAAAACATAATTATATCGTACGTTGCATAGGGCACAATGTGTGTAATACCGATTCCAATGAACATCATCTTCTTCATTACTTTGTAAAAGCCATTCCAAAAATTCTTTAAAAGTTGGTATTATCTTTAATCTTCGAAGAAAAGAACATGTAATAAAAATCTATCAATAATTTGATCACAAATTTATGTTATATTCCACCAATTTACCTTCTGTCAGGTGTAAATACTTTTTGCTGAAAACTGTGAGTTTTATTCGAATGAAATAATTCGGGTCTCGTAACGTGAAATATTTTCTTAACATAGATCCAAGCTTGGGCGGTATACTTTGTATTATCTTCTATACGATCTCTAAATATTAAAAAATAGTATCTTCCATTTAATAATATAAGTCTAATAAGGTAAATATATATTTAATTAACAATACCTGTATGACGATACAAGTCTTTGAAAGGGATGTCTCACTATTAAAAGTTTAAATACTTTTGTATCGTTTGAAATTAATTGCAGTTCCTTCAACGATCGTGGTGCTAAAATATCAACCTCTCTACGAATAATTAATCGATTAAACATGTAATTATACAACTTAGAGGAGTAATTAAATGACCTATTCAACAATACCTATAATACTTCCGTGTAGGTGGACGATTTTTCATATCTGCAAATAATTTCGTAAAACTTGTTGATGCCACTTTCCGAATCCAACAGTACATTGATTTGTGCTGTGAATTGTATAAAAAATGTCTCCTTATTAATGGAGTTTTCAAATTATATTTCACGCATACATTTGAAATCTGTTGAAGTGCATTTGTACTTTCCTGTTGAAAACATTAACGTTTGGTTTATCCATTATAGATTAAAGCGATCCAGTTGTATGTACACTTGCTTACCTGTAAGTTAATAGATTCTCCTTTCATTGCATCGTGTTCTAAAAATTTGATTTCTAAATTAATTGGATTTGTAATCATTTCAGATATTATCGAACATTTATGCTTCGTGTCGTTAGTTTTTATAAAGAACACTGAATGCCGGCGCGGTAAATAAAAACTTTGTCTTATTCTTAACAACAAAGAACAAACTGCGATATATAAAACAACGCATAACATGCATTTTATAAATTGCGTTTTAAATGACATAATTACAACAGAAAATGTTTATTCTGACAGTGGACTGGTAAGATTAAAACAACCGTTCAGAATTGTCTGCGGGGGTGGAATAGAAGATAATATTTATCTCTGACTTTGATTAATTTCTAATTTCGTACAAAAGCGGGTGAAAAGTTAAATTGGTAATACATTGTTCAAAAGGTAAAAAGAAAATTAAACCAATATATTTTTTTATTCTTTACTACGAAATAACACTGAAAACATATGGTATCATAAATCGCTAATTTTAATAGACACTTGTAATATTAGGCTGTTTCCGTAATTGGTAATGATTTAAAAGTTAATTGTGCTGAAAGTATTCCATACTTTATAATTGACGACTATTTTTATCAATTTTCTTATGAAATTTGAAATCTTAATAACTGAAATAATGATGATATTAAATAATGTGTTTATTCTGAAGTATTATAAATGTTAATTTTTTAATCAATGCCAGTGATCTATATTGAAATGTTATATTGAACGTTATTCCACCAATTCGAGTTTGATTATACTATAATTATAATTATATTGATTCACAATTGAAATTTCTACGTATAAGAAAGACTGTTAAACAGTAACGTGTGAAGTTCATAAAAGAATATATCAATAATATATAAATTTAATACAATATAAAAGTAAACAAACAATACTGAATAAAAAAGAACAACTTACTTTTCGTTAGTACTAAATCCGTATAATGTAGGATTTAATCAATTGTGAATCACTGTTGAGTTCTATAGTATTCGTTTTATCTTTCATTTGTTTATTATTTCATTTTTTTTACATAATCATGAAATAAATGGTTGATAAAATTAAATTTCTAATTTTTACTGATTATTATTACACATATGAAGTATTGAAATACTTCTGAATGCACCATTTTATCAGAAAGACAACAGTGTACCTCGTTTACTTTAAAAATGATACATTATCCAAATGTTTACGATAAAAATTTTTAATTATATTTTTCTGAATTACTAACACAAGTAATTATGTAATGAACAGTTATTACTGCATGATTATAAATGTCACGATACCATGAAAACCCTTACAAACATGTGCATGAATTGAAAAATGAAAGAGTAAATGAATGAAGACAATATTAAAAATTTCTTATCTACGATCTCTATATCTATGATGATGATCACGGGAAGATCGATGATCACTATGTCGGCTATGACGACTCGCTGTTCTCCATAAAAATTCATCTACACTTCTTTCGTAACTGCGTTTTTCAAGCGCGGAAGCTGCTGCACTATAGTCCGGAGGCAATGGTAGACCATCGTAATACCTCGGTGGCGGTGGCGGTGGAGGTAAAGAATCATAAGGATGAGGTGCAGCATAAGGAGGTAATGGTGGTAATTGGTGTTGCATAGTACGCATATAATCTGCGACATATGCTTCAGCTGCTGCAGCTACACCCAATCCAGGACTACCATATCCTCTGTGAAATTAATGATCATTAAGAATAATGCATTAAACTTATAACGATAATACATTTTGAGACAAGTATCGTACTTCGAATAGGGAGAATCGCTTCGATTAAACCAGCTAGTATATCGATGATGATGATGATGATCTCTCGATCCTCTGTGTTCGTTACCAGCTAAGTAAGATCCTCTAGCTAAAGAAGCTAACCGAGATCGTGAGGTTAAAAAAAGTCTACGTCCTCTGCCACCCCTTGATCGTAAAAATCTAGAACTATTATTAACAGGTCTATTATCTCGATATGAACGAGATTTCATTATATGTTTTGCCGCTTCTTTAGACTTTCTCAAAATTGGAGTCATTTCAATTCCTAAAACATTTATTGCTAATTAGAAATGATACATTCTCTCTTCTTCTTCTTGGTAAGAAATTGGGTATATGAATGTACCCTCATCCTCTGGGAATAGTCTGCATAATTCTTCTGCAACTTTTGGTTCAATTTCTTGTCCATCACGACCAATTTTTACCTGTTTACCATCATTCCATGGATTATATAAATGCAATGTTGCTGTAAATGGTAATTCCTTTCTACATATCCAATCCACTTTAAACACACCACCCAGAGCTTTAGCAGACAATCCAGGTGGCAATACCTAAAATTCATGTGCATTTTTTCCTAACAACATGTACAATAATTTTCAAAATTATTTTGTTGCATGTACAAACCCAGGAAATTGGTGCTCCATCTCTTCTAGATTCTGTACTAAGTCGAGCAAAACCAGCAAATTTTCCTGATTCTTTCACAGAAAACACAAGTAAGACATTTCTAGATTCTCTGTAAGCTTGATTTAGGTTGGCCTCATTTTGAGGTAACGTACTCCATACACCTTTAGCCTTTGATAGTGTAACATTTTCAGCATTGTTTGACTTGATGATGAAAAATCTAACAAAAAGAACTTTAAGACATGTTCTTGGCATTTAATTAATATGCTTATCTATAAATAAAATACTACTTCATATTTAAAAAAAAAAGGATTGAAATTCATTTTATACATAAAAGATATAAAAGAAAGAGGAAGTTGTATTTAAAAAGCAGCCAACCTTGCATCTCTGAATAAGTAATTTAATTTTGTAGCATAATCATAACTTTTAGCAATTCCTTTACTTTCCTTGGATCTTGCACGTTTTGTTTCAGGACTAGAAGATTTAGAATCTCTTGATCTACCACGTTTCCCTCTATTTTTCCGATTTCGTTTATTATCTCCACGTGAGGATTTTGTTGAGACAGAACTTATACTGGGTTGACTAGAATCAGAATTTGAACTACTGGATGAAACCTCACTGCGTGTATCATAAGTTTCATCTGCAGCAATTTTTAATTCATCTACTATATCATTTTCTCCACAGCTCAGATTTAAGTTGTCTCCGTCTGTATTATTGTCCATAATTTCACTTTTTATTTGAAATTCACTTTCACTAATGCTCAAAAGTATGTTGTAACTTGTCCCGTCATCCAGGCTTTGTATTTCTGGATTTTTCGGGCTTTCTTGTATGAAGCCAATGCAGTTCTGGCGCCTTTAAACCTTTTCTGAAACGCAAATATAAAAAATGGCTTACTAGACGGATATCCAGTATGCAATGGTATTTGTCCGAGTACAATATCATATTTGAACAGATCTTGTATGTCTTATGACAATTACACGGTAGGAAATAATGTAGTAACATTTTTGATATACAAGAAGAAAAGTTCAGAAGATTGCACATGAAATCCGATTTAAAGTCACTGTGGTAAAAGATTAAAAAGTCCATTTGTCAAAAACTTTGATGTCCTTATGTAGTTTAATTAAAACATTTATAAGTTTCTTAGAGGTTTCCAATATGTATCTACTATTACTGCAAGACTTCAAGTGCTTCTTGCTTCAGGTAGATATAAATTATGCCTAATAGTGCTAAAGGGTTTGTTTTGTTTGAAACAATGTTTAGCAAAGGAAAAGTTCTCTTTTTTTTTTTTAAACAATTCACGAATATATATGTCCTTGTATAAGTTAAAAATAAATAATATGCTTTAAACTGTAGAGATTTCCTTTTTTTAATTTAACAGAGTGTAGTACACAATTCTTGTTGCTCTATAAAACACGAGTATCTTTTTTGAACTTTATATGTGAAAGTTTATCATAAAGTTTATTGTAATCAGATGATCTTGCTAAAGTGTGCTTTTTAGCCTATTAATGTAGAAAGGCGAGGAATCTTCGAGTTTGTCTGTATTTCATGTAATAACACATCGTGTTTCTTTGACGTTTCTATACAGTCTTTTAAAACACGAAGGCTATGCCTAAGAAAGTTCGTTGTAAATATTAATTAAATAGCAACATCAGCACCACAAAACATACTCAAAACCAACGTTTTTATCATTGATTTTATTGAAAAAGTTCATGTTTTGCAAACGTAAGTCTTTGACGTTATAAACCTCTTAGGCAGCTCGTACACACTTACGTGCACACTCGTTCTTCACTAACACACTTCGCACCTCACGCAAGAATGCTCAATGACTATCATGTGTTCAATAACTTTTTCTATTATTTTTCAACACGAAATACACAAAGACTTCCATAGGAAATTGTGTTTTTCTCAATGAAAACACAATAAACGATTATCTTCTCACGCAAGCATAAACGATGGCGTCCATTACGTGACGTGTTCCACCCGATCGATAGAAGCGATTTCAGATGGAAAATCCCTATAAAGAAATTCTAAATAACCCTAAAGCTTTTAACTCTTATTCTGTTTTTAATTTTTTATATTCTATTTACTTTCATTACATAAGTACATACACATGATCGAAATATTCTCTCAAATATATCAAATAAAAGAACTTAAAATTATAAAATACAAATTTGCTATATAAATGTTGAACAATTTTTAAATATATTATTGAAGTTTCCTTAATTAAAACTTATGTGCTACTTATCTAACAGTATCTCAAGCTATTTAAATATTAATTATCCTACACGCAGAAAAAATACTTTCTTTCTCTGTAGAATTTCTTTAATTAAAATCCCTATGATGGTGCATAATCGCCATCTTTAAAAAGGATGACGACCATCTTGGATCATTTTTCACGGGTTGTTGACACGGGTAGATCACAGCCGGTTGTGAAAGTGCTTCGCGATGTAAAATTAATCATAATTAACTACCGTAAATAAGTAGTAATTATTTAGAAAACAGGATTAAAAGTGATATCAATTCAGGCGGTTTAGGTTATTGTACAAGTATTATTATAAATGAGGGTATAAAAAAAATTGGTGGAAACAAGCGTCTGTCACGAATATAAGCAATTTTGACAGAGCTAAGCTTTAAGTTTTGTTGTATGTATCTAAAAGTTTATTTTAAGAAAGTATTTTTTCGGTTGTGTTCCTTCACGTGAAAAAAAGGCCAAATTTTTGGAAGAAAGAAGATAAGAAACGTTACAAACACATCTTATAAAGGAAAATGGTTTCGTGCACATGGTGACACCTCTGGTTAGTTTATGCATTCTATAAACAATTTGTCATATTTTGTTTCATATTTTGTGTCATAAATAATTTCCTTTGATCATATGTTTTATATTCATTATAAGTAAATATTGATTAAATAATTATGTGTTAAATAAAAAATTCCCTAATGATAAGTAGGTATTGTAAATTTTTGCAAGACTGAGATTCAATGGCTGTAACTTATAATGGCGAAATGCAACGTATCGTTACTTGAATTTTTATAAACGTTCAGTATTAAAATTAAATTATTTATGTATTATAATAGCTATAGTTGTATTTTAGTTGGTATATATGTAGGAGTTTTATTGATAGTACATATATATATATATATATATATATATATATAGATTTAAATAATATTCCGAATTAGTTTATTTACTAATGCTTATTTTTCAGTTAAGTTTGAATTATTATTACCGTGAGTATTGCTAGAAGAATTTTACTATACAAAATCTTTTTTTTTTAACACAGTATAAGCGTTTTATTAAAATAAATTATAATCAATATAATGATTGATTTATTACGCATTAATTATAAATTATATCAGTACAATATAATGGAAAAAATATTAAAATCAATAAAGAATATTGTCTTCATTTTTATTAAATTATTTCTATAATGAAACCATATATTTTATGTAAATTACATTTAAATTATAATTATACATAGAATACTCTGACATTTAAATATAAAAAGATTGAATTATTGATTTTGGATGATACATTTAAGATATTGTGAAAAGATTATATAAATAAGAGAAAGTTTGCTGCATTAGCCTCATTGTTTATTTTAAGCTACATTTAACTTTGATCTATTATTACTAAGGTGTACATATTATGTATAAAGTATATAATATAAGATTATAATGTGTGCATACTTCCACTTTTCATACTTCAACTACAGAGAAAGGATTCAAGTATTGATTGCAGGAGCATGGTGTGCTATGGCAATAGGAGGAGGGTGAAACCCAGACAAGACCCCACCTCTGTATATTATGCCTTCCATTTAAGTTTGACTTAAATCATTTCAGACAATTGCACTTAAATATATATATATATATATATAGTATATAACTATATAGTATATAACTTAATAAAATCTTTTATTCATAACAAAATGTATTCTGCAGTTAAAAGATATATATGTATGTTGAGTATTTATAAGTCAATGACCCATATGAATGTTTGATAATTATAAACATTAGTCTCACATATAGATACAAATACCTTTATATATAAATATAATTAGTGTCAAATTGTGATAGATGAATTATTTAATGTAAAATTAATTATCCTTGCATTGTAACTTATGATATATCTGTTTCAGATCATTAAAAAGATGATAAATATAAAAAATATATGAATGACAATGGGCTGAAATATATCACACTATAAAACTCTTAATTTTTATATATGGGAGATACAGGTAATATTTAATTAAAACATTCTTTTTATTCACTAAAACACTGCAATTATGCACATACATACAATAATAGAAACTGTTTTGCTGTTAAGGAACATTAATCATGGCAACAGTAGAAGAAAAGAAGAGAGTTGGTGGCTCAAAGGTTTCAGCCATTGCAAACATCTTTCAATCGAAACCACAATTGGATAATTTAAGCCATAGAACAAATAACATTTATCGGATAGTTTTAAGGAACCAACTGTACCTTTAAAAGAATCTCCTACACAGGTTACAGTTGTTAGGACAGAAAGTCACGTGGCCCGTTTTAATAACGCCCGTGCGCTTTTTGAAAAGCTTGGAGAAGAAAATAAACCACATAAACCGTAAGTGTATAATATAAAATGGAAAATAAATACCATAATAGATCGTCGAATTATTTGTAAGACATATTTTTTGTAGGGTGGACAGAATTACAAAACCTAGTAATTTACATGGTTTAAGATCACGTTCTAGTTCAGCAAATTCTGGATCAGGTTGTACATCTCCTGCGAGATCGCCCCGTCCTCGATCTCCCTCACCTCCAGGAGCTAGAGATCACTTGAGTAATTGGAGTGCAAGTGTACCAGCTTTAAATGCTGAAAGGCATTTCGAAAATGGTCATAATCATGGTTTAGATAATTTGTCAGATAAACATAAATCGCGTGCAGGGCAAGGAAAATTTGAGAAAAATTATGGTAAAGAAAATCGTTTAGATGATCGTCCAGAAAAACCAGAGAAACCTGAAAGAAGGTTAAATTCGAAAGAATTAATTGAAAAACAGAAAAATTGGACTAGTCATTTCTCAAAAACTAGACCAAGCAGATATAATTCAGATCCAAATAGATCTGTGGTTCAGACTTCTTTAAATCAAAGTGCAAATAAAGTTAGCGTAGAAGCTACTTCCGTAGGACATATACAAAATGCGGTAAATACTGATAATGAAGTGAAAAGACCAACAGATATTTCTACTAATCCAGCTACAAGATCTGCAAGCTTTTGCTCTACTAGATCGTCGGTCATATCTCCACCTCCACCTCCACCGCCAACAAGAAATTCTTCTGCTTCAAATGTAAGAAAAGAAAGACCAGCTAGTATTGCAGCAGTATCTCCACCAGATATTCCTAGTAGCCCAGAATACGCTACTATAAATAAATATTTTGATACTTCACCAACTATACCTGAATATGCCGTTATCCAGAAAATACAAATGTACAAAACAAACATTTCCAAAGAAATCAAGAACAACGAGATGTTACAAAAAATGTAGTTACTCCAACGCCAGAAAGGACACAAGATGTGGTTGTACCGGAATATGCTGTAGTACAAAAGAATACTGCAGCCAAAATGCTTGCACGAAACATAGATGCATCGAAAAATGCTACCACACATTCAAAAGGTTTAAATAACACTGAAAACAGCGGTTTATCCTCTAAAAATACTCTTGCAAACTCAAGTATTGATATTTATTCACAAACAAAATCACATGTTTCCTCTCATGAGAGAAATTCTGATATATCTAGTCCGACAAGGAGTATGTCAATAGAGAATATTCCTAGTATTGCAGTGGAAAATAAACTAAAGAAAAGTAGTGACTTACTTGATACACCTGAGTATTTAAATTACCCTTCAAACGTTGTACGTTCACCACCTAAAACTTCTGAATGGAGAACGAATGGTTAGCCAAGAATGATGAAATTTTAAAAAAAGCAACAGATCTGAAAGGTTCTAGGGAAGACGTAGACACCAAAAATGAAATCGTTAGACCTGATCCAAGACCAGACTGGGCTAGGCCATGTATAAATACTGTAAGGAAGAAAGATAGCTTGACGGATGAAGGGAAAATAGAGCCATCAAAATCTCCAGATCCAGAATTAAGACCACCTTCTGGAGGTACGGATAGCGCTTCTTCTAGTATGAGCTCCCCTAGCTCCCCTTCCAAGGATAGTAAA
Organism: Osmia bicornis bicornis; assembly: GCF_907164935.1. Lineage (NCBI taxonomy): Eukaryota > Metazoa > Arthropoda > Insecta > Hymenoptera > Megachilidae > Osmia > Osmia bicornis. Next base: position 459,622 of record NC_060221.1, on the reverse strand, counting down.
GAAGAGAAGGCAGATAAGGAAATGTCTGAAAAATTTCAAGCGGGTAGAGTATATGTAAATTATCAATAACATGATTTAACATCATCTACACGGATGTATGTAACAACAAATATATTTTATACACGTCTATAAAAAACATATATCAAAATTAGAAGTATAATTCGTTGATTAAAATTCCGTTTTTGAATCTTTTTTTTTTTTTTTCGTTGAACAACTTATTTAATTGCTACAGAATATTTATTTTATAAAATATCGAAATTCTGCTCTTTTACTATGGCAATGTGCCAAAATTCTAAAAAGTAACAGTACGGGAGGAAACTTTCCTCTTTCCCTCTTTCCTCCTCTTCTTGATCTTAGTTCCACCTACTGGTTCAACAGTATTATTTATAGAAATGTCTGTGTATTCTGTTCTGCTTCTGTCTGGCTCTACTTTACACCATTCACTTCAGTAAAGTATTTTACAAATTTTAATAATTTTCTTACCAGTGATCATACAAAAAGATATTGTTTATTAATAATTAATTACTATTTTCAAATATCTCTTTCATAAGAAATGAGTTTATATAAAATATAAGTTAGAATTAAACCAATTTAATTGGCTGAACATGATATGCATCATTTTATAAAATGATTTGAACTTCAGTGTATAGTACATTTCTTCAATGTGTTCTTAACAAATATTCTAAGAATGTTAATAATTTGAATTTAAATACAGTGTTTACTTTGTTGAAGTGACATATTAAATAACCAAACCCCTTAATAATATAGTACAGATGTTTTTGTGAAATATGTGACCCATTTGTATTAAAACCATATCAATATTATTGTCAACAATTACAAACAAAAAAAAAGAGGTATTCAGTCTTACACATTTGTACGTTTACTCTAATTCCGTGAATTGTTTATTAGTATATGCATACAAAAACACAAATATCATGTGTCTACGGCTACTTTGCATTGATTGTCGAGGTATTTTATAATGTCCTTTTTTGAAACATCTTTTATTTACATATTCTGTTATATATATTTTTTATTATAAGCAATGATTGTACATTGTGATATTTTATTTTAAGGTCGTAATAGCTATGACTTACAACCTGAAGAACAAGAGAAGCCTGCAATATACACAGAAAATATTTCTGAAAAGGATAGTTTAGAAAAAAATTCAAGATTTAATGAACCAGACACGACGACGGTTATTCGACGTTCTCACGTACGTGTCGATCTCCAAGCTGCTGGATTGGGGCAGCGACCACCATCTGTAGTTAGTTCAGATCAGGAGTACCCACCTTTAGAACATAAGGATATACCAATACCTTCGCCATATGCAAAGAAAATGCAACAAAATCAAGAAATTACTACACAAAATAATGAAATTAAACCTCAACTAAAAGCTGACGTAGAGGAAAATGCGTTAATAAAAGCTGATTCAAAAAGTTGCCATAATAAGATATCTCAAGATAGCAATCAAGATCATGTACGAGTAAATTCAATGATTACAGAAATAAATCAAAATATAGTCTTAGATAATAAGTCGAAATCAAACGCCGTCAATGAAAGGCATATATTTGCTGAAACTGTGTGTCAAAAAACAATGTCCAATGCCAAAAATGATCAAATCAAGATCTCTGTTCGAGAAAAATTAGCAAAGAATAAAGAAGAAGTATCTGGGAAACGTTCGAGTTTTGCCGAAGTCGATAATAAAGTAGATCAAACGGACAAAGCTGTGTTAAATACGAATCAGTGCTCGCTAAGTTCGAATATCCATAGTACTGAGAATTTATCAGAGAAACCTATTAATAAGGAAGTAGAATCAGATGAAATTGCACACTCGGAGAGTATGTCTAAATTTGTGTCAACAACTACTACTAGGAAAGAATATGTAACATTGGTAGGGGATACAGTACCATCATCTAAATCTAGTTCACAATCAGTAAGCAGTATTTTAAATAGAAATACAGAAGAATCTGATCAGCCACAAACAACATGGGAACAGGAAAAACAGAAAGCTGATCAACTAGCAAAATTAAGATTGCAAGAAAGTATTTCCACATGTACAGTTCAACAAACTATTGTATCTCAAAGTGTGTCACCTGCAATTACACCTCAACATATAGAAAAGAAACAGCCAACTGAACATGTTGCATCTGAGGGTAGTGTTCATGATGATAGTGATTCTAGTGATACTAAAACTATTACCAATTTGGATGCTCCACTAATGGATACGCAAAATGTTATTGAACAAAATAGTTCTAAGACTGTAATCGAAACTTCTTCCAAAACTATTATTAGTCAATCAATTCCCGTAACACCAGATACTATGACACCTGATGAAGCAGAAAATTTGTTAAGTTCTCGGTAAGTTGATAAATTAAATAATTCATATTGTAAAATATATTCAGTTTTGCAAATAATGAAGCTGTTGTATATAAAAATTAATATGCTTAAGATTATACATAATGCACTAACGATAAGTGTTCTAAATATATACATATACATATACATATACATATACATATATATATATATATATTTTTTTATATGAATCTCTGTATTTTATATTGATATTTCTAGTTATTTAGCAAATAATTTATAGCCACTTGCAAACAGCTTAATAATTCTTATTTCCTTACTTTATTAAATTCTAATGTTTTTTCTTCTATTCATGTTTTATTTAAATGACTTCAAACAAACTTGTACCATACACGGACAAAATACAGCATCCTAGAAAAAAAGATAAGGTAAGTTAATTGTTGTATGATTAAATGTTTCGTTTATTGATCGTGCCTTGAATTGAGAGAAAAGCATCATGTATCATATGAAATAATCAATTAGACAAGGATCAGCTTTATTATCGGACGAGGAAGCACAAGAAATAGCAAGACTACTATCACCTACTACGCATAATGAAGTTGTAAGTGAAGAAAATTCTATTGATAAAAGTAAAGAAATGGATAAAGAGAGAGAAAAAGATGATCAAGATAATACACCAGATTGGCTTTCTGATGTCCTGTCTGCTCCTGATACCAGTCTTATTAATAGCACCACTAATGATTATAGGTGAATCAGTTTGGTCTTTTATGTTTTTTATGTTTGATATCAATATTTTGCAGCTAATTTTATGCATTTAGTTTGACTAATTTTAATTGCACACCTGTCATGTCATTTAGCCCAAAAATTATATAACGATTTTATATAAACATTTAATCTTTGAAATTTTTAGTTTGTCCCACAGATCACGTAGTGATTTAACGATAGACTCGTTAACGGAAAGTCAAGTGGGTTCTGTAACGGGTAGCGAAAGTGGTTTACTTGGATCTGTTAGTAGTTTAAACGATACTCATGAAACTAATGATGAGACGGAAACTGAACAGCAAGATGAGTACATCCCCCAACTCCAGGCAAAGTTGTAAGATTACAAATAAATAGGAATGCATTTTCACCTATTTATTTTAGGAATTAGATAAATACATATTGTAATTTTTTATTTAGATACTCGTGGAAAATGGTGTACATTACTTTGAAGATGGTCATTTTGGATGGAAGTTGCTGGAATACCAGAATCTGACGAGGAGAAGGAGGATTATCCGTCGAATATGCCTGTGAAAAAAATGACTAAAGTTTCATTGATACGGGACAATGAAAGTTTATTCAACGCATTCGGTTAAATGAATACGATCGTCGGAATGTCGATGTAGATCCTGTTGCTGCAAGTGCAGAGTATGAACTTGAGAAACGAGTTGAAAAGATGGAGGTGCCTATTGAAAAATTAATAAATATAATATCACATATACATGTATTACACCAGTACCTAAACTTCATAAAAAATTTATTAGGTATTTCCAGTAGAACTTATGAAAGGACCAGAAGGTCTTGGTTTAAGCATAATTGGAATGGGTGTTGGAGCAGATGCAGGACTTGAGAAATTGGGCATATTTGTGAAAACAATCACAGAAAAGGGTGCAGCTGCGCGAGAAGGCAGAATACAAGTAAACGATCAAATCGTTGAAGTGGATGGAAAATCTTTGGTTGGCGTTACACAAGCATATGCAGCTAGTGTTCTTCGTAATACTTCAGGTCTTGTGCGTTTTGTGATTGGTAGAGAACGCGATCCAGATTCAGAAGTAGCAATGTTAATTCGGCAAAGTCTTCAAGCAGATAAAGAAAGAGAACAGCAAGCTAACTCTGCTAGGTACGAATCAATTGATTTCAAGTAAAACTTGGTCTTTTTAAAATATTTTTCAAATGGTTTCCCAATGATGACTTATCCTTGCTCGCTCATGTCTATGCCGACAATTTACGGCCACTTCAATGACGGCTTGAGGCCTCTTGGAGTACTGAGGAAATCAAAATAATAAATTCGTAATAATCAATAAACTGTTAAAATCTTTTTTAAAAATTGCAAAATTAAATGTATTTGTTGTTGTTTTTGTACAGGAAACCTTAACTTTTTCGGATAGTTCGCCTGATGGTCAACGAGGTAACGAGGAAGGTATTGGAAGTATGGGTGCAATACCAGGTTCACCAGCTATGTCATCGTGTTCGGAAGGAGAACCTCCGCACAGTCCGATAGAAAATTATTTAACTTCTGGTCGAAGTAGATCGCCTATTATCAGTAGTTCATCGATACCACCACATGCATCTGCCACTACACAAAGCGATGTTGACAGTTTGAGACTACTTTTACAAGAGGTATTGTATTTCTGTCAATAAAAAAGAATGCGTAGTGTAAAATACGTGTGATGTATAATATTTAGTACTTATACTGACTGCTGATTTTAATTGAAATATTTTTATATTTGTAAATTTTATTTTCTTATAAGCATATAGTTAATGAGAGATCTGTGCTATAGTCTCATTAATTATCGTATGTTTAATTTTTGGATATTTTTTCCTCTTATAGTATTTTATACCGTGATAAAGTTATATTATTGAAAATATTATTAATATTTTGATGTAGAAATATCATAATTTAGTATTAGAGCGTATGTTGCATTACTTTATTATTAGATATATGTACGAAGATACGCACAATATTCTATTGTATATAAATGTATATACGTTATTGAAACTGTAATATATTGCTTCTTTATGTATACGAGCATTTTTTCATAGGTTATAAGTGTGAATATATTTTGGTTTTGCTTATGCACTGTGTTCGTTGTTCACTGCTTGCAGAGTCAATATAAACTAGCATTAGCAGATGGAGAGGTGGAAAAACTCAAAGCTAAGGTAATCAAATTGAACAAGATTTTCAATTTTATCATTTTAATAACCAAATACCATTTTTTAATATGCAAATTAATGTATTCCTTGCTTGTGAAATGTTTGTGTTAGATGCTTATATTTATAAATTTCTGTGCTGCTTTATGTTGTGTCATGTAATACAAGATAATCTCATAGTTAGCTCGAGAAATATTAACTTGGATGCGTGCGTGAGTACGTATGTGTGTATACGTATTATTTAATCTGTGATGTAATTTATTGGAAATATTTTGTTTATAGCTCGTAGATTTAGAAAACAGCGGAGCTGGTAGTGAGGAATATGCAGCAAAATTGCGTGAGTCCGGTTTACGACTTCACGAGTCTGAAAGAGCCTTAGGAGCCGCTAGACAGGATTAGCAACGGCACGAGAAATGCTTTCACAAGCAACAGCACAAAATGCTGCTTTGCAACAAAAATACGCTCGAGCAAGAAGGGCAGCGCGCGAGTTACGCGCGGATATCGCAGCTAGGGACGAATTCTATCAACAATTATTACAAGAGAAAGACACAGAATATAATGCTCTCGTTAAAAGTTTAAAAGATAGGGTATGTTGATCATCTTATCATCTTTTGAAAAGTATTGAAAAGTGTATAGATTAAAATATTTTGTAGAAATAAATTATGAATAATTTAGGTAATCACGTTGGAAGTTGAATTAACAGAAACACAAAGGAGGTTTGGATTGCCAGTAAGATTACCTTATGATGGAGCTACGGCTAGAATAGTTACGCCGCAACTAACCCGTCGGCAATTACCTCCACCTCCTTCATCAACTAGCTGTCAACTTTCAGACACAGAGACGTCAGATCTTAGTAGCCCAGACGACGGAGATAAAACAGCAACCGTGGAAAGAAAATTACCAATTCCATTACCAGTCAAGGAGGAATTAGATCGAGCAGTACCTGCTCATCGACTTCTTGATAACTCTGCTGGAAAAAGTAAGGCTGAACTTGCAAGTAGAGGAGGACTCGCAAATCGGCAACTTCCTAAACGATCTGGTGGCCTTAGTAATAGTAGTTCTGTACGTACTCAATTTCAAAAATGTAGTGCATAATAATTAACAAAAATCGTTTAATAATTTTATCTTCTAGGACTACGGATTGGATGAATCAGGTGACAATACCGATGAAGATTCATCTTCTAAATTACTTTCTCAAGATGCAAGCAGTAGATCTCCAAATGACTTGACATCGAAACAATCAAATTTGAGTTCCTATTCTAGTAGTTCTTCGATTAGTTCCCTAAAAAGTAAACATATGGAACCTGCTCATCCGACGGCAATTCGACACAGTACTATTAGTTCGCAAGTTAGAGCAATGACAGAACAGAGTTGGCCACAATCTCAAAAAAGTATATTTCTTTTCTTTTGTAAATAATATGACTAATATTAGATATAAAATTTGTATTGATACTTGTGTAGATCTAACTGGACCGCCAGCATCATTAGCTGAGCAGTTGAAACAAGTATTAGCAGAAAGAGAAAGACGACTCGGCGGAAATGATATGCCTTCCTTCAAGAGAAAGTTCCGGAGATTTTAGCGACTTAAATAATCCACATACCAATGATCCAGCTTTAGTTACTCATCATTTAGTGGAAGAAATACGACAAGCTGTAAACGAAGCCAATCAAAGAGGTAATATATCGTAGATTAAACCGGAACTTTCAAGCAAACGTTTTTTTTTTTTTTTTTTTTTTTTTTTAATATTTTTAAGAAACATTACTTATCTTTCTAGTGAAAAAAGCCACTATTCCTTCATCAAATTTAATTGGTAGCGGTTTCCACACCTTGGCATCATCCAGGTAGTTCACCTTTCTAGTCTATCATCTGGTGGATCAGTGAGCCCACCCTGCAGTTGATCCTAGTCCATCGAAAACAGGTATTTAGGTATTCAAAATGCGATAGAATTGCGAATTAATTCATATTTTAATTTCTACTCTTTGCTTTTATCGATGATTCTCCATGTATAAACAAAGTTATGAATTTAGATACGAGCGAAGTTTGGATGCCTCCTCACCCAAGCGACTTTGGTTTAGGTGACAAAAAGTCCCACTTTTGGCAAAATGCACCAGTTGCTGATTGGTCCAAGGAACAAGTAAGTTTATCTGTTTAAATATATATATATATATACATATATATTATTGTCAATTAATAGAGGTTATTATATCTATTTCGGATTCGTAACTTAAAAAAATGGTGTTAGGTGTGTCAGTGGTTATCAGGAATTGGTTTGAAGCATTATGCATCACGTTTTTTGGAAACTGGAATTAACGGTGGAAATCTTTTGCGACTTGAATCTCGTGACCTGAAAGCTTTTGGTATTTGTCGCGAAGAAAAGTCTCATTTGAAACGAAAATTGAAGGAACTTAGGGCACAAGCAGACCGGGAACGTAAGGAAAGGAAGGAAATAGAACGAATGCGACGAAAAGCAGAGAAAGCTGCGCGAAAAAAATAGTTTGTTGTGCGTACATTGATGTACTTATGTCCTCTATAAAATGCAATAATATTGTACAAAATGGTTGGTAACATAATTGAAGTCTTATGTACAATATTCCAGTGATGTTCGTAAAATATTTTCAATTTTTCCATTTAAATTTAATTCTCTATTACGCATAAAACAGTCACAGTTTACTAAATGTTCTTGTTCGAATTTCTCGTTGTCCGAAATTTTAAACTTTGATCATTTATACTCAATTCTGATTTTCACACATTTGCATTTATTTATGATATATTTGTATCAGTGTTGGTTCACTGATCTAAATAGTATTTGGTATTAATTATTTATAAAGTGACAGTGAATACCAGTTCAAGAGATAGAATGTATGAATGTACTAGCATGCCTATTATGCCAGACGTATGTATGTGATATATATGTATAAAATTCAAGCCATTTAGGTAAATTGTAATAAAACTTGGATTATCTAGATTTTTTTAATAACTGTATGTATACTTTTGTAGAGACATAAGTTTCACGTTACTAGAATAACATAACTATTACTGTATTTATTTTTATCATCAGTTTTATCATGTAATAATTTTCATAATGAATAATATAATACGCTAGTATAGTAGAGACTTACAATTAGTAATAAACTATTATTGAGGAAAAAACAGTGACTGTTCTCTACTATGTATGTACATCATGAACTTATCAACGAATTTGTAATTGTCAATACGGTGTGTGTTATAAATTTCCATTGTAGATTGATCAAATTGCGAAATAGTTATTATATTCATCTATATTTATTCATTATCTATAAATTTGCTCAGTCTACAGTTTTCGCCATTAGCAAATTATTAACTTCTTAATCGATATTAATCGAAATAAAGTATTAATGTATTTCTATTATACTACCGTCTTGATGTTCGTATCGAAAACAAAATTTTTCTTCCTTTTTAATTATACGAAATTTATGTTCTTATATATGAATTCACTATTAAGTACTAGAAATCCCCACAATGTCGATTTTATTGCGACGATAATTTTTAAATTATTGTGATGAATTTTGTTTTTAGTATTTTCTATACATTTCAGACATTCCATGTGATTTTATAATTGTATCTTTATTAACATACAAATAGAAAATTATTATAAAGACTCCTAATGTTTCGGCGAGAACCCAATTATATTTATGTACGTGAATATATCACATAAGGATACATTATCCATTGAATAATGTATGTTAAATACAAAATTAGTATCCTAAGGAGAATTCATTTTTAAATATGATTGCGGGGCTCGCTTGGGTACGGTATAGACAAATGTACCTTATTGTGCGTACACTTATTTATAATAGAGTTAAAAAACTTTTGTACGATGTTAAGTACTTTGTGCTTCCTTTATATCGTTTTTTAAATGTACAATTTGTTTTTCTCATGAAGAAAAATAAAATTTCTTTTACATAGAGCAATTAAACTAGCAAAGTATTTAGCATTGATACAGATTGTACATATTACTATTATCACTGATATTGTATAATCTATAAAAAATTATTATGACTTAAGAGGCGTGTAAGAGGCATAACTGTAGTGTCATAATATCTTTATAGGAGATAGATTTTAATTTCTTTTTATTTTAACTTGAGCGTTTATCAGAGGTCCTCCACTTTCTTTATAATACTATGTACCACGATATCTTGAAAGCAATCGATTATTGTTATTTCTGTTGTTGTTGCGTACAACGAAATGCGGTAACCGATCGAAAACAAAAAAAATATATATATATATATAACACAATGTAACATTCTTACGTCTCAGGGTAATCACCGATATGTTTTGAAATGTACGTGTGTTCAATGAATGAAAATTTTTACGGATTGGAACGTCTTACAATTCGTTTCTAAATGACTATTGTAATTTCATAGGAGCAGACGTTTGATAAAAAACCGACTGATTTACGATAAGTTTTTGTAGTTGATTTTAAAAGATATGGCATAAGTATGCGACTTAAGAAGTGTCATTTGTCCAAAAAAAAGCAAAATTATAGTAACTAAACTTGTACTTCACTGTGGGGCTGCATATAGTGTCCAAATCTTTTCAATCGTTTTAAAAGTATTGCTCACAAGAAAGAAAGAAAGAAAGAAAAGAAAAGAACATAGTTCCATGGATAAAGACAAAGAATGTCACAGTTGCATAAATGATAGGTTTTTAACAATGTCTATAAAAAGTATTGTCAACAAATACTCTTAAACGTTTTAATTAAAAACAATTCATACAATACATTGCGGTCTGTTTCTTTTTTACCTAATTGACAAAAAATAAATATTGCTAAGAATACGATACATCAATTGTAATTGTATATTATTTATGTATGTACATTGAATTTTTTATGTACCCAGGACATATCATAAATATAATAATAAAATCCTACATATTGTCGTATGTTTTTAAGCAAACATTCAAATTTAAACGTAGGTTACGTAATATCGATAGGTATCGTGCAAACGTTTGATCGATATTCCGTTATTTAACCGAAACTCTGTGAGTACTGTTCTGTGTTGACGGTAATTTAGTAAATTAATCATTTTAATTGTTGATCTGTCTAAAATTTTTTATTCATTAGCAGAACAAACAATGGCCGAGTATAAATATTAAAGACTACAATTGGCGGCAAAATTCAGAGTTCCTGATATTAAAACGTACCTATAAGAGGCCATCCAAGAAAAGTGGATTTGTTTGTGATTGATAATTATGCGAAGGTACAAGTTTATTATAACAATTTCTTAATTAAATACAAACGATAATCGTATATTGTTAATAAAATGATAGATAGCTTTCCACCGTTCATATGGAACTGTTTCTATGGGCTAATGTTGCCGAAGAAAGAAAGTAAGTGCACCCATAACCGATCAAGAGGCAATACTTACTCTGCGCAAAACAATATCGGCTTAGAATGGCCCACTCTTGAGATACAAACATCGACAAGGAGTTTAACGAGAATGTCGAAATCGAGCTTTAGAGCAGGCTCAAAAAGTCGCTGAAGATAATAACAAGCTGAAAAGAGGTATGGAAAATTTAATGTCGAGTTTATATTAAAGAAACAGTAACCGACAGCTGGTAATCTTCTTTAGGAAACGTCAACACCTGCAAAGGGAGGCGGTGAGAGAACCAATAATATCAACACGGCTACGTAAATAAAATAGATGCGGTACGAAATGCGCACGTAAGGAAGCTATGCAGCAATTTGAAGACTGGAGGTCAAAAGCAGAGTTACATTATTATCTAATGTTGAAGGAGAAATACAAGAAACAGGAAGGCTTATAAGTACCTAAATTATAATAAATATTATACCCTTACATGCCTTTTACCTTTAATAATAATCCTGCTATATATTTTTTTTAAGACCACCGTTTAAAATGGTTTAAAGACGATGACAACACGTTAAGGTCTCGACCAATGACTACCGAAGAAATATTTAATAATAATTTATCCTCAAAAGAATTCGAGTCTACGATAAAAGAAGAAAGAAATAATGAAAAGAAAATCGTGGACATACAATCGGAAATCGAAACTTTGAACAACAATCTTAAACGAAAACGTTAAAAAAGAAAATAGTTCATTTGATGACGCCAGTTGTTCCAATGAGAATTCCGAATCGGATTATGAATTAAGATCGAACAGTAAAAAATGGACAAAGATGTTTCAAATAAATTGATACGAAAAAAAAAAAGACCCGGACTGGAATCCGTAAAAGCGGCCATAGAAGGGAGGCTCGTGAGGAAAGCAGTATATTTGAAGAACCATCGAAGTCGGTGCCGTTACCAAGAAGAAATGGTACGATTAATGTCACATTTTCAGAACGAGCGTTCCCGACTCCTGCTAGAGAAAGTCATCACCTGGAAGAACAAGAAGTACTTTTTTTTGTCTTAATTTTACTAACCATCGAGATGATGTAGACGCATAATTATACCTACCATTAATATAATTACAGTGGTTACAAAAGCAAGCAGAGGCAAGGCGCAAAATTGGTTTCGATACGAAGGACCTGCGATCGGAAAGAACGCGATCCACAGTGGTTGAAAGATAAGGGAGAGTACGTATCTTAGGTAACTTCACGTTAGATTAAATCAACAAGCTAATATACCATTTGTATTATACGATAGCGAGTTTTCAAGGTTGGCAACTACCTGGGAGCTATCAGCGCCTATTCGTATGGGATTCAAATTAGCGATAAAATGGTATCGCTCTATGTGAACAGATCAGCAGCTCATTACGCGTTAGGAAATTACTGTAGATGTATAGAAGACTGTTCGAAAGTAATCCAAGTTACAATAAGATGTCTACATAGAATGAACAGTACTAACTTCATCTATTGTGTTCTTTCAGGCACTAGAACTAATGGTACCGAAATGCGAAAGTAACCGCGAGTCAAGGGCCAGGTGTCACGCTCGACGAGGTGCAGCGCTTTGCAATTATCCTCGCCTCAGCATGGTATTCCTGAGCTAGAGGCTGCCCTGAAATTAACACCGGATAATGAAAGCATAAAGCGCGACGTGCTGGCCGCGAAACAATACTTCCAGCTAAAAGATTAACAGGTTTGTTTCTGTTTCTAGTTATACAAGAGAGATCGAAGAAATTCTTTTGTTACCGTAGAAATATTATTAATGTTACGTAAAAAAGTTATACTATTTTATATTAAATCATTAAATATCACAGTCACAGGTCCTGAAATTTAAGGAACTAACTATATGTATAATGTTACATAATTGCGCGATCATTAACGTTTTGGTACATTTTAATTTTCTAACGCGAAACTAAGTAACTAAATACATACATAATATAATAACACGTGTACTTCTCTTTTCAACCGATCTTACGTCGATCCACTTTCTGTTCACGTTCTAACGACGATCCCGTTAAGATGATTTCAATCGAATCGATCATTTTCTTATCAACCACATCGCATTTCGTGTGTTCCAAGGCGTGTATCACTTCGTGATGCCTGTCTCGTTGTCGATCGATCGTGTGTTTTCACCATGAAAACGAGGACTGACGTTTCTAGTCTCGACGGGTGCACAAATATGTTTAGGATCTGGGCAACATCCAGCCCCGTTGCAACGCTTTAGAACGGTGGAGGCAGGATAGAAAACTTCGTCGGGATTAGGACCAACAGTTAGAAGTTTCTGCACTGGTTACAGCTCTGCTTGAGGCATGGAGCATCGAAATCATGTACTAATTGTACGTGATTCAAAAATCCACTATCTCTGAAAATGAAAGCAAATTATTTTAATACAACTGTCAAGATCGCGTCGCTAATAAGATTTCATTAAATTCAGGTTATACCTATGATGTCTGCCAATATAGCAAAAGCAAGATGAATAGAAAATAATAGTAAAATGAAGCTTCTCATTTCTATGTCGAACGACGAGAGTTTCTTTTCTGAATCTCACGTAGAATCTCAAGAGGAGTGTCCTAGTTCCTGCTGGAGTTCCTGCTCGCCTCACAATAGTCCTGGCACTGACGGCTATATACTCTCTTCTGCGCTCTGAATTCTTTCTCCCGCTATATATATATACATATACATATATGTGTGTAACTTTCATCCTCGTCCTCGGGGGGGCTTACCCTCCCCTCTTTTACTACCGATTTCTTCGTCGCCTTTCTTCGTTGTCCTATGGCGGTTCGCACCGTCTCCCTCTTGTTTCTCGGTAAACTCGAGGAGGACTCGAAGCAAAGCGTTCCGAGAACATCGCCAAGATAACTATAATTACAACTAGTGGGTCCTGCCTCCCGTTCGAACTGGGACCACGTTACGTCGCGTGACTAAGTCGTCCTCTCTTCGTCGCTCCAACGCTTCTTTCACTCATTCATCTTGCTCCGCAAAATTTTAACCAGTCATCGGTCAAATTATCAACCGCTTCTCGATTTTCTCTTTCCTGTACCGATCGCATCCCAAACACCGTTTCTCGTCCATCGATGCATCCTCGCTTGATTGCCTCCAGAGAATTTTGTAAGAGTACCTTCAACCCTTCTTTTGGGTCATTCATATTTTATTTTTTTTTTTTTTTTTTTTTTTTTTAAACATTGTTTCAGTATTACATTGAAACGTTTTAACATTATTTTATTTTTTTAGCGATATATTAATCTGCAAAGTATTATGTTAGCATGTTTAATTTCCACGAAGGGACATGGATGAACATGCTTGAGAAACTGCTTGGAACAACGGTGCGGCACGAAGTAGCCTCCCCAACGCTGCAATGTTATACGATGCGACAGGTTGCAGTGAATCATCGCGATACGGTTGCTGCAGAGTGTCTGATTACGACAAGGTTCATTCATACCGATATTCTTATTGTTACGCAAACCCTATGAGTAGTGCATCAGGGCTTTACTACAAAAGATAAGTAATACATCCGTTTGACAAATTTCCTCGACGAAAAGTGAGAGTTGACATCGATTGCTTAAATCCAAATCCAGATGACACAAGTATCCGTTACAATGATTCGTGGAATTAACTCGGTTGTATTCGATGTTGCGCATTTCGATAGAATTTCGGGGGTAGCAACCTTGAGAAGCACCATCTCCGTTGCCATGAAACATTTCTTTTTCCATGTTACATAAGCAATATTGTTTAAATTAAAGTAAGGTAATTATGTAACTATGCTTAATTTATTATAGAATCATTCATGATTAATCACGGCTGCTATCAATCATGATAAATGACTGATGCGACTTATAAAAGAAACGCTTTTAAACAAAATCATGATCCATTTTTGATTCAGTCTTGCTAGTTGAGTGACAGTAAATTGTTGATTTATAAAATGATGATTGAATTGCGTGACTTTTCGCACGTATCCAGTGACAGATCGTTAAATAAACTATCAGTTGTTCTATCTCACGTGTTTGTAACGGATTGGATTTAATATGTCGTTGGAATAATTATATGGTTGCGTTCTATTTATAGCAGGATGAATAAGCGATTTACAGAAATTTACATGGAAGTAATAGTGTCAGTTCTTACCGTACGGAATTGGAATTACAATTGCGTGTACCCCGGTGTATCTCGCCCTGAGGGAGATCCCACTTACGTCAAATGAATCGGTAGTTGAGTAAGGTAATCGTGTCACACTGACGTTTCCGCTTATTAATCGCATGTTACAATTAGAATTATGGTCTTCTATAATAATACATTAAACTTTAAACTAAGTCAAAGTGTTAAGTGAGATGAAAATGAGAAGAGGAATGTTCGTGACTCATACATTTCACCATTCTATTATCACGGGAATACGGATATACAAAGGGAAGACTCACACCTAGATACAAAGGTATATAACGAATGATTAAGCGCGTGGCGAATCGCCAAAATAAGATAGAAACGAATTTCTTCTGCCCACATGAATGACTGCTAACAAAAGCTTGAAGCAAAACTGGTTAGCTGATGATTCACATGAATCAGCAATCGAAGCGAATACTGTTTTTAGAGAATACAAAATTTCATACATATATTTATGATGGTTAATTAAATTTTCCATTCAAATTTTATCTAGTATTATATAACATCTTACGCCGTTTCTTGTTGCTTTTATCCTTCTTCCGCTACTATTTCTCGGTATCGGTATCACTCTTCCGTTATCAACAATGGTGCGAGCTTATTAATAATTACAAAGCCAATGTACCACAACCCAAGTGTATAAATAGGTCAGTATGTGTCTACATGAAAACTAATGAACTTTACTAATTAATATTTACAAGTATCAAGAACGAGTATCATCTGGAAAAATACAAGGAAACTAATTTCACGTTTCACGACCGGAATTCTAAGAAGAAGATATACGTAAAGGAAACACGAACTGCAATGAAACGTAACAGTGACTCGGAATTAGGAAGTGCATTTCTATCATGGGTAATCCCGTATCTTCTCGTCGAAATCCACTACTCCTAGACATCACGGAGTAGTGAACTAAGCGAAAGGGATCATTGCAAGAAAACAACATTACTTTGGACACTTCTTTTTTACAGGCACCGACTGTAAAACGTGTAACTGTGAAGAAAAGTTAATGTACCATGAAATCTTGGAAGAACAATCTACTATGCACTTGGTAGACCTTTGAGACTTCAATACAGAAGATTTTTTTCATTCTAACCAGACGAACGCGAAAGTTAGAGTAATAAGCAAACAGTCTTCTTTCGAGCATTCATTGAACTCCAGCCTCAGTGAATCCAGTAAAAGTGAGTCAATTGTATAATAATTTCCTAAGGAAACGAACGAAGGGCTCGGATCATGTGATAGCTCGGATTGTGATAATACTATCATGATTATACTCTAGGATATTTAATGAATAAAATCTTATTTCCGCAATTAGCGCGCCTATTATTTATAAGATGTTGTTATCAATGCTCTCGACCAGTACTAACAAAATACTACACACGCTTAATTGCCAGATAAGACGTTAAATATGTATATTACTGCTTCGTGCATGGCACACTGTTCGAGTTTGCGTATCAAAGAAAAAAAGAAATAGTCGAAGTTCGACTTTGATAGAAAGGCGTTCCTCCTTTTATCAGAAGGTTAGTCGATCTCTCACTGACAAAACATGTCGAACAGTTCAGAGGATCGTAAGAGTACAATATGTAAACCTGAAGAACGTTTTGAGAATATTTACGGTACATTTATTTATAGTTCATTCAGTCAAGTTTAGTAACCGTGTGATCTTGTCGAAGATGTATGGAAGAACTTCAATGATTTGTGTAATCTATCAAACTAACAAGAAGCACGTTAGAGGGTGGAAGCTTTGACGTGTACCGAGGAGAGTCACCGTGGCGTTTCCCCGTGAAACAATCTAGAAGGATATCTAAAACGGTTTAAGAATTGCATAATTAAATACTCTCTAAATACCGCAGAATCGTAGAACATTGGATTCTACGTACGCGTGAATCTCTCTATTGATGCGGTATACCTTGCGTGAAGCATGTGTGCAAGCTCCTCCACGTATAAAATACTCTTCTGGCAGCAGGAAAGTCTCAGTTGGATGCCTCTTGATACGAGTACGTGTCAGTGGTTCGTACAGAAGAAAAGGTAACAAGCCGAACAACGTGTCCGTCGGTTAATATCCCGTGGCAGAAACCTGATTCATGAGGGGTGAATCCGAGGCGAGCCGAACTTTCAGCGAAGAAGAAGCTGTGCGGATAAATCAGCGAGTGATATCAGAAACGTAGCTCGATTTAAATAATAGAAACGAGGCATGAAAAGTAGATCGTTCAGGTGTTACCTGGTTCAAAGTTGATGATACTTATACCGTTGACACTGGACAACATGGTACCATCAGCGGCGAACGAGAATTATCATCGAAGCGGTCGAAGGATAAACTTAACTCACGCGGTGAAGATGTCCCAGAAGTTTGTCTGCAAAGAACCACAATCCCGAGCGTACAACCTGAGGGACCTGATGTGGGATATTCATCAAAATTCCGGGGAGAGCCCGGTAAAACCCGTCTACATTGTTTTGAAACGTTGCGACGGACACTCGGGATGCTGTACGAGCCCCGACATGAGCTGTTCACCGATGCGATCAGCGATCTATTACGACGAGATCGAAATCGAAGTGTCTAGTTTGGTACTTGGGAACACGATTCCCCGATGGATCAGAGTCGAGCAACACGGTAAATGTTTCTGCGATGTTACCACGGTCAATGAACGGTATCAACAGGAATTTCAATGGCCTAACGTAACTCTCGTTTGATCGGAAATTATTGAAATTAAGAAAAATTAGATTATGTTAACGAGTTAACGAGTTAACAGTATTTACGTTAAGGGAATCAAAGCAATTTAAGACACAGTTGATGTTGACATCTTCTCCGGGTTTTAGCGTACCGGCTTGGTTCGAAATGTTCATGTAGACTGAAATTGCTCGATGCCCGACATATGTATGTTGGTTGTCTTACTCGATGCTAAAATGTCGAGGACAGACACCTGTTTTATATTGGAAATTACGCTCGATATTTACTGTTTTCGACGAACGATGAATATTAAAGAACATCAAAAATGTAAACGATTCAATTTAAACTAGTCATATTACTAATAATGAAAGGGACCAAAACGTATTATTATGTTAGAAATTAATATGGAAGTGTGTAAAGTAGATATTTCTATTACTAATTGTATAAATTCAGTATTTATACGCGTTTATCAATATTTAACATTTATTTTGTTAAGATATAGTATAAAGTTCTAAAAGTTTTTCTTAAGCAATCGGAGATATTTAAGTATTGAACAAGTATTAATCAGTAATACTACATTGAAATATATTAATCTGACAAGAGACTGATTCCACGTATAAATATATTCTAGCGTATCTTTAGTACGTGTACTTACAAGTACCTCCTATTTTATTTTGATAACCGGTTTTTAAGACAAATGTCATATTTCCAGATACATAATAGAATTTTAATATTTATGTTATACTATTTATTAATATTTGGAAGTCCCTATATATATTACATCAGGCTGTACTTATGTGACTGATGAGAACTATGATAGAGTTTAACATATTTATTTAATTTTGTAAAATATAAAAAAGTGCGATGCATCTTTACAAAATAAGAAATATTTCTTGTACATTATGACAAATACTTTTAATAAAACTTTCATAATGTGCACTACGTAAAATAATATGAATATACGTTTTGTACGAACGTTTTATATAAAGATACGTCTAACATACGTTATATGATATTCAAGTAACGTCGTCAAAATTATTTTTACAGTTAAATAAATAAAACCATTTAAATGCTATGTACTTTTGATTGAAGAAAGAATATCGATTAGAGGAATGTTAATTTCGATATTGAAGACATAAACAAATAAGCAACATATGGATTATGTAATTTAAAATGAAGCTTCAATTTAAAAAAAGATAGATACACTTATTGTTTCGTTCACGTTAGGCGTAATAATATCATATGACAAATATGTATACAATGAAATTACTATTTAACGCGAAATAAAAATATTTTCAATATTTGAAAGTTGATATATATTAACAGCCAACGTTTCTTAGACGATTCGCGTACAAAGACAGCAATATGTATCTTTCTTACGACTTCGTATACAAAAAGAATTGTCTTAGAATCTCGCGTACGGATATTTACTGCGCATTCGGCGTCTCGTTGCACGACCTCTCCCTGTTTCGTTATTTGGTCCTCTCGTTGCATGTCCTCCACGTATCATGTTTGCCCTTAAAATAGTTTTTCTTGTGTATAATGAAAGAAAAAAAAAACAAATATGACACAATTTATTATTTGTGATTACAATTACCTCTGCCGCTAGCTTGACTTTCCCAAACAATTGGTGTAGGTCGAGTACCACGCGCTGTTCTAAATGGCGATCGTGCCGATCGTCGCCCCGAATTGCCTCGATTGTTACCATTTGCTGCAGCTGCAGCCGCAGCTGCTGCTGTTCTTTGACGCGTATTGCTAGACGGAGACGCTTCCGCTTCACGACTTTCTTCTACTTCATCTTCCACTATCGTCAATTTCCTGGTTCTCCGTCCTTCCCCGGTATCTACTGTATCGTCATCTCCCGGAAATTAAGGGACCAGTTCTTCTGTACGTTTTTTCACTTATCGAACTCATACCTATATACATGTAAATGGATAATCATTTGAATAGCATAGGGAACTATTACTCAAGATTAGAATTTATAATCATTACCTTCGGTAGGTGTTGTACTAATAGATTCTGTAATTATTTCAGTTTGATTATGCTGCTGATCGTCATGCCGAGTACACGAATACTAGGTATCGCAGGTTCTTCGCTAGTATCACCGTAGTACCTGACAGTGGTGTACTGAAACTGGTGTTTCTTGTTCTTCAGCGGGTCCGCTACTTGTCTACAAATAAATCATTTAGTTAAATAATTAATTAATTAGTTTACAACGTCGTAATACTGTGTAACGATGATAAGAAAATATTGTACCGAAGGTGGTAAATCAGCCGCTGGTGAAACTTGCAAAGGTGTAGTAGGTACACTACGACCGGTACCACCGTCTTCTAATTGAACAAGATCCATTCGCGTATCGTCGATACTTTCTTGAACAACTGGCGCAACACCTGAACTGGACGAACCAAATATTGTTCGAGCTGTTGAGCCGGAAGGAGTTGATAACGAAGGAGTCGAGGATGCTGTTGTTGGCGCAGACGAATCCCCGAAGGTAAAACGCCCTTGAGGAACTTGTGGTGAACTGACAGCTTCTCCAAAACCATCTCCTCGGCGTGGTACAAACAAAGTTGGTGTACTTGGCACTATACTATCGTCACCTCCATCCTCGTACCCTTGCTGTGGCTAAAATTTATTGTAATATCGTAAAAGAAAATTCTTTTCTCTGTGTGCAGAAGTACAGATAACATCCAAGACGTACCAAAAGAAGATGTTGTTGCTGTTGTTGTCTAGGCATAGGCGCAATTCCCCGTGACAATCGAGTTGCAAACGACGTAGCTGGTGGTTCTCCCGTTGGTCCGGCACTACTAATTGCTTCAGACTGTTGTTGCTGTTGTTGATTTATCGGCACCGTTGCTTGTGCTTGTCTAGAGACTTCTACGCTCGTAGAATCTTCTCCCATTATAATTTCAACTTCGTTGTTATCCCTTTCCACTTCTACCTCGACCTCGTAAGGCATTTCTTCTTCTTCTTCTTCCATCTCTTCGTATGGATCGTTATCAAACTCTTCCTCTTCATGCGTTTGATGATTACCTCCTCCTTCACCTTCGTCACAATCTACCACAACTACGCATCCTTCCTCTACCTCTTCGTCTTGATCTCTTTGACTCGACGTGGGTACCTAAAAAATTTGACAGATAAGTTATGTTCTTAAGTTAGACAAACGTTATTCGATGTGTTTTACATTTTCATTATTTAAATTCACCTGGTACTCGACCTCTGAAGCGCTCGCACTGGCTGTAGATGGCATCTCTTGTCTGGTCCGTTTAGTTTTAGGGCTAAGAACTTGTTCCTGTCTACTATGATCAACACCTTCTACAATTCCAGATCCAGATGCCGTAGAATCGAGAGCTCTAGGACGTTTATGTCCTGTCGAAGCTTGGGATGTACTCACTGACTGAGTAGAGCTACTGGCTACAGTTTGCTGTTGATCACTAGCTGCAGCTTGTTGCTGCTGTTGTTGCTGTTCGACCCTTGGACTTACTAATGCAACAGTTTGTTGTTGCTGCTGCTGCTGTTGTTGTTGTTGCTGGCATTGTTGTTGTTGTTGTTGTTGTTGCTGCTGCTGTTGCACATTGAGGGTTTCTGCACTTTCTGGATCTTCCCTTTGTGTCGACTCCGCTGACTCGCTCAGTTGTGGTTGCACAACGAGCTGACGCAAAGTGCTAGGCGCTGTCTGTGAGGAACTGCTACTAGTGCTGGCCGGTTGAAAATCTGGAAGGCTGCTAGTTGGAGAACTCGTTTCAGTAGTGTGCACCACTTGTTGTTGCGACTGTTGTTGTTGTTGATGAGGCGCAACCATTACCGGTGCGCTAGCGGTTGTAGGTAGAACAGCAGCTGTTCTAGATTGCACTACTACGCTCATAGGACGAATACTTGCTAACGGAGTTTCAGCACGAGCGGACATTGGTTTAATATTGGCCGTCGGTGGTTCTGTTGTAGCGCTAACTCCGCTAACACCGGCTAATTGTCGTTGGAATTGAGTAACTCTTTGTAAAAGAGTTTCTTTCTCCGCTTGAATTTCAGCCTTTTCATGTTCCAAACGAGAAATTCTACCTTCCATTTGAGATTTAAGCGCTACAAGTCTAGCATCGTGTTCAGCAGTATCCGAATCGGTAGTACCAGATTCAATTTTTGCCTTCAGGTCAAGGAGTTCTTTTTCACAAATCTTCTTCGATTCTGTTAATTGCATAATCTTGGTCCTTGCTCCTTTCAGTACCTGTTTTGCGCGTTCTTCTTTCTCAACGCTCGTTTTATTCATGTTGTCGATTTCTTTTTTCAAAGCCTCGGCTTCACTTTGTACAACTACCATCTGACGAGACAATTCATCAATTTTTGAAGTTAATTCTAAATTCGCTTGACGCAATTCTTGTCGACCTTCCTCCCGCAGTTGGTCCTCGCGTTCTTGAGATATCTGAACAGTATCTTCAGTTCCTGAAATACCAGCCGTCGTCATTCGTGTCTCTTCGGATCTACTCTTCTCTTCCTCTACCGTTTTCGCGAGTTCCTCAAACTGAGTCTTGTATTTCTTTGCTATCTTTCTAATCTGAATTTCTTTGTTCTTAATGTCATTTAAAACAGTCTCCTTATCGCCAAGTTCTTTTCTTAACGTTGCTAGATCTTTAGCTTTAGAAGAGGAATCTGCAAGAGCTTCGTTCAAATCTTGACCTAATTTACGTGCTTCTTCGGAAACTTTCTGTACTTGTTCACCTTGAACTTGTACCTGTTTCTGAAGTTGCGATAACGACTCTTCTAATTTAACTTTTTCTGCCTTTAGTTGATTTAATTCTTCTGCACGTTTAGCGTGTACCTCGCGTTCAGACGTGAGCAGTTTGCTAAGATTTTCACGCTCCGTCTGTAATCTACGCCAATCTTCTGGACTAGTTTTGTTAGCTCTTTCTACCAACGTATTAGCTCTTTGCCTCCATCTAGTCGCCTCTCCCTTAAGGCTTGCATTCTCTTGCAATAACGCTTCTGTTTTTGCTTGCAAATCTCTCGAGCTGTCTCGAAGTGGTCCTACTTCTTCCGAAAGTGCAGCTACCTTTACGGTAAGCTCTGATACTTTTGCGCTTAAACTATCCCTTTCTTCTCTAAGGATTCTATTAGAATCTGTTATTGCATTCAAAGTTTCAACTTTTCGTAATAACTCTGCATGTTTAGATGTTGTTACTACATCAATTTCTGACTTTTCTCTTTCAGAATTAAGGACGGTTTCCGTTTCTTTTAGTCGTTTCTCTACAACCTATATAAAAAGAAAAGCATGTTAATTGTGGTAGAAAAAAGTCAAAAAAGTCAAAAAAGTCAAAAAAGAAAAAAAAGATACCATACAACACTAACCTCTACTTGGGATTTCAATCTAAGATTTTCTGCTCTTAAAACATCAAACTTTGCTACAGCCAAATCCTTTTCGCGTCTTAGATATTTCATTACTCTTAATAACTGTTCGGCAGATTTAGAATCATCTTCGAGTCCGCTAAAGCTACGATTCATTGTTTCTAAACTAGTATCAAGACTTTCCTGTTCGTTTATTTTGGATTGTTGACTATGCATAATTGCAGTTTTATCGCTTAATTCTTGAATTTGATTATGTAAAATAGCATTCTGTGTATCCAAATCTTCTATTCTCTTTTGCATTTCTTGAAGTTCTTGAACTAATTTTTTCTCTCGTTCTTGATAAGCTATTCTTTCAAGGTCTAAAGCTTCTACAGCTGCATTTCTCTCTTGACTTAAGCTTGTTACTTTTTGTTCTACCGCCTGCGTGTCTTCCTTTAACTTTGCTAATAACTGTAAGTAATTCAATTGGGGGAAAAAAATATACATATTATTAACTAAAAATTTTACTTCATTTTTATTTGCATTGTAAAGAATAATTATATTTACCTGAAGATCTGCTGAATGTAATACCATTTCTCTAGCATATTTTTCTTCAGCTTCTTTAGCTGCCATTGAAGCATTTTGTAAATCACTTTTTACAATTTCTAACTCTCCCTTAACTTCGTCTAGTTCTTCAAGCTTTCTCTCTGCATCAGCTAATTTTTCTCTTAATTCTGAATCAGTTTCTTGTCGACCGCTAGAAACTTTTGCTAACTCTTCTCCTAATTCCTGAACTCTCTTCTGAAGTGATATTATTTCTACGCGTGCTTCCTTTAAAGCATTTTCTAATTCTTCTTTACATTTATTATGTTGCGTGGTTAATTCTCTTAACTGTGCTTCGGTGCTTTCCGCTATATCACAATACTGTTGGCTTTGTTGCCGTGCACCTTTCAATTGCTCTGACAAAGATTTTGCTTCTGCCTGTGACGTTGCAAGTTGCATTTCAAGTTCTTTTAATCTCTTTACGAGATTTTCATCACCTGCAAGTTTAAATAGGCACAGAATTTTATTTATAATCATCAACTAAACTTTTAAAAAATTTACCTGTATATCATATATATATATATATATATACCTACCGTTAAAAGGTTTGGTTATCGAATGAGTAACAGCTTGTCTTAGTTTAGCATTAAGTTCTTCGATACGTTGCGTATTCTGAGAATCAGAATTGTCGAGCCGTTCCAATTCCGCACGAATTTTGTTCAGTTATATTGCGTTCTTCCGTTAATCGTTCCTGTGCTGTAGCAAGCTGTCTTTCCAAATGTCCAGATAATTCTCTAAATCGATCTTGTTCTTCCTGTAATCGTCGCCTCAAAGCTGCACACTCCCTTGTTGCGTCGTCTAAACGCTGTTCGGCACGTAATTGACCTTCTGCTTGAACACGTTCTAAACTAGCTTTAATGGATTCAACATCTGCTTTTAATAAAGCTTGCGTCTGACGTTCTCTTTGATATACTTCCCGTTCTTTCAAAAGACGCCCTTCGGAGTCACGTAAAAGTTGTCTTTCTTGGCGTATATTTTCTAATTGTACTTCGGCACGAGATAATCGGGTTTGAGCTGATAAAGCTTCATCCTTCAAAATCATCAAACTTTGTTCGTGCTTGCCAATTGTCACATTATAATTAAAGCATTTTTCTTCGAGTACTTTTATTTGAGATTTATAAGAAGTAACATTTGCTTGTAGTAGATTAAATCTATCATTAGCTGAATCTAACTGTGCTTTTAATCTACAACATCGAGCTGAATTAGCTTCCGCTTCTTTCTAAGTCTTTCCACTTCCTCTCCTAACATGCGTTCGTGTGCTGCTTTTTCCTTTCTGTACGTAACAAACTCGTCTGTAATCTGCTTTAATTTAGTTTCAGTTTCTGCCAACTGTCCTTTGTAATTCTTTTTCTTTAGTAACGTTGTCCTGATGACGGCCAGGATGCCTTATCTGTAACGGATTTTTCTTCGCCGTCTTCTTTTCTTTCTTCTCCCTCGTTCATTGAAAATTCTTTCTTGTCTGATGTACCTGTCTGTTTCAAGCACTGTTGATACATATTTTTATACATATCCCGCTGTCGTAAAAGACCATCGAACATTTTTGCTTGCCTATCCTGAGCAGCTTGCATATCTTCCAATTGTTCTAAATACCTGTTGCGATTTTAACAATGTGAAATAAATAAATAAATAAATACAGAAATAAGTAAATTATTTGTAAGAAAATTACAAACCTATCCAGTTTCTCTTTCATTTCTCCAGAATTTATTTCATCGGTTGCCCTTTCAATTTCTTCTTGCCTTGATGATAACGTCCTAACAATTGACAACAATTCTGATTATTTCTTGCAATTCTTCGATATCTTTAAAAGTGACAAGCTTCTTGCTAATAATTTCAGATGAAGCAAGATTATCCATATCCATTGAATTTGAAAATTCACTTGTATGCGCAGTTGCCCCACTTCTGCTCTCTTGGACTTCTTTCAAAAGGAAGCATACCTAAAAACATTAATTACAATATTAGTATGTTTTAAAATATGTAAAAACAGACACAGTACTGGTGTTCCTTACCTGTCTAGCTAAATCTGATAATTCTGTTTTCAACCTCTGATTTTCTTTAGTGTGATGTTTAGCAAGACGATTTGCTTCGTCCGCTGTTTCTTGCAATCTATGATTTTCTGTTAAAAGTTCGTCTAATCTTGATGTAAGTGTTGCAATATTAGCCACGGCGTTTTCATAATCTTCGCGTTGTTGTTGTAGAATAGGAGCTTTTTCTTCTACTTCTCGTATAATAACGTCCATTTGTGATTTTAGACGCTCATTTTCTTCTCGTTCCGAAGTTAATTCATTTGATACATCGACTAATTGTGTATAAATCTGGGTAAGACTTAAACCTTTTCTCAAAACACGACTAGCTATGGCCTGCTGTAGGTGCAGTTGTCAACAGCTTGATCTAATCTCTCTGTAAACAATTGTGAACTGTTAACTGTGAACGAAACTGTTAAGAAATAATAGTGACCAATTACCTTGTTTAATATTTTTAAGCAACTCATTTGCATGACTTAATTCTTTCAAAAGTTCGTCTATCTTTTGCTCTTTTTCTTCTAATTCTTGTTTATGTTGCAATTGAAGTTGATTGTGCGTAGTTTCCAATGTTCCATATTGTTCTGTAGCAGTTTCTAATAATTCCTGAAGTTCTTTAACTGCACCGCTAAACTCCTCAGCTTTTGCATTTGCTTCATCAGCCATTCCTTTGTACAGATCTGCTAATCTGGTTTGAGCACCAATTTCTTCTCGATAAGAAGCATGCATAGAAATTTCATGATTACGTTGTTCTTCTAATTTTTGAGCAAGTTCGTCACAGCGCCGTTGAAGAGATGTGTAAGATTCTCGTAGTTGTGACGTTGCTTCGTTAGCAATACGTAATTCTTCGTCGCGTTGTGACAAACGGGTATCTGTTAATAGAGCTCGGGCAGAAGCTTCTGCTCTTGTCGCTTGTAATTCTGACATTCTTTTTGCTAACTCTTCCTCAAGACCTGCCATTTGTTGTGAAAGTAAAGCCCTTTCTTGTTCTAACCTTTTTTCCCTATATAATGCAACATATTTATTAAATGGTATTTCATATTTATTTCCTATAAATACATACTTAAATTCAAGAGTCATATCGCTCGGCTTCTAATTCTTCTGTCCTGTTAAAAGCTTGACATTTGCAGCCACAGCATTTTGCATTGAGTTCCTAAAGAAGATAGTTCTGTATGCATTCTTAATTGTCTTGTATCTCGCCGTTCAACCTGTAATTGCAGTGCATCTCTTTCATCCACAACTGTGTCCCTATGTCTGCGTAAGTCAACATTTTCCTTCTCTAGCCTGTAATATTAAATTATATTAAATAAAATGAATATAAACATAGTTTACATGATCTTCAATTTTATGTCTGTCAGATATACCTTTTAACCGTTTCTTGTAATTTTTGTATTTCATTTTTAGTCTGGTCTAAGTTGATCTGTAACTCGGTAGTATATTTCTCTGCTAATTCCAATTTTTCTTTACATTCTTCGAAATTTGATTTTTCCACTGCCAAATCTTTTTGTAATTTATCTACAGTTTGATCTAAAAAATTAAATATCAGTCGTAGAATTATTATTATTATTATTATTATTATTATTATTATGCAACTAATACTAATTAGCTAATTTTAATATTACTAAAACAAAATTATTTGCAGAGTGTCACCATTTGATCAAATCTATCACGAAGTTTTATACATAAAAATATCATTCATGTTTAATAGAATATTCAAATTAAAGTGTTAAATAAATGCGGTTAATTCTTATAAAAAGAGGTTAACTACGCCATGTAAATAAACCGGGTGATCGTTATTGTGACAAAAACTACAAAATTCAATTCAAACATACCAAAATTTTTTCTATTAGTTTCAAAAACTGCTTTCGCAGTAATATATTGTTCAAATTTCTCATTGAAATATGCATTTATCTTTTTAACAACACCTTCTGGGATTTGTGTCAATTCTTCTTCACTTAAAACTTCTCGCAACACATTGTGTTCGTTTTCTTCTGTTTTTTCCATCTTTTACGTTGGATATACCTTATGAATTGCGTAGATCTTTCTTCAATGATAAATTCGTATTTTATGTATAATTGTGTTCGAATAAAGGCACATTTGATCAAACATTCAGCATTTATTACCTTCTCCTCTTACAATTGCTATGGCCTCTGTAAAACCATGTAAAACTGACGCGAAGACGCGAATGGCTACAACTTTAGCGTTGTAATCAACCGTATTTAGCGCTAGTGTGCCAAATTTTCGTTTAATGTAAATTGTTGAAATATTCAAGTATTGCATATATGTACTTACATACAATTTGTCTACTTATAAATAAAAATCCACAATTTTTTATATTACATTTTCTATATCATTCACATAATACATATTTTATATATTTTCTTATTTTGAAGCATTGCTTTCCTTCCTTCACGATTAAGAAGTTATAATTTCGCGCCTTGTTTAAAAATATTTTCTAGAAAAGAAATATTTAGATATTATGAAATTATACATATTTACATGCATAGGTATCTTCCTTTTTATTTAATTATACATTTAACACAATATTTATATTTATTTTAGATATTTGTTTTGAAAGGTGTAACCGGTGAATCAGAACTAAAGAAGATACAGAGTTCAAATACATTATCGCATAACCGGGAAAGAGGAAAGCATTGTATACATATAGTATTTACATATATTTATGTATATAAATACATATCAATATATATATTGTACATATATTTATATGTATGTGTATGGATATGCGAATGGTATTTTCAATTAATTGAAAATAAAAAAAAAGTTTAGGCTTTCTTGAGAAATTTATTAACACAAGCATGTTTTTCTTTAAAAATACGTACCATCTTGAAATCAAAAATTTTATAGGTTATATAGATAATTACTGTAATACATTAAACAAGAAAAACAATGTTATGGATGTTACAAAAATATAATTACAGTGGCTGTACAAATATTGATAACAATTACTTGTACGCAGTGTTGTGTTATAAAATGAAACCATTTAATATAAGTGATATAAATCTTCTGCATTTTACAAATTGTAATAGAAAACTTTGTACCAAATCTTTGCCAAAGGATGGTGATGTTTTTGGAAACATTTCACATGAAAAATATGAAAAAGTTCCAATGGATGAAGATGAGGAAAAAGAAGAAAATTTTTCAAAACGTACTAAAATTCCTAGAATAGAAAGATTAAGTTACACAGATTACTGTAAACTTATTAAATCATATATAGATTTAAAGAATGTAAATGCAGCATTAAGTGTATTAGATTTAATGAAAGAAAATGGTGATAAGCCAAATGTCTTCATATATAGACTTTTACTTTCTGCATTTGCGTTACAAGGAGATGTAAAGCAATGTTTTAAATTATTCAAGAAAATAAAAGACAGTGGTTTAGTTCCTTCACCAATGGTATATACTTCTTTAATTCAAGCTTGTGCTAACACAACAGATTCAAACATTGCGGTAGAACGTTTGGACTATTTAAGAAGATACGTTCTTGAGAGAAAATTAACGTTAAATGTAGTGCATTACTGTGCTCTTATCAGAGCTTATGGTCGGCATAACAAAGTTTTAACTGCCTTTCAAATAGCAGATGAAGCAAGGGATAATGGTATCATTTCAAATAGTATAGCCACTTATTTGTTTCACGCGACAATTGGTGATAAGGAATCTGGATTAAAATATGCTTTGGGTTTGTGGCACAAAATGAAGAAAGATAAAATGAAATTTAACATATTACACTATAATCTCCTTTTGAGAGCAATTAGAGATTCAAAGTTTGGGGATTTGAAAGTAAATGATACTTTAGTATTAGAATCACCCGAAACTCAAATTCAATTTAAGAATGTAGAAAGATCAGATTTATTAGATTCTCCACCAGTGTTGAGTGCTTCGCTCCTTAAAATGCTTACAGAATCTAAACATATTGTGGCAAATGCTCATACTTCAGAAATAGATGTAATAGTTAATAATAACAAGTTATTGTTACAAAATCTGGACGACGCGTTGGATTCAAAACGATTAGTTTTATTTGGTGGAGTTGAAAAATTTATAAATGGAATGAAAAATCATGGTGTATACCCTGATAGAAAAACAATCACATTACTTTTAGATTTACTTCCGCCCACAATAACGGCAGAAGAATATTTTCTTAAGTACCTAAAAAATAATAATATAAATGTAGATATTACATTTTTTAACATGCTTATTAAAAGGAGATGTTTAAGAAGAAATTATATGGATGCCAAAGTAAGTACTTACAAAATAATGATATATTTGTTACAGTATGTAAATTCTATGTTATTAACTTATATTTATTTGCAGGCTATTCTTAATACGATACAAAGTTATCATTTTACAGCCAATATCGTAACATTTGGAGTATTGGCTATTGGATGTAGAAAGCTTGAAGATGGTAAAGAACTTTTAGAACAAATGGATAATATTGGTTTTGCACCGAATTACACAATTTTAGAAACATTGTTACACAATGCGTGTGTTAATAAAAGGTTTTCTTATGTATTATATTTGATGAAGTATATATTGACAACTGAAATTAAACCATCAAAAAATATGTTACAATTTTTAAAAAATTTTGATGAAATAATATTAAAAGAAATAGAAAATAAGGTATACACATTATTTCAGAAGTAACTAAAACGGTTTGTTCTAAAGTAAATAAATTGATGTTTATTATTGTTTTAGCGTAACTACACTAATAAAAGAATATATTTCACCGAAGCAGATTATAACCAATTTAAAATATATTACGAAAATTGGAAAGAAAAGCTAGGAATAAATACAGATTATTGAAATGCTCAAACAGGTTTCATTAACTTATAGTCTGATTTTATTTTAATTTAAACTGTATAGAATTGGAACTTTGATAACTCGTGTTTGTAAAACAAAAACAAAATAAAATAATACATTTACAAATACGATATAAATATATGGATTAGTAGCTTCAGTTGTTTCTAAACCTACGTATTATGAAAAATACAGAAAAATTTGGTAAGTAGAAACTATTCTGTATAGATGTAATATTAATAATGAAATTTTTTATTTCATAGGACTTTTATAACATATACACATCAAGAAATTTTGTACTGTGATAGTACACCAATTAAATCGATTACTGAATTAAATATACTAATAATAATAATAATAATAATAATAATAATAATAATAATAATAATAATAAATATGATGTAATTCTAATAAGAAATTTTTTTGATATTTCTAAGTATAGGAAATTATAGTCTTCAATTATTAATAAACACTTTAATTGTTTAAATTAATTAAATTAACGAAGATAAGGAGGGCGGGGTTCTTGCGTCCAAGGTCGACTTCTTGTTCCTGTACTGATAGCACGCGAAGGGCAAGTTCCGCGAATACTAAGTTTATTATAACCCGTAGGTCCGGTTGGTTGTGCTCCACATGTTTCTAATGCTACAAAGTCATCAACATGAAGAGACGGTGGTCGTGAAGTGTTTGGTGGTCTTGATCTAAATGGATCTGCTCCTCTACCTACGCTTCCCACCACCGGACCGCCTCTTAAAGAACTGGTAAATTGTGTTCTACCTCGCATAGGTGTAACTGTAAAAATAAGAAAATATGAGATATTTTTTTAAATATATAGGATGTTCGAATTATATCGTTAACATCAGTAACAAATATAATACATAATTTACCGAATGGTTGTTTTATTTTAGAAACAGGAGATGATTGTTTCTGAACATCTCTAGTTTCTTGATCATCGGTTTGAGTTTTTGATTGCAATGGTTGAGTAGCATCATCAGGAGGTGTCTTGGAACATAAATTTTGAGCTTCTATCAATAAATTAAAGTCAGCCGGTAGTAATTCAGCTGCCAGTGCTAACAAGTCCACTGTGTTTTCATTTGAGGCTTGATTCGCAGATGCAAATGTAAATTTCTTTGGACGTTTCGAAGTAAGATCCGGAGTTCCTAAGCATCGTTGGGAAAATTGATTTAATAGAGCTTCTGGAGTGGGCAGTAATGGTTCCAACATTTCTGGAATAGGTTCTTTCTCTTCTTTATCCTCGGCAGACTTAAAAATTTCCACCAGCTCTTGTGCACTTTTTATTTTTTCCAAAGGATGTTCATTTTTATCCCATAATATTAAAGATGCTAGTTGCTGTACTCGTAAATATAAAGATCTTCCTTGCGATTCAGATGCGATTAAATTTTCTAAGAACAATATAGTTAAATCTACAACAGATTGAGCTTCTGGATCTTCTAAGACAGAAATATGCTCTAGTAATGATCGTAATGCATCAGGATTATTTTCTAAACAGCTTTTCACATGGTATAAACCATAATTATGACTTATAAGAGAGAGAAGTATTCGAAGTGTACTTTGTAATATCTCGGTTTCAAATTTCGTACTACTAGCTAGTATATCGATAAGGGCAGCCAGAATGAACAAAAGTGGTTCTTTACTAGGTACCGAATGTGTAAGTCTTTTCTCAAATGGTTCATTCGTGTCTTCTTGCATAAGACTTAACGTACAGTCACATAAAGTTTCAAAGATATCAAGAATTTCGTATTGCATTCTAATATCATTTGTATTTTTAAGTGCTATGCACATCATTTCAATGACAGGTGGATATTTCTGATCAGATTTCACTTGTGCTCTAGACGCAGGACTAGTTAAAGTTAACAAAGTGGCTTTCATAGGTGCATGCCTCGCAAGTTCGCTAAGTAACGCAAGAATTAAAACATTAGTTTCTAAAGGAGTAGCAGCTATAATACCATCTAATAAACATCTTCCTACGAGTAAAGCTGTAGGTGCTGCTAAATCACTTAATTGCTTACACACTTTTACCAGAAGGACTAATAAATCTTTATTCCAACTGGCGCAAAGCAATCGCAATGTTTCAGTTAAATTACTAGCTTGAGCTTGTAAATGAGCAGACCACAGCTTTCTAAGCCCTAAGACTCGGGCGGATCTTCGGTCATAGTTTCTTTCAAAGTTAAAATCGGTGGTAACAGCCTTGTTAGGAGTTTTTAAGCCAGGTATAAAATTACATGGACTCAAAGAAACCATTTTAAGCACTTCACCTAACATTTGTGTCCATAATGATTTTGCTACATTTCCTGATCCATCCGAGTCTACAGCCTGCGTGAATACCAAAAGTGTTCCTACTATTTCTTCGGATAAAGTTTGTACAATTCTAATAGGAGGGATAGCTTCGACTAACGAATATACCCCAAGTAATGGAACTACAGCTGTTAAATCTTTAAAATCTGTGGCCATACATTTTACAAGACGTTCCAATAATGCTCTTGTTAATCTTATACAGGGAAGAAGTAACGCGACTAATGCCAAACCTCTTCGACCTGTTAGAGCTGCACGGTGTAAAAATGGTTGTTCATAAAATTCTGAAATATTTGCCATAACAGCGATAAGAGCTGTTAAACCGTCGGCAGCAAATAAACTGGTTAATGCATTTCTATATTTTAATTCAATGTAAGGTTCGATTGGATCAATGTCGTTAGTCGAAGGAAAAACAAGATAATACAAAATTCTACATGCTGTAATTAACTGTCCTGGAAGGGAAGCAGCCTTATCTGCATTTTTTCTGATACATGTAACAAGCGGAGAAACATCTCCATAATTCCAATGCGATGGTTGCGCTGCTACAGTCAATATGATGTAACATCTTTTAAAACAGCCTGAACTCGTGATTTTTCTAAAATAATTGCAGCGCGATTTTGAAATACTTCAACTCGATCAGAATAACGTATTGTTGCTGATACAATTTCC
This sequence comes from Osmia bicornis bicornis, assembly GCF_907164935.1. Taxonomy (NCBI): domain Eukaryota; kingdom Metazoa; phylum Arthropoda; class Insecta; order Hymenoptera; family Megachilidae; genus Osmia; species Osmia bicornis. The sequence goes on along the minus strand of NC_060221.1, from coordinate 426,479 downwards.
GCAGAGAATTCACAAAGATTTGGATCAGAAAGATAGGGTATCAAAATATCAATGAATTCCCCTGTAGAAAGAACTGTTATTATAGCCTGCAAGCCTTCAGGAATATTAAAACAGAATGAAGTTTGTTTAATGATATCCAATCAGTAGGTTGATATTTTAAACGTAATAAATATGAACAACCTGAAGCCGCCAAGCTAAAACGACCTGCTCAGGCAATTCGTATTTCAAAGCTTTCAAAATTAAATTTCGTAACTTCTGGTTCCTTTAACAGATATAATAAACCTTCTTTTGTTGTCTGAAACACGTAGGAGGAAAACGACGAGTAGCTTTAATTAAATTTAAATCTGATTTGGAGAAGTGAGCACAAACAAAATATGATAGAGAAGTTTATGATGCTCGAAATATCCTATTAAATGACATCGAGGATTTCGGTTATGTTCACGTTCGAATTCCATTTGTGCACCCGCAGGAAGCTGACGTTTTGGTTGAGCATTAATGTTGGTGCACATAATATGTGTTTGTTAATTCAGTGATGGCTAATTCATCAAGTCTTTCAACTCGTACAAGAAATTCGTATGTGTGTACTTTTCGCAACAATGACTTAAGGCATATTTTAATCTTGCTAATTTTGCGTGTCCAGCATCATTAAAGCATTTTTGTATAAATTATGTTTGATTTAAGAAACTCTTGAACAATTATAGGGCTTATTAATGCAGCATCTAGTGTACGAAGAGCAGAAAGTTTCACAGGAAGTGCTACATTTTCGCGCATGCACAATGCTAGTAATTTGTAAGGTGCATCTACTTTTAAAAGTATGTCGGACCTTGGGGAAGCTTACACAAAGTTTCGGCTAGTCGTACACCTACTTGACATGGCGAACTTTATAAGCTGGTTGAGGTTGAGCACGAGCAAGATCCTATCTAAACCAGCATTCACGATATTAGACAAGTCACTAAAATCTGTGTGTTCAGTGAAAAGGACTAAGTATCGCGCATAAAGATTCACAATTATGAACGAATGTCTCTTTTCTTGACCTGATGCATTATTAAAGTGTAAAACTGACTTCGATAATGACTGTAATATCTCGTGTATCTTATCTAGCATTTCCTTGCTTATATGGCACTCTTCAACGATGTTCAATGATTGTTCATCTAATAACTCCAATAAATCAGGTGGGTTTAAGGAGTAGATGTCATTCAACTGCGCATTGTCACATTCGTATTCGGCAGCAGCTGGTATATCATCTGTCATTATGTCTTCATCGGATAATATGGGTTCAAATGGCTCTCCTGTCTCTTGTTCACCTCCATCCTGTTCTCCTTCCTCTTCTTCAGCCGATATTGATTCAGGACTTAGCGATACTAAAGACTCGGAAGGTGGTGAAGAAGGACGTTTTGTAGATTTTAGAGTAATATTTGTAACATCTTCTTCCCAATGTCCTACATCTGTTTTTCCAGTATCTGATGTTGAATTTCTGGATGATTCAACTATTTGAATTGGTTGTATAGGAAGCGGGGGGTGTTGCTGCTACGCATGTTTCCTATACATTTCACGAAAAGAGTTCATGATAACCATTGTAAAAATGAATCTCTTACATTTTACATACTTACATTTGAATTTGACTGCGCTTGATTTTCATAATACCATTCGGACTGTTGTTCTGAAATTTGAATAGTATTTTCTACGACTTCCTCCAACCCAGTCACACAAGCTGCAGAGCCAGCAGCTGAGCTAATAATTTCTTGTGGGTTATTCAAAGATTTTGTTAAAGTTCCGTATACAGCTAAAGTAATGGTAGTATACCAGCCTCTTAATACTAAACCATCCGTTGGTATTTGTTTTCTCTCACATTCTAACTGAATATGAATATTTTGTTTATATTCTAACTCTCCAAGCGATTCAAACGTAGAAGCTCCAGGTTTACTTAAATCATTTACAAAAAACCTCAATTTCAAATTGTGATGGATTTGTTGCTCTAAATTAAAATCATATAATAGATTAACTTAGTAAAGCAGTTTCTCTTTTATATGCAGAACAAAAATTAATGAAATTATTAAATACCCTAAACGAACACCTCCAGGAAAATCTGCTTGTACTCTAGCACCTAATGGATAATTCTAACTTCACTGATATACACAGGTTTGGGAAATTGCACTAAATCAGATTGAGTTCCTGAAAAATACATTATTATTATTATTTAACATTATCACGACTGTACGACATTATATCACATATGAAAATAAGATAATCTTACGCTTACCTCAGAAATATCATGTGAAAAGTGTCAAAAAATAACAATTCTGTGTTATCCATGTTTTTGTTTATTTCAGTATAACAATATTTTGAAGTAGCATCTTCTTCAAAGCGATAGATCCAAATGGTATTTACATTATTTTACCCTATAAAACACAATTTCAAATATATTTTAATGTTACACCTAACCTTGGACATTTTTCTACATAAACATATTAATCATAAAATTGACCTACAAAAAGAATACTATTTTATCAGTGATATTATAAAGTTGCAACTAAAATTACTTTATCATGAAATTGAAAAAAATGTTTAATAAGTTATTGATACAATGTTTTATAATGTAATACAAATTTAAGACTGAGTCTATATTAAAGGTTGAATGCTTTTGTATCAATTTTAAATATATTGAAACGTACAGTGATAAAATGGAACTGAAAATTGAAATCTAAAAGCATTAACTTTTAAAAACCTGATTAACACTATTAAATCATACACGTTGTTCTTCTACATACATATATGTATATGTATTTACTTTTATAATGACATATATTTATTTATTTTACAAACGCCATCTGGTTTGGTTTGATACCTTCGGTTCTATTCGTTCTACTTCGTTATGAGAGAAATTGTAATGACTAATACCTGTGCAATCTCTCTGCGAATAACTTTTTTTTCCCGTTGTAAATTTTTATTCGCAATAAAACGTAAAGTTCGTGTATTTTATACATCAGCCCGATTTTAACGGGTACTTTTTATATGTATTTTATAAGTAGTACTTACTTACTTATCGAATAGCTGTGATAACGAGATAACTGATCTGCGTCGCTGGTTGCGTTCTTGATTATTGTAATTGTTTTAAATTGTGATACGGCTACAATGAAACAAAAATTATATTAGATCAGTAAGTGTAAGGAAAAGTTTATTATAATTTATACTATGAGACAAAGAAATATTGAAAACACTATACAAGTATTATTAACATTAATGTTCATAATATGCTTCTTTGTATTTTTTTTGAAACAATATGTATAGTTAAATTTCAGTTTTGAAACAGGTGAAAAGTTTTGTTAACGTCATTTTTAGATTCAATGCAATGTATACTCCCATTTTATAAATTTCCAAAGAATAATGAATTATATACTTCAATAGCGTTTGACTATTTCTTGTTTATTGATATGTTTCATTCTATTATATGATTAAATTATTGTATTTTATATTTATATTTATCTCTTGTATGACCTATACTTTTGAATTGCTAGAACTTAAATATGTTTGTATATATATTATAGATAATAATGATAAACGATTTGTTACAAAATATCTGATGTGATAACTATTTATTTTTAGGAATGGTAGCTGCTGGAGCCACAGTTTAATGGCAACCAGTGGAGAAAGTTCTTCGAATGGCTCGCAAAATGATTCTATTAAATATGAGAATCAAAACATTTGTTCTCCTTATAATGAAATTCAGTTAAAAAGAATATAACACCTAATGTTATAATAGTAAGTATACTATATTTAAAATTTTTCCACTTGTTAAGTTATCAATATGTTTATTGTTCAAATTAATTTTCATAAAAACAATTGCTAAAGAATATGTCAATTTTTGATGTATATGTAATGTACTTCACTTTGATGGAACTGATTGTCAATACTTTTATAATAGAAAGTAAAAGTCGTAGTTCCATATTGGAAAAAAGTAATCGATCGATTCCAAGATCAGAAAGTAAAGAAAGTAAAAATCTTACATTATACAAGCAGCACCAATTCGTGAGACTAAGACTTCCAGATTAAGGGCTGCTTTCAATTATATCGCCCAATGGTATGTTGCATTTATTAGTTTCAACAGAATATACATATGTATCTTCTATCTTTAATATGCGATTTAATATATTTGATGTTTTATTTACACAGGTGGAACAATGTTATCAAAAAAATTAGGTATGTCAGAAACTTCTACTCCTTTGGGTCTCCAACCTGGCAGTAGTTTATCAATTAAAGATGTAAGTAATCGCATTTAATATGGTCACCAAATATACATGGTACTTGGAAATTATAAAATGTTAGATATAATATTATTTTCAGGAAAATTCAATATCGGGTAACAATAGTATTATAATTCTGCGAGAGAGAGAGATAAAAGTTATAAGCGAAAATCGTATTTAAATCGATCTCTTAATATGGAAACAACAGGAGATCGCTCGTGTCAGTGTAAGTGATTTAAAAAGATAATTATTTTCACTTATATTTTCCTGTCAGTTTTAGTAAATTAGTGTTCACAAAAATTTTTAATATGTATTTTAGCTGAATATAGCGTTAGACAAACCAGAAGACAATCAAATAAGCAAGGTTACATATCTGATACAATATCTACTTCAAATTCTAGTAATCAACATCAAGCAACAAGTAATTTAGATAAAAAACCCTTTGCGTCAAAGGTGGCTTACAGGAAAGTTAGTACTCAAAATGTTACAACTTATCCAAAAACTTGTACATTGCCTTCTGTAAATACATCTGCAAATGTTAAATGTTCAAATACGCAACGAACTAGGTAATAATTGTATTTTTATTATTGTTGCTTTTCCTACAAGATACCAGATTAATGTAAACTTTATTTCAATAACAGTGGTGGTCATAGTGATTCAGAAGTTTCACGAAGAGTTGATGCATTAACAGCGTTAACAAAATCGGCTATAGAACGCGTGGAAAGACTTACATCACACGCAAATTTGCCAACAAATTACGGACCTCAGTTGGAAAACCATACGTCTGCTGTATCATCTCAAGGAAATTCTTTCAATAGTACGGAGAATAACGCAAACAATGCACGTGTATTGCAACAATCATCTCCAAGGAAAAGTTCTATTTTAAAAAAATCAAACGAAGAACATTCTCAAGATGGATCCTTAAGTATGCAACATACGCCAGTTTCAATTCTTAAACATAAAATGTCTGAAAACGAAGTGATTCAAACTGTATCCAGTTCTAATCATACCGTTTACCTGTAACATTTTCACCCTCTGTAGTAGAGCCAACACATAAAAGACATGGTATTTTAAAAAAACGTAGTAGCCTAGATGAAAGTGAAATACTTCGACGGCGTAGCTGTTCGCCAGACATTTCGTTCGCCGATAATACTTATTCTGAATTTAGACCAATATTAAAGAATCAAAGACGATCATCCTTGGATGAAATTATCAAAAGGGATCAGAGTCCAGATCCGCAACCTACTTCTATATTAAAACGAAAATCATCTAGGGAGGACGATAGAGAAGATCGTCATATTGCTTCTTTAGAACCACAAGGTATACTTAAAAGAAAATCTACAAATAGCGTGCGATCAAACAACGTTAATCATCACGTGACCATTACAACGGATGCAACAAGTGTGAGTGGTCCCGAAATACTTGATAGCTCCGAGGTGAGGCCAATACTAAAGAAGAAGCACAGTAGAGAAGAATCATTTGGTAGCGATCCACCATCTATAGAACCACGACCAATATTGAAAAAGAAGTCGAGCACCGAATCGGACGAGCATGACGATAAACCTAAAAAGACGATTTTAAAATCAACTCGAAAAAATTCACAAGATGAATGTAACGAAACAGAATTGACCTCACCAAAAAAGTTGTCAATGCTTAGAAGTCGTGTTTCGCAAACTAGAACAAGTGGAATAGTGGAAAACGATCCTGTACGACCTATACTGAACAACCTGGCTGTAAAGACAATGAATCGCGAGTCCGTTTGAATTTATGCGACGAGATAGTTATTAATGATGATGCATGTTCGAAATCAACAGATGTATTTTTGCGGAAAAGAGCACAATCTGTCGGTCATATACAACCATCTAATATTCCTCATGAATTTACTGGTGTACTTAACAAACCGAAGATCTCTTGAATTAATATCTGTAAATGATACATCAGAAGAGAAGTCGCAAAAAAGGTAACAGTAAATAGCAACTGTTCCAAAGCAGATCTTTCTCTAGATAGTGAGAGTGCCAATACTTCTCTTACTTCCTCTGACATACTGTACAGGTATGTGGTACACTTCTATAAATACATGATTTTAGAAATTAATTTACAATGATATATAATAAAAACTAGCAATTATAAACTGAATAAACATCGAGTTATTTAAGATTATTCTTTTTTTCTTTTTTAATTAAAAATTTTTTAAGCCTTCTGTTGGGAATTTTTAGTATTTTGAATATTTGTTTATACCTTTGACATAGTAATACGTTCGGTAAGACACTCTGACTCTGTGCCAAGTTTAATTATAGATCAGCTAGCAATTCTGAAAGCTACCAGAAAACAGAGAAGCAGAACATGTACATACACAATCTGTACATTTGTTTAAAAATTAATTCTGATTTGATGTAGTCTGTTAGAGATTTTCTTGTTTTGTTTAGATGCAATTCATAATTTACAAAAGCTTTTAAGTGAAAAATGTATTTACTTCTTATTAATCCTTAACCGTTTTGAGTTCCAAGGTGTATTTGAAATGAAAAATCTTGTCGAAAAATGCCAAGCAGCGCGATCGTGCTTGATTTATTTACACATCAAGGTGAAATGTATTCGGTCTTTTCGACATGAAATCAAAACAATGCGATCGCGCTGCATGGGGCTCAACGGTTAAATAAAGATAACAAATCAACATTGCATTTAATTACAGCATAAGAAAAGAAAACTTACCAGATAAGGAAAAGCAAACTGCTCCAGTATTTGAAACTGAGACAGAAAACAAAGCATGTCTTTATAGTCTTTCTACAGATGATAGTACGAGTGGTATGCTTCCTGGCAAAATAATGGATAACAAACAGTATTCAAATGATGAAACTCTATTGTTACAAAGGAAATCAGATGATGCAGATAAACAGGAAAATAATGGTGTACATCGTAGTAACAGTGTTTCCAAAATGACAATGCATTTCAAAAGTTTACAAGAAAAAGCAAATTCTAAAGAAAAAGATGGTTTACCTCAAAAAGCACAAAATAAAGGGTCACATGGAATACAACGTTATAGAGAACGAAAATGTCAAGGGAATGATAGATTTAACACACAGCCAGTAACTTTGCAAGAAGTACAGGAAGCAGTTTTACAAAATCAGCGTAATGCTACATCAGCTAGAGATCCAAAGTCAACGGAAAATAATTCAACTGACGATGAGTTTGATCCTTCTAAATTAAGTTTGGCAGAACGAGTGCGTTTGTTTAATCAGAAAATTGATACTGAAAAATGTTCCGTGTCAAATGATATATCAATGGAAAGGCATTCGCGAAGACGGCCGACTACTCGTTATAAAACGCAGCCAGTTACATCTGAGGAAGTTGAAGTAGCGTCGCGAATATCTCCATTAAATCCTGTTAATCACTCCTCGTTAGATATAGTAAGTATTAAAATAAAATGATGAAATAATCTGTGTATTGATACTGTACATTAATCTGTGTAATGTAATTATTTCTCTAAAACTTTTATAAAAATGTTGATGCTTTTTAAGGTAATTTACCAAAAAGCATTTTAAAAACTATACCATTACATACACCTAGTGTACCACGAGCAAAAAGTCCTGAACTTGAAGGTATGAAGTTAATAAAATCTGTACTTAAAAAGGAATCGGAAGAATTAGAACAACGAACCTCTGAAAATTGTGATGCTTTACCACGTTCCATTTTAAAATCTAACTTAATAAAAATGGAAGAAAATAAGGTAATAATATTTAATATTGATAAAGCGAAAGTATTTCTAATCAGACTAAGAACATCAATAATGATAAAGATCTTATATGTAGACAGGAGGTGGAATTAAACATAATTATTCTACACAGTACGATCTGAGTTGTACATATAAAGAAGATAATAGTAAAGTAGGTAAGTGTAGTAAGAAAAAGTGGATAAATATCTTTCCATAAAAATACTTTCTTCGTATACAACAATATTCATATCTTCGTTAGGTGACTTTGATAAATTTCAAACTGAAATTACTTCATCCAAAATACATGAAGAAACGGTTCAAACATCGGATAATACACTCGGCGAAGATTGTGAAGCTGTATCTTCTTTTAATTATTCTTCTGTTTCAAACAAACCAGGTAATAGATTTTATATAAATTTATTTATAAATAATTTAAAATAAGTCTTCTCTTGTTGATCAGCAATTTTATATCGCATTAATATTTAGTTTATATTAATGAAGCATCCTGTATATTGTAACAATGTCTGCTCTATTTTTGAAGTTTTCAGTATACTTTACCAATTGCGGTTTTTACACGTCGCAGAACGTTCTTTCTATTTATTACTACAATTACCGATAAGATTACATTATGTAAAAAATGTGAACGTGAACACACGTGTGTATATTGTAATTAACTATTTATAGGTATGCTTCATTGTTGAAGAGCGCCAGTCACCATACGATTAGCAATAAAGCGAACGAAAGTGACTCGTGTCCTGCAGGAATAGAAAAGCAACATCCTGTAGCTCTTCCGGGATTATATCGTAGTGCAACACAAGCAATACCAACAATAGATACTAATGATGGTCCAAGCATGAGTATCGCAGAACGATTAGCTGCACTTCAGCGTAGTGGTAATACAAGTTGGAAAAGACGCATAGCACCGGAATCACCTAATCCATCTGTAATATTTTTTTATATTTGGATTATTTATATCAAAGTGGTTCTGTTCTAAAATTTAAACACCTTAAACACCTAAATGATTGTAATTAATTAAAATCAACGATTAGGATGGATTATCTGCTGGTTTACTCAGTAAAGAAGAATTAAGCATCAAGCAAGGAGTACTAGCCGATCGTCTTGGAAAATTAGAATCTGCTACAGAAGGATGGAAAAAGAGAATAGCTGCATCGGATGTAACAAAATTTACAGTAGCTGGCAAAATGAAGGTAGAGCTACCAGAACATTTAGATCCAGGACCATCTTCGCCACTTATTGAAGTTACAGGAAGTATTACAGATAGGAAGAAGAAAACACCTAGGCCCGAGCGATTTAGAGCGAAAAAGGGTAATATTCTTTAATGTAATTTAAATTAAATTAGTAAGTACATAGAAAGAAAATCTTGAAAGTGCAAAAATGTATTCTTAAATAGGTTATGCAACGGATGTTGTATCTATGCCGACTAGCCCAAGCAAAGATTCATGTATCAAGTCCCGAGAAAGCTTTTCTGAACCTACAAGCGAAGACAGTGGTGCGTAGTTTGTTTAATAGTTGGGTAATTATGTGATTAATGTTTGTATTCAAGCTCGTGTATTTTATTAGGAGAAGAATTGAAAGTAGGAAAAAATGTATCACCTGTTGTATCAGTACCTAAGATAGATGATGAAACATTCACTTCCTTCTTTACTGGAATTTCATTAAAAAAATGTGAAACTGAATCAATTGATTTAAACGAAAGCGATTTTGACATGATTACATCGCAATCTGAATTGTAAGAGTTCTGCTATTCTTATTAGTGTCATTTATTATCTTTGGTATTGTATTTTTAATAAATTTTTTATATATTTACAGATTAGTTCAGAAACGAAATATACACCTAAAACGACGACGTGTCATGTCTAGAAATCCTCTTAAATCACTTGCTGCTCGTACTGATTTGAAATCAGAATATACTGAGATTCGGACTGGTATTGCAGAGAAGGTAATGAAACAATTAAATATTGAAAAACGTAAGTCCTTATGATATTTTATTACATATTATTAATTTCATGTGATATGTTATTTATATCTCATTGTATTATTTTATAGTAGCTAAAAATTCGTCGTTAGCAATGGAAGCTTTAGCTGGCCTAGCTTCTACCGAAGACTTTAGTAATATAACACTAAGAAATGTTGCAGAAACAAATATTTCAGCGAATAAACTACAACCATATAAGGATATAATGTTGATTTTAATTAAGGGCAGGCGTCACATACAAGTAAGATTAGTTGAGCCAGTTGGAGAAAGTATAAACAGCGGCGATAATTTCATTTTAGTGACAAAATCGGAGGTAATCAAGAGAATATTATTTAAATAAAAAATTTATTTATAATATCTTAATCAATCTTATATTTTCAATTTAGGTTTATAATTATGTTGGAAAGTATTGCAATGTTATTGAAAAAACTCGAGGTGCAGAAATAGCAATGAGTATTCAACAACACAAAGATCTTGGTTGCCAAGCATCTCAAGTTATTACTATTAACGAAGATAAAATAACTTGTACAAGAAGTCAGTTACAAAAATTTTGGAATTATCTCGGCGTTGAACTTGAAAACGTGAATGGTAAGGTAACAGACCTTTTATCCGATATGAATGTAAAAATAATATGAAGGAAAAAAATTAACAATATATTAATTTCAATAGTTATCGATGGTGGACATCCCGATGAGGATGAACTTTATGAGACAGTTATGATGGATACAAACATGGTGTATGAAATTAAAGACGAAGAATTAGTACCCCTTGAAAAATATTGGGGTACTATACCAAAGATTGAAATGCTTGATCTAAATAAGGTTCATATATTTATAACAAAGTTGCATTTTACGTATATAACGTATATATTGTTTACAAATAATTATTTTTGTCTTTTATAAGGTTCTGGTATTTGATTTTGGTAGTGAAATGTACATATGGAGCGGAAAGGGAGCTTCGACTGATAAGAAAAGACTTGCAACACATCTGGCTACAGAAATGTGGCAAGAAGGATATGATTATACAGAATGTGCTGTGTGTCCAATTACTGCGGCGTCTATGATTGGCAGACGTGTTGTGTCAAAAACGGACTTAAAATCTTCTAAATTAAGACCAAAATGGTGTTTACTTGCCAAGTTAACGCAACACGTAGAAACAATACTTTTCAGAGAAAAGTTCCTTGACTGGCCAAATGTATCTGGTATAATACGAGTTAGAGGCACTAAAAGTAAAGAACAAGTCGATGGAACTATAACTATAGAAGTGTGCAATATTGATAATTTACTAGAAGAAAATAATACTCCCGTTGATTTAATTCTTCAAGGAAGTCATTTGGGTAGAGGTACTGGTTGGTATGACGATGAGGTAATTTTTTTTTTTTTTTTACATGAATTCGGTACACGGTTTAAATGATTTAAAAGCAATTTATCTATCATAACTTAATTCTTCAGCTAATGAAACAGTACGTTGTTACTACTACTGGAGTGAAAGTGTGGCACATTGATGAATTCTCGCATACTCTGTTAGATAAGTCATCCGTTGGTCAGTTTTATTCGGGAGACAGTTATATTATTCATTGGATGTATTCCGTTACAATTACTGGTCGTGAGCTTAGTGGTTTGCCATCGAAGCATTCTGCAAAGGGTCGTGATCGTTCGGTGTATTTTATTTGGCAAGGGCAGAATGCGTCTTTGAACGAACAAGGTGCTGCAGCGTTACTAACTATTGAATTGGATAACGATCAAGCGCCTCAGGTATTTTTTATCAATTAAATTATATCAGTGAAAGTATAACTTTCTAATAAATAAATATTGCAAACTCACATAAACGCGTACGTACACACACTCTTTGTAGCTTCGTGTAGTTCAAGGACACGAACCGGCTGCATTTTTAAATTTATTTTCTGGAGGAATGATTGTACATTGTGGCAAGAAAACGAATACAAGATGCGACGAACGATGGCGATTGTACATATGTCGAGGTACTTTAGAGTCAGAGGTGTCTTTAACAGAGATTCCTTGTAGTACTCGCCAATTACGAAGCAGAGGTTCTCTTATATTACTAGATACTAGAAATAATAAAATTTATATATGGCATGGATCAAATACGTTACCTCATATTAAGAAGGTATTCTTTTTAAATTCTTTATTTTAACGTTATAATTATATTTCAATTGCTTTAATGGGAAAATGCTTTTAGAATATACTTAAAGCAGCAACAAAATTACAAGAAAATCGACCTCAGGAAACCGGTTTGTCGTCTGAAATTAATGTAGAAATTCTTGAAACTGATGAAGGAATGGAACCAGAAGAATTCACTAGTGGTAAATACAAGTATAAATATCATATCATATTATTAACATAACTGATTATTTAATAATCCGTATTTGATTACGTAGCATTAGGAAGAATGAACAAAAAATTGTATATATCGTTAGAAAAAAAACAATTACAAGAACACACCCCAAGATTGTTTCATTTATCAAGCATTTCTAAAGAATTTAAGCCTGTAGAAATATTGTGTCCTCATCGTGCTTCTTTGCCAACTCCATTTCCTTTTCTGCAGGAAGAGTTGTATCAAGCTCATCAACCAGGTATTTTGTGAAATATAGAGTGATAGTTTTTTATTGGTTGCACTGAATATAAAGCGATTAAATTATTATTTCAGCTTTATTTTTATTGAATAATAAAAATGAATTGTGGATATGGCAAGGTTGGTGGCCTGATAATGGCGGAGAAGATCAGTCTGGTAGTAAAGCTGTAAGATGGCAAGCCGAAAGAAGAGCTGCTATGACAGTGGCAATGCAGTACTGGCAAAAAATTCATCCAGAAACAAATAAGTACCCAATTTATCTAGTCTGGGCTGGTCTTGAACCATTGCAATTCATAAATTTATTTCCTACGTGGACATATCGAGATGATATTGCGGAATTAAACATAGAGGTATTTATTTATTTATTTATTCAAATTATTAAAGTTATAGGATCTACATAAATATTCTGCAATTAGGATGGTCGTAAACCTGGCGAAGTATTAACTGCAGAGAGTGAGTTAAACCGATTAACACAAAGCACGTATCCCCCAGCTCAATTATTACAACGACCTTTACCAGAAGGAGTCGATCCGACACGCTTGGAATTGTACTTATCGCAACAACATTTTCAAGTAAATTTTGTAACTCACACTTTTTAAAACAATTCATTAATTAGCAAGCTACATGTTGAATATCTTTCTAACAGGAACTGTTAGGTATGACTAAAGAAGAATTTCGAGAACTTCCGGTTTGGAAACAAGTGAACCTTAAGAAAGAAATAGGGCTTTTTTGATCAAATATTCTGACTGCCGATCCTACAAGAAATAGCTGCCCCTGTAAACAATTAATAAAGTTTTTGTTAATTGTTTTATGATGTTTATAACTTCAGATTTTTTAATTTTTCAATGTATCCGCGTTTAAGATACGCCTAAAGTTGCCTATCAACAGAAAAAAAGAAACTAATATTATAACACAGTTGAAGATGTTTACTACTATTTCAAATATAATATATATATATATATACACTACATAGTGCGTGTGTGTATGCACATACAACGGCACGTACACAGATAGGTAATTATATATTTTTAATACATATTAAACGTAAATTGGCTTGTGAATATTTCCTTTATATTTGTATGGGCTTTGTATTCAATGATAATACAATATGTTTAGAATGGCTTATTCTTACATGTGTAACATTTGTACAAGAGCGACTGTATTCTTTACAACATACTCCATGTTTTTGAACAGTATTTAATGAAATTTCTCAATGTTTCCTTGAGTCTTATTTTATAGCCCTCCTAAAATCCTCAATCATGTGCATTCTATACGTTGTAGTATTGGTTTTAGAAAAAAACTAAATAGTTCACTTCATTGGAAAAAAGAAAAAATAAATAAATAAATCCTTTTTCAAGTACGTATTTAACGGTACAATACTATCGTATCTCGTATAGGATGCATCACATTAAAATAACTTTGTATTCACATGTTCTTTGTATTTGAGATTTATGGGATACCCAAATAAAATACTAATAAAATCTATAATTTTAATACATCAAAAATAAGCAGAACAAATTTAATATATCTTTAATAATTGCAACAACCAATTAAATATACTCCTACTTCTTTAAGCGCAAATTATAAAGATCTGTTACCATCTATTTTTAAAAACTCTTATAATTTCACCAAGGCACAAGATTATATGTAGAATACAAAAGAATCATAAATTAAATTCGAACGTATAATTCAGTTTAAAATTTGTTAATGTGTATGCAGAGAACACAAATTCACTCCAGTGCTTACAATGGTCGTTTCATTAATCTAGAATATGAATATTCTATGAAAAGTTTACATGTCATACACACGCACTCAATCACTCATGCACACGTATGCACAAAATGAGGTCCACTCATGAGGAAATATGTATCTCAAATAACATAAATTAGTTATGCAGTTTATAAAAAAGAAATATGATATATGTATGTTACATGGTTCAACAAACACATTTGTTACTTTAATCAGTGTCATATTCATTTTTAGTATTTAAGTTCTTTTACAATAGAATATAAAGGGAATGTAATAAAATAAACTCAAGTTATAAATCTTTACTTTCGAATTTTTCAATAATTACCTAACATGATTGAGCTCATCAAACGCAAAGCAACGATAAATGATTAAAGTAACATGTATTATTTTTGAAACACATCTTTTTTTTTTTTTTATTATTATGTAAAACATAACTTAAAAGCAATGAAAGGCTAAACGCCTCTCAACCTATTATGTACTAAAGTACGCATATAAATCTATCATATCTAAATCTTCTAATATTAAAATAGTTCATCTGATTAGTTGATTCAGTATTTTACGTCTTATATTAAAATCGTGCGTGATGTAAAATAACACATCAGAGTTATGATTTCTTTGTTCACTTTAAGGTTCCCAAACGAATTAGCTCGTTATTAATCTTCACACCTAATTAACAATATTAGCTGTGTTGGAATATAACACTAGTGTTTCCATTCAAATCGTTGGACATCTGTAGCACACAATCATATTTTTAATATATACGTATTTTACAGTTTCTTAAGATTAAATTTATTGTTAATTCACTGATATAAACCACATATAAATCATAACTTTATATAATTATCATCAACAATAAACTTCAATGTTATAAACAATGCACAACAAGAACATAATTAATTAAATTTATTTTATGCAATGATAAATGTAAGAACTAATTTTAAAACAATTTCTTTTAGGAAGGAAGAATATATTATACAATCTCTTATACAAATTATAGATAACAGGTGACAAATATGTATTTACATTTTCATATTGTTATACATATTATAAAACTGTTACTGCCACGTGTAATACTTCATCAAAATATTTGCCTCATTTATACTTAATATCCTTGTTATTTCTTTTTAAGTTTTAAGTAAAAGTAAGCGAAAATAGATATACAAAGAAAACGATCGTTACCGTTTGTGTATTCACAGAACTTTTCCATCGATATAAGCCTTTATGGCATTTTGACATTCTATGGAACACCAGTGTTGGATCAGTAAATAGGTCTCTGATTCCAATGCTGCATCTAATTTTTTCCGCAAACTATGTCGTAGCAGTGTTTTTGTAGCTTCCATAGACTGAAAATGAATAGACAGAGCATTAAAATAGTAATGCATATGTAAATATAGAAATCAGGACGCGTAGCATAAATATTAATTAGCTTTATATACTCATTAACAGCTATATAGGCACGAGTGGAACATTCTACTGTTACTTATGACATAAGTTTCATTCGATTAACGAATCATATATGTACATATATAAAAATGTTAGTATTAATTTATTTTCTATTGCCCATAATAACTAAATGCTTCGGGAGTTTATATATAATTAACAGTAAATTAAACAATGTTACATTCAAATATTCAGACGATGTAAGTAAGTACGTATGTTTAAATATTATGCATTATAAGAAATGTACAAAAATATTGTATGTGAAAGAAATATGTAACTTATGACGACATTGATGCAGATTAACGGAGAAAGTGATTTACACGAATGTAAAGTTAACGAAGCGTGTAATGTGATTTATGAACGATTTTGGGCATCTAGTTTAACAGAAAGACTTTGTCGTTGTCCTAATAGAAAGGAATGCCCGTGGCAATGGATGAAAAAAACCTGAAAATTCATCCCTTCGGTTGAATAATAAATCGTATATGAAGGTATGGAAAAACGTCTATTATATGTTGCACTTAAAAAAATGTACTTATTTTTCTAGTTTTGTTCTACAATAATAAAGATGAATGTATGTACGCATAGTGAAGAGGCAGTACAAATATATGGTAAAAGTGATAGAGATAATTCTTATTTAACGCCATATAATGTAACTGTAAACTGCATTTGCCCAGAATCACATTACTGGAGGCTTCAAAAATACATGTACGAAGAAAATGATCTCATTATGCAAACATTCAAATGTGTCAAGGTATACATATATTTAAAGTTAATAGATGTTTTAATCATTTAAATATTCTAATAAATTTTCTGTTATATTTTTATATAGAAAAGAACATGGATTGCTGATGAATTTTGTGGACATATACGAACTGATATATATTCAACATATTACAGATGTACTTGTCCCCAAAATCATTTTGTGTGTCTTTAAGGATCAAAATAGGGAAAATGTTCAAGAACTACTTATTCTGGGCCTGCTTACAAAGGGTTCTGTCTTCCATTCAAAAATATGTAACGTTTAATTATTTTTAAGAACAATACATACCTGTGAAGATTGTTCACTCATGGCTTTTAAAGTTGGTAATAATTCCACTTGAAATCTATCAGGCCATAGAACTCGAGTAACAAGACCAGCTCTTAATGCTTCACTAGCGGTTAGTGTTCTTCCACCTAATAATAATTCACTTGTCTGTAAAAGAAAAAAAAATTACTTTTATCGTCTTGATTACATATGTATGTATAAAGAACATTTAAATGAAATAACACACTTACAATTGCACTTCCTAATATATGTGATAACGTGTAAACAGCAGCACCTTCAGCAATTTGCCCCAACTTCCCATAAGGTGTACTGAATGTTGCTTTATCACTAGCTATCACAAGATCAAACAAAGGCAACATTGTTACTCCAAGTCCAACTGCAGAACCCTGAACTCCAGCCACAATAGGTTTATTAAATGATGCTAAAGTTTTAATAAAATCTCTAAATACGGGAAAAAATGAGTTTAGTTTAACATAAACACAATAAGTTATACGAATTTTATAATAACAACTACTACTTAACAGCATCCGCCACTTCTTGGGCACGAATTCGCCGTTCTTCTTTGTTTGCATGCAATAGCGTAGGAAAAGTTCAATACCTTCGCAAAAACTGCTACCTGTTGACGTTAGTAAAACAACTCTACAGTCATCATCTTTTCTTAAAATTGATAATGTTTCGCGAAACTCTTGCATCACCTAAAAATCATTACATTATACATTTGATAGATTTGTAACAAGATATTAAATACAATACCTGCAGAGTGAGAGCATTCCTTATTTTTGTTGAAGATGACGGTGTAAGTATTAACTGGACAAGATTACCGTGTCGGCGTACGTTGATTTCTTTATTACTGAACTGACTACGAGTTTCCATTTTTGTTTTATTATCTAATTCCACTACCTTCATAATATTTGCATTTACTGAAAAATTAGCGTTTTATAGTTAATAATGTTTATTAAAAATAATAAAGAATTATTATTTTCTTTAAATTATTCTTTTCACCTTTGCTTTTACGATTTGCCGTTGAACTTCCTGATCTAC
Source organism: Osmia bicornis bicornis (assembly GCF_907164935.1). Lineage (NCBI taxonomy): Eukaryota > Metazoa > Arthropoda > Insecta > Hymenoptera > Megachilidae > Osmia > Osmia bicornis. The sequence goes on along the minus strand of NC_060221.1, from coordinate 408,666 downwards.
TTCCAGCACTGACTACTGAAAGAGCATTTGCAGCTTCTGCAAGGCAAGCTGAAAGCTCATCTTCCTCTTTGGAAAATTCTTCATTATCCTGTTCATTTGCTTTAGCAAATGTAACTTTGTTGTTCTTTGCAGTTTTCTTCGTTTTAGATGTTACCTTACCTGTAGCTGCACCATTCGATCGTGTGATAACTTTGCCTAAACCGCTATTTGTTTCATTTATTAGAGTAGTTTCTGATTGCTTAGAACTTTTATTATCAGTTTTCTTTGGATCTGATTTTTTATTCGGACGCGGAGGAAAAATCATTTTATCTTCTCTGGTATCGATAGTAATGGTTCTGTATCTATTTTTGGTACAGTCTTCTTTTTAATTTTCTTTGCATTTGTTTTATTATCCTCTTGCGAAAGTCTTCTCTTTGTAGATCTTAAAGAATGAGACCCTCCTTCGTCAATAATTTTAACTCCATCATTCTTTTCTGAACTATCAATACTAACTCTAGGACTTCCAGATGCACTGGAAAACGAACTAGATGAATGTCTTCTAATTATAACAGATGCGTCCGCTGCATTCCTTATTTTTGCAGGTAAAATAAATTCTTGAGATGTTTCATTAACTGGTTTTACAGTTGTAACTTGATCCCCAATTTTCTTATCTAAATGCATGTCGTTTAAATACACAGACGTTCTTTTAGATCTTGGCGAAACTTTTGATACACCCGATGTCGAAGTACGTAATCTTAAAACGGCATTACGTACCAATTTTTTTCTAATTTTAAGTTCACGTTGTACTTTCTGTATATCCATAACTTTTGCTTGGGACTTGGTAATAGGAATTAATCGCTTTTTATCTGGTTGTTCCACATCGTATAATAAATTTACAACACCTTCGACTTGAAGTAATCTATCTATTTCATTTATGATCTTCTTTTTCGGTTTAGAATCTCCAGGGTTGTTCTCTGCTACCCGTTTTGATTTTGAAACAATTTTTGATCCAGTCTTTTTTGATGGTGTATTCAGTTTTGTTTTTAAAACTAATAGCTTTTTTATTAGAAGGCATATTTGGCCTCAAAATTTCTTTACCACCATATTTCTTGTAGTAATAGATTGTGATGCCTTTTTACTAAGACTTTGTTTTGGACGTTTTAAAAGTATATTCTCAGATTTATTCAGTACCGAATCAACTTTATCATTATTATCTGCACCCTGTTTGTTTGTTACCACTTTGTTATTGTAACATCAACATCATTGTATATTATTAGCAGGTAAAATATTTTCCTCAGATACATGATCTTCAGTTAAACTAACGTCCGCTGTAATTTGTGACATCTTTTCTTGGATCTGCTTTTTAACGAAGTTTTACTTTTGTTTATCTTCTGTCGTTTTACAATATTTTGTTGTTGTTCATGCTCTCTAGCTTTTTCGGTAGGTTTCCGTTTTCTTCCGGATCTCGATTCATCCAGTCGTACATCTTGCACATTTGATTCTATACTTTTTTCTAAAGTATGCTGCTCAATAATCGTAGGAGAGGACTCAGACTCAGACTCAGGGTTTGTATCTTTTACAGAGGATTCAGTAGTTTCATCTATTAAATCGATATTCACAATTTGTTTTTTTATATCGGATATGGGTTTTGCTTCTACTTCTTTAGAAACTTCACTAGGTTTAGATGTTTTCTTTTTCCTTGGTGCACTCCTTTTGACGGGATTAACAGGTAATTCTAGAAGTTGTTTTAATGCTAATTCTCGTTCAATCAAAGGATCAAGTTTTGGCGGTGTGTTATGACCACTATGTTCAACATTTATTGGATTTTTTCCCTCTTCAGTTAAAGTTGGCGGCTTTAAGTTTGACCAATCTGGATCAACATCACCTTCCAATATGGCTAACAATTCTTTATTATCAGAACTACTTTCTTTGCTAGCTGCTGCACTTGTATTATCTATTGATTTTTTGTCACAGTGAGTAGATGGTTGAGTAACAGATTGAGGTAATGGTATAAGAGCTGGTAAAGAACTTGCTGGACTACCTGCTAACTTACTTGATAATCTTTGAGTTAGTTTCTTCACAAAAAATATATCAGGTCCAGGCGGTGCTTCAACAATTTTCTGTTTCTCACGAAGCCTTTCCTTCAATGCTTCTGTTACTTCAGCTGGTGAAGCTATTTGGCTAGTTAAATTACGACCACGACTAACAGTCATAACTGGTGTTTGTGACGATGATATTTGACTACATGTAACTGAATCATTAGTTGTGTCTTTTACAGTGTGTTCAGAATTCTGTGATACCAAAGAATTAACTTGATCCTTATGCGATGGTTTTATATTATTTTGAACCTGTTTGTTTACAGGCTGATTATTACTTATTTGTTCTTTTGATATTTGTGCATCTTTATTTTCTTTAACAATCTCCACATCTTCTGTAACTTTTTTAGCACCTGCAGCAAACTCTTCTTTTAAACGTGTGACCTCTTCTTCAACTAGTACAACTGCATCCTCTTCTATTGTCTGTATTGTTTTTGTATCATTTAATAAAGTTTTCAGTTCAATTTCTACAGTGTCTTGCATTTTAGATGCTGATTGATTATCATCTTCTGCATTCTCGTCCCGCCAGTCATCAAAAATATCTTGAATTACGCTTCTTTTATTACTTGCATTAATTTTGTTCACCTCATTGGTAGATATATTTTGTTCTTGTAGATTATCTACATGTACAGGTGTGACAACCTTACTAACGACAATTTCGCTACTCTTAAATGAACTATCACAAATTTCAGTCTTGCCTTCATCTTTTATCTCTGCCAGTTTTATCTTATCTTCTTCACCAATGTTATATCTTCCTTCTATTTTATTACTATAAACACTAGCATTATTCGGAATTTGTGATTTTACTTCTTCTGATGTGGTAGAAGTTATAGAATCTTTCTCAGAAACAGTACGGTTTAAGATTTCTTTTTTGTATGTTTCAGGTATTTCTGAATCTACAACTTCTGTCGAAATTACCTCTATTATAGTTCCCTCATTTTCTTGTGTATAATCTATCAGATTAAATTCTTCATTTACAATTTCTCCATCCTTTATCTTTTTTTCATTCACTGAAGTACCATTTTCATTGGAACCTACTGCTACATCCTTCTCACGTACAGTAAGAACAATATTTTCTTCTGTGGATTCATTTGAATCATTGATACGTACAGTTTCTACAGTCACTACCATAACTTCTGAATTACCATCATTTAATGTAGATAAATCTGCATTTGCGTCTGCATCATGCAAAGATTGGTCCTTGTCTTCAAAAGTTTGACTTAATGTCTTAATTAATGCTTGACACTGAGCATTAGTATCGCCAACTGTATCTATGTTTAACACTGTACAAACATCATGCTTTTCAAAATTTTGTTTATTCTTATCTATATTAATTAACTCTGTATTATTTGAAAATTTTGTACTTTCTTCATCTAAAGATGCACCTTCTGTGGATTCATGCTTACATTCAGTTAAATCATTTACTTGGTTTTCTTTATTTTCCTTTTCATTCTTTTTGTACTGATTATCATCGATTTGTGTATCATGATTTACTACCTCTTGCTGTGACTCATTGACAGTATAATTATATAAATTATCTATTATTTCAATTTTTACATCTTCTTTTATATCACATTCATTTATTGGAAAAACATTTTGAATTACATTATTGGTGTAATCTGATGAACTACTTTCCTGATTGTCAGGAATATTTGTTACGTTATTAATATTTGTTTCTGAATCCAATGAAGAAGATAATTGTGTATTTTCTGGTTTTATCTGTACGGTATCAATCTGTTCTTCATCTACTTGTTCCATGTTAAAACATCAAGGTTATTACAATTATTTAACAAACCATGGGCTGTCCTGTTAATCAAAAAGAATAATTAATGTCATTGATACTTAAAAAAATGATAAATGAAGTAATTATTAAATAACAAATATTTATTGGATATTCATTCTCATTAAATTAATTTAACTATGCAAGTTTCTAAATGGTATGTATTATTTGTTAGACGTAAATTAAACAATTTTTCTTAAAACCTATCATAACCTTACATGGATTCTTAATTTATTCAGAAAATAGATTTATCTCCCTTTTTATTAAACAAAACGCAAACAAAATATCATATAATTTGTATGATAAGTACATTTTAAAATAAAATCTTAATTAAAAACTATAAGAATAAAACTACGATATTTTAATCTTTCGTCAAATTATCCACAATAAATAACACACTATGTATGTATTTATATACGTACATACATAACAATCCATTTATAACAATTTAACGATTATATATGTTTATTTCTGTTCTTCGATAATAATAATATTGTCTGATATTTTTAATTAAAACTCCCTTCACTCGTGTTTTTATTATTAACAGTATTTTTGTAAGATGTGCAAAACATTATTAATGGCAGGGTAGAAAACTTACCAATCAGGACTACTTTGTCCATACTGTGTAGATTACAATAAAAATTACATATTATTTAAGTATTATAAGCATCACTTTAGAAGAGAAGAATCTTGTTCATTAAATATTTCATATATAAATCGCACAATGATAGGTTTCACACGGAAAAACAATTATTTTCTTAAATCCAAACACAATGTTTACATGAATGAAGTCAGACATTCATACTACTGTTATCAATTTAAATACTATTATTTAAATTTTTTATAACATAAACATGAATCACGCAAAAAATGAATCTTTAATTTAAAATTAAAACTGAACATATATTTCACAGTCATACAGTAAAGGTATAAATCTTGTGCAATTGCATTCGACGATTTCTAGTAATTAAGTAAACGGGGTTATTATTGGTGCTTACATATACATGACAAATAGTCAATTAAAGGTAAGAAAAAAGCTTTCTCCTGTTATCAATTCTTTATAACTAACAGTACGTATGTATGCACATACTATTTACATCATATTTAATGGCAATAAATCAATGATGATGTATAATTATTATGTACGTCGTTTTAATACAAAATGATTGCATATATACAAAAGTGTATTATTAAAATATTTATTCGTTAATAAAATGTGATACTTTGACATGTAATCAAAATCGAGGTATCAAATGGATTAAAGACAATCAAATTTTGTTTCAGTGTTTCTCTCTCTCTACGGTCATTCCCAACGTATAGGTTATGATTTCAATGCAATTACAGTACCGAGCTAAGTAAGCTTTCATATGGAAAATGGTGGTATAGAAAAAGCAGGAATTCTCATGATCCTAATTTTGACGATATTAATATTAAAAGCGATTTGGAAATCGCATATAATAATATAATTTTTAATTACCCGATTGATAAGGTAGGGTGTGACATAAAAATACATACTAAATTAATATTTCTCTTTATTCATAAGTTAATTACAAATAATTAGAGCTTAAAACAAGATGGGTATTGTAATGAAACTAAAGAAATGTATTATTGATTTTTTTTTCCTGTATTTATTATGTGAACGTTTAATAGTATTAAAATATTATATTAAATTGTGTATTAGGTATAAAAAATACAAAAAACAGAAGACAAAGTTGAAGAGAAGACCGGAGTCGTGACTTCTGACATCATTTCCACATTGCGTTCAGAAATGCGTAAGCTGAAAATTTATACTCTATTTTGTCGATACAGATATGAATTAAAATAACATATTTCTCATTTATTCTGCTTTTATGGTGATAATTTATTAAATGCCATTAATATCTTATGTATTTTTCTATCTTTTTTCTTATATTTCGGTGCTTTAAAGTGAAAAAAGTAATTTTGATCATATTTCAATATGGCATTGATAATTTTCAACGAATCTTTTCATTCTTTTAATGTTAAAAGTTTCAAAGCAATTCGAAGTTTCTGCCAATGCCTGTGATTGGTCATTCCATTATGGCGTCCTCCTATTTCGACCAATTAGATTCATCGTTAAAGGGAGCGTTGCGCAGAGTCTGGCGTAGTGCATCATTCCTCTTCGAAGCTTCGTCCGTTTAGCACGTGTCTGCAACAGGTAAGATTAAATTATTTTCAAATATTAAATTAAATTGCCGATCGGGTGTTAAAAGTACACAAAACAGAAAAAATCCATCGAAGAGAAGTCTAGATTCTTGATCTTTAACATTAATTCGGCATTTTCTTCAAAAATACAAGAATTGATGCTCTTGCCGCGATTGTACAATGAGGTTGGAACAGCAGAATTTGAATTACTTTCCCTCTTATATCGTTAATTTCCTAACCAATATTGATTGTTTTTAATATTCTTTCACACAATTTACTGTTTGATATTTAATAACGTTCTTTCTTGAGCATCGTAATATTATGAGATCTGTTCGTCTACCGGCTTCGGTTCGGCTGGGGACGAACATTACCGAATAATACCGAACGGTGCTGATCGGTCTTCGGCAGGTAGGAAGGTCTCGCCATTTCTCTCGCGAACGTCAAAGTGACAAGACGTGTTGAGAGCATCCTTCCGTATAAGTAGTAGGTGCGCATTCTACCTATTAAAATATTTTGCATAAATTATAGTTCGATCGTTTATTAGTAATAATTTTATTATTGTTGATTAAATTTTATTTACATAAATTCGTATTTCTTATTTGTTACAGATATTTGATGGATATTTGATGGAAAGGACGCCATGACACCTGATATGGGATTGAAATAGAATTTCGTAAAAATTTATTGTTTTAATTTATTCTAATCAATTATTAACATTTATTATTATTTGTTTTTTATTGAGTCGTTGTTAATTGTAAGCATATTTGATAATTACTTGCTATCAAAGTCAAGAAAGAAAAGATTAGAGACATTTTTGTTCTTTAACCAATTCATAGAAAAAGAATAATTAATTTTTCATTTTATTAAATAATTTCGTCCAGTATTTTAATACATTTGTTTTAAATTAGAACAAAATTGAAATAATTCGTATTCTACTGCAAATGATTGCTTCTCTTCTGCAATTATTAATTATTTTAAACAATCTATTTTTGTTAAATCGTAGTAATTATATTATAATATCCAGTTTTCGATGCAAGTTTAAATTAAAATAGAATCACGTTTTTAAATCACATGCTATTTAAGCATGATTAATTATTGGATTTTGCTTATTGAAAAGAATTAGATAATTTATAAATTACGACATATGTAATAGAATTTCCAACAATTTTTAATATGCTTACAATCTTAACAACAAAAATCCACTGCTTTAATAAAATAGTTTATTATATGTATGTATTTAACAATGATTTTCTATCCATATAATATTCATTGGAATAATTATCAACAATTATTTAAAACATTTCATTTCAATCTAGAATCAATATTCAGCTTTAACAATACTTGTGCTCGTCGAATATATTTCACGAACATAGATATTTTCATTTACAAGCCATTAATAACAGTATTTCCGTTACGAATGCTCAATAAGAAGAATGTTGTTTTGTATATTTCCACCCAGCCCATCCCTGCTCACCAAGTTTTTCTTTCAGGAATTGTTGTGGCCGCGCGCAATGCGGTCGGTAGAGTCAGTGTTTGTACGAACATATTTCCAATGTTTTGATTTTTTCAAGGGTGAACTGGCCCTGAATAGAGTTGCGTTTGTACAGTTAGGAATCACGCGAAAGTAGAGTCAGTGTTTGCTGCGTATTATAAACTATTTTCTAGAGCATCGCGGCTCTGAATTTTCTTTTTCCATCGTGAAAGTAGAGTCTCTATAATTGTTCGCCGGAAATTATTCACGGTCGCGTTACTATTTTTATTTTTAATTTTTTTTTAAATTGCTCGATATATCCGGAATTAGAGTCAAAGCACCACTGAAGAGGAGTCTTGGGCGTTGCTCCATAAGGAAAGAGTGTAAGTATCTTATTACTTTATTTAATTAATTTTAATTGAAATAGAATAATTTACAATTTCAATACTTGATAATTGAGAGTTCTTCTTAATTGCTATTGCTAATATTTTATAAAATTCAGTTTCATATATAACTTTATTAGAATAAAAATTGATAATTTGCAAAATTATTCGTAATTCTTTTTTGTTTTGTTACAGATGAATTTTTTGATTTTGCCGAGTTCCTGGATATCCTGATGATGGCTTTCTTCACGACTTCCGTCTTGGTACGTCACTTAATTGCTTTTTATTAAAATAGAATGATTTACAATTTCAACACTTGATGATTGAGTTTTCTTTTTAATTGCTAATATTTTATAAAATTCAATTTCATATATAATTTTATTAGAATAAAAATTGATAATTTTCAAAATTAACCGTAATTCCTCTTTTTTTGTTACAGATGAATCTTCTCCTACAAGGCAGCCTCCTACCTGGTGGGTGTTGTCCATCCTCCTACTTGACTGTCGGAAGAAGAGTATATCTGCGAACGGTGAGTCGCATGTTTTATGGTCCCTCTGGTGCCCAATCATGTCGTAGGACGAATGGTCCGAATCGACACGGGTCACTGGTTGTATGTATACGTGATTAGCAAGCATAGTGACCATGGGTATGATTAGTAACCATACCCATGAATAGTAACATTTTTATTGTTTCATTTCACTTAGTTCAGGCTAGGTCTTCTTGTACTCCGCGTTTTAATATCATTTCAATTCCACATATTCCAATAGATATTTATGGAATATATTAATGCTCTTAAATGTTCTTAAATGTTCTTAAGTGTGGAATTAGAATATTTTAATACCGAAACAATTTTATTTAGTTTGTCTGTAATAGAGAAGTCAAATACTATCTGACTTAGTTATTGCGATGGTTCAAAGCAATATAATATTGATAGTATTATGTAATATGTATACTGGTGATATACATATTAATGATGCTATTACATTGATTTAATTACATTTTCTACATTATAAATTCAAATATAATTTGAGAACTTTTCAAAATTTCATTCATTCAATAGAGATGTTTAACTTATTTAAACGTTCATGAAATAATGAACAATTTATGTGCAAGAAGACAATTCGTGACGGGTAGATTTCCAAGTCAGAGTGATCTATTTCAACACATTTTGCGTATTGTTGAAAATTTACTCTGAGGAGGGAGTCGCCCGAGGATGTTTTAATTTTTTATTAATTTTCACAATATATTTTGCTTTTAATAAAATATCAAATTCAATTTAGACATTAAATTCCTTTTTATTAGAGTTTTGCCTTTATTAAATTAGTGTTGCGAGAAATTTCCGACGCGAGAGTAAATATGACGATGCACTGACTAGTATTCGGTGGGAATCCTTTTGGTTTTTAATCTCAATCCTATGTATTATTTAATTAATCAAATTAGTTACAAGGATTCCGCGGCCTAAGACCGTGAACACCATCTCTGGGAGATATACCCATGCATTACTAGGCCTTTGCAGGCGCAGCTTTAGAATACGGAACATATGAAAATATGTTACCATATTCTAAACTGAAGTCCTTTTGTCTATACTATGGGCGTCCGTCAATCTGACACCGTTGGATGCAACGTGTTGGACGGGCGGGTAGCGCTCTTAGCGAAGGGGTGCACTCTGTCCTGGCGTTACGACGTCCAGGCGGGGTGGGTGGTATGTAGCGTCTGGCGTATGAACTAGGGGGCGTGAGACCCTTCGTTGCCAGCTGATATTAGCAGTGCACCATGTTTGCGTCATAGTTGCTCTATTTTACTTTTCAGTATTTGTTCTTAAAGCTTTATACTATTTACAAAGTCGAGTCACTTTTATTCAATTAAAATAGTGAAATATTAGCCCGTTAGATGTTTATGTACTAATCATGTTTGTAGATCAGGATTTTCAGATTTAACCCCTTCCGTGTTTATTGACAAAGCCCATTCACGTGCCCAGGTGCTACTTGGGTGGGTAGAGGCAATGGGCACGATGACCTAGTTCATAAGAATAATAATTAATAAGCGGCTGGCATTGTGTTAGTATATCGTGCACGACGTAATTTCCACATATGGTGTGTGTGTTTTTAGGCTGTGGGATTGCGTCGGTTTAATAACTTTTTCATTCAACTTTTAATTTGAAATAATATTTTATTCAACAAGATGTACGATGAACGTACAAATAGTACATATAGTATTAATACCATTACTATTACCAAGATTATTACCATTATTATGAAATATTCTATATCAAGGTAGTTAATTAAATTTTGTAATTATCATTATACGCAATGATTGCTAGCCTTGCCAGACGATTTCAGTGAAAAATGGTACGTACCGTAGGTTGTGATGTGAGATGAAACTCGGGTGACGGAGGCGTCCCGGGACGTTCTCCCTAGTTTAGGCTCTTGCGCCCGGGTGGAGTGTATGGGGGTCGTGGAATGAATTTTCCTGAGAATGTGATTTTGCCTTTTTTAAATATAGCGTTAGGTAGGTAGGTAGTGTACCTTCTGGTGTGTGTGATAGATTGTAAGTAGGTAGGGCCGGGACAGGTTGTCACAGTCTCTTGGTCGGGTAGGCGCGATTTCGCGTGATCAACCTGTACCTGGAATATATTTGAAGAATTGACGATACTATCGATACGAACGGAGTATGCCGTTCGCCTTCGATTCTATCTGTACAATTTTTCAAATTTTTGGCGACTTCATAAGTCGTCATACGCGATCGCGATGGCACGAAACGCACAAGTTCTGCTCGAGCATGGCACGTGTGCACGAACAACGACTTGTATGTATAAAGTCCTTTTTCGTCCACGTGTCAATTAGAGTTTCGCGAATTTTCTTTTTTGTTGATTGTTTTTTTTTTTTTTTGTTTTGCGAATTTGCAAGTCTCGAGCTTTAGATATAAGTTTCAGGTGGGTGGACCGCCCGAAGAAAGAAGAGGCTATATGCTGAAGCGCCCCGACAAACTGTCTTTCAAGAGGGGAACTACTAATGATTTTGCATCCTTTTGGAAAAAAGGATGGGAAATCATTATCGTTACTACTTTGTCACTGTGCTTGCCTGTAGTTGTAGTTTTGTAATTTCAGGAGAAGAGGGGGCCCGTGACCCCCATGATTTTGGGCAAATCGCGTTTTCAATTTAGTGTTGCGAACTTTAAATATCGCGTTTCTTTCTTGCATTGCTTTAAAATAGAATTTAACTTTTCAATGTTGATTGCTTTAAGATTTTTGAGAGTTTTGCCTTTTAATGTTCATTGTTTTAGTGTTGCGAGTAAGAGATTCACGGTTTGAGAATCCCCTTTTTTTGCATTTTAATTGCATGTCTGTTAAAGATAGCGTTGCGAATGACATTAGCGCGATTGTTTCCCAGTGTTGCGACTTATAAATACGAGATTGCTTTGCATTAGTTTATAGAGTTCCCTGCTAATTAGTGTTGCGGTAATGAATATTCGCGTTTTGCATTAGAGTTGCGATATATGATGAAATGCCCAGAAACGATCCAATGGAGTTGCCATAGCCCATAAGGCAGCTATGGACCAGCTGCCGTGATACAGCCTTGGATTGGCTGTACCCCCCTTTTTTTTTTTATTAGTGTTGCGTCTTACAAAATTCGGTAGATTTGAGTAGTGTTGCGTTACAGTTCGCGTTTTCTCTCTTTTTCTTTTTTTCAGCTTAGCGTTGCGCATAATGGAGCAGCCTTCACGCGTACGCTTTTGTACATATTATATAATTAATGAAATTAGTGTTGCGAGTAAAAAATTCACGGTTTGAGAATCCCCCCTTTTCTGCATTTTAATTGCATGTCTGTTAAAGATAGCGTTGCGAATGACATTAGCGCGATTGTTTCCCAGTGTTGCGACTTATAAGTACGCGATTGCTTTGCATTAGTTTATAGAGTTCCCTGCTAATTAGTGTTGCGGCAATGAATATTCGCGTTTTGCATTAGAAATGCCCCAAAACGATCCAGTGGAGTTGCCACGGTCCATAAGGCAGCTATGGACCAGCTGCCGTGGTACAGCCTTGGATTGGCTGTACCTCTTTTTTAGATTAGCGTTGCGTCTTAGAAAATTCGGTAGATTTGAGTAGTGTTGCGTTACAGTTCGCGTTTTCTCTTTTTTTCTTTTTTTCAGCATAGCGTTGCGCATACTGAAGCAACCTTCACGCGTACGCGCGAATTTGTACATATTATACATATAATTAATGAAATTAGTGTTGCGAATGAATTCGCGATTGTTATTAAATTAGTGGAAGTAACTATGACTCACATTCGGTGGGAGTCCTTTTAAGGATTCCGCGGCCTAAGACCGTGAACACCATCTCTGGGAGATATACCCATGCATTACTAGGCCTTTGCAGGCGCAGCTTTAGAATACGGAACATATGAAAATATGTTACCATATTCTAAAGTGTAGTCCTTTTGTCTATACTATGGGCGTCCGTCAATCTGACACCGTTGGATGCAACGTGTTGGACGGGCGGGTAGCGCTCTTAGCGAAGGGGTGCACTCTGTCCTGGCGTTACGACGTCCAGGCGGGGTGGGTGGTATGTAGCGTCTGGCGTATGAACTAGGGGGCGTGAGACCCTTCGTTGCCAGCCGATGTTTTGTCATAGTTCAGAATGTTTGCAATTTTGAAATTAGTGTTGCGTGTGATTTCGGTTTGTTTTATAGGGTTTGCTTAGGGATTGCTCTTATGGGCAGTCAAACTTTTCTTTTCAGGTTTCCCTGTACTCTCCCTCCCACTGCCATGCCCTCATTCTTTTTTTTTTCCTCCCATTTTCTAATTTTGAAAATTTTGAGCATTCGGTTATTGGAAATACTGTTAAATAATATATGAATTTAATGTTTTCAGGATATTATTAGATACGACAAAGTTTTAAAGAGAACTTTATTCAAAGTTTTATTTAAAATGGAAATTCATTTTATTTTTTGATGATTGGTGATAATTTATTTCAAGGAATATTTGTTCATTCGAGATAGCTTATTAAATTTTTATTTTACTTTATTTAAACAAAAGTAGTGGATAATTGTTGTCCAAGTTGTTCAGTTTTCATTTTTGATCGCGATGTTTCGTTTCAAGCTTACGGAGAAGCTAATTATATTACTTTTATATATTTTCAAATTCTTTTCCTGAAAAGCAAAGTCCACTCGCGATTTTCTTTTCAGTTTTTCCATTTACAATAAATTTGCATTGAAAGGTATATTGAATAATATAATGCAATAAAGTCGAGTAGAGTCGTGGTTGTACGACCCTATATGTATAATATATTGCAGTAAAAGGCAGTTGCTTCAATTAAAACATTGTGTGCTATTTGTCGCGAAATGAACGAATATTAAATACAATAAAATGAAATAATTAATGTTCTTAACTTAAATATATATTTTTCTGAATTTTTTTCTCTTTATTTTGGTACTGAAGTTTGCTTTAAATTCATATTTCGTATCAAATTGATTTTGAATTATTAACAACCACTCCGAGTTTTATAAAATTTTAATGTTACCAATGTATTTTCTTTCCAGCTATTAATTTTTCTTTGTCTTTATCTGGATTCAATTAATCAGTTTCTGTTACAGAGAAATATCTTTATAGGAAGTATGAAATAATAATATCGACTGGATGGATAATCGACTGGAAGAAATGTAATATAAAATCTAGCGTCCATAAATGGAATTCAATGTATCCAATTAAGTAAAACAAGGTGAAAATGATTGAAAAGGAAAAATGATTCTTATAAGTGGTAATATTTGAATCTTACTATTTTCGAAAATTGTATTTAATCCTTTTCTGTTTATTTCAGGCAGGTTGTAAATTTATGATTGATGCTACACGAGCCTCATTATTTTCTTAAATTATGTTTAATCCTTTTCAGTTTTATTTCAGGAAGTATTCTGGTGAGGACAAGAAAATCAAGAAATTCATTGGACTTATTTATGTATATAGTCATTAAGATATAATCGTCAAACACTGCAGTGTTTAATTAGGAAGCGTTAGATTTAAGCGAATTTTTAATACGCAATTACGAGCGCTCGTGTAGGTAGATATTCTTAGTAGTATAAGTATGTAGGAGAAATATGCAATTGCATATTTATTAATTACAGATCTGTAATCAAAATCAAAATTAAAAAATGTTGCGATATGTATAAAAAGCAAAAATATATAGATAAGTAGGTAGTGAATAAAAATAATGCTCCTTTTGTTGTTCGTTTGCATAACAGTCAAAAACGTTTTGCAAATGTGCATCAAGAGGATGATGGTATTGAATAAAAATAAAAATTTGCATAAATGGAGGGTGGATGGGATGAGGTAGGGCGGGTCTCCACCCGCAGCAACCTCCCCGTGGTGAGACCTGGGCAATCGTTATTATTTGATGACTAATTAATAACTGTATCATTATTTCTATGGTATATTTATTAATTATGCAGCAAATAATACGAGCAAATTGGCTGCGAAAATGCTTTTTTTCTATTTAATCGCTGTTATATTTTTTTCAGGAACTATGTCTTAAAGATTCTGAAGTTTATGTACCACGTTGGAAATACAATTTTACGGAAAAAAAATGAGTAATAATGAATGCATGGTCAGTATTGTTTAATTATGCACTTATACATATAGCATACATGTGTCATTTAGGTATTTGCGAAAGGAGGTAACGTAGTATAGCATGCCGTTAGTTGGATGCAATAATTCAGGTGGCGCTTAAATCAGTTTCTGTTCAGATTAATTTTCGATCAAACATGGCCTGTTTTACCGATGCGGAATTCGGAGTTCAGCTAATTCATTATATTAGATTTTATTGGACAATCAAGTTTTTCATTTTCTGAGCAGTTTTTTTCATTATCGACTGATGTCAGAATAGAAATAAATATTATCGCGTTTATTAAATGACATTATTCACAGTCAATTATGTATCTTGAGAAATCGTATTTACCAACAATTATGCAGTCACAATCTGTATGCAGCATATGAGGGGCCATTTGTGCTATTTTAGAAATGTTTCTAAAATTGCATTGAAGATTAGCGTAACAATAATCTAAAATCAATATGCACTAGCTGATTGCGGTAATAAACAACACAGATTATTGATAGGGCAACGTGGTATTTTTTTTATATGCCTAAAGGATTTATATTGAGTGATAAAATATTTCAGCAAAATTCTGACAAATTTTACTCTTACAGGGGTTGCAGAAAAAGAATTGGAACATTATCGGAAGAAATGGAACACGTGAACTGTAGAAAATTTGTCGGTTTCGCTCTGTGGATAATCGAGGCATAGGAACAATATCAAGATCAGTTACGTAAAAGGAACAGAAAGAAGAGGTATCAAGATTTCTTTTTTATTTCATATGCACATATGTATGTATATACACATATGTATATCTTAGCGTCTTGAATGACCCACACTTTCACTTTCGTAATTAACGCAGGTACCCGCGCCTCCTGTTTACTCGCGTACCAGCTGGAAACAATATACGGATTTCCCTACGGAATCAGTACCGTTTCAGGGGCAAACGATTACCGTTTTCGACTACCGTTGCCGACTACAGTTTCGTCAAATCGGAGAAGTTGCCCGCCGTGGACGGATGTACAGGCGCGATATCCGGTCGCGCACGCGTTCACCGTGGCTGGTTCCGGTGTGCAACTGCTGTAATCACGGTTTCAACTCCTCCGAAGCCTGGCATAACATATAATAACGGCTATGATACAAGTAAGTAATGCTGCGCAGACGATTTCACTTTCAACCAAGAGGCTGTATCCTCGTCTTTCTATCTCTTGATCGCGCTCGCCGCCATCGCGTCCTTTCTTACCTTTTGCTTTCGTTGTAGCCAAAGGAATTACGAGACGATATGAAAAGATAATAATGCTACCTAGTTTTTATGTCCTATCTGCATTTACGCTCGGAAGCAGCAATTATAGTAAACGTCAAATACAGGATGATGAAAACTAGCTAAATGCAATTACTCGCGACGTGTATTATATCAATGATCACGTTTATGACTCGTTCAATTGTCTGCTCTATTATTATCCACGCATGTACCTTCTAATTCTGAAGGTAAACAACTGTTTTTCTTTTTTTTTTTTTTTTATAATATTCTGAAATAATTCGCTGAGTTTTAAATATCACTTTATAGTCTTTATAGAAAAATTACGAATAGAGTATTTAGAGGAGGTGGTTAAACATTCTCATCGTCAGAGGCAAATGTTTCATGGTTGTTATTTCTATAAGAGATCCAAATCGCTAGTTCCAATTGAAGGTCTTATCGTTAATCGTTAATGATAAAACAATTTTTCACCTGATTTAAATCTCGTTGACAATTTATGAGCTGTTCGTAAGGTCAGAGTACTTAAAGTGGATTGCATCATCAAGAACGAAATTATTGAAATCAGATGCTTCTATGCATCTATAAACTCTGTCGATATCAAAGTGCATACTTCTCATGAAGAAGTTAACGCGGTATGGCTGTATTTCTACTTAAAACTGACCTGTAATGCTAAAACGAACCAATGTTCTCATTAATTCGCACAATAACGTGCATACCGCTGAAAGTACCTACGATAAACACACGGTTCTTGAGAACGTTGGCGTTGAGTTACACGCTCGGCCACGATATATAGGTTCACCGAGTTAAAACAGAAATTAGGAGCGAACCGTGTCCCCTTTCTCTTGCCAAGCCAAGCGTGGTATAAAATACTTTCCCTCTCGCGAAGCAAGAGAGCCGCGGTGCTGTAGGCGAAAGAGCAAGCAGGTAAGCAAGGATTGTAGTTTGCGAACGGAAAACCGGAAAACGATAGCTTCTAATCGCGAGCCTCCGGCATCTTACTTCTACTCTGCTCTTTGTTTTTCGCTTCGACGCGTGCATAACCCAACAACCCCCCTATACCATTTTTATCCTCTACATAATTCGGTTTCTTACAATAACTGTAACTCTTACTCCGGTCATGACTAAACTTACAGACGAGACACGCGAACTGTAGAATCACTTCCGTCCGGCAGTCTTGTTCCCACAGTTCTTTCTTCCTGAAGAACGAGAGTTCTGTCTCTGATTAGTGTTCAGTGTCCTGAGCATTGAGGAAGAAACGAAGGGTTTTGGGTATTAGAAGGGGAGGAAACTTTGGGCTATAGTGAATATGGATCCACTATAAGGGAGGGAGATTAGGAAAGGAATCTTATGTATTGTAGTAGCTTCTAGAAGGGATGATTCATAAGAAAAAGGCTTCTGGTGACTTTTTATTTAGATATTGACATTACAATGAATATAATCTATTCGGTGAGAGAAGGGGTTAGGGGGTTCGAGAAGGACAGCCCCTTCTGAATTGGCGACTTTCCCGATTTTGTAGCGTAGCGATCGGAGGCCAGGCAACCTTCTCTTGGTGGTGCACGTACGGGAACCGTGTAACAATCACTGATCGCCGGTAGTGGCAAGTAGTAGTCCCCAGTCTCTCTGGCTGTGGGTCGTTTCCCCACCTTTTGCTTTTGCCACCGACGTCGACGTGTATCGTCGGTCGCAGTTAGACCGAGTCCGCTCGCGCATTCACATTAAAATTTCCAATCCGCGCTTGTGCTCTCTCTCATTCTCTCTCTCTCTCTTTCTCTCTCTCTCGGCCGGCTCGATCCTCCTCGTCGATCCTCGCCAACGTGGACCAACGGTGTATCCGCTGACGGAAAAAGAAATGCCCGTGAATTCGAGTTCGTTTAACGCAAGTACGTCGAGGAGAGAGGATACGTCGTGAGAGATCCAGTTGAGTTTTATATTCGTCGTCGGGTGTCACTTTCGAGGCGACACGAAGGTGTAAGCTGGCTCGTGTGTATCTATCTAGTCGGTTCAGGATCGAAGGATACCATTCGCGTAAGGACACTGACGATGAGAGTCGAAGTGTAGTACGAGTGTTGATCGAAAAGTATCCGCAATTCTAATTCACTGTGCGTCCTTAGAAACGAACGTCTTCATCAGCGGTCAGAAGACATAAGCAACACTATATTGACAGCTCCCTCGAGGAGATAAATCTTCTTCAGAGACACCTTGTATAATACAACAGTCTGTTTTCCTAACTTGTAACTTATCGTGACACAGGCTGGGGACTCGTTTTAGTTGTCGTGTTACCGTTGTTAAAGTAGTTGTTCCATAAAAAAATTATTTAAGCTAAAGTTACCCTATTTACCCTTCTCGAGGAAATTGTCTGGTTGAAAATTATCTCATATAAAATACCTCGTGTGGATACTTTTCGATCGACTCTCGAGGAATTGGCTCGTGTTGAATCGACAGCGAAAGTGCACGGTGAACATTGCACTTGTGCCAGATACCGCACGTGATCGTTTCACGGAGAACGGAGGAAAACCGGAGGAAAAGGATGCGTTTCTGCGTGAATCGCGAAGAGAGTAACACACCTGTCGTTTCTTTTGGGACAACCGCTTGACTGTCCGTTTCCATACGCTTGGAAATCGATTTCGCGTTTCGTTTCGAGGATATCAAGCGTTCTCGCTTGGATAACAGGCTAGGCAGTTCGAAAGGCGAACGCTTTATGGGATACGAGGTTTTTAGCGTGAGGAAGCGGTTGTTTCGCAGCCGTTGCTAAACGTCCGATGTTGCGCGCATTGTCGCTGGAAATGAAACAAACATTTTTTGTTCTCTAATTAATTAAATGATATATGGATCGAAAGCAAAGGCTAAAAGTTAATAATCTGTTAATGTAGCATAATGCTTCACGGTAACAATTGTTTAGTATACTACATATTTATGTTTTGAGTAAAAGGAAACAGATTGGCATTGAAGATTTATCTGATCATTCATTATAAGTTAATTAAATGCTAGGTATCTCCTTCAAACAGATCCAATTTATTTTCAACCAATGGTATGATGCTTGTTACGTATGTCGTCTTGTTCCATTGTCCTAGCTAAAAGAATTCAATCATTTTGAAATTTTGTAGAAAACATAAAAATTCAAATTTAACGTGCTTTACACGCACAAAACGCTTTTCTCTCCGGTTTTCGACCGGTTTCAAACTGCAAACGGTTTTGTTGTAATTTGCGTATCCGGCAGGACCGTGGAAAAAAAGAGCTTTTCCCGTCTGAAAAATTAATTGCTGACGATTTCTCTGAAACTCGACTGTATTTTTTCTCTTTTATTTTTTCGTTCGAAAAGCGGAGAAAACGTGTAGACGCGCGAAGGAGCCAGTGTGTATTGATGTGCAGTGATCAGGAAGTTGGTGAACGCCGGAAGTAAGGTCTTCGAACGAGTTCGTTGAACGAAGGAGGAAGGATCGAGCCAGTTCACCCTCGTGAGAAACCTTATCCATCCTTTTTTTTTATTTTTTTTTTTTTTTTTTTTATTTTCCTCATTAATACGCGCGTGACAAGTGAACCTTTTAATCTTTCGACGTCGTAATGACACCGAGAATGGAAACATGAGGACTGTGGAAGATCGTCTACTCGATCGACGCAGCTCCAGTCCTGTCGACCATAAATGACGTAAGCTTTTCTTTTATTTCCGACTATTTATAGAAAATTTAGCGTATTCTGATTATTTCTGGTTCTCGATACCTGCAAAGTAATATTTTATATATTTTGGCTCCATCATCTGTTAGAAAATTTTGGCAAATTTCATGCGTTTAAGGGTGCATTTCGCGCCTCTTGTCACCCGCGAGGGTGGTGTATTTTGGGAACATTGGTTCCCTTTTTGGTGTCCACCGAAAATTAGCGGCCATTATTTATCATTTATTTGTTTATTTACTTCAGTTTCAACTACCTCGTGTGAGAAAGCATTAAAATGGGATCGAAGCTTGAAATCGCAAAAATGATTTCTATTAATTGCTCTAACAATTACATAGAACGGTGTTTCATCATTATCGAGTAAATGTTTCGTTGAGTCAGTAGAAAGTTGTTAAAGTGACAACGCTATTCAAGGCTAAGAATAGAAAAATTACTTTCATGCTTGGAAGAACTTAAAATGAAAGATTATCCAATCGGTTAGAAATATGTACAAATTATTAGCTTAACGTTGTTCCTTCATTGATATTATGATAGTTGTATTTTTACTTTAAACGTGTTGTTCCTATCTGTTTTCTTTTGTTTTTAATTAACCGTTGCCGAACGAGATTATTCACGCGAACGCGTTCGATTGATTACATAGTTGGCGGAGGCAAAAGATTTTGCATCGAACAAACAACTTCCGCAAAGCGCGGTAAAGTAATTAGAGGGAGCAAAAAGGATCTAGTAACTCTATATTATGTAAACGTTCATTTACATAAATATTGAACGACCTCTCATTTGTCAGTCATATGCTCTGTTTTAATGTTGAATTCGAATAACAATATTTAAGGAATTTTATTTATAATAGTTTAACGTAAGTTCCGAATTAAATTCTCAGGTACATATCTTTGTACATGATTTTGTACAATCAGTCAAAGACACTTAAACGCGCTTGCAAGGCAATCGGTGTTTACTGTAGATACGAAAGTGTTTACCAAACAATCGTTCACCTGGAATACTTAATCCTTTTTGTTTCGAAAATGCGAATTATGTACGCGACGAATCGTATCGCGAGCACCAAGTTGAAAGTGCGATTAAATCTAATTTTTTCCCTTTTTTTTCTTTTTTTGTTAGAGACCATTTCGTAAGCGGGAAGTAGGTATATTATAGGAAACAAAACACGTAACTCTGGTGTGCGAATACATAAAGAGTGCATCGGAATTGAACATCGTTTCTTACCGGAACGATTATGAATGTGATTTTCACCTTTCCTTATTTTAATTCCATCGTGATTAAAATTAACGTAACATTAAAGTTTTCAAATATTAAAGATTTGCATTTCAAATATACTTACGACAAGGATGATAATCAAAAAAAATCGGAATCGTTGATTTTCAAGCTCTGAACACGATTCTTTAAACGTTCAACTGTATGTATTCGGATCAAGCTTGAAGTTTTAAACGCAAATCTAGAAAGACTAAAAGTAGGTCAGTTTTTTTTTTTTACGTTTGTAACAATTAATGACTCAAACTTCTTTTTATTTTATTATGTTTTTACCGTACCAAAAGGCTGCTACATTACACAATTTTGACACGTAACGCGTGTTGCCCTTGTCTAGCTAGAGAAACGTGCACACGTGCCGTGCTATGCTATGCATCCTTTTATGCTGATACCAATACGATCCCGTTAGAAAATCTTTACGTTATTCTTACGATCATTTCCATACTGCATTCTAGGTTAAATATTGTTTTCATTTCATTTCACAAAGGGGCAGAAGCGGATTCGAAGGGGCCATCGGCGTTTCAGAAAAATTCCCAGTGGAGATCCCAGGCCCCTATGCCGGAACAACCCTAATTAGTTACACCCGCGCGCCTCTGTCTATGTACATATATCTGATTGTCAGAGACAGAAGAGAACGATGAACAGTAGTACCCATAGAAAGCAAGTTTGAAACGATCGTAACAGTTGCCGTTCGTTCTGTAGGTTCGTTTTAATTGCGGCTAAATGTCGACTTCGTGCACGAACGCGCGGGACCTCATTGACAGCCGGCCACTTTCATTTCTCTATTCTCTGACACAATCTTCGCCCGTTACACTTTCCTCGTTCGCCGGAGGAGGAAACAAGCGAACACGCGGATAGATCGAGACTCTCGTTTTCAATATCTCCCCGACTATGTATATGTATAGCGACTGCCTCGTATGCACGCACCGTAACGGGGCAAATCGAGAGGGCTGGTTGTATAATCCATACCAGCTTTATATGGTTCACGATGCTTTTGCATCTGTCCACTTTGTGAGATCAGCTCGTGCACGCTTTAATTAACCTAACCGTTCGTATTTGGAAGAGCTTTCGATTTCTGTCTACCTTAGAGAGATATCCCATCACGTAGGAGTCCGAACGATTAGGCTGGTCGAAGGAAAAACGATCGTCAGCTGCGTAATGACTCGTAAAGAAATTAATTGTTACCATAACGTGACTAATTATGTTCTTACTGTTAGTTAAATGAGACAAATTAGTATAATCAACAAGTCTAAAATTCTACAGATTTTCCTTCAATTTCTATTTCGATCTGAAAAGAAGACAAAGGTCTGCAGAGTTTGATTCTAACATTAAATGTTCAAGTTTCATGTTTACAAACAAACTGTAGCGTGGCAATAATTTCACGCAGAAAATATTTCGACTTCCGCTTCTTTGCACGAACGATCGATTTAATTTCCACGCGCTTTCACGTGTAGCCGGCGCTAATTGCGCGCGGAAATATAAACCACCGATTTCCTTCCGTCTCCTGTTGCTTTTTCCTTGATACATACTGATTTTATTGGAAATTCCAAGCATGGTTGGAGCGATTATTTCATCTGTGTCGAAGCTTCTTTGTCCAGGTCACAGGGCGCTTTCACGAGCGGAGAAAACCAACCTTTCGATAAGTATTCACGATGAATAGTTTCATGTTGAAGTAGGCCATGCTCGAACGTTTTCTCGTGATTTTAAGCATTGCCGAATTTTTTTCGTCGAAAGGTGTCGAACCTTTCAGGACCCCCTTGGTTGATTAGTCGTGGTTCAAAAATTGACATTTATATTCTAAATAAAGTAAAAATTCTAGTGGAAGATGGAGCAGTGGGGGTTTCCTCTTTTAACGCGAGAAATCAAGTTTATCTAATTCCAATTTAATTTCCAAATCATTATCACATCGGAAGCATTGTTTTTGAACAATTAAATTATTCAATGTCATTGAGTAAGCATTTTCGAAGAAAGTGTCTTCAGCGAATCCATACCTGCTCTTTTTCCTTTCATTCGAAAGTAAAACCATGGAATTGCATCGTACAGCGACGAAGTAATTCATTTTCTCGTAATTTGTCCTATTATATCGAATGTTTCGCTCACTCTCACGCGCCTGACGATGAGTTCTATTTCGATCGCGATTTGCGATTTGCGATTTTCTCGAAGGCTTTTCAAACGATTCATCAATCATAATTCCTAAAGAAAGTATTATATTTTCATTGAATTAACAGTAAATAATAATTATATCCTCGTTGCAAAGTGATACCATCAAATTATATTACACTTTAAATAAATTTCTTACAATGTTTTCATATATTTCATCAAATTTTTCATTTCCATTCGGTCGAAATACAACTTTCTCCGGTCCGGAAAATGAGTCGGAAGTGGCATTCGATCGATGTCCAAAGACGATATTTTTATTCGATCGACCAGTTGTTTTTTGCCCTCGTTAGAAAGTAAACCTGTGAAATTCCGTTGTCTATCTTTTTTTTTTTTTTTTTTTTTATCGCCTATTCATTTACATAACGAGTCACGCGTTTGTGATTAAAGTTGCAATTATTGTTGTGCTCGATTATTTTCTCGTGCTATCGAAGCATTGCCAGATCTTGGAACCGTTCGAAACGCTCATTTTCCCACAGGTATAGCAAACTTTTTAGCAGACGATTCATTTATATAACAGGTAGCTCTGGTTTATTAAGTTAGCAGCGTTGTTATACTTGCGTTCGCCAGATTACGATCGCTCGTTCGGCCCGTATGTAAAAAAAGAAAAAAAAAAAAAAAGAGAAACGCGAAACTGCCACGGAAGCGATTATTATGCTTGGTAAACGAACTTTGCGAACGGGTCACGGTTACAGCATTAGGCCTCAGGAACAAGTGAATGGAAAAATGATAGACACACCCTGTTATGTATATGTACTCTTTTTATTGCCATTTTCTCAAAATTAACACGTTCAATTTTTTTATACAAAAAATACTTAACCCTTATCTGAACAATCTGTTTGTGTAATAAAATGGAAAAAAAAGTGTAATAGCTTACGACAGATGTCGGTTGTTGCATAGAATAGCCGGTGAACAATGTGTTAAGGTGATCGAAGTTATTGCTCCACTGTCAGTATTATCTCGTCCGTAGAGAAAGGGTTAATTGCACACGGGATCGTTCTTTTAGAGCGGTCGACTATAGCCACCTACGTTCACGTGGACTTCCACGTGAGAGCTAGCTGGAGAGCTCAATGCTACGCGATTGAAAGTAAATTTTTTTTTCCCTTCCATCGATGGATCTGTGTGGTGGGATCCATGTGACTTCTCGTAAACCCGTCGATTTACCGTATTTTTAATCGCGCCACGTTGGAGAACCGTTACGTCTCTTTTAGTCCTAGATGTGGACACGAAAGATAGTTGAAATTCGTCGACTTGTTGGGTGAACTTTGTTGAAAGGAAACCGCAATAGAGGAACTTTCTGTGGTGCCTCTTCAACGAATTCTGTAAATAGAGAATTTCTAAAGAATTTTCTTTCAATGAATCTTTGATTTTTCGGGTTATAAATTAAAGGATAAGAGTTTCTTCTGTTACTGTTTCAGTAATTTTCTTATCACGGGATTCACGTAAATAACATTCGGTTGAATAACACGGAAGAGCAAGAGATCGGTATGAAATTTGCCACGGTCACGGGGCAGGATGATACGAAAATTGACGTTAACGACGATTAAATTGTCGCTGTCCGTGACATTTGAACGTATCTTCAAGTTTCCGTACATTTCTACCTTTTCAAGGGATTTCGTTGATAAAACATGGCGAGAGTCGCGATTATAGCTCGCGGGAAACAACTTTCGACGCTGAAGAAATCGCCGATTCACTTTTGCAATCGTTGAACGTACGATGGCCGCGCACAGCTGATCCAACCGAGCGCCGTGAAGCGGCTGTAATTTTCAATTTCCATCGTTCTCAAACGTCGATCCAACTCGCTTTATTATCGATCAATGACTCTCCTTTTCAGGGTCTCGGTTATTTGAATTAACGATTCCTTGCTAGAAATTTCTTCGCGGAAGTCGAACTCGTCAACGTCGCGTCGCGTCGAATCGTTCCATTTGACTTGTCAGTTCGTTACAATTATTTGATTATGTACTGTTTTACGATTCAAACGTTGTTTAGAGAATGATTTAATGCAAGAATGTACAGCGGCAGGTTACTTCTTAAAAGCACTGTTTAATTTAGATGCAATTTAGTTTGCATAATTAGTTTAATTTGCAAAGCAGGTGTGCTTTGAATTCAGCGTTTTCCACCGCGATTCAGAAATTTTCCAGCTGACTATCAACTCGTCGCTTTGCATATACTTTGCATAAACTTCCCCAGTCAGTTGGTCACCGAGAACTTGATAATTGACCGATTATCACCAGATTTTCTCGAACGAACCTGCTGCGAAATAAATGCGCGCAGTCTGGAGTAACGATCTTTCCTAAATATGTCGCAAGATTCTACAACGCGGATCACCCGTTACGTAATGCGGTCAAAGGAGCACACGTCTTGTTACAGGATCGTTGATCGTTGATCGTTGATCGACGCGACGGTACAAATTTCTCGCAGAAACCAGTGGCTCGTGCAATTGACGACAGGCCAATGGAACCGAGTAGATTTTTACGTAAATGCATTCCCATTAACGAATCATTTACTTGGCGATCGGTGGTACACCGCTAGCGGTTGATTAGCAGAACACCCATCAACGTTTTCCCAATCTAGCCTTCGTGTGCCCCGAGACATTCTTACGCAACCCGTTCCGTCTCTTCTACAGGTGTTTTCGTACATACCATCGGTTCTCGATGAAACACACCAACCGAAACCGTGACAGGTTACCTACTGTGCTATCTTTATTAGCTCTATCAGGCTGTCTGTCGAACAAACATAGTCGTCACGACTCCTGTCAATAGGAAAATATTTCACTTGATGTATGTATGTATGTATGTATGTATGTATGTATGTATATGCTTCTGTTCGACACGACTATTGTCAGGGTTTCTGAATTTATTTGGAGATGGTTCGATGAATTAGATTCATTGTTACTGTTTTAGCGATGGAAAGACTATTTGCCATCGATATTGTCTATCATTTGAACGCTGAAGATTTTTAACATTTACCATCGATATAAATTTAAAAATTGCATAGGATTAGAATAGAACATTTTTCTAACAGTTTCTCTTCATACTATCGTTTAATTGTGAGCATAACTCTTAAACATGTCTATTAATTAAACAGACGAATCGTTAAACATCATAGTTTATGCATACGCTATACGAACCAGGCACCAGCTGCTGTTATCACTACATTTGCAATATTTACACGATAGATTGACTACCGTACATGAGTCAGCTTAGATCACCGTAGATCCGTATCAAACTTGCTGAAAAATCAACGGCCGATCGTATATGTAGCACATGTGAGCATGAACTACGTGTATGCTCATGTAGCTCACCGCAAAACTTTCACTTCAAATACCTCGGTTTGGGTATATACAATTTCCAGTTGTTAATATAAATTTCTATACATGACGCATACGGTGCGTCGTTGATTGTATCGGATGAATAATGAAAGTTTAATCGGATAACTGATCTAGGATGCAGACGGTGAGTCATCGATTGTGTTGGATAGATAAAATAGGACATATGAAGAGGGTGCGTCCTCGATTACACTGGATAGGTAATGCGTATCGAAGAATCCTCAGAGATACATACCCTCATCGTCAAAAAAGATTGCTAGCATCCATTAATCCTCAGGGATATCCTTATCATGAAAAAAAAGATTGCTAGCATCCATTAGAATGACAATAGAAATGTACTCGATAAGTATATCAAACGTCATTAACATCAGATTGAAGGATGATGATGTTGATGAGAAGGAATAAACGTCGAGGACGAAGGAGACAGAGAAACACTCTGTACCCGTTGTCTGTCTATGCACAGTGTAGCTCGGTGATACGGTGAAAGCTGATATTTTGTAACACTCCTGCCATTCCGTTCCGTTCCGTTCCATTCCATTCCATTCCATTCCATGGTATTGCCCGGTGGTGCAGCCGTTCGCTCGCCTCTCGAGCAAGCCGCTCGTCTCGCGTAATCGAATGCGAGAACCCAGTGCCGGCAGCACAATGGTAGGCGCACCCAGAATACATTTTTCTCTTTCCTCGCGTCTTCTCGTTTCTCGTTTCTCGGTAGCTACGAATACCCTGCCTCCAGCTTGTTCGTACCCGGTTGGAAAACCATTGCTGGCGTGCCACACGATTAATATCCTCTATAGTGTTACACGCAGAAATGAATTAGTGCGGTATAATGAATTAGTTGTATCTTTGGTCCTTAATCACGCCCCGGCTACTATGTAATCTGTTCGGTTGGAAAGTGGTACAAGTAGAGCGCGGATACTGGATTAGGACACAGGCTATTTGTTACCTCTAGTTACGCTCTTTCAGCGAAAATAGATAAATCATCTTAAGTAACGTTAAATCTCTGGCACTAATTTCAGCAGAAATAGAAAGCGAGATTCAGAATTCTAGGTAGAATCTTTTCAAACATTTCTGTCATTTCTGTGATTTCTTTGGTTTCTGTGAAACGAAATAGTTTCGAGAAGGAACTTTTACAATTCCAGGAGCGACTGGGATCTTGGTCGCACAGTCCAGTTAGTCCACATCCAGAGAATTTTGATAAGTCTCCGTCAGACTGGATTTACATTGACGAATCACTTGCGGTTCGTTCAAATATTTTTTTGACGCTGTTTAACATTAACCGTGCTGTGATCGTATCGTCCATATTAATCACGTCTCAAAGTGCAACTAAGTATCTGAAAGATGGAGGAAACGTGTAACGATTCGCGGTAAATTTTTCATACGAAGAATTGTTTTCAATGTGACTGCCAATGAAGGAAAAAAACATTCTTCAACATCCACGTAGCTCAGAATAAATATTATCATTCGACTGATGTTATCTTTTGTCATGCTGCTACATCGAGTTCATATTCTCTATTCTCTATTGCAATCTTGATATTATAATCGAAAATTTCTCATTTTAAATATAATTATTGATTGCTAATTGGAATTCACCTTTATTAGCTGTTAACAATTAATGTAAAAAAAAGAAATCGACGCGTTTTTCCCGCGTGATCGACGAGCGGCAGTTTAGCACTCGAAAGTCGAATACCAATCAATCGTGCGAATGTCGCGTCGGGTCGTAACGACTAGAGTAGGTACACCTTTTAAATATTCACGATCAGTGTCGGAAAATGTGAGTAACCTTGACACGCAGCTCAGAGACTGCAATCTCTGTGGTAAGAAGCCTTCTGCACGCCATTCGCGTCTCACTTGGCGTTTTCTAGACAACTTGGGGACTATTTTCCGAATACTCCCCCAATTACCGATTTTAATCGATTTTATAAAATAATATCACATAGTCCTTCATTTGATTCTAAACACTCTTCATTCATATGTTTCTCAGTTCCATCATAAATAAACTTGGTATCGCCCACTCACACCTGGACTCGGTTATCCTTCGGACGTATTCCTTGAACACTCTCATTGAACGCGTGATTTCTTTTTTTCATTCCCAATGATCGTTTGCACAGTTCAATGTGTTCAAGTATCGTCATTTCGACAAAACCTTGAGACGACGCGGTTCACGCTTGCAGCAAACGCTTGTCATCGGTTGCTCGAGAGAGCGTATCCAACGATCTCGAGTGAAAGAGCGCGGATCGTTTCGATGCGAAAAAAACGGCATCATTTAGTCAGGCGGAAATTGCTTTTGAAATTTGACACAAAGCTCCGGCAAATAAACGCTGGTGAACCGAATCGACTTGGGAATTCGATTTGCTACGATCGCGTTGCTTAATCTAACCCAAAAGCGCACCACCACTTCCGGGTGGACGATTTATTGCGTTCCAATGCCTTACTTTAATTGCAACACGCGTAATTGATGGATATATCATATGTTGAACAAACTGTTTCCGGAATGATACTTAGAAATGCTCGTTCACTTGTATCGAGATATCGGATACTTATCGCGATCGTGGGAACCAAAGATTAGGATCAATTCTGGCTGAGATCATTGAACGTTTTCTCTGCAACGTGAGCCTGATACATGGAGATAAGTAGATTTAAATTATTATTTAATTCTGGAGTAGAATAATCATAATGATTCCTGAAATTTTAATAGGCGAGGGTAATTGCTCTGAACCTCCCCACTTTTTTTTTAACCCTTAAAGGTTATCATGAGTAAAATTTCAGCTCAACCTAATTTGATTCAATATTATTTAAACAATATTAATTAACAACTTCTAAATTGTCAGAAGTTATAATAATCGCCTTTAGGATTTGATTATTATCATTGTGTCTCAACAGAGACTGTTGTACTCGAAACCTGGATTCGTTCATTGGTTCATCGAATTCACAATTGACAAATTCTTTTTCGATACACCTTGCAATTAAAACAATTAACACGTACACGATTGCAGTGTAATGAGATCCTAAAAAAAAGCTGTCGCAGCGCACATATAGTACTATGAAGCATGAAGTACTTGGACAATACGATTGCATAATAACTTCTTCGAACAATTTGTTCATAACAATACCGGTAACGACGAAGAGAATAACAAAGTTGATTCACGAACACACTTAAAGTGTCACACTTTGTTAGAATCGGTTCGTTAAGTGATCTGTCACCGCGTGTGCAGACCTTGCCAAGAAGACAGAGGGCAATTAGCAGCATGCTAATTAATTCATCGAGGATCGAAATACGTAATTCAGTGTTCGTTTATTCATGGTGCACTCTCTTCGCGGTAATTTCATGATTTCTTCGATTTCTAGTTACGTAAACATAGAACAATTCGTGAATTTTTTTCAACGAAATTACCTGGTCGAGTCTAATAGTTGAAAAAAAAGATCTTACGGAGTTTTGTGAAACAGTTATTTGTACGGTGTAACCTGGCCACCATTAAGGCTAATAGTTACTGTTATAATGACAGACGAGTTGCAGCTTGCAACTTACGAGGTGGTACTTACGACTGTTACTTTTATAACCGCTATCCTTGACCAGAAGTTCCACATTTACATTCTGCAGTTCTCGATCAAACCATGTTCAACCGAAGAATCCGTAAACAATTTATTCCTCCCCCTCCTCCTCCTCCTCCTCCTCTTCAAGGCCCTGAAAAACGTTTGCAAAACGTGTTTTCTGTCTAACGTTGACTCTCTGTTCGAGAAAGATTCAATTTCCGTTGCTTTTATCTCGTTCGTGGAAATATTCATCCGAACGAATAAGCAGATAAATATTGGTCGATATTCTTGGCACATCGTTGTTTTATTATTAAACGTTTACTATGAAACGTTCATAATACTATATGTTTGGATATTATCCCGTGTCTTTCACCTATTAATCATTAATCAAGATATTATCAGTGGCTTATTAGTCCTTTATTATAAGTATCCATCTGTGGTAATAAAAAAAATTTTTTTTTTTACTTATTTCAATCATTTTTTATTGGAGAAATCCAGGCTCAAATAGGTCTCTATATTATTCCCAGTGACTCTTCAAAGATAGATAAATAAATTTCTAAAATCTAATGTATCATACTAGGCACGTCTATTTCTATCGTGGCCAACGATATCAGCAGGTAAGAACCTCTGACCGGTTCACGGAAGTGCGTCAGACAGTTTTTGAATTTATCATACAATATAATATGTTCCTGTTGTCGCGATGGACATTATCCACCGGAATTTTCGGTGCATACCGTGGTAAGCTCACGTTTTAGTTCGCGTTACCGGGGCCGACATCTGATATCCATCTTGGATCCTCGACACAATTCGGCGGCGGAACACGTCCTTCATTTCGTTTCATTTCACGTTCCACGCGGCAGAACGTCGCGTCGGCCACGAACAAGCAGGTTATAGGTAGTACATACTGCTGCGATACCCGCAGCCCGTATATGTATGTATGTGTAGGTACCCTGCTAACAATAAGATAAAGCCGTTTTCACGCTCCTTCGGTTTCGAACTTGCTCGATTCACCGTGGATCCTGGGTTTACGCCGACTGAATACGGGTCAAGGTTGAAAATCACTCTACTCCCTATTCGTTTTGGGACCGATTATTCAGGTATTTGTAATTGGACAAAAAATACAGTAAGGTATTCGAAAATGGAAGATGTAGCGATTTTTTTTAGGATGATTAAGGTATAATTTAATATTATACATATGTTAGTAGGTATGCTACCACGTAGTATGATCCCCGATGAACGATACTACAAAAAATTGCAATCGCATTTTGTGGTCAACTTATTTCTTATCAAAAGTGCGGATATGACATCCTATTTGCTGCTTATGGGAAAGATAACAGTGTAAACTACTGTATGGTTTTCTACTAAAGAGTAGATGTAAGTAAGTTCGAAACAGGTAATTGTAGGCAGACATTACATTCTCCCATTATAATCAAGAATGTCATCATTTGCATTCGTATTGTCTCTCTTGGACAGCAAACTAAAAGAAACTTACTTACAGAAAGCCGTCTTATAGATAGGTGCATTTCACAATTCTAATTTGATTGTAAGTTACCATCAGATCGGCAGTTATAGTAAGAACACTGTCACAATGCTGTTTTCATGCTAATTCAACACTGCACGCGCTTCGTACGTCCGGTTGAAACATTATTAAACATTTCGAAATGCATTTTCTTTCGTTTTTAATTTACGCAAGATTAAGATAGGATTAATAACATTTGTTCGGTATTATTGTAATTCAGCACCTTTTCTACGAGGATTATTTATATATTTGTGTTAAAATAATTTTTAAAGAAACTTTTCATTTCTGACAATGAGATACAGTGTCTTTAATCGCCAATGAGACATAAATTGGTAAACTTGTGTATCCGTAATATTTAGCAAACCGTCTGGATCATTTGAACGATCGATGACAGGTGATTTGTCAGACGACACCGCTTTCCGACTCGAGTCACGGTCGAAGTGAAATTGGCGTTGGGGACAACATTGCGACATGTGCATAAAAACCTACTTAAAGTTCGGTCTAGTTCGATACAGGTCAAGGTTGAAGCATCGCAAGAGAGCCACAGAAAATGATGGTCCGAGGCATCGCAAACGTCAAGTCGCAGTCTTTTCAGAAATCGCAACACAAAAGACACTCGCAACACGAAAGGTTCGAGGTCAGTCACCACGATGACCACTTATTTCTATAAAACATTTTAATGAATACAAACAGAACAAAAGACTTTTGGAATACTCTGTTTATTAATAGTATGAATCTTAAGAAATTTTAGATAATTACATAATTAATGGCAGAAGGGAGAAAATATTTCAATGTGTTTTACTATAGTAGATATACAATATCTGTTTTCATTGTGATAATCAAAGTGCCTGTACCTCCTGTACTAGTACAGGAGGGGCATAAACAAAAAGCACTAATTAAGCGAAAGTATAATACCTTAATTAATAAATTCCTCGAGTCACAAGATACATACATTAATAATTCGAGGATTCGTTTCCAGGATACAAGTACTTACGTATGAATGCATTGACCGTGTATCTCGAGGCAACCGTCGCGTCGCGTCGCGTCGCGTCGCGTCGGTGAAAGGAACAACGCTCTGAAAGCTTTATCTAAATCGTATCGTATCGCGAAACAATATAATTGTTGGCTCGAACGCGATCCATAGACAGGCTTAACACGATGGATATGAAATAATTATTGCACCGAGTAGACATATCTGTCCCCATTGTCGAGGTCTTTAACATTGCACAAACGTTGATGCTGAAACACAACAGCTGAAAACTTGGTCTCTGAGAATGTCCTTGCGTAGATAGGTCCCGCATCAGTGATTTTTGCATCGTTACTTGTTGCATAACGAGACGAGGTTGCGGGTGTGCAGTCTCTACTTGTACGTCTGAAGTGACGATCAACCGGTGTCATCTCCTTTACGCAATCGAATTATCTTTCCTCGTTTCCGATTATCGTCTAAAAGGTCACTTACCCGCGACATGCCTCCCGCATTATCCTTTCACGTCGATGGTATTCCGCGTTACGAATCTTCTTTTTTTTCTCAACTCGATGACTCTTCATGAATCGATGTCTTCATATTTCGTTGGACGACATTTCAAGGGCTAGCCTTGATGTTGCCTTAACATTATCGTCAGTCGCTAGGGTAAAATTACGTTTCATCCAGATTTGCGTCGTTCAGTCGATGGGGTAAAATTACGCTTCATCTAAATTGGCGTTATTCGGTTGCTAGGATAAAATTACGTTCAAACGGGTAAACTTCAGAGCCGTAGGGTGAGAGATTGACTACAAAATGCACGTGCATCCTCCGTAGTGATAAAAACAGCTGAGAGTTGCGAAATTTTTAGCCGATCTGATTTCATGTCGATGCAAGAAACAACGGTTGCATAAGCTTTATCGATACACGAGTTACCATTGAAATCGTTGCAAGAAACACGCTAATCCTGTTTCTTCGTCTGACCGACGCCGCGACGCCTCGACGCACGCCGCGACGCGACGATTTCTGTTCTTTGGACAAACATCAGTGTTTGTTTAATATCATCTAAATCATCAAAATCGTGTCCAATCATCCAAATCGTGTAAAAAGAAAAAAAGGAATGTATGGAAATCTGAAACGAAGGTAAATAAGAATGATCACGTTGCTAAAGTTACGAATCTTATGGTTCTACTTCCGGGGCGCGTTGTTTAAATATCGGTTGGCCAAACATGCGAGCTACGCTAGACATGCAACAGTTCTAGTCATAATTTAAAGGTTACGCGGTAACTGGGATAGTATCCCAAGACATTCTCCATTCTACTGTCACGTCTTGCTTTACGTTCAATTTATGCTATTCATAATCGGTGCATATCGGACGCGACGGTTGCGATAACTTCAAGTGGCCGTTCACTAAACGATCCAATAAAATGATACCTTATTTGCAATTGATAAGAATTGAACTCGTAAATTGATTTTTCGTGTAATATCTATCATTAAATGGGCATTAATTATACCGATCGCGTGAAGATTGAAATGATATACATATACATATTAAATAATGTTAGTAGATTGAGATTCCTTTTTTCTCGTTTTCGAATCGATTAAAAACGTGTTTGGTTCAATTCCAAATTCATCCAGCCTTATTAAAATATCAATTTTTTTACGACTTTGAATAATTTGTGCAAAACGATTGGAAGAGTTCTTTGTCATTTATTTCCATAATCAACATCGGACAGGTTGTAATGGAAACTCGTGTTATTGGACAACTAGTTTTTAGGTAATTTTAGTATCTTTTTTTATATTTTTTTTCTTTTCTTTTTTTCTTTTTTTCTTTTTTTTTTTTTTTTTTTTTTTTTTTTTGTTGGTTGTACAATACATCGTGATTTATGACGATAATTAATTATAAAACAACGTAGTAAAACCAACTGTACGATCAATCATGAATTCATTTAATATTTTGACACATTATTTTCGTCATTTCCAAAAAAAAAATTTCAACAGTAGTATCACTTCCTTTTTTTCTCACTACGTATGATTCTCTGAACGATATGCAAACAAGGGAGTATTATATGTATATTCAAATTAAGAAGTTCCAGGAACAATGAAATAAGCTTTCGAAGGAACTATTTATTATAGAATAAAACTAAAATAGTTCAAATACACATCAATACTCGTTCAAGGCAATTTAATAATACTCGTAGAGTTCGATGAAAAAGATTCGTGATAAAGAAAAGAAATCAAATTCTTTCGAAAAAGACAAACGTGTATTACCTATAAACTGTCGGTGATATCTAACAACGCGGCAATGTTCGATACAAGCGTCGATTCTACGATCGATACTGTCGTGCAACCGAGATAAATATCAACTTTGGTAACACAAGAAATGGTACTTATTAATGCGGTACCAAATCGCGGAAGTTGTAAGCGGGTTGTCGCAAGAACGAGCGATTGGACTGGTACAAAGTTTAAAAATTCGAATATTTCGTCGATTTCATACATTCAAAGAACCCGGCAAAACGCGCAACTATGCGGCACGAAATTTCAAATAATAGGAATATAAATTAGATTTCGTTGGGTTCATGATTAATACACAGAGCAGATATTCTTGTGTAATGATGTTAGCAGTAATATATGTATTTTAAGTAAAGCTTGCTTGTACTGAAAAGTAGGATGCGATAAACAAATGATGATTTGTATCCCAAAGAGGTTACACCATAAGAAACCTTGATGGTTTGTTGGAATATTCAAATGCTTCTCCATCAATGTCCTTCATTATGCCACAGGAAATACCTATATGTGTGTTTACATGAAATATTTTACTATACATTTAGAAGAAACTTTTATCTCTCGTTAGAAGCAGATTTTATCTAAAAGAATAACAATTTTTAATTTAATTTTGCGGATTAATAACTACACAAGTAAAAATGATGAAATTAAATTAAAGCATCAGAAGTTTTTTTAAACGTTTCTTGCCGTTTTAACGAATCACTTCTCCGAAGAAGTTCTCTAAGTTGATGGTTATCGGAACGAAAGAAATCAACTTTCCATGTTCACAAAAACACGTTGCCACGGCGCGGCGTGGCGCCGCGCGGCGCGGTGGAGGAGCATTATTAATTTATTCCAGTTCGACGGGTGTCTCGTTCGCGTGTGCATCCACTGTTTCATTGGTACCTTACGTTAGTCAGTCACCAGTCCTTGATACTTTACATAATTTTTTTATATGAAGCGTTTTTCGGCTCACGTAGCACCGCACACTGTCACCGTTATTTTTAACCGGTAGAGAACCGATTGCAGTCTAACTGGTATTATCAGGAGCACGATATTTCACAATCGGTATTTTTCCATAAAACCGTACAGCTATGGGAAAAAAAAAGTAACAGGACAGGTGAGGAAGAAGAACGATTATTCATTGCAAGTGGCAGACAGTCTGTCTGCCTCGTCTTCGAAACCGATAAATAAATAAATATCCATCGACGTTTCCTAATCGTCATAAATTATAAATCGTGACCGTCATTAGACACTTGACGTCCTTTTGTTCGACGCGACTGTTTAAATGACGCTATAAAATGACGCACATTAAAATCCGAATGGGTTTAACAACCTCCTGAATATCGTTGCTTTCTCTGAACAGATTATTATTCTCTTTCCTCTTACGATTAGAAACGTTGATTTATCTAATGTCTAATTAGACACATGAAATTGACAATCTGCGTGTTACGAAATTTATTTCTTCTTACGATTAGATGAAACGGAATTTGATGAAACGGAAGATTATTTTTATTACACTATTCGAAACGAAATTTTTTTTCATATTATTATTTTAAGAGCTTCTGGCAAATATTCTGAAAAATTTTTTTAAAATTATTCTATATTTTCATCATGCGTATTAACGAACATCTTTCACAGTCAATCGCCGAAAACGATAAAAGAAAATAACAATGTCTTCACTGGGAAAATACACAGTGGGTCGAAACTAAAAGTGCCAACGAATTGGGCAAATAGAGAAAAAAAGCGATTTGTTTTGAGAAAGAGTTAACGAAAATAGAGGAGTCATACCTATGTTAATAAGAGTTCTTCTTTTAATGAGAGGCCTGAAAAATAAGAGAAAGCAAGTATAGCTCGAGTACAAAATGTTTTGTAGATAAATTTTATTATCGGCTCACGAGGACTTTATATTATATGTTTCTGTGCCAATAAATTGGTGGTTTAAAAGTGAAAGTGTTTGCGGGCATAAAATCGTAGAAACCCGTTTCATTGTTTGAATACGCGGGTTCGGATCTAACATAATGTCCCTGAAATTTATTTATAACCATTACCAGCGTAAAACAAATAAATAGACAAAGCAGATTAATATTGGAATTGATTTGTACGAATTGTGCGACTATCTAATTAGCATACGCGAAGGGAGGTAAAAATTAAAAATCACTCAACTATAAATACACGGAACTCGTAAGCTTCGATGTTAGAAATGACACTTCAATGGCAGAATTTTTCTTCATCTAAAAATACACGTTTAAATTATGTCACTTGATAAAGTAAACATTCATTAAAATTCTATTACCATTCTAAAAGTTCTCGATGAATGTACTGCCTCTTTCAATTAGAATTTGATATTTTCATTTAATCGCAATCTGATCATTTTAATTAGAATCTGATCAACGATATCCTATAAAATATTCATCTGCACGTTCGTGGAATTCTTTATAAATAGACACCCAATATCATTCAGCTTGTCAAAGTCACGGATTATCGAGATAATGACGGCTGCTTGAGGTTTCAATAAAAATGATTTCCGGCCTCCTTGAGGCACGGCCATCGCTTGAGACGACCCAGAAAAACGTACCAAGGTAATGAAATTCCCATGATCGCGTTAATCACGCACGTACGTATGATTTTCATCGTGTCCCTGAAACAGAATGAAGACGAGGGACGAGTAATTCTTAAGATTGAAAATCGATGGAAAATTTCGTTTTCATAAGGTACCATTTCAAAATTTTTTAGTTCTAAATCCTGGCCAACCCTAGAAGGATCGCAATTACTCCACTTATTATACAGTAGTTTATTTCATGGTTTAATCGTCTCTTAATCCTTTTCCAACATCGCTAACCGAGTGCAACAAGGTGGAACCATTTTCGAAAAAAAAAGAAAAAAAAAAGAAAAAAAACTCTGAGAAGCAGAGGTCATCCAGAACATTTTCCACGCCCACGCAAAGTTGTTGTTCCTTCTACATTGTTCGCTCTTCTTTTTTTTTACTTAACGAGCAAAAGCACTTAGCAGCAAATACATACACAGTAGAAATTAATTGACCCCGATACTGTACTCGAACGTATTGAAAGCGAAACACTCATGCGTATCAATAGATACCAGAAAGAGAATATCACCTATGCCACTGTCCTCGAGGATGACCATGGGATTCTAAACGATTGTCGTGACCGCGTCTGGGCTGACAAGTGAGAGAAAGTCGAGTACGTTAACACCGTATGAACCATATCACCTTGTTCCAAGTAACTTGCATACGAGAACCGTGCAAAATTTACGTTTAAGTAATTAAAATAATAAAAAGCTTGAACGTTTTAAAACGCAAACATCATATAGGTATGTAAAATAATCGTTTCTCAAACATTTCTCTTAAACGACAAATTAAACGACAACATTTGTCCAGCTGAATAAACAGAAAATATGTAAATGATTCATTTATCAATGGCCTGCTGAAAAAGCGATTTAATTGCAAGGTACAGTGACATTAACGATAAGAGAAAATCGTAGCCGCAGTCACGATCTCTCTTGTCGTCGGTCGATTCGTCTCGATCGAACTTCTAACCGGAAGGAACGGTTTCTCGTTACTTCCTTCTAGACACGAGCAATCAGACTGCGAGGAAAGTGATCAGACGAGCTGTACACGAGCAATCGGTTTTACTTGATTCAGTCTTTTTGCTCCTTCCTGGCGGACAAGTCTGCAATCCATACTTCTAACAGAAAGAAATTTCATTTTCATAGCTGTACTAATTATTTATAATAGAAAAATGAGTTTGGAAGTTTTCTACAATGATTATTTTATTCAGGAAAGCTAGCGTAATTCGCGATAAAATTTCACCGAATCATTTTTTCGACAAACTTCTAAATAGCTAATCGCCTTAACGTTTCGACGCAATCACTTTCCATCGCTTCCTGCTATTGAATCTTATTTAAGACGAAAAGAAAGTAAACCGACGCTTTATACATGGCGTAATGATCTTTAATTCATTGCTAACTATACTCGGATAGAGTTTGATACACGAGACGAGAGATTACTTTTCGCAATCGACTTGCTTCGATCCGTCTCTTTCTCACTTGGTGATTAAAAAGAGAGGATGGAACTCGTTGCCCTTTACTTCGGTTCATCTTCGAAGACATGGTAACTATGTAGCTGCCGGCATTTACAATATGTAATTAGCGTTACGATGTATAATGACGGTAAATGAAAGAAACGTGTTTTTCTTTCTGTTAAAAAAAAGAAGTTTCTAAAAAGATGCTTATGAAAGTAACTCACTTGATTGAGGGAATGTTAAGAATTCAAAATTTTAGAATTTCAAAACTTGAGATTTCGAAAATTATCAAATTTCTACATTTCTGAGGGACCTGATTCAAGTTATGCCAATGTACAGGGTGTAAAAAAATTAATTGTCATGGCTTCAGGGGGTGAATCTACACCCCCTTGCCGGAAAATTGTACAGGTATCTAAATTTTATATATTCGTCGAATGTAATTTTTTTCACAAAATATGTTAATAGTCAAATTCAGATTTTTTTTCTTTCTTTCTTTCTTTCTTTTTTTTTTTTTTTTTTTGTTTTACCATAAATTGCGTCAGAATCTTCTGCGGTTTCAAATGATTCTTTAGGAATCTCCTGTTGCCAGCAATAAAGACGTTCCATTTTAATTCGTTGTTCGATTGACCATGAAAGTAGAAGAATTGAAATTCATCGAACAGCATTTATGTTAATTAGATCGTGGATGTGTTTCGAGGCCTATGAGAATCGGTCTCACGTATTTCGAATTCACAGCGTTTGCAAAAGAACAGCTTCTTCGTTTCATTTTTTTATTTCCTTTCTTGGAGTTTGTCTGATATGCATACGTTGAAAGACCACGATATTTATCGATCTAGGCGTGGCTTAATGATCACGATGCTTTGAGACGCGAATTGTCACCGAATTCTTACACGTGACATTCTGATGTTCGATCTTTGCAACGAGACAATTTTGTTACGTGATTGAAATTTTGCATGACCTGTACTTTGTACGTGATGAGAATAGAAATTCGAAAATTATCATTCGGTATAATTTACCTATTATTATAATGATATGTTGGTCCCTCAACATATAATATAAAAATAAAAAATTAAAAGGGCGACCCACTAGTTGAAAAATATTGAAAATATATCACTTTTTTTAATTTAGAAAATTAAAAAAGAAATGATTTAATTTCATTTCAGACTTCAAAGTAAAAATACTTTGTCCACCTTGTGTGAATTTTTTAATTTTTTAAACTTCAATCTAAATTTTTTGGAAAACAAATAATTCATACATGAAAATATCCAGAAATTTATAAAATGTTGTACAGATTCCTAATCTACAAAGATGAATTGACTTTTGCAAGGTATTGTAAATTTCAGTCACACGGTACTATTATACATAAATACATACGAGTGAAAGAGAGCTTTGTTTTGTGAAGGTCGAACTTATTACTCTGTATGGAAACCTTGCTTCCTATTAGAACAATGGTCGCTTTACTTTTGTCACTTCCCATGGATTTCTCCCCATACGATTTACTAATTTTCACTTCCATACGAAAACAGGGATATCCATGGGGTGTAGTGAACTGGTTCGTGAATCTGGAACGGTAAAAGTGATCGAGGGCGAAAATCGCGCAGAAAGTGGGTCGTTTGTGATGAGAATCGATGTCATTGACGAAAGAAACTCGTTTGTCGATTAAAACGATCGAATCTTTCATTTTTGACGAGCCCACGTTCTACTGTTTTTCACGTTGTAACCTGTTAAAGTGATATCAACGAGTTTTGGAAATTTTTTAACAATTTTAATTCAATTTTGTTTTTCTATTTCTTATATTTCCAGCTTGGAGAATAAATTCAATGTTCTCCTATTTCCTGACACTGAAAATAACATTACTTTCTCTCTGCTTAAAGTTAAGTAATGAGTTAGCAAAAACGATAGAATCAAAACCCTACCTTTCCATTCATATTTTTACAGTATATTAATTGACATTCGACCAGTTATACGAAACGCGAGTTCATATAGAAAAGAAAAGTCCGATAGATTGCAATTTAAGTCACTGAAATGAACGGGACAGTAAGTAACAATCGTTTCTCCTTGGATGTTATGCAACAGTCGCGAGAGCAAGACTACCGAGAGCAAATAGAAAGTTGAATACCAGTAAACAGACCATCATTCATCATTATCGTTCCCTTAACATTAGAATGTACCTACACCTCGTCTTTTCATCATTATTATATTTTGATATAATTTAAAAGGATAAAATATTTTTTAGAATTTCGCCTCGTTATGCTAACTTGATAAAATTAATTAATAATATTAAAAGGATTATCGTACGGGTAGACATTCGGTAATTGGTAAGCAGAATTGTGCTTTTGGAATGTCAAGAAAGGTTTTCAACCACATACATACATACATATGTAGCTTGTACGATTCAATGTAAATGGAATTTCCGGTTATTGTAATGACCCGGCAAGCAAGTGAAGCAATTTTTCTTCAGCACGAGTAGCAAAGAAAACGACCAGATACGAGAGCCCATTAATTAATTCATGGTGGAATTTTAATTTACAACCACGTATTTTCCATATGTGTACCGATATAGTTTCGATATTTTACGATATCTTAACATAAGTGCACTGTTCATTTCTTGTAAAATATAACCAACGTTTAATTACTATAGCAAAATAGGTTTCTTTCTCTTGGAGAATTACTTGTTTGAAAGCAATGTCATTAATATTATTTGATTGATTGAGGGACAATATTCCATGCGGTACTTGTTGCGCCCTCCAAAATGATCGTCATTTTTCCTGTCGATATGTGACATTGACAATTGCAAGTTCCTTTCGTTTTCGAGCGGTTTAGCCGTTTTAACGATGCAACGCTCGAAAGTTTTCGTTTTGACGCGAGACGTGGGCGTTAATTCGATGCGATTCAACTTTCCTTCCGGGATCGTCGCCTGTCCTGGCCAGTTGTCCGCGTTCGACACATCCTCTTCGTTGTTTCCTCTCCGTCAACCCTAGTACCAAGCATGCACGAATTCATGGTGCAGGTTAGTTTCATGGAATGTTCTTCTTTGTCTTTTTTTTTCTTCTTTTTTTTTGTGGTGTGTTGCACACCAACCACGGTGCAAATTATGTAACCCGTTGGATTTCTTCAGCTCATGACTTCGTGTAATTACATTTCCAACATTAGAGATATCAGTTTCTGGCCAACGAGCTAATTGTTCCAGCTCGGTCAACCACCTCGTTAACAACAATGTTTCGTTAAACCATATTCACTACTGTACTCTACCTTTTTGTTAATTAGGATATTTCTTAGGTAGGAACTTGATTATAAAGGATAGAAATTAAATTTACGAAATAGTTCAGATTGAGTATTTCTTAAATTTAATTAAACTTGCTAAGTCCGTTGAAAAGTTTTATCGTTTTATGTGTAAAACTCAAGATACATATAGCCCTGCCCAATTGCGTAACACGCCCTGTTTAATTAATTTACTTTTAAGGGAAAGTTTAAATTTGGATGCTAGTTACCGGTACATTTTCCTTAATTGAGCTCCAAGTTGCTCTCCTTTTTTTTTCAAGAAGTGTTTTCACCACATCAATTTCTAACAGTTTAACAAAGTAGCTTGCAATTAACAATAATACATGTTTAGTATTGTTTAATCCTCATCCTTTTGTTATTTTTCATGTCTCATTATTACGAAACCTTGTCAATCATTTTTCGTAAAAGCAACTTTTGTTGTTCGATGATTTACAACCATCACTACCACATTCCTTCACAAGTGTGTGGTAATTTAACAGTTTATGTATTCATTAATTCATGACCAATTTCCTACAACTTTACATGTTAATGATTTTTATATTTTAAAGACCTGCAACAAACATCGATTAAACTTGTTAATCCTTGGATACCTTTTTCGTATCCACGGATAATTCGTAATTACTTAATTTATGGTTTTCTTATCCATGGAATCATCAATTCTTTGGGTCAGCTATAGGAATGATTGGGATGCAGAGACCAGGATTTTCTCTAGGAAAGCTTGATTGGATCACGAGTGTACACTAAATTACAGCGTTGAATTTGATAATTGATATTAATTTTTTCTTCTTTCTTTGATGTTTCAGCGATGTGACGCAGCCCATCAGGAATATTTTCACGCAAAATGATTCGTGCCCTTGTCCTTCTGTGCATGGCCATTCTACCTCTCGTACGATGCCACAAGGTAAGATCCCATCAAGAAGCGCGATCAGAAGCAGCAAGGACAAAAATAAACTTCCTTAAAAATAAAGTAGCCGAGTAACGTGATCGTTGTACATACATACGTGGCGTTGACTCGAAATGACTGGACACACGCGGAATCAGACGACCAATTAATCGTTAATTGACCGCTTATTACGAGGTAAATTCACGCTGCCGTAAACATTAGGACTTCCGCTGTTAACGTTACTTACTTTACCGGCAAAAGGATGATATTATTACGTGGACAACAGGAAAGATACGATCTAAACTTTTACAACGATATTATAGCGGCGTTTGATATTTCGGTAAAAAAAAAAATTGAATTTTTTGTATGTTTAATATTCATAAGAGCAGGTGTTCGATGACTGATCGTGAATATGAAATTACGGTATATTTTTAGGAGTAGGTATCAGCCATTTAAAAATGACCGAGGAAGGAGGAAATTATTTTCAGTATTTTTCTAGTTAATCTTGAAAACAACGTAAAAGAGAATAGAAAACTTTAGCGTGAGAATATTTAAAGTTACAAAGCAGATATTGCGATTAGGTTGCACAAGATATTCCTTAGTTTTGACAGAGATTGATTTTATCGAACCGTTACACTAAGCTTTATCGTTCCATTAACACTTGGCTGGGAGTAATCAGAAGTAGCTTGGTGCAACACATTTCCATAAACCTTTCTCCGTAAAAAATCATTCTCCCTGAGCAATGCATCGTATTTAGACACGGTTCACTTAAAAAGGCCAACAAATTGCTAAATATATTTACATAGAAATCAGCTACTTGAACCGTCGCGCGTCGTTCATTTATTACCAGCCTAACAACGGGAGTAAAGATAAACTGCCTCGTAAATCATAATTTGCAATACATTAACAGTTCGAATTCTTTGAAATTGACGAAATCGAACGTAATAAAAGATGATTTTATAAACTTCATAAAATGATAACAATAATTTCCCATAATCATAAGTATACATACTATAATACTCTGTGTAATACATATTAAAATTAGCATTTATTGCTGATTAATATCAGGTGCTAATCATGATTCGAGAACCGCTAATTTTTTTACTAGGAATAGTAAAA
Organism: Osmia bicornis bicornis; assembly: GCF_907164935.1. Taxonomy (NCBI): domain Eukaryota; kingdom Metazoa; phylum Arthropoda; class Insecta; order Hymenoptera; family Megachilidae; genus Osmia; species Osmia bicornis. Next base: position 364,945 of record NC_060221.1, on the reverse strand, counting down.
CTAGGGAATTCACAAATACAAATCTATTAATAAATCTCGTTTACATATGAAAGGGAACATAGAATTACAAGAGCCATAAATGTCATGAAATGTACGTCCGTCAAAGTGTTAATATACGAGATACTAATCCCATCATTATACATATATGTAATAGGATTTTGCATCATTCTTCTTGGGAAACATCTTCAAGTTTACTTTGGTTATCTACATATTTCTTTAGAACCTGATCAGAAACAAATATCCTTAGTATTTCTATCATTTTGTTCACCCTCCAGCCTCAACTTCCGATCATCGTTAGATTAGCTCGATCTCGCCTTTCAAAAACACTTTTGCAATAATAAGAAGGATCAGGAGTGAAACGTGTTCGATTTATCTGATATCTTAGGATTTCGCAGCTGTGCTTGCCATTCAAAAGGAAAACTCTGTGCCGAGTTACATATGTTAGGTTCATGGCACGCATACAATTAGGAACGGGGGACAATTTTTTGTTTCATTAAGTAAATCCGGTTCTTTAACTGCCTCGCGAATTGCATTGCTCCGTTTTCTGATCGCACAAGGGCTACTCGGAGCTGTGGAACTGTCTGTATACATATCGTATCTATCGAAACAAATTGAATTCAGCTGCGAGACGTTAAATTATTAACAAATGTTTTTCCTTGAAACAATTTCCATTTTTTTACAATTCGAATTCTCTATTTTTCTGTCGTAGACTGTAGTTTAATTTACATTAATCTCCAGCTATATACGGAACTAAAACGTGTAAGTAACTTGCAATTAGATTAAACAATCGTGGCGCATTCAGTTTGTGCATTCAAAGAGACAAAGAGTACAATTAGGACACCGGTACACGCGATCGAATTTCCTAACGTAATGAGTGAAAGTGATCGACCTTAGGAGTTCTAAGGCAGCGCGATAGTTAATTGCAGTGCGATTTCTGTGGCACGGTACGTGCTCTTAAATGGTAGAAGCAGACCTTGGACCGCGATTGGAAAAACTTCAAATACATAGGGATCGATCGCCAGTCGACCCTGTTCGAATTCTATCGTACGTGCTTCGGCAACTGTTGATCGTTGTGTCTTGTAATCATTACCAATTAACCGTGCACTTGGTACCGGGGAAACAATAAAATTGCTTTCGTTTACTTCTACCGATTAGGTGTCTGTTGTTATTATTATAATTAATATATTAATTCAGACCATATCGAGACAAGTTTGACTCGTGATATAACATATATGTACATACTCGGGTATATCGGGTGAATGGAAACAAAATTTGAAAAATTCATCAAGATTTTTTTCAATCTAACTGTAATTTCTTGTTTGTTTCAGATCCACGAACACATGACAAGGGAAGAGATGTTATCAGTGTTTCACACGGGACACGAATCTGGTAATCACAGTGAAAAATTAACAGTCCTGCTTTTAATTTAAACTCAATTCTCATTCACTGCACATACATGGCCTTGCGTGATACTTTTGCAACGATTGAAGCTCGCTAAATTAAATTTCCTCATTGCTGCATGTTTCGTTCAATATTAACGTAAATTCTGCAATCTACTGTTTGCTTTCACCGTGATTGTTTAACTTCTATTATGTTTCAAGGATACCAAGACTTGTTAACAACTGCATGATTTTTCATTAAATTTGTTTATTTTCTAAATGTTCCAACCATTTAAAAGCAGAATTTAAACAACAGATTTAATTTAAAATATTCGCTTCTAAATGGTTATATTTATTACCTAAAGGCTTTTTACATAAATCTGACGGTTGCTTCTAAGCAATGCTAAAATTACAAAATGCTTAGCTGATTCATTAGCAAGGAAAGTCGTCGAAAGACGCTAATGAATCTCACTGAAGGTAGACCACGTTTCAAATTCCAGTACCAGCGTACGAAGTTGTTCCTGTGTTACATTCGGTGCACAAAAGGAGTATACAAGAAAAACCGGAGATACATTTGAAGGCCTTTGGGAAGGACATCAGTCTGTCGCTGAAACCCACGGAAGGGTTGTTCGCAGCGAACCATTTGCCCATGTGGACCGTCACGAAGAATGCGTCGCAACCTGATGGCCTCCGGTACGAGAAGGTGACGGATGTAAGTTTTTATCAAGCACCATCAAAAATATTTCTTTTTAATCAGTCTACCTTTTGAGCAGCTCAAGTGCAGCTCAAGTGCAGCAAGAAATTAAGGGAAAGTCTGCAGAAGGCTATATGTAATCCGAAACCCGACTTTGCAGAGGGCTTCGTTTATTAAGCCTTCCATTTATTATGTTAAAAAATATTCAATGAATTCAAATTTATTACCGTTTCACTTTATTTTAAGAATCCTTACAAATGTCATTCTTGTACTTTCGCCATTCTACGGAATATTTTGCTCGATATGAAGTATCACAGCAAAGAACGAGTGTGTGTGTGTGTGTGTGTGTGTGTGTATGATCTTTAGCCAGACTTATGGAAGTTGTTATACCTTTAAATGGATATAATCGCATAAAATCTGCTATACATGGCGCTAGCACGGTGCTATCACTTTGTAATTGTTCTTCCCGTTTCAGGCTGACATAGGTATCGGTGACATCTATCAAGACACGACGAACATGGCGTCTATTTTGCTGCACCAGGACGCAAATGGGAAAGTGCTCGTTGTAAGAAGCCATTCTTTCTTAATGTTCATTTCGACATTCCCACTGTGATTGCGACTCGTCTCTTTCGTCAACGCTCGCGACTTACTTATAATTATCGCAACATCGCGATTTGCATTAGGCAACTAATTATCTGGACCTTGATTCCAATGCTGCTTGTAACAGAAAATCAAGGATATTAATCGTTTTGTCAATCAAGATAGAATTCACTTCCTAGAATTTTTAATAATTTTTTTGCACACTTTGTATTCAGTCATCCAATGCGGACGGGTTAACGAAATTCATCCTTTGTGTCCATTGATTGATATTACGTAAATCGGTGAAACTATCGCTCTTAAAAGGATTTCTGTTACGCAGAACTAACGATCGCATTGACGAAACTCGAGGAGCATCTATGTAGTAGGTATTGAAAGATTGCGTGCTGGGGATAATTTTACGGTTGAATAACAGTCGACACTTTTCTTTAGCTGAAAAAGTTTCATTTCAGGGAAACGAATGATTCATTCCTATTTTTAAAAAGAAAATTGGATTTTTTAAAACTATCGTACTAAATAGTCTCACAATCAGACGTACGTAACATCAATATCAAATATCAATGCGGAACTTTCTTGCAGTTCGAATAGAATTTAAGAAAAGAATGCCGATGTACGAAGGAAAGTTGTTGAAATGACGTCTCTTCGATAGTTTTGACATTTCCATTCGAAGCCGGCGCACTCGCGCAAAGTGCATTCGAAAGATATTGCAGGCGGAGGCGAGGGTGGGAAAAAAGGCAATAAAATTCCCCATATCGGTTCCACCTTCCTTAGGCTGCTGTTCTCGATGATTGCACATTCAACCAACCGAGACTCAATTTCACTTGGATAGGTTCGATCTCTCATGATGAAGTCATAAAGAACGTAAATCCGAGCCATTGCAAGAGGATAATATCCAGCTGTTGAGCCGAGGAGTTGCTTAAAATCCGTTGACAGAAGTATAAATTACCGGTGAAAGGACATTTGCATTTGTACGTTGAGTTACTGATCGAGGAGAATGATAAAAGTTTAGAGCTTCGAAATTCATATTCAAACAATTTTGTTCTTCAAACTGTAAGCTTCGGGGATGCCTACGAGGAAGGACGAGAACCTAGGATTTATGATTTTATTTTGTAATTTTTTGCAAATTACTCGAGCGAACAAAGATAATTACACGTTCACCGTTGTAGATAATTGAGAATGATTGTAAGTTTAATAATATCTAAAAAGCTATGTTTATAGTTGTTAGATAAACGATTAGATTGGTGAACTAATCGTAATTGCTGATGGCTATTTAATGATCAAAGAACAGGAAGTAACGATGGATGAACAATAGCATAAAAAAAAGAATTAGAATCGGGTATTTGATCATTATATTTGATCATTATAAAGAAACGTTTGAATTTTTGATCGGGGTAACAATTAAGAATATGATTTTTTAAATGATAGATCATTGAATTTCTTTTCTGAACACTGGTTGGTTACATAATGCCGTAAAAGCGTTGTTCTATGCGACCCCGTATGCCCTGACCTTTCGCTTTCACTCTCCCTCCATCGATCTGACCAATGCACCTCTCTCGAACTGCAAATCGAACAGTCCGATCGTGCTCGAATCTGTAATATCGCTGATCGAACGATTTAACCAACTTAAATTACACGAGTAGTTTTCCATCGTAGAACCTGTACATTGATCGTGAGTATAAAGCTACTCACGTCTTGGTAATTATGCTCCTTAAGGTACGTTCCACCGAAGGGACGTTAAGGAACTTTTTATCATATTAGCAATTACTGGTAGAAACAAGCAACTTAAGCCAATCAATAGGTACAATTTGTCTTCATCAAAAAAAATTAGTCTCGGTTTAATTATAGGAGTCACTTTTTCTTTTCAAATTTTATTACATCTACCGGATAGATAGATTTTGGAAATAAAATGAACGTTTATAATAAAATTATCCCCAGTTTGACGAACAAATAACTTAACATTAAATAAAAGGCCCTGTTTTCTTCAAATAATTCACAAACTAATGAGAAAAACCTGATTTCGTGCAGGATGGCAACATTGGTTCAGAACTGGTGATTCGGCCACTGCCAGACCGTGTATTAAATGAATTAGTAAGTAAGAATACAAGTTTTAACGATGCCGAATTACTGCCAAATGTAACGAGAAGAAAAGAGAACTTGAAGAGGACGAGTCATCATATCGTCTTCAAAAAAATGACGCGAAAATCAAACGGCGATCAATACAGCGACTTTAGTAAGTTTATTCAGCTGGATTCTCAGATTCATTGGACGGTGAAATCGTGTAGAGATCGATTGCTGGTAATTACCTAATCATCAATTTCAGCGCTGATGGAACCCGACCATTTGGCCAAGAAATACAGATCGAAGCGCTCGGTCGGTGATAGAAGAAAGAGGGAAGCACCATACGTGATCTATCCGGAAATCCTTTGTATCGTGGACTATGATGGATACAGGTGAGATAAATGATTTTAATGACATAGAATTTTATTTAAAATATAAAATAATTATATACTGAATAATATGTACTGTGTATTTATAACGTGTATTTATAACTGACTATACGTGGACTTTCCTACTGTGGTAGTCGACACGTTATACTGTCCCCTATGTCACGATTAATAAATAATGCAAATTTCATTTAAAAAACATTTCATAAATAATTTAAGACTGGTTCCTGGTTCACATAATTCGAAATTCTGAGGATCCTTTATTTGGTCTTAATGCTAAATCAAGGAATATCTTTTTCTGCTTAATTAAATAATAATTATTATTGTTTCAAGCAAATCGTACCAGGTATGATGGATAGAGGTGAGACAGGTGATTTAGTTAGAGTTATTATAAACAATATAATTAATCATTTCATTTGATAAAAAGATTATTTAATATACTCTGTACCACTTGTGCACTTGAAAATCGATGACTTGTATTTGAAATTAGGGGAAAAAGTAATAAAAAATTTACACATATTTTTTTGGAATATAAAGTAATTTTCCTTCGTGACTGCATACCTAACACTTTGCATCTCTATTTCAAATACTATTTATTACTCACATTAATCTATGAGAAATACGTAATTACAAACATTTCACGCATCTCCGACATGTCTCGTTTAATCTCATAATTACAATCGTTTAGTGAATACTTGTTATCAGGAAAAAACACTAGATTCTTATAGTGTTTACAGATTTCATTCAACGCACGTAACAATAATAATAATACAAAAAATTTCTAGAACAGATTGAATAACTATCGTAAATGTCGCTTTCACTTTTACCTAATACGAAAGGTCAAAATATTATCTTCATAAATGTCACGATGTACCGAAATAACCACGTCTAATATGATTTATCAAAAAAAAAGTTAAATTTTAATTAATTTAATTATTGACGATTGATAAATTATATATTTTTATGAAGTAACCGACACGTTATCGACAATTATCTCTCACTCCACCTAGAATTTATTCTAATAAAAAAGCGAGTGCAAAAATTAACAGATTACTGTGTTTCTTTCTTTCTTTCTAGATTGCACGGAGGTGACAATGTACAGATAAAAAGGTATTTCGTGTCCTTCTGGAACGGGGTAGATTTAAGGTACAAGTTGTTGAAGGGTCCGAAAATTCGCATCAGCATCGCGGGAATAATTATCTCAAGGGTGAAGTACACTTAACGACACCAACTTTCTCTAATCCTTTTCTCTGAGGACTTGGAAAAGCCTAGCATTTTGCAAAGTAACCTTTGCCTTTTTATGCCAACTTTCAGGGAAGAGATGCAACACCGTACTTGGAAAGAAATCGCGTTGGAAGAGACGCGATCGATTCAGCGGCTGCGCTGACAGATATGGGCAAATACCTTTTCCGGGAGAGAAGACTTCCGGTCTACGACATTGCGGTCGCCGTTACAAAGTAAGAGTGTTCATTTCATTATATGTATATAGAAATAAGTTTGTGACGTGCAAAACTTTTATGAATTCCTTTCGATTTCACTGAAATTCATTCAAGCAAACCAGTTTTGAGCTAGGTATTAATGAAACGATGAGACAGCAACTATTAGCTTGAAATTGTGCCAACATTAACCCTGTATGCACTGATGCACATCATTACCTTTTTGATTGATGTGTACCGTAACAAGTTAATTATAGAGCGATGTTCCACGAAAAAAATTACTTTTCATGTTCTAATTAATATGTAGTTTTCGGTATAGAGGGTTAAATAAAAAAAAAAAAGCACGGATTTCGATCGCCTTTCAGAAAATGTCCGAGTTCAATGGCCCCCAATATACCTATTACGTTAATATCGTCCACAGCAGTCTGATGATTTCATACTGTTTGATTTTTATTTCACGAAACAGGTATGATATGTGCCGTCGTAGGAAAGGCGGCCGCTGCACTAAGGGAACAGCCGGTATGGTTTATTACATAGCGATCACGCTTTTTATTTTATATCAACTTGTCTTTGTTTTTTTTTCATTCTCTCTTTTTCTTTGCCTTTTGTACAGTATTTACACGTAGCTTGAACGTAGTGTCGGTTTTAACGGTGCAGTGAACGGCCTGTATCGAGGGGTATGGTTTGCGTTCATGGGGGTGAACAGTTCCTTTCTCGTAGAAGACCTATCTAATGAAAATTTATTAATTAACTAACATGGTAGAAAGAAGGATATAGGATGACAAAAAATAAAAAATATTAAGTACCAGCAGCTATACACCAGTTTAGTATAATAAAAAAAGGGGCTTATTAAGAAGGAAACACTACCCTGAAGATCTTAATATGAATTGTTCTTTTTTTTCCTCACATATACACTCTTATTTAATCATTTTTATAATTTGTCAATCATTTTGAGGCCTCCGGAGTGGCTTTCCTTCTTAAATACCACGCATATCCATTTTCACAGAGAAACGATGTTAAATTGAGCCGAACTTAAACAGGTAACGGTACACTAATTTACGAACAATAACACATAGACTATTTTTTTATTTTTTCATTGAATAGACAATTTTCAAATGTCGTGTGAATAATTAAATGAGAGGAATTTTATAAAGAATCAAAAGTACAAAGAACGACCCAAAATGCCAAAGTACTAACATTCAATTCTTCAAACCAACTGTACATAATTTTCCTCCATGGAAAATGAAAGATTACTTCCTTCGAGTTACACAGGCATCCCATTCAATATCTTAACATACGTAATTTTTTTGTTTTTCTTCGACAGAACTTAGCGAAGACGATTTAAAAAAATTGCGTTACTGCGATGCGAATCGGCGGCAATCAGCTATAATTACTCGTACCTAATCGTAAGACGCAACACTTGCTAATTGGCAATTATTTACACGCGTGCTACTCGTAGTGTGTTTGCTTTATCGTAATTCCACACCAGCACCTTATACATGTCACGTTTCTCGAAGCTACACAACGAGAAGACATTCGACACGGTGTTTACTTGTTATCAGACCACCTTTGAGAATCGATAACAATAATAGTCAGGATATTTTTCCAGACATCTCAAGTACGATGGATTTTTTTACAAGACGTCAATGCACGATAATTGTTATGAAATTTATTCCACGTTTTATTTTTATGGGATCGATTTGGTGCGTTAAAGTGATAAATAAAAGTTCATACTTGATGCTGAAATTGACCCAATTTCTATAACATTGTGTTCGTAACACAAACAACGGACCTCTAAGATAAGCGATAATTAAAATTTAATGTCTAATTTTAATCAAAATATTTTTTTTATTCTACAATTGCAAAGTGGATGCCTCTCTATTGACTTTTTTTTAAATTATTATTATTATTATTATTTTAATGTGAATGATCGATCCTGTATAAGTGTCTCCCATTTCTATCCGTATCCTGTATTAATAGGAAGAATTAATTAGACACATACGAACGGCACATTTCCAAGGATTGTCCCGTGACGTGGCTAAAAATCAAGACAGATAATGAATCCACATGATAAAGAGGAAATTTTGTTGTTGCATTGCAGATTAGATATGTGCAGGAGGCAATACGCGAATGACGTGTGCAATAGAGGAACAGCAGGTACGTTTCTCGGGTTTAAACGAAAGAGAACACAAGATTGACGAACAAGAAAATTGTTTTTCAAATCTTATATGTGTGCACTTGCTCTGCGAACGTTTGTTTTTATTTTTCTCAATTCTTAAACTTCTTTCGCTGCAACTCCGCGGAAAAATTTTGAAGTATCTTTTATGCAAATCAGATCCTCTGGACTTTTATCGCCTGAATTCTGATTTTCTTTATACACTTGGAGATTTTAGAATGTAAGTCGTGTTCTTTCGCCGATTTTTATTTAAAATTTGAATATTTTATACAATTGGAGGCGGTCCAAGAAAAATTTTTCTTTAATTAATAAAGAAATTTTCGAGTAATGTTGCAAGCGACTGGAAATACTCGAGTACCTAAATTTACTGAACTATTTAAAAAATAATAAATAACCAAATACCCTGCAAACTGAAAATTAATTTAATTAACAATTCGATCGAAATTCGAATGCTTCGAGGAAATCATTGATTTAACCATCCGAGGGATGTTTCAATGGTATAAAAAATAATCAAGTATCTACCCTCTAAACAGAGCTAAAATTCAAATTAATGTAATTAACCACGGTACATTGCTAGTTATTTTCAAATTATTTCCTAATTAATTTCGAATCCTTTTTCAATGGAATTATCTAGTAAAGTGTAAAGAGAACACAGCTTACACCTAAAAACCGAGAAACAGTATAGAAATATAATTCATACTTTATTCGATCTCGCGTTTCCGTTGCTTCAATCTCTGTTTATTCTTCTTTACCAGCTTAAAACGGATTCTTCGCTCTTTGTTTGAGATTCACCGTCACGAGAAATGGGCTGAACGAAAACTTGAACGAAGAAGCTTCCATTTCTATCAGGCTTGTCACGCGTGTTTTCTTCTTTCTGGATCTCACTTTTCTTAAGTTTGGGACACGAGTTTTGCCTTTCTTTCCTTATCTATCTTTCTCTCTTAATCTACCTGTCTGTTTCATCATTTTGTCGAAAATGACGCATAGGGAAAAGATAATGAAATTTTCTCTGCTCGTTCCTTTGCACATTGGCTACGGTATCCTAGTGTGTTCACCTTTTTTTCTCGATTAATTGTTTATACACGCGTGTATCACGGAACTGTTCGGAAATACATATCCCATTTTTATCATTTCCATTCTCACTTTGCTCTGTTCTGAATCACTTATATGCATCTTTTCTTGTTTCTTTGGCTGCGTTACTGACGAAGACCGTGGTAAGTCTTTGAATCGACGGCGACTACGAAACACCAATGAACAGATTAAAATCATTATAGAGAAAGATTTTTACATCGATATCATGGTAGATTATTTATTTAACCATTCGTGAAATTAATTAACGTCAGATGCATGCCGACACATTAGCAATTTGATCAAGCACTAAGCGTGTTAAATCTAATTTTCAATCATTTTATTATTAATCCACAAAGTTTCATCCAAATCAGGGAGTATGGTTTAACGATGATTCCTTTCTGAGTTGAATAATAATTAATTCTTAATGTTGTTATTAATACTGCTGTCATGTGCTGTCGTAAGAGGCATAATCAACGTGTTAAAGAATTTTCGTCCAGCTTTGGTTTAATGAAACGAATAGCTACATATTCTGTTGGAAAGATTAATGCTATCATTAGGTACTCGTTAGAATTTCATGTCTAATAATGGTGTGAATAGACATCGTTGGTAATTTAACAGAACACGTGTCTTCTGTTTTGAAAATTAAAGACAGCATCGTTTCATGAGTCATTAGGATTCAAAGCTTAAGATTTCATGAAAATAATTATATAAAATTTAAATCATTTGCCAAATTTCTCAGAATGGAAGTCACATGTTCAGGTATTCTAATATTAATGAAATTATCTAAAATTGCAGCTTCTTATAAATAAATCAAATAAACAGCTCGGTAGCGGTATTAACATTTCGTTTAATCTTCACACACACACACACACACACACACACACACAAAATATACAATTCTAAAAACATTTCACACTCTGATTGCACATTATTATACAGGATTCGCATACGTGGGTGGAGCTTGTGTTGTAAACAAGCGTCTGGAAAAAGTGAATTCTGTCGCCATCATCGAGGATACAGGAGGATTTAGTGGAATTATCGTCGCAGCCCACGAAGTTGGCCATTTGTAAGTCGTTATCTCTTAAACAGCTTTGTCAATTCCATTGAAAATTCAAAAACAACGATGCAAATTAGCGTGTCAAAGTGAACGTAATTATTTTACTTTCGAGATAGGCAAATTATTTGAAAGGAAAAAAAGAGAAGATCCTTGTAACAGAAAAAAGTAGTTTTTAATTTACTGTTAAATCCTCTCCGTAGTATCATCGACAATTTATAACGCGAGTAGAGTAAAAATAACGATGATCCATAGAGAAAACATATTTCATCAACGGATTATTAAAATTATCTGGACATTGTAATATTTATAGGCTGGGTGCAGTTCACGATGGTTCACCGCCGCCCAGTTATCTCGGAGGACCCGGTGCCGAAAAATGTCACTGGGAGGATGGGTACATCATGAGCGACCTTAGACACACCGAAAAAGGATTTAAATGGTCCCACTGTAGTGTGTCGTCGTTTCATCACTTCCTAAAGTGAGATTCTGAGACATGGGTTTCGAATTCTATTCGAATCGGTTTCTATTCTTGCTTGGAACATTTTCACCTTGAAATCAATTTATTTAGCAAGAAATCGTACTAGGTGAAATATTAAAATTGAATTATTTTTGCTATTCTAGCGGCGATACAGCAACGTGTTTATACAACGCACCCCACGAAGACGAAGCACTTCCTCGAGTTTTACCTGGAAAACTGCTCTCGTTGGATGCACAGTGTAGGAAAGATCGTGGAACGAGCGCTTGTTTCGTAAGTTTTATATCATAATTATAATCCTGATGCATCCTATGTGTATAATAATAGTGAAAAATGTTTATTTGTAATTACAGAAAGACGAGAGAGTTTGCGCTCAATTATTTTGCTTCGATGCTGGTTCAGGATACTGCGTGGCATATCGTCCGGCAGCTGAAGGCTCTCCCTGTGGAGATGGTCAGGTAAACAATGAAAAATTAAAAATAAATTTCACTTTGAATATTGCAAGTTTCACAACAAATGAAGAATATCCCACCTAAATCAGCTGAATGAACTAGAAGATTTTTCTTAATTTTCTTTTCAGTATTGTCTGAATGGAAAATGCGTAGCAGAGCACGAAAACATTATACCAGATTATACACAAAATATCCCAACGTATGTGCGCCGGGACAGCACTTACAACCCCACAGCCCATAATCGGCCCATGTTCGCCCAATACAACAACACAGATTACAGGTAATATTTCAGTTTATTCATATGATAATGTTACATATAAATATCCTATCTAGGTAACTGTTGCAACTTCCTGAACTATTAATGAAATACCTAAAATACATTTGCAGCTTAATAATGATATAATTTTTGACAAATTCTTCAGGCATTCAGAAAAATAAAATTGGTCGTCCGTTCTGCTTATTTCTTCGATAACAGCATAATACTATGTCACACAGGTATCCGTGGGAATCGACGACACAGAGCACGCCACAATCAAAATCTAAATATTCTTCACCGTCGTCGAGTTTCTTCTCGTCGACGAGCAATCCTAAACGCGTCACGTCATTTGCAACCTCTGCAACGAGCAAATACACGTATACGACTGCCAGTTATTTGTACGCCAATAAATACAAGACTAAACTTAACAATAGTAACGATAGTTATAGTAGAAACGGCAATGGTAGCGCAACAACTAGAAGATACACGAATAACTTGTATTATACAGTTAGCCCTTTGTCAAAGGTCACCAACGACCTAAATTATCGAAAAATTAGCCCGTTCAAACGTAAGAGTACCGTGAGCACGATGTCGTTTCCGTCAACAACCAAAGGAGATGAAAATGGGCTTCAAAGTGATGCTCGTGGTAAGAGAATTCTGTGTCAAATCAAAGATACTGCTTTCTTCTCGAATTACAGAAACTTTTATTTTTCATTTCTTTAACATCGTCTTCTATTTGACGATCTTTTCTTTTCTTCTATTAAACATTTGTACCCATGAAGCATTTAACCATCGACAGGTGTTCTTCTTCTTCTTTTTCTTCTTCTTCTTCTTCTTCTTCTTCTTCTTCTTCTTCTTCTCCTCCTCCTCTTATTTCAGAATATTGTGATTGAAATTGTGACAAGCTGACACGTCGCATTTTTCATCGTTCCATATGAATCACTTGTAAGACAGTGATTTCTTTGTATATCTCATCAACGTTCGTTATCCTTCTCCAATAATTTCATGATATATGTATACTCATTACACTAGATCATTGTATTTTTATATATATTTTGTGATAACTATTGGTGTTAGGTATTCGTTTCTTCCTTCTTCGTTGGAATAATCCTTGGCTATCTCTGGGCGAATGTATGTTCTTGTTCATTATACCCTTTTTTTAATTTCACAACTCTGTTGAAAACCTTAAAAATTCTACAAAATTCTTGATTCATCTCCTCAACAAGGGTAATATCTGAATTTGGAGTATTATTTGATCTTCGTATAAACCTTGAAATTTTCTTTCCCGAGGCAACGGATTCATTTTCCTGGATTTCATTTCAGGACCAGAGGGCGATGAGTGTACGGACGTGGGGTCAGATTGCGCGGAGCTGATTGACAGGATGAGAACATGGCTGTGCCACTTGCAATCCATAAAGGGTCGCTGTTGCGCGTCTCTAAAGACGATTTGCACCGCTTGATATCGGCGCTGCAACGACACTGGAATCGTTTTGAAACTTGGCCTGGTCAACCCCCAAGCTAAGATCCTGACATCGGAACGCGTTCGTCCTGCAACCTGCACTCGCCACGCGTTCAGCTCATCGAGCAGAAACAAAATTGGGAAATTGGGAAATCGTGTCCTTTTTCTCTCCCTTTTCCTCGATCCGTCCACCTGTAAGGTCACGATTTCCGGAGGACCTTTTATCGAAGTTCTAAATACAGAACTTAAACAAGTGCAATTCCGTTCAATTAAGTAGTTACGTATCACTGTGTGTTACCCAGATATAACTTTCTTCCTCCTCCTCCTCCTCCTCATCCTCATCCTCATCCTCATCCTCCTCTTCTTATTTCTTTTTCTTTCTCTCATTTCTTTTTTTTTCACGCTAGTACCACAACAGCTTTGTACAGTTGGCAAGTAATTAAAAGCGTCTAGCGCCATGAAAACCCTTTCATCCCCTATGTCCGATCATCGGACGGATGTTCGTTCGATGCACGTGATCACGATGGAGAGACTTGTATCGTGTTAGGAATCCCATTGTATGGTGCAACGCGTGCAACGCAAGAACAAGCTTCCCTAAGAAATCATACAAAATTGTAGAACGCAAGAAGACAAATAAAATGGTGATTATACGTACCAGCCGAATGATCATTCCTTTCACTTTTTCTCGTCGAACGATGAGCCGATCAATCAGCTACGTCCTACGAGATATCATTGAGGATGACCATCTTACCTGGCGAGGACAGCTCCTGAAAATTTAACTTGTACGTCGGAGTACGGAGACAGGTACATTTATTAATTTGACACGCTTGCAATGATTGCGATGAGCTGTTTCAATTTGAACGATTGAGACGATTTCGTCAAGACGTTGAAGATTAATGACGCTTCTCTGGTAATGATTTATCAAAGTACTTGACGAATAGAGAAACTGTTGTGTTCGTTTAATTCTGCTGACGGAAATAGCGTTGAGGGAATAAAGATGAGAAGGTGATGCGGTCAAACCTTGAGAACACCGAGATGGGCCTCTATTGACGCCGATCGATGCGTTTTGTTATTTTCTACTAAAAAGTATTAAACGTCATAAAAAATAAAATAACACAAATTTTGTTTTCATTTTTTTAATTGGTGTAAATGGGGCTATCTACAGTCACGCGATCAACTGTTTATTTAATCGTCTGTTGCTTAATTCTTTCACTGTTCATTAAAACCAGTGTTGTAATAATAATTTATTCTCGAAAAACATACGCAAAAATATTAATTTTGACTATAACTCTGTTACTAAAAAATTAAATCACACGTCGAATTTGAATTAAAATTTATTTTTTTTAAAACATTTTACATTATATTACAAATATAAATAAGTGAAGATATTAAGGCACATTGACTTTTATAAATATTTAGTTGTAACAATAATTTCAATACATTGTGCATAAGTTACAATACTAACTATAACACTAAACACAGTAGCAAATTCATAGAAAAATATTTAAAAATATTAAGTAGCAATTAGTCATTAATTTAAACAGTTGCATATTTTATATACATTATATTACACTTATAAATAGCAATACTGATGTTATTAAATAATTGTTGGTTCAATCCCTATTTCCTCGTATAACTCAGCTTTAGTACCAGGATAATTTTCCAAGATACAATCTATAATTTCCGTACATAAACGTTTTCGTTTCGCATATTCACGTGAATATTCATCTAATGCTTTCTCTGCTTTCCTTTTACTTTCAGTTAAATCTTCGGTACCGCTTGCTTCCATCAGTTCATCCAACTTATTGGTTAACAACTTTATATTTTCTTCAAGCACACCTTTCTGTTTCTTTGCTTCTGCAATTGTAATACTAGACTTCATTGATACCAGTAAAGCTTCTTGTACTTTAATTTCTTTATCCAGTTCCTGATATTTAGTTTCAACTTCATTAGCGTGTACTTGTAATTCTTTATCTATCCTCATCAGTTCTTCCACGTCGTGGCTTGAATCTTGGACTGGACAATAAACCTTTTGCTTCCCGTATACCTAAAGTAAAAACAATTTAGTTACTAAATTGTAGTTAGTTGCTAAATTACTACATTTAATATCGGTAATAAGCGATCTTACTTTTTCAAATACTTTTCCCTCATTTATCAATTTGTCTATGGCTTTTTGTACAGCTGATTTTCCATATTCATTATGCAGATTAGATACTAGTTCATTAATACTATAAGGTCTGTTTTGTACTTTCATATACTTATATACCGTATCTGCCATGGTTACTGTTAATTCCTTTACCTCCTTTTTCTTCATACAAAATAATCAAATAAACATTTATATACATATATCAGTTGTTTAACATATATTATATTAAACACTACAATGATAACTTAGTGACATAACACGAATTGCATATATTATTGTAATCATAATTTTTATGATATACCTTTCAAACATGTACCATTGTATATATGTATATACATATATGTAATTATCTACAATTCCTACCAGTGTTTAGGTTAAACTTTGGTTACAATCTGAAAAAAAGCATTGATTATTAAAATCACACGTAGAAAACCAAAGATATAAATAATATCTTTTTGTTTTTGTATTTCAACAGCTTTATTTCGTTTTATATACCTTTGTTTTACTGATACTTTTATGACAATATTTGAAATCGCGCGATCAACATGCAACAAGTGTATGCGTTCATATATTAAATCACGTGATCTACCAAATGTTAAACATGCGCGAAGTTCGATCGAACATTTTTAAAACCATTAAAACAATGAATTAATAAGGTATATATTTCATCATGTATACAATTCAATGATACGTATGAAAATTCAAAGTTGATACGTATGTACATATGAAATACATACTCTGTTCTTACTAATTGATCTACGTACAAAAAAATTGTTATGTTATACTTTTTTATATTTTCCCTTGTGTAATAACTATCTCATTATTCGTTCAGTTACAAATTAAGTTATCTACCTGAATATTCAACCAAACTCAATATCTACTACTGCCTTTAATACTTTTATTTGCCCATAAAATTAAGGCGCTCGCATAGATGATATGCTGGAATATTACGAATGAATCGAGTATAATAATCCTTGTTAGGCGTTGAGTAAATAGAAAAATAAGCGAGTCGATCTAAGTTGAAACAAACAGTCGCAATAACTGCGGATTAATTTTTCCAAACAATATACAGAATATATAGTGACAGTAATCATAGTAATCTATTGTGTACACCTATACATATACATATAGAGCATTTGGTGCGTATAGAAGATGCACATAACTGAACGAGTTATCTTCAGAGAAGAAGTGTGAATAGTGTCATCGAAGGAACGTTCTGTTCAACATTTCTAATGGGTAAATCAATTACTATGCAATCGCATTCGTTTCGTTTAACACCTCGTTCTATTTACTCACATTAATTGTTAAAATGGCGGTAAATTTTAAATTCTGTTTACTTTTCCTTTCTCAACATATTTCAAGTCTTTATTTGCGTTGAATCGATAACAAAGCTATGCGATAACTAAATTTAATATTTCCTTGTTATCAGGTTGCATCGGTTATTACATTAAAATTAATTAATAGGTATATCTTTTAGTATATTTTGCCTTAACACATTCACTATCAGCATCGCATCGAGGCATTTTTAAATTTTGACATTACATCACTTTATTTTATATTATGTAGTTTATAATGACTAATATATGATTATGACATATGAATTGGATGTTGGTAGTGACCGTGTTAATTGAACTCTCGCAAGGCCGAGCAACGACGTTGATCTTGGAACAATATTTGAACCTTATTGATAAAGCTTTTCATTTTCTTTTGATTCAGTCTGAAAATTTGCAATTTATAATTTTTTTTTTTTTTATTATTATTATTTTTTTTTATTGAAGCTTTGTATGATCTCTGCTTTGTCCCCACATATGCCCATGAGAATCAGATTACAGAATTCGAAAGTGTAGCCAAGTCAGTTGTTTATGAGAGTTCATCGAAGGCATAACGAGTTTTCCTCGTTTAGTGAAAGAAATAATCTGTATGTAATTCATTAAAATTTCTAAAATGATAGTAGCTTCTTTTGTAAACACATAACAATATATGTATATTTTGAAACGAATCTTTTAACGTCTTAATGCAAAGAAAATTATCATTATTTAACAATGAAAGTATTAAGAAAATAGTAAATAGTGTAGTACACTTTTCAAATTTAATGTTCTGTTAATAGAATGATAGGAACACCAAATGCGCTGAAATGAAAGTATTTTTATTAATTATTGAATCATGGTATTACTTAGAAATTTGTATTTTTATTATGCATATGTAAGTATATGTATTCACGTCCTATTTAGTGCTGTCCTGTGCAGTTCTGTGTGTAACGGTACACCAAAGAGGCGTCAATTACAGATGGTATGAGAAAGTCACCGCCTCTTTATAAGGTTATCGTGTTATCGTTATTATTTACAAATTAAAAAGAATGACATCTCATCTTTTTAGAGTATAAAGAATCACGAGAGATATTAAGACGCCAGTAATTCAAAACAATTAGTAATCTTCTCGATCATCTTCCTTATCAGTAGCACGTGTAGTATCAGCCTTAATATAGAATTCTTCGATAATGAAGTAGTAACTATTATTACACAATACAGTACGTCATATACATATAGGATGTGTTTATAAAATTAATTAACGATTTATAAAATCAATTGGTTAATCAAACGCAGAAAATTGATTTAAATTTCCCTTAAGTATTGCATACAATAATTAAATAATAATTTTCAGCACCAGATATTTATCTTCAAAAGATTCGTCGCAACGTCTATCTGAAGAATTCAATTAATTTTACAAGATTAATTACATGAAATGTAAAAAATTCATCGTGAAGCGTATCAAAGAAATGAATCAAATCAAATTATCGTTTATCTATTATATAACCATTTGATTACTTATTACAATATCTGTGGAAAGGTTCCAAAAAATTTCCACCCTTGATTAACATTGTACATATATAACCCGTCCCTCGCTTGAATCTGTCAGGTCTGAATAAAAACAGTAGGCGGTATGAATCCTCGTCAGTGCTTAGGCGTTAACTTTATTCAGAGTAATAATTGATAAATCTTTTACAGGCAGCTTAACTAAGTACTGTACTGGAAAAATGATGTACGTGAACATTGCGGTATGCCTATCAATATTGCTTCTCGTTATTGGCCTGTCGGTAGGACTCAACGTGAACAGCTTCAAAGGAAGTGACGCTCTCGACACGGCACCGCTGATCGATGGGTAAGTGATGCAAACCGATGTCGCAAGAAAACAAAAACAGTATACATGACAAAGCAAACTCTTAACTCCTATCAGTGAGGTAGAATCTGTATAAACATCTGCATAATAGCAGAAGTGAAAGTGAACTTGGTCGAAAGTGCAAAGCAACATCGTGTGTATCTGTAAATTATTTTTAAATGTTGTGCAATTTCTTGTTGACATATTTGCAAAGACTGATGATGATATTAAATATCTTTCAAAAGGAGTAATCGGAAATGTAATCGTTTCTGTTGAAGACCTTGCACCATAAAGGATAAACGATTAACGATAAACGATAAACGATAAACGATAAACGATAACTTACAAAACTTACATTATACAGTTTCGATTTTTTTGATAACGCTAGTTTCGCAATTTTCTTTCATTATTGTTAGGTATAATCGCGTGAAGATAGTTGTTAAATAATGATCGTCATTTTCTTGTTTTATGATAACTAACGATAAATCATGGATACTTATCAAATTTGTATTTTCCATGTTGCACGTGTATTGTATGTACATATATGTTATACAAACGACACACGATTGATTATGTTATATTTTATAGTTTTTGTTTTGTAATATCAATTTTATTTGAGACAATTATGGTTCAGAATATTTTTCAAATTGCTAGGAAGTAACTATTTCCAACATCCTGTCTGCATAAAACGTTGAAAATCTGCATCGAAATTTGTATAGATGAACTAGGTGTCAGACATCGTTCACTTCGTTGCTTATACTACTTAAAACAATTATAGAACAATTATAGTTTAAAAATAAAGATATTGATTGATTACAGTAATTAAAAAATTTGATACACGAGAGGCAGTGGGTCACCACCAGCGGTTCACCTTTGTTATCGCAAGCATAACATTCGTTAAGTGAATGATTAACCAATGTAAACGAATCCAATGCATCGACAGTTTACAACACTTCTTTTATCTTTATCTTATGTCAATATCTCGGTTTTCGAGTACCGAGTAATTTTTTTCTTCAAACTTTCCTATTTAATTATTATAAAAAAAATCATATACTACATTGTAGATAATAAATTCTTATTTATAAATAAAAAGTTCGCTATTTTTTTAGGCGGTGGTGGTCCTCACCACTTCTTTTCGGAAGTATTAAATAACTCTGCCATTTTTTTCAAAAATTCAAATATTAAGATAAAAGCTACATACATATTTAGGTATATGTATTCTGAAAAATTTGTATTCCTCCGGGTAGTATAGCCCCCTTCTTATTTCGACAACATTGAAAATATAAAATTTAACAATTTTTCCTTGTTTTAGCCATAACGATTTGCCTTACAATTTGTACTCACACTTGAACAACAAACTAGAAAAATTAAACCTCGAGAAGAATCTAACAGAGGATAAAGTATGGGGTAGAAATGCGTGCAACTCTTGCTACACGGATCTTCCCCGTATGAGGCAAGGAAAACTGGGCGCACAGGTGAGTAACAAATCTGTGAACACAAAAGGTAACACAATTTAATCATTGGAAATTCCGCTCTATCTAATCGACTGATTTAGCAAATGGTCTTATCACTTACAGCTTAGCACATCAATCTTAGCATGTTATCTTCTTTATTTCGTTTTATTAATTTGAAATTTCTAGTTTTGGGCCGCGTACGTCGACTGCTCGTCGCAATATAAAGATGCTGTAGAATTAACTTTGAGACAGATCGATGTGATCAAGAGGCTAGTTGCGAAATACCCGAACGATTTGCAGTTTGTCACCGAAGCTAAAGGTATCCAAGAAGCATGGAGAAACGGAAAAATTGGCTCGATGATCGGTGTTGAAGGAGGTCATTCCATTGACTCCAATTTGGCCATTCTTCGACTTTACTATGAGCTTGGCGTGCGTTATCTTACGCTGACTCACTCGTGCAACACACCATGGTGTGTTAAATCATTTTTTAATTCATCGCAAATATTCGCAAATATTCGCTTGAGCGGTCGTAAATTACTGAAAATTTTGGTAAATACATTGTTTTCAAAGATAACTACATCTTCATCTTATCGGATAAGATGGAAGTTACTTCTGTGCTCGCATTCGCTTTGGCAAACAAAATTACATTCATTTTACATTCGTTTTACATTCATGATATTGCTATTACCTACAATTATTTGTTTCTAGCCACTCTTTTTCTTTTATATCTTCCAACTTGTGCACAAATTATCCATTATTATGAATCATTTTAAAATTTATCGTACGTTAGTATACCTATTATTATTGTCTAGCAAAGCAATATTTTTTGACGGTTCTTTCAAACCGACATACATACATTTGTGATAAGAATATAACTACTGCTTTCGCATGCTAGGAACCTGATAGGAAGTACATAATATTCATTTTGAAACTGTTAATTGTAGGTTGGCTAGCCGAAACTGGCTAATTGTAAGATACTACATTTACGTAAAGAAATAATAATTGTAGACCTAATACTTTGAGTAGCAATTAGTAATCGAGGTTATTCTTTTATCTTCCTTTCAGGGCTGATGCATCGCCGGCGCTCGATAACCCTGTTCGCAATCTCACAGCATTTGGTAGAGTATGTTTCAAACTTTCTTCCTCTATCATTATTATGCTTATTAGACGGCTTGAACAATTTAAAAAGATACAACATAGGTATACGGCTAGAATGACGTTTTATAAATAACAAAGTTTGACGTTTTGACAAACAAACAATTAAGGATTTTATTGCAGGAAGTTATTCGCGAAATGAACCGATTAGGAATGTTAGTGGATTTATCACACGTATCGCATAATGTTATGAGGGAAGTACTCGCAATAACGAACGCACCCATTATGTTCTCCCATTCATCTGCCTACAGCGTTTGCAGACACCACCGAAATGTTCCTGACGATGTTCTCCACACGGTTGTGAGTTGTTTTTCGATTTATGTACCAATGGTCAATTTAGAGTAGAATCTATAAGATAGAATTATTTTTTCTTTGCATTTTATAGAAAAAAAACAACGGTGTTGTGATGGTTAATTTCTACTCTGGATTCGTGAATTGTAACTCATCGAGGAATGCAACAATTCAGGATGTTGTTGGTACGGTGTTGTTTTTTCTACTTTACCATAATAGAAATTTCATTTTAGTTATACCTATTAGTTTCTTAACTACATTATTGAATCGATAAACGAGACCGATAAATAATTGATTTTCCACTTTGTAGATCACATCAATTACATTCGTAATCTTATCGGAGCTGATCACGTTGGTATCGGAGCCGACTACGATGGTGTTGAACAGTAAGCGTTACATTCATAAAAAATAATTATCATGATTAATATCATGAAAATGAAACAATAAGAAATATTTCAGAATGCCCGAAGGTTTGGAAGACGTATCAAAATATCCGGATTTGTTCGATCGTCTCTACGAAAGTAACGTGGAACCAAAATGGACGAGGGAGGAGCTCGGAAAACTTGCTAGTAGAAATCTGATCCGTGTATTTGCCGATGTAGAAGCAGTAAGTGATATTTAATTAAAATATTTCCTAATAATATTTTTCATTTTTTGAAAATTTGATGCATTTGATCGTTAAAAGGTACGAGATCAATTGAAATTGGTGCACCCAGTTGAAACTGTCATAAGCGGACAAGAAATTTACGATGGTCAAGTAGAAAGTGGTCTGAAACCAGGCTCTTGCTACACTGCAAAAGAGTAAGTACATAAATTGATATAAACTTGTATTTCAATCAATTTAATTACAATTCTTTCTACAGGTGGAATGGGCTGAATGTTACATCGAGTGATTCAGAACAATAACACGATATTTATTTATTCAAGACGAGGTAACGCAATACGATAATTTAACAAATGAACAGTTTACCTATTTTCTTACGTGAAAATAAACTGTCTACCTGTACGTAATAAAAGCATAAAATACTATTAATTATTCATTCTTTGAGAAGGTAATATCCATTCGCGTAATTTCTGTTGTTTTTTGTAGCGATATTTAGGTACAAGTCCATAGGTCTCTTTGCTAAATGCATTCAACTGACTAATGAATTCTATTCAATAGAATGCGTTCTATTTATTAAACTTGTATGTACACGCTCCTACGTTTGTCACATTAAATAATGTGCATACCAAAGTTTTAATGCAGAACGTCCAAGTTTGCTCTGGGATTTCCCGCTTTAGAAGGAGATCAACGTAAACAAGGAAAACAATGCAGAGAGTAAACTTGGACATTTCTGTTTTAACATATGTATTACTTAAAATAATGAACGTTGGAAATGCTATAAATAATTCTATAAATAACCTTAGCTGTATAATCTAGTATTGCAGGAAATAAGTACGATACTGTAATAACCTTAGACTAATATCATTATCAGCTTGTTTTAATTGTAAATGCATTCTCTACTCCATTCTTCCAGCTGATAGGCTTCTGTGATTTCTGTCCTGCATTGATGTAGGTGGTGAACGATTTCCTGAAATAAACAAATACCTATTCAATGTTTGTCAAGTTAATTTTCAATGTTTCACATACCATTGACTATCTCTTATAATTGGATAGACTCGGGGTGCGGAAAAACCATTAAATGGACAACAGAGAGATATACTGTAGGCTCCCATATCTCTCCAAATCAACCAATCACCAATTTGAAATTCTGGCAAAAGCACATCCTTCAATATACAATCCAAAGAATCACAAGTTGGACCCCAAACAAAGGAAAGATATTTCTCGTCGCTCGTTGGCTAAAACGCAAATAAGAATTTGTGAAGAATTAATATTGACCTGGTAAAGATCGATCTCTACATATATACCTTGTACAATGGAATTGGTATTCTTGATTTGAAATCCAACAGCTCCTCTACAAATGAATTATACACTCCACAATTCATATAATACATTCTGATCATTTTCTCTCCACGGGGGACAATTTTCTTCGTATGCAAATAGGAGGCGAGAGTAAACGCGGATGCCACGTAATATTGTCCTGGTTCACTGACGATCGTAATACTGGGATCGATGTCCAAAATGGCATCATTGATGACGCTAGAGAGCTGATTAAAAACAGAAGAATAAATTTAATAATCAATCGACGAAACAACAGAGAGAGAGAGAGAGAGAGAGAGTTTTGTTTGAAAATAACAAAGCCTCACTTTATCTATACACGATCCTGTTTCCCCGTGAAAACCACCCCCAATGTCGATCAGTTGTACATCGTTGAAACCGATTGTCCTGGCGATGGCTACCAGTCTTTTGCACATTGCAATACCTCTACTATAAGCTTTCAATTCACCGCACGGACTGCCAGCATGAAAACTGAAGCCGTGCAAAGTTAAGCCGAGACTTTTAGTGAATTGTATCAACCGCACAGCCTCTTCGCCCGGATCGCAGCCAAATTTCGAACCAAGCGGTATTTGCGTAACCTTGGCATCGCAACGAATACGAATCACTATTCTGTTAAACGGAGATAATTCAGTTTAGAGAAAGAGAAAAAAGTCTGCTTATTCGTTCTTTCACTCACTTCGCCTCCGGAAAAAGGTCATTGATCTTCAGCAGTTCTATCTCGCTGTCGACCGTCATCTTGTCGACGTTCATCTTCTTGGCAAACTTGATGTGAGACGGGCATTTAGCTGGATTCGCAAAGATAATCCGTTCAGCTATCACACCGTATTTCATCACCTGTCTTATTTCTTGCTATAAGAAAATCGAATTTGAAATAGAAATGATGATAATGATGATGATGATGATGATGATGATGATGATGATGATGATGATGATGATATTTGAAAGAAAAGGAGCCGCACCTCGGAGGCGCAGTCGAAACTGGCATTCATGGCTGCCAAGATTTTGATGACCGTGGGATCCGGATTACACTTGACCGCTATAATTGAATAGATGAAAATAATAATCGAAATAAGAAAAAAATCCTAGTCTCCATGCGTACCGTAGTGAGGTGTAACCCTTGGCATTTTACTGATCCAATCTTTATGTTTTTCTATCACATCGGCCACATCGAGAATGTAGAATGGTTCCTCTTCGCACTCCGTATCGATGATACTTTTGATTATGTCTGCATCGTTCGTACTGTCTTCGAACTGCTTTATTTCATTGAAACTCAAACGAGACATGTCGATGGGAGGTCTCTGCACGCTATGTGTCGTTGAAAAACAGAAATTCTCTTTAAATACTTATAAATAATCTGAGATGGAACGATAAGCTCATCTCGTTCGATGTACATATAAGCACTGTTTCATTTTACGTTTGTTCAATGATAAGCCACTTATTAAACCTAAAGGGATATTGCAACTCTATTTCCCGTGCTGTTACCAAATCATCTTCCGATCGAAGAAGAACGTTGTCCGATTAATTTATTATTGTTCCAAACACGTGTTTCGTTATTTTATAAATAAATATTCTGTTCTAGGTGGAATTCAGATTTCTTAACAATGCACAAACGATGAACGATCGGTATTGATGATGAATAAAAAATTAAATGTGTTTGTTACACAGATGGAAGAAAATTTCGATATCTTTTGAAAATTCAAAGTTTAAAATGATCACACAAGAATTGAAATATGTACCTCTTCGACAAGAAAGTCGAAAGAAATTTTCGATAACGTTGTAAACGAATGCTGTAGGCTCGCCAATTATATGTATATATACCATGTACATATCACTTTATCAGCTGACGTAAGAAACTATATACATACATACATTCATAATTGACTTATTTTTGATTTTACTTTTTATGGTCGCTTGTTTCCCTGTCTTCTTTGTCCACTTATCCGTATTCCTCACACGTGTGTTTACCCTTTCTATCTTCTTTCATACCGTTCTAAGTTCGCCTAATGAAAAAAGACGAACGATACAATTTTTGCCTCATTTAAATTACACTTACATTTTCTTATCTCTCTTACTTAATGTTCTTTTAGTGTATCGACTGAATATAGCTTTGAAATGTTTGAAATATCATTATTTTTCTTTTATATGTATAATATATGTACTGTATCACGCAATTTTATCTGTGTACTGTGTTGTAATGACACGATATATTGTTGCCTAACACCAGCTCTGTTTTACAATGTAACCAGTCTAAACAAACCCTTCAGTCATAATGTAAATCAATTTTCTAATATATTAATGCTAGAGCTTTATTCGTGAAATTCTGATAATAACAAAGTGCTATAATACACTATCTTATTTATACATACATATATAGTTTACGTATTAACTTAAATAATAATTTAATCAAATTATTTAAATTAATATTACAGTGTTTCTATAGCGTAGCATATTGCAAATAAATTTTCCAGTATACATACTCGATCGATGTGACATATACATACGTATACACTATGAGTGATAGAATAAATATAGCATTATACTTACGTACATTATCGTTCAACGTGTTTCCTGCAAATTAGTTGATTTTCGGTGATTATGTTGAAAGTATTTTCCTGTTTTGCCGATATGACGTATGTACATACTTACAATAGTATACTTTTAATAAAAATAGGTATTTAGATATTTACATGTAGGTTTTGTGTTTGAAAAGTTTTTGAAATCGGGGATGATGTCTGAATTAATGGCTGCACACCAATTGTCATAGCTTATTGAATTCAAAGAAAATCATCCAACAGCGTAAAATGACACAATCCTGATTGTTAAATTGTAATTAATATTTGATAAGGGTGCTTCATTGAACTGGACCAAGTTATAATTTAAAAAAAATATGTATGTAGAATGTAGAGGTACCGGAAGTGGAGCTGTTCCGGAAGTGGAGCTCTTCTATATGTCAATCGAAGTATGTTGATCCTCTATAAAAAAACCAAAAATTGATTAGTTTGAAAGATATCTCAGGGAGAGACGACTAGATTCTTTCTGTCTCTCTCTCTCAAATATCTTACAAACTAATCAAGTGTCAACACGACTCAAAATAACAAAGTATAAAATTTCAATAAAATTTTTCTACTAAAGACAATAAAGGATAGAGATAGAAAAAAGCAGAGCGCAGAAAATGAAATCACGATACTGTAATGATTAAGAAAGAAGTTTGAAGAACAGGAAATCTCTGTTTTTGTTATTTCTTATAATATTCTTACAAGATAATCATTTTTATTGAAACCTGATTTTGCTGCTAAACGTCAAATTTCATGATCGTAGATAACCATTGTTGTTCAAATGTACATACTTTAACACTTCTTTGTTGTTGGATTATTTTAATTTATCGCACGATAAATGAGACCAATAAAATAATAAATAACTCTATTATTTCCTTTGACGAAACCACCTTAAAAAAAAAACATATAACAGAGTTTTATAATACTATAGAAAATTTGTAAAATAAAGAAACCATTAATTTTTATTCAATAGAAATAAAGAAGTTGAGTAGATACAATGAATTTTATTGATTTATTAGGTATAGTTCGGTATCGGTGTAAATTGTAATGAAACGAATGAACGAATCAATTTTACATGTGCCGCTAGTTCGCTGGATAGTAGAAACCATCAGATGGCGCAGTAATTTGAACATTACTTGAAACACACGGGAGTTTCCAAGCTCTAGTGTGATCGGCAGCAAAATGGCAGCGAGCGACTCTACCACGGACGACAGTATTTATCCGATCGCAGTTTTGATCGACGAACTGAAAAACGAAGATGTCCAGGTAATTTTGCAAGTGTTGAAGCCTGCCACTTTATGGTCGCAAAGTAATTGGATTGTTGCATCGCTCGTAGCCGCTGGAGAAAACACAGTGTCAAGGCGGCCACAGCGGTAGCTTACAGTTGAATAAAGTATTGTTTTAATACCTTGTCATTATATCCTTGATGTTCTACTTTTGATATTAATACATTGACCTATTCAACATTATCAACTATTTGCATAATAGTATTTCCACCTAAAGTTTTCAGTATAAAAAATCTGTATCTGAAAAAATATACCTTGTTGTTGGAAGAAAGAAGGCATTTTTTTAATTATCAAATGAATTCCACAGGGTTGATTCGTATGTTAACAGAATATCATTTTTATTACAGTTACGGCTAAACTCGATAAAAAAATTGTCTACAATTGCGCTTGCTTTGGGCATTGAACGAACGCGTAGCGAATTGATACCATTTCTAACAGAGTCTATGTACGATGAAGATGAAGTTCTACTAGCATTGGCAGAACAACTTGGACAATTCACTCCCCTTGTAGGAGGTCCAGAACATGTACACTGTTTACTGGTATATAGTTTTATTTACTTAAATATTCAACTACTAATATTTTTAATATTTTATAGCGAAATCACAGTTTTATATGTTGAAACCGAATCGATTATTTCTTAGTATTATGGTGAAACAAAATTCTGTTTAGCGAAATGACTCACACCAGAGATGTGTCATACCATAATTTATGTCATAATTGATAATAAATTGCTTTACACATATTACTTTAATTTGAGGATGCAATTAATTTTTATTATTAAGTATTATTATTAAGACAAAAATTTTTACAGTTATAAAATATGAAACAAAAAAATTTGTTATTTATTTAAAAACTAATGATCCAGAAGCAAAAATTGATAAAAATTTATTTACTTCAGAAACCTTTAGAAACATTAGCAACAGTTGAAGAAACTGTAGTTCGAGACAAAGCAGTGGAGTCACTGAGAACTATCGCTGCCCAACACAGTCCGACAGATTTGGAAGAACAGTTTGTTCCCTTGATACATCGTTTAGCCACAGGAGATTGGTTCACATCAAGAACTTCGGCATGTGCTCTATTCAGTGTTTGTTACCCGCGAGTCAATCCGACAGTCAAAGGTAATAAAGAATTATTTATTATAAATGGAAAGTATAAACAAATAAAATTTATTTATCTACAGCCTGCTTACGAAATCACTTCCGCAATTTGTGTCAAGATGACACACCAATGGCGCGTCGAGCTGCAGCCTCGAATTTAGGAGAATTTGCGAAAGTTATGGAAATTGAATGTGTAAAAGCCGATTTAATTCCAATGTTTGTCATTCTGGCTCAAGACGAACAAGTAAGATTATTAACAGATTAATAACAACTCCTTTATATTTTGCAATATTAATATTTTCCAATATAATATTGTATTTTCCAGGATTCAGTTCGTCTTTTAACCGTTGAAGCGTGTGTTAGTATTGCATCTCTGTTACCTCAAGAAGATGTAGAACAATTACTTATGCCTACACTTCGACAGTGCGTAAGCGATCAATCGTGGCGTGTACGTTACATGGTGGCTGATAAATTCACTGACGTAAGTTACAAGAAATACATTTTTTACGCGTCAATATTTAATAAATTAATTATTGATCAACTTTTATTTACAGCTTCAGAAAGCTTTAGGTCCAGAAATCACCAAAACGGATCTTGTACCAGCATTTCAAGTATTATTAAAAGATATAGAAGCTGAAGTACGAGCTGCAGCGGCCGATAAAGTCCGTGATTTCTGTCAAAATCTCGACAAATTTAACCAAGAGTCCATTATTATGACAAATATATTACCAATAGTTAAGGAACTTGTATCAGATCCAAATCAACATGTAAAATCAGCTCTAGCGAGTGTTATAATGGGTCTTAGTCCGATACTTGGAAAACACAAGTAAGTATTTATATGTATATTTATATAATTCTATAAATGTATTGTAATACAGCATTAATAATGAATGGGTTTAATTTACAGCACAATTGAACATCTGTTACCGTTATTCTTATCGCAACTTAGAGATGAATATTCAGAAGTTCGTTTAAATATTATCAGTAATTTAGAATGTGTTAACGAAGTTATTGGCATACAACAACTTTCACAGTCGCTTCTGCCAGCTATTGTTGAATTAGCCGAAGATTCAAAATGGCGAGTAAGATATGCCATTATAGAGTGAGTATCAGCCAAAGGGTATTATATCAAATTGCATGTTCTACGGGTGAAGCTATTAATATGAATATGATTTAAATGAAATATTATTTTATTTGTATTATACACATGTGTATGTATATGTATACATATGTATACATACATACATATATATATAAATATACATGCGTATACATCCTAGATATATGCCATTACTAGCTGGGCAACTTGGTGTTGAATTCTTTGATGAGAAGCTCAACTCTTTATGCATGACTTGGTTAGTCGATCATGTTTATGCTATTAGAGAAGCAGCAACGTTAAACTTGAAAAAACTGGTAGAAAAATTCGGCCCTGAATGGGCGCAAAACACTGTAATACCTAAAGTGTTAGCAATGTCAAGGGATCAAAATTACCTTCACAGAATGACGTGTCTATTTTGTATTAATGTGAGTAGACTTACTGAATAGACTTATACAGTAGTTTAATATTTAATATTTCATATGCTTTAATATTTAATATTCACATTTTTATGTTTTTCTAACAGGTATTGGCTGAAGTATGCGGTCCGGAAATAACAACAAAAGTAATGCTTCCAACTGTCTTAGGAATGGCAACTGACAATGTTGCAAATGTACGATTTAATGTTGCTAAAACTCTTCAAAAGATCGGACCTTATCTTGAACCTAGCGCGGTACAGACTCAGGTAAAACCTGTGCTTGATAAGCTCAATACTGATAGTGATGTTGATGTAAAGTATTTTGCTTCAGAAGCAATTGCCGGCATCGCAGGTAATATTTTTACTAGTTCTGATTCCAGAAGTAAATTATAGATATAAAATTATGTATTTTTATTTTTTATTTCAAATTCTAATTAAAATGTTTTAACTAATTGTTGTTTATCATTTTAAAACTGAAACTTTTATACTTTATACTATTTTTCAGCGTAGGTTGAACCAGAAAAAATTGCATTTAAAATTTATCCATCAATATTCAACCTCAATCTCTCAAGAAGTACATTTCTGCCACAACATTTACACTTACACATGGCAACAGATAATATTATTGCACAGTCAGAGCAGATCTATTGTCAAGAAATATAAAATTAGTAGTTCGTAATAAACAATATTTTAAGTTTTGTTGTAACTGTATATCTATAATTATATTACTTATTAAATATTCAATTTAATTGGTAAAATGTATTTCTTATACGTACCTAAATAATTATCTGAAGGCATAATATAACAATAAAAGGTACCTCAGAATCATTCCTAAAATTAAACCTCATTATAATCTGCTCTTCCACGTTCACTGATCAAAACTTTACTTTATCTTTTAATAATCAGTATTTTAGTTTGATACATGCATAACATTGTTAAGTATTGTCTTTGTAAACGTAATAATAAAATTAACAATGAGTAATGTACTTTTGTTTTGGCCCTTTTATTTAGTAATCGTTTATTCAAATATTTTACAGTTTATCATAATCACAGCTTATTGATATTTTGTCTTCTATGTAATCATTCATATGGCTCATGTTATACATTTATATTATTTTTCTACAAGAATATATTTAAATTAGTTTTACTAAATTGTATATTAAATAAAAAATTTTTAAGTTTCTTCTGCAAGATAATATAAACAACTTTTTAATTGATAATTAAACATTTTCGATATTACATCTAATATATTTTTTTCAAACAGTAATATAATAAAAAGTAGGTATTTTACATATAACTTTATATTAGTAATCAAAATTAATTGTAAAATTACTAATGAAAAAATATTTTATTATTTTATTTGAAACAGATATCAATCCATGTTTATTAGTACTTCTTAATCGCAAATCACTAATGTTTGTATTATATAATCTACAAATTGAACAACCATATAAATGACAACTCCATAATTGATTTTTAAAGCTAAGAAATTTTTGTACTTCTACAAAAAATGCAGCAAAAAAAAATATTTGTTAGTATTACAATATTTCATTGAACGTTATTTGCTAAAGGACAGGAAATACATATCACTTTTTAGTTATAATGTTATATACATATACATTCTATAAAACTAAGCCGCATGAGATACGAGTATTTTCAAATATAAAATTCATATACTACAGAAATAATATAATTCTTAGTATCTATATAAAACTATTACATGTTAATGAATTATTCATAAAACATGCACTATTCACAGTATTTCTGATTTCATAAAACCAAATTTTATGTAACCATACATAGTTATAGCACTACAATCAGTTCGTGCTATAATTTTACAATTCGAGATAATTTTTTACCTAGTACATATTTTTTTAGAACATTCCATCATAAACATGGAACCTATATATGTACATTTAGTACCCGGATTATAATAAACGGTAAACGTTTTCACATCCGCAAAAACATGGCAATTCCAAAAAAGGATATACAGTGGTCACTCGATAAATGATTGCGCCGTAGTTTATTAGATGAGGATTTTTCTAGAAAACGTCCATTTATCAAGCAACTAATATACACGTTCTTCTCGCAACCTGATTTTTCTCACTGCTATCACATATAAGGTGAGTCAATTAAGAATATACAAGTTAAACGCAATACCATACACATAAACATTTTTTATCTTCCTAGATGACAGAATAAGATGCGCGCTCGCGTGTGAACAAGGAGCGTCCCTACACTTATCGGGCAGCCACTGTATAACACTTATATTTTATGTTGGTAATATTTCATTCTTTCAAATCACATTTCATTTTCTACTTTCGCAATCATTGATATTTTTAGATACTTTTAGTCCAATGCATCTTAAATGTTGCATAAATCTTTCGACTTAAGTAACGTATACAAATGATTTTTAAACTCGTATTTAACTTCCATAAAAATAACATCAATATTAATTGTTTAACAGCAAATTTGTAAAATTATGAAATAACGATTTCAAAAATGATTACACAATTAATATTAATAACTGGAAAAAAAACACACACATTTCCTTACAGCAAAATTACTTCCATAATTTTTTACCAATATTGATTTAAATTATGCAAATATTTGGTATTATAAGCAGAAAGGCAATTCAAAAATTTTTTTTTTAAATTACGGTAACTTGTTAACAGACTAGTCAAAAACGTGAGAAAATTAAGAAATCAAATGATCACCTTTTAAAATAATATGCTAGATAGTAGCACTTTTCACCAATAGTAGCAATTAATTTTAATTACTTTAAAAATCATATAAAGAATTATAGAAAACAATTTCATATTATTTATATCAATTTCCTTTTAAGAATTTTGTATTCTAATTTTTTCGCTTATTACCCTCGTAAGTTAAAATTCAACAACTTTTGAACGATTTAAAACGTACATACTGGTTTATATTGCTGCTGTTTCTGATTTTGGCAAGTCTACACAAACCGTGTGACTAATAGTAGAAACATGTGTAGTTCCACTATTGTCAGAGCCAATTATATTTAAAGACGAAATTTTAGCACGCTGATATGCCACAACTGTATTTAAACTTAAAAACCTAGAAAGAAATTTTGAAATAAATGTAATGTTAACATATTACAATAGCGTGTACTTTAGGTATGAATATTAATAATTATTAATAACTTACCTTATACAAACATACATTACTAATAATGCAGTACCAGCAGCGAACATTCGGATAATTGGACCCTCTACTAATTGAATAAGTGTCCAAGCAGCAGCTGACGATCCACACATTGTTGTAACAATAACAATTGTTTGCAAACAATGGCGTGAAGTAATGCTGTTTTGCCAGTCTAATCTATTTGTATGTTCCACATTATATTGTGTACCACATACTTTGCAAGTAAGACTATCAGCATTTATAGAACTCTGGAATATAGAGTACAGTTGCAACAGTACAGGAAAATAACTGAAAATAGCTAATAAAAAAAATTAAAATATTTATCTTACCTCAACCAACCATCGTCGCAAACAATTGTGATGTACTGCACTGACATCACCTCTACATTGACAAGGTTGTATCAATGGGCCGGCATCTTGCCTATCGCTATCGTAACAAATCCAACAATCTTTGCTACTAATTGATGTTTCATCCGAGAAGGGAGAAGTATCTTGTTCTCCACTTTTATCTTGTAATTCGATTTCTTTCAAATACTTGGAGTGATCTAATCTTTTCAAAATACGTTTTGGATTTAAAATCCATAATTGTTCTGGACTGAAATGTAACGAGGGAATAATTACATTGATTTATTGATCAAAATGATTATAATCTTCATAACGGTATACAAAAAACAAACCTGAAACAATTCCATAACACACAGGGAAACCATAATATTACTCCTACTTCGATAACGCGAAAAACGACATCGTGCCAATTTCTGCTGTACAGGGGAACTCTAATAACAATAAAAATAAAATTAAGCATACAAAATATAGTAAGTTCACATATTATATCCAAACTTACTTAGCTTTCCACAATTCCCCGAATGTTTCGCCACACAAAAATCCGACAACGATGAAAAGCATAAAAGCTTGTGACAATAATCCAACGCGAGATTGATGTAACTGAGAAATATTTATTTGTTGTTGCACTTGCGAAGACTGCGAAGTACTTGGGATTGGATCAAATAATTTTGTGGTTACTTGTTCTTCAGCATTAACTTTTAAATCAGAGACCATACGCTTGTTCAAGACTACTGTGCTATCTTGATAATCATAAAGGAATCCACCTCGAACCTAAAAAAAAAACAAAAAAAAAAAAAACGTTATTGTAACATTGAAATGAATTAGATTCATTTCTAAACCTTCATAACACACCTTGAAAAATACTTCTACTCCATAAATTAAGAAGAAAACTACTACAATAAATAGGAGTACTGCGTAACATCCGTTAAAGACATTGGTATAGAATCCCTGAAAAAAATACATAACACCATATTTTCATTTGAAAAATGAAATGAAATGAATAAATTAACTGAATTTACCTGATATTCTTGTGAATATATCTGAACCGTAATAAATTCTGCCAACAGCAGAGAATATGTTAGTACATTGAATACCACAAAGCCCATAAATGATTTTGAAAGAAACTGTGGTTTATCCCATGACATATCTTTCAAATGAAATACTTCAGCCCAGAAACAAACAATTAATGAAGATCCACTTAAAACAAGTGGATAATATGCGGACAATAAACTTCTAGACCATCCCTCCTTGAATGCAGTCTATCAAAAAATGAGATTAATGATGTTTTATAAATATTTAAGAAGTAATTAAATATTAATTTTTATTCATATTTACCGGAGATGTAAAATATGCTCCTCTTATCAATGAAGCAAGAAACACAATAAAATATAAAACTTTTTGCGTAGTAATCCTACAAGCTCTCAGAAATGATGGTGCTTTCATTTTTTGCCATTCAGCAATGATACACATGATAAGTTGGATTAGGCATATAAATGCCAACATAAAGAATATAGTTGCAAATGCGATATAGTAACTTAAATTTGGAACATGACATTCTAATCCATCGAATTGAATCTAAAACACAATGGAACAATCGTGTCTAAAAGTATAATAAACAGAGTAAAAGTTCTATTGTAATTTCCATAAATATTACCTCACACAAACAAGTACCATTATGACATTCTCCATGTCCAGAACAATTTTCATTGCCACAAGTATCATTCCAAGCCATCATTCCAAACTTTACTAATAAAGTTAATGGATTTTGTGTACTCAAGGCAATCATTTGTTCCATGATCACTGTATATAAAGTTGACTGCTTTACACAGTCTTAAACTGATCTCTAAATATAATAAGAAATAAATAATGACATATTTTAAAAATATTAAAAAGATGATTGATATGATAATTTAAATACATTAGTAAAATCTATAGTTATACAAAAAGTATAAAAGATAGTACAAGATAAGATAGTAAAAGATAATTCTCTGAATATTTATTCATTCCTGTATTGAAGCATCAAAATGTTTGTTAATCAATATCGCTAAATCCTTTTGTAAAAACAAATGATGAGACTTCCCATGTATATATGTAAATACATTCTATGAACGATATATAAATGCAAATATAAAGAACTGCAATAAGTAAGTTATGTTAAACAAACAACTATTATTACGTACCACAAAATTAATCCATAAATAATATTTATTTTCTCATAAATCTGAGTAGAATACGAGACGAAACAATCAGAACGAAACTGACTCTATCAAATGATAAGTTCGATACAATCCAAACTTACTATTAAACTAAATAATTCACTGTCGAATTTTTATCAATACAAATATAATGAGACAGTCCAATACAGCTGTGTCCACCTACGTAACAACTCGGCTTTTCATCAGCTGTCACAATCACTAAACTTTGAATAAACATTGACATTCCATTAAATACAAGCAGTATTTATTAATTTTTATAATATCCGGTATAAAAAAGGTAACTGAAAATGTTTATAAGTAAAATGACATCAAATTACGTTCTAAATTAATACAACGCTCTTTGTCAGCACTGTAAATTGACGTTCTTCTTTTTCTTCCAAATCCACCACTGACAATAATAATACAAGATGGATGGATGTAAAGATAAAGCTAATTACTTTCTTATCTTCTTCGCAATTACTTACTTACTTATATACAGTGTTATATTACATTTATATTTATAGTTATAAACAATTTTGAATTCACTTTATTAAAAACTTTCTATTAAAAAAGCAGTTTTAAATAAAAATTTATTATTTTGAGAACACAGGTCTGTAAAAGGTTTATTGCAGAATACATCTTGTGAGTTGGTAAGTAGTTATTTTATAAGTTTGCCAATGGTTTCCAGCAGTTTCCAGGTGGTGTAGTATTGACGTTGGTGGTGGTCGGTTGATCCTATAAAACGTAATTTAAAGTTCAGGAAATTGTTATATCGTTTCATTTGCAAAAGTATGCATTTTTTAACGTTCTTCAATTCTTAATACAGATAAAATAATCATTATCTTTATTTAAGAAAAATATCAAGCGTTATGTAATATTAAATTTACATTTTACCAATCTTATTCTATAATATAATTTTTAACCATTATGTTTTGTATGATACTTTGAATATTGAAAATTAATAAGAATGACATTGTTTCTATATTGTTTAAAGTTATCATGTATTATATAAAAATAATGTCAATATCAATAATATGTTCAGGAATCGTTTATGAATTGCTAGGTCAATCATATATGTTTGATATGTCATACAAATACATTCATTTACAATGAGAATATATTTTACTATAACCATTGATATATTTATATGATTGTATCTAATCTAACATTTATATTTTAGATGGGAGAAGGACGGTTAGCAAAACCTCAACTCCGTAACCTTCACCTTACACGTATTAAGAAAAGTTTGGGAATAATGGTAGGAATTGTTACTGCTGTAGGGCTTGGTTATAAACTGTTTGTTATTGATGTATACGAGAGGAAAATGGAAGAGTTTTATAAGTAATTACAATTTTATATAAGTTAAATTTATATACAGTTTCCTTTTTTCACAGTAAATAGTAATATTTTATTTCATTTTAGGCATTATGATGCAGAGAAATCATTAAAAAGAATGGATGAGGCTGGACTTATGCAGTCTACCAGTGGTTAAATATTATACACATAAAAGAATTAGTGGTATTAAGTCATTTCATTCACAACATTATGTACATACATATTTAATTAATAAATGATATAAAAAATAGTCAGCTCAGATATGCATTTAGAATGCAACTATATAAAAGATTTATTTGTTAATAAATACTTGTTTTCTTTAAAGCATTGTTTTTACATATCATTTTACAGATAATTTTTCTTAATATTATCAACATTTTCTATATATATATATATATGTATACCATAATTTTTTTGCTTAGAAAATATAAACTATACATAGAATGTGATATATAAAATCAGTATGTCACTACTTTTTTTTAATTTAGAGAGAATTCAGAATTATTAAAACAATTACTTCTTATAACATACAAAAGAATAGAATAGTTTATTAATTTTAAGTTAGTTTAAATAACTAAAATAAAAAATATATTTCATAGATTCTTTGGAGTTGCAATACATCAATCATTTATGATAATAATGTTTATTAGGTAAAATGTGTGTAAACAGAAGCATAAAAATCATAAATACAGTAATAAATATTGATTAACAAAGGATATAAACTACAAGAGGTTAGAAAATTTCAATGTTAAAATGATTGGCAAGATGGCGCCCATCAAATACCCAGTGTGCCCCGCGCGATTGATTTGCGCATGTCAGTTATTCGCATTGCAAATGGCGGCTCCTTGTTATTGTTCATGGCGTTTTATGACTTGTCCCTTTATATTACCGATTATGTCGAGTTTTTTCGTGATTCCTACCGCGCGCTGTGTGCAGAAAGTGAAGTAAGACTTGTCCGGCATATTTTCGATTAAAATTAGTGCTCCTGTGGTGTGGCTCCGTGCATTTTGGACGCGAGAAATCCCGCACGAAGTTGCAAAGAAATGGGGTAACGTTAAAATTTTCTTGTGTTCATACGGTATGAAATCGTTCTGTGCAAAGACTGAAGTGAGGCTAGTTGATTACCATGATCTTCGTTATTGAATTTTAAGTTTATTATGGTAAGCATATCTAAATATAAAACATATAAGGAGGCTGTGAAATAAAAATGTTCAGACTTTTGACGGTCTATCTTGAGCATGCTTGAGCCCACTTCACGTACACCTCCCCCGACGGACAAAATGGTGGCCCCCCGATATCCAGTGTTCTGGATGCCTTATTTTATTAAAAATCGTTATGAAAATTGTCAAACTGAATTATTTTTTCATAAAAATACTAAATTTCAAGTAACGTGACAATCTCCATTTTGCGTTTGCTTGAAAAAAAATATTCTATAACCTATTTCCTTCCACATAGAAATTGTGCCCCTATCTTATGGCCCAAAAGATTTTAATTGCAGTTCGTGAGTGGTAAGAATTAATCCAAAATCATTTACGTTCTAGATGTTCGTCAATTCGACAAATATTGACGGTATAATTGATGTTAATGTTATATTTTTTTTATTAATCATTATAATTTGACAAAAATCACGATGAAATTATAACCTAGTAATGCTCATTGGCCTCACTTTTTGTTTATGCACTATGTTTTCGTTTGTGTTTTGTTTAGACCACAGTTGTCAATTTTATGTTTGCATTGAATGTATTTGATGTTATATTGAAATTTTATACTATTATTTCGATTTCGATTTATTTAAGTAGAAATGTTTTCATTTATTATCTTCTAAATATTTTATATCGAAGTATATAATTTTTTATATTCCTACGTTAGTGTTATTAATATTTTCATATATCGTTCGTTTATATCGTTACTTATAAACAGTTGACATGACAAAATAAAATCGTATTAATTATGTGTTATTTACGATTAATAAAATTTAATTATTAAATGTTGTACATAATTTTATTTATTTTTATTTTGCTCCTTATAATTATTGTAACAATATTTCAGTTTTATTTTATTTATATTGATAGGGTTCAATTAAAATTTTACTTTAAAGATCAATTTTGATCTTATCTGTGTATAATTTTTAACTGTTTTATTGAAATAATTGTAGCATGTTGTAATTTGTTTTTATTGTTAATAGTCACAGAATATTGTATTTTCAAATGTTTAATAAATTTTGTCATCTTTTATTTATAATCTGTAAATAAGAAAAATTAATAACTAATGAAATAATATAATAAATAAAAATAATTATAAATTATTTTTTTCTATATTTTGTAATATAAATTCATTGGTACATTAGTATAGGTTGTTAAACATTAATTAATATTTAATAAAAATCGTTATAAACAATTAATAAATGAAGAATACACGATTATATATTAAATCTTATGAAATTTTTCATTATTATTTTGTATTGTATATGCCTTATACCATAATTTTTTTGATTATTATTTTGTTGTGTCAAAAAGAAATTTGATTACCTCCTTATTACACCTTTCTTGCAGTTATTTAATACCATTATTAGTATCCTAATAGCTTGAATATAATTTCTTTTGTATATCACATTACGTAATAAAATTGTATTATCTTGTCCCATAGAAACAATAAGCATATTTATTAGTGCTGGCGTTGTTTGGAGTTGTCGGTTTAAAACCGACAGACAAACATCTTATCACCACATACTGTAGTGATACCCTGAGGCGTTTGTAACCTCTCTGGGTAGTTATGTGATTTGTGGTTGGTAAGTATTAAAATTTATTTTTACCTCATATAGTGTTGGAATAACATTAAATTGAACAGTAAATGTTAACTATAGTTTGACATTAATTAAAATATAAAATAATCTGTGTAAATTATTTTTTATTATAAAAGAGGCGATGATTTGTTGTACAACAAATTTATTTAAGCTATTCCAAGTACTACCACTGTGATAGTATCTATTATGTATTATAGTCATGGCGGCTGATAGCGATGGTGATCTGATTCAAACGGTGGTAACGTGTGAGGGTAACCTAGAAGATCCTGAGTTTCCACATAAGTTTAAAACCATTATTGATCGTCTTAAATCTTTGCTTTGCAAAGGTAATTTTTGCAAATAACAAAAGATTAGTTACATAATAACAGTACACATAAATTACTGATTTGTAAATTTATAGAAAAAGGTGATGGTTTAAGAGTAAATAAAGTAGAGCCATGGAATTCTGTCAGAGTCACATTCTCAATACCCAGAGAAGCTGCATTACGTCTTCGAGAATTAGCAGCTCAGGGTTCTCCAGCTCTTACACAACTTGGAATTCTTTCAGTGCAGGTTGAAGGAGATCAGGTAATATATATATTTTTTAATATTTATTGTTTTTATATGTATGTAAATATATAAGAATAGAATAATAATAAATGAATAATATATATAAATTGTATATAATAGGTAATATCATTAAGGATAGCCAACCGCTTTAGCGGAGAGGCACAGGAAATTGTATTACGTTCAGGATCCTCACAGGAAAGTGGTGCCAAATCACAAAATGAATCCACTAGCAGTACAGCTAATGCTGATAATGACACTCCAACAGCTTTACCTGGTCCAAGTAATACATCTAGTATTTCTTCAGCATTGCGTAATGTGGCTCAAATAATAGCAGCTGGTATGTTCTTGTTTGTGGTATAAAATTGAAATGTTTTTAATAACATTTCTAATGTTGACTGTTATTTTAGGTACATCATCCGAAAAAACACCACAGTTTCGTTCACCGAATGTAGTTGCACCTACAGACTGTGATCCTATCCCACCATTTCTTGCAAAATCTGTACAGTCAGCATCAGGAAGTAATAGTGTTGGTGTATCTGGAAATCAACCAGTTACTAATCCCAGTGCTTCACCTAGGAGTAATTATAATGGTCCATTCCCATTTGCCAGTATGACACATGCTGCCCAAGCAATACATAGTCGCGAATCACAAGCAACAATTAAAAATGCAATGCAGTTTAAACATCATGTACAGCCACCTCCGCCTTATCCTGCTCAAGAGAATTTGGCGACAGTAACAACATTAACTACTGGTCATACTACCACTCAGTCAGTTGTGTCAGTTGGTCAGTTGACAAATCAGTACAAGTCTTCGATTACCACTACATCTAGTCTGTCACCAAACAATAATAATCTGGCAGGGAATTCGAATGGTAATGGAAATCAAGTTGCTTTGTCCAGTCCGCTTCTTGTAAATCTTTTACAAAACGATGCTGGCTCGCACCCTAACAATGTGATACCTGGTCAGAAAATGTTACCACCAGCTGTTATCGATAGTTCTGGAATTACTAATCGTATGAGACCTACGAAGAAGCCAACAGTTAGAAGAAAAGATTTATCCTCGCCTAGTGAATCACCACCAAATTTAGATTCACTTAGGACAGAAGATCTTATCGGAGGAACAGCAGTCGTATCTGATTTATCTCAATCTTCTGCATCTGCATTTGCAACCGTTAACGCTAATCAGCCTTCAACTATTCCCCAACAACATTCGGTCAACGTGATTGGTAGCACTGGGCAAAATATGACGCAACAAGTAATGCATCAAACTTCTACTAGCGGACAAATGCAACAACCTGCTTCGTCATTGCATGCTCAAGTACAAATTCAACAAAAGTTTCCCATTAGGCAAGAATTGGCTTACAGACCTTCACAGATACAATTACAAGGTCAACTTCCAATTAGACATCCAGTGAATGGACAGCAAATTCGAACACCTTTGCAGCAACGGCAATTACTCCTTCAACAGCAACAACAACATCAAATTTTGACGCAACAGCAACAATTGAATCAACAGCAAAATATAAATACTCCGCATTTGCTTACGCAACAGACATCAACGCAACAACAATCATTGGTACAACAACAAACTGTAAATGCATCGTTGCAACCTACATCCGTTCCCAATCAACCACTTTTACAACAACAACAACAACAACAACAGCAGCAGCAGCAGCAGCAGCAACAACAACAACAACAACTGATGCAACATTCAACAGTGAGCATGAGTAGTATTCCACAACAACGGCTAAGTTACTTAACTAATCAACGTCAACAAACTCCTCCTCCTTATTCGCGACAACCGGTTCCATCACAGTCCCATTTAGGACAACAGAATCAAGGATTAAACGTGCAACAACAATTACATCATAATCAGCTGAAAAATATAAACGTTAACACTAGTGCAACGGCTGATTTCCGTTACGGGCAGAGTCAAAATATTCTTAGTAGAAATTACCAGCCAACAACCAGTAATAGTAATGGGACCACGTGGACCGCACAAAATAATTCTATTCCACAAGGTGCTCAAGTCAATACAACACGTCTGCCAACTACAAATCAGGTTTCAGGTGCCTTTTCTCAATGTGGATCTCACACCAATCATGTTTCTAATAGTAACGCAGCTTTGCCTACCGCTAAGGTTGAAACCTCTGAATCTCCTAAACCTAAAGAAGAGACACCTGAACCGGAATACACGTCGACTGGCAAAATACGACAGTTTCTTATCAACCCTTTAACCGGCCATTTGGAACCAATGCCCAGCGAGAGTTCAGATTCGGAACCGGAAAGTGCGGTAGATAACCCGGATGATTTCTTTTCCTTTCCATCCCCATCAAACGATCGATCAAATTCGATATTTTCGGACGACGATGCAGACAGCAATTTCTCAAGAAGAAACGACACAACAACAA
The DNA here is from genome assembly GCF_907164935.1 of Osmia bicornis bicornis. NCBI lineage: Eukaryota > Metazoa > Arthropoda > Insecta > Hymenoptera > Megachilidae > Osmia > Osmia bicornis. The sequence continues at coordinate 322,051 of NC_060221.1, read as the reverse complement.
ATACAGATCAATCAGATTCTGAAACGACGGTAAAATCTACTGCCAGTGAGGGAAGTTTGAAGCATAGTAGAATAAAATCGAGTAGGGAAACCGCACAGAGCCCTATGCCTGGAGAGAAAATCAAACTAAGATTAAAATTAGAGAAATCTGAACCTGTTACTCCGGCGTATAAGGTTGACGTTTCTTTTGTAAACACACCACCGATTAGGAAAGCCGATAAATCAGTAAATAAAATGTTTACCACTGGTATTCCAAACTCGGGAACCGGCGATGAACCGAGAGTGCCTCCGTTACATATTTCCTTAAGAGGACGTAATGCTTCAGTAGTACAAATCCGAAAGAAAGAAAAGAAATCATTAAAGGATGGAGAATTGGATCCGACTAGTATAAAAAGGAGAGGAAAATTAAAAAAAATGAAAGAGTGCATAGATGGGAACAAATTGTTGCAAAAAAAATCGTCCTTGAGCATGATAATAGGTACTTCATCCGCATCGAAACTACCTTTATCCAATTCCACGATGATCAATAGTACCAATACTATCAGTAAAGTTAATAATATACTTCAAACAGTTGTATCAAAACCTAATGCCTTAAAACAAGAATTACCGATCGATGTTGTACACGTTCAAAGTGGCATTACAAAACCAAGTTCAAGTAAAAGCAGTGATGTTGACGATATACCGTTGAATAGTAGAATTCCATCTCCTTCGAAACATAAATCTACTGTTCTGAATCAACCTTTGAACACGCAACAGTCCTTAACGAAAAGTCAAGTTGAATTAGATGTTCCAAATCACATGCAAGAACATAAAATAGGAGGAGGTAAGATTTTTTCAAATACTATTTCTTTCTTTTTTATATAATTTATTACAGTTAAAAAATTATAACTTTATTGTTAACTGTAATGTTATTACTACTTATTGTCTTGTGTTTGATTTTTATTCTTCAGGAAAAACCAAAAGAAGAGATTCTAAAAAGAAATCAGAATCAGGAGAGGGTTTACATCGCGAACAAAATTTATTATCTGGTGGTAGAATATTGGATAATCAAGCAAAGTGGAGAAAACTTAATTACAAAGGTGATTCAGGTCAGTCTATAAGAAAAGCTGATGCACTATTGACTGGAAATGATTTCAATGCGGTGAAAAAAGTGGGGGAAATTAGAAGAACGAGCGATAGCGACATTAATAGATCGGCTGTTGAAAAGAATAATACATTGAATGCCGTTGTTGCTTCGCGACTAACAGAAATAAATGGCATTAAAAAAGATTTAATTAGCCAAGAGAAGAGAAGAAGATTAAGTTTAATGGACGAAAAAGATCTACATTTAGGAGGTGATTATTGTGCTTGCTTTATATTATAAATGTTGTTAAAAATTAATTTTTTAAACAGCGTTTAATTATTAATTTTTTTCAAATATGTTACAGAATCTCAAGATGCAGAGACTACGCACTTTAGTAATCAGAAGACCATTCCTGAATGTTCTTCCGCTAATACAGTTCCAAATACAAATACAAATACAAATACAAAAACTACTACTAATTCATCATTTGAAAATGAGAATTCTGGATTAGTACCTTCGAATATGCCTGCACAAAATGATTCAAGTTCACCTACCAATCTTGAAAACAAAGTATCTACTCACGTAGAGATTACTGTAAATAAAAATGCACAGGCATCTGTTGTAAATAGGATTATATCGGGGAAAAATAAGGCCGATATAGATAATTCTAAAGCAAACTCTAACCTTACAGCAAAAAGTCAAACTATCAGTCAAAAATTGAAAAACCACATGGTTTCAAAGAACGACACAAATGCTGCACTTAATAGGCATAATAAAGTAGAGCATTTTGGTCACAAGAAAGTTATTCAGAATCATATAAAGCAGGTTGATCGAGCGATCGTAGAAAATAAAGTGGATAATACACAGAGAATTAGTTTATTGAAAACTACGCAAAGTTCAGCAATAGGAAACTCAGTGGACCAAGTTCCCAGATCCCAAAGCGTTGATGTACCTTCCAGCAAGCCCGCATTACCGATTGGAGAAATAAATGTGACGGAAGCAAAAGTTAAGCAAAAGTTGCTTGAAACAACAGCTCCGATTGCGATCGGGGTGGATGCGAGCGTGGAAAGGGTTAGCAGTGGAGGAGGTGGTGAAGATTCGGGTATCGAGTCCATGGATGCTCTTTCAGAAAAGTCACCGAATCAAGGGGAATCTCCTTTGCACAGGCCAGCGACTGAACCGGTAACACAAAGCAGTGCAAAGACTGCTGTTCAAGGGGAATCTTCCCTACCAATCACCAATAAGAACGTGCCTTCCTCAACTAGTAATAGTGATATGTGTTCAAATTCCCATTCAGAACTTTTGAAGTCCAGTGGTCAGAAAAGGTTAAGTCCTGTGTCTGTCACAAATTATCTTGAAAACCATTTAAACCATAATATATCAAATTCTAGTGAACATGACATTAAAGATGTATCTAGTGAAAAGTCAACTTCAACGGCATCGAGAACTGGTGGTCATAGTGACATGGTTGCTAGTTTAGAGGTGGCTGATAACGATAAAAGTGTATCAAATCCATTAATAACCGGATCTGTGACTATTGTGACTAGTACTTCTGTACCCAGTACTGTGGATAGTGATAATTTATTGCAATGCGCACAGCAGCAAACAAATGACTTTTCTGAGAAAGACAATTGTAGCATTAAATTAGAAGGTTCTACCAATCAGCAGCATGATCAGGGTATAACGAATGCAACACACCAAGTGTCGAGAAGCCCGGAAAGTGCAACTGAAGATAATATAAAAACAGTCGTAGATGATAGTGCAATTAGATTAAACGATGAACCTCATGGACAAAATAACAATGGTGTGCCTGTAATACAAAATCATGTTTCTTATAATAAAGTAAAGACAGAAAAGCTTGATAATACAGTTACAAGTGAGGCTAACGCGGCGACGGCGGCGGGGGCGACGGCGGCGGCAGCGGCAGCGGCAGCGGCAGCGGCAGCGGCAGATAACTCATGTTCCAGTAGTCAGAGTTTTAGTTCAGAAATCAAAGTAGAATCTAATATCAATACAAAAGTTGACGATACAAGGCAAAACGATCGTACAGATAACGCTAAAACTTCTAACATTTCTTTGAACTCTTTAAACGCAACATCCGTTAAGTTAGAGCAATGTTCTGATCAAAACCAAAAATCTAATGTACAAAGCCATCACCAAGTATCCGTTAGAGAGTCTTCTATGAATCTTCAGAAAGTTACAGACGATCTGGTTAAGAAAATTGTGAACGATACAAGTGACGTAAACATAGCTATTCAATCGCCTTTAGGTGAAGATCCACAACCGATCCGAATCACCCCACCACTCTATACGTATTCTAATCCAGTAGTACTGCAGAGGGACGAGACTCCAAGCCCGGCAGCACAAAATCCGGAAGTCGATTCCAGCGATGTCGAACACGTGAAGAGAAAACGTAGAAGAAAACAGGAATTAGAAGGAAGGCAGGATGTAATATGTATTGAAGATAACGATGAAACACATTTTGTGGAAAGGTTGAATTCTAACAACTCGGACGATTACGTTAAACGACCACCAAAGTCATTGCTGGAACAACTTTTGATAGAAATCCCGAATGATACTAATGAGAAAAGATCTTTAAGAACGAGATCCCAGAAATTAAATAGTCCTGACATTATTGTAAAGACTCCAAAAAGTAGTCCTCATGGTCCTAATAAATTAGAAGAGAGACGCAGTATATCACCATATGCTAAAGCAAGTCCAAAGTTAGGAGTGTCAAAATTATCTCCTAATACGACAATAAAAGTAGGGAAAAGGAAACGTCAAGAAAGCGAGAGTTCTGTAGCATCTAGTACCGCTGATGATCCACAACCAAGACCGGGGAAAAGGAAATGCTCTGAGAATGCTGCAGAACTTATTAAAGCTTGTATAGGTGTAGATGAAGCTGGTTCGTTAAAGAAACAACTACCTGCTAAAGAAGAACAGTCGAAAAAAGGATTCAATATATTGGCCAAGGCTAAGAAAGGTGTTTATCCTATATTATTTATTCTTTAATAGTTATCTTTTTATTTTAGTATACCAATTATATCTATACAGAGTTTCTCATGTAACTTTATTACCTTTAAAAAGGCTAGGTAGATCACTTTGTAGATCATTGAATCTGTAGTTCAACAGGTGATAAAATTACACGAAACACTATGTATATTCAAACAAATTTTACTAGATATTAGGTATGTGTTTATTTCCTTTATGTTTCCCTTCTAAATTAATGATAAGGACTGCCAAAAACAGGATAATGAAAGTGCCTCAATTCTAATTGATTAATCAAAATTTTAACATTTCTTGTTCCTTATGTTAACCAGACTGTTAAGCGGTCATTTCTTTCATTTAATTACATGACAAGTATTAGTTATGGTACGAATGATATTAAAATTGGGCCTGAACTTTGATACAAATATTTTTGTATTTTTAGGTCCCATTGTGGTAGAAGTAGATTCGTCTGATGATGAGCCATTGATTGAATCAGTAGGAAAAGCAAGAATGCGATTATCAGACGAAACATCAGCTGCATCTCCAAAGTCTAAAGATCAAAAGTAAGCAACATCGGTTCAGCATTCTTTTAGCAGCAGTGCATATCTGAATATGTCAGAGATTTCAGAGCCCCGCTACGTAAATAAATTTTTGTTATTCTAGAACAAATACAAGCACAACTGTTTCTGGCAGTCAAATTAATTCCAGTAATATATCAAATTTCAATGCCAGTAATAGAGTGCAAAGAGAGAGCCGTTTATTAACCACCAAGCAACCGAGTACAACCGCGATAGTTACAGCCGGAAAGGAAAGGCTACGAGGTACTTCTGCATCCAGTAATGAATCCTTAGGGGAAGTAACAACAAGAAGATCTGTTCGGCAGAACACAGCTTCGCCATTGGCAACACCAGCAAGCAATACAAGGGGTGCGTCTAGATCAACGGAAGATATTACTAGACGGAAAACTCGAAGTGGTGCTGGTATGTAAAAAACATACAATTCTTTTAATCGCTACATACATTTTTCCTTTCTTTTCAATAATATTTACGTTGAAAAATATGAAACGTCGTTTAGTTTTATAAATTATATACTTCACATACCATTTTAATTGAAACACCTCGTACAGCGGGAACATTGTTTTAGTAACAGCTGAGGCAGCAGAGCAGGCAAAGCGGAGGCGAATATCCCGAGAAAACAAATGACCTTCGGGAAGTGACCTTGACAGTGATTAGCTACCGTCGCTCGTCAAGGCCTATCCAACTGATTGTGTATCTGTTATAAATGGTTATGTGATTGCCGTGTGGCTGGACCCCACCTGGTGAAACTACATGCGTCAATAGCGCACAATGCTGTTGTATGTGTTACAGGAGTATCGTCTTTGGAGTGCTGGATGGTATTTCAATATTTTTTTTTTTTTTCTTCTTTCTTTCTTTCTACTTCTTACTATTACTAGTAAAATCTTCTTAATGTTCGATAATACCGACGAAAATATTTTAAATAGATTTACAGATATCATTGCTATATTTTTAAAAGCATTTAAAACTGTTCGTCGATAAAGGAAAAAGAATAATATCATAAAAATTGCATTATAATGTTTTTGTCGCCGTCTAGCGTACTCGGTTATACTTTACTCCTAAACAAAGTTTAGTTACTCAGAATAATCTGCTCAATGCATTATACTTTAATCTAAGTAACTGAACTGATCCAAAACTGCCGAGTCAATGTGCAACTTTCTTTTGCCAAGCTTTTACAATCTTCTGTATTTAATTATTGAAGACGAAAACAAATCTAAATGGACGTTGTTTAAATAGCGATGAGAAAAATTTACACATACAAAATTTTCAGATTGAATACCTTAATATTATTCTATTTAGATACTAATTGCAATAAGCATTAACAAGTAATTATTTTTAATCGAAATCAAAAATAATGCATGTAAGGAGATACATTTATTATTTGTCCATTAAAGTTATTAGTTATCATGGAAGGAAAGTTAATAATGGTAAAAGAAAGTCGAGAAATTTTTAATGCATTAAATATGAAGTTTGACTGTGTACTGCCATAAGAGTAAATGTACGTTTTCAAGGACAATTTTCATTGACTGGTGGGGGCTTAAGTCGCTACTCTGACGAATTCACTGATAGACTTTGTTTAAAAGTGTTTAATTATTTGATATTCATTTTAATTCATCTACAACACGAAATCGTTGCGTATAAATAATTATTTGTAAATGAAAAAGTATTATAATTACATACATTCTTCGTCATTATACTAAATAATATACTCTCCTTTATGAACGCAATTGAAAATATTATTTGACTTGTACATTTAGAAAAGTCTTTTAAAAAATATTTATAGGACAATCGTACTTTTCTATAAATTTATACAGAGATAATCACGACTATTGTAAGAAGTTTATGTATAGTTTATGATTTTATGAATTTAACAAAGATTACGTGTATTTACGTATATTTACTCCAGGATCGCTATTTTCTCTGTCTCAGTGAACATAGTCTTTCAGTAGGAAGTTCGTCTTGAGTTAAAATACTGCAAAAAGGCAGAGGTATAGAGTTATTAAAAAGGATTTATTTTATTTATGGAACATAAACACAACGTTGGAATAACTCATGCATAAATATATGAAAATAATAATAATTATAGAAAAATGATTAATACAATGTTAATTTGATAGGTAATATATAAATGAATATATTTTGTAAATAATTTCTTGTAAAAAATACATAAAGCACCCCTCGTTGTATATATAGAAGTTGTTCAAATTTTTATTAAATTAGTGATAATTCAGATTGTGCAACATTGTCATACTATTAATTATTTTTTGTGATCGTGCACTGAGAACATTATAAGCACCCTTTTGACATCACTTAAAGTATACAAGAATATGTATACATACGTATATATAATATTATATATGTATGTATGTGATATATATATGAACTATTGTTTTTTGTGAACAGATAATCTAGTTTTATATTGTATAAATGTAAATTATACAGTTGAGAGTTGGAAGTTCTAAATGAACCTGTGATAGCCATCATAGCATTTTCTTAATTGACAATCTGCATTTAAAATATCATAATATTAAAATGTCTATTTAATTTTTTCATAATTCTATATACGTTCCATTATTTTCATTAAGAAAGACATGCGTCTGCGAGTTTGAATATTTCATAAATGATTTCCCCTTTATCATAAATGATTTTCATAAAATTGTAACATATTAATGCTTCATGATTAACTAAACTTCACTCCAAATTAGAATTGCTTTAATTTAATATTTTAAAATTTTTATTTCTTTCAAAGAAACTTCTTTGTTTCATATATTTTATTATAAATTCATGTCGGTACTATTTTCTCCGTGTCACGTATTACAGCTTTGATGGCTATCAGGTAACATATTTAAAAAAAATATTTCTGTCATATGAATGTTGAGTACTGAATTTAATAATATTTTAAATAGAAAAGATCTTTAACAAATTTACATCATCTGGCTAAAGCCATTGATACTTTGGATTATAATTTCGTTAAACCTTTTTTCTATCTTTAATATTAAGTTAAATTATTTAGTTAGAACATTTACTTGTTTATCGAAATTTGTTTTAATAAACTTGAATCATATATTGTAAATAATAGCATGCTTATTTTACATGGTGGGAATTTATGCTGTGTATATATATAAAACATATAAAGAAATGGACATCCGAATGGCGTTCAATTTGATTCAGCCCTATATTGTAATTGAACAGTGTAATAATGTATAGTTATTTAATAACAGAATTTAAGAACGAGCAGGAAAAACACTGTAATTTCGATGTAAAATATTCTCTTTGAAATTAGGTAGATAAGTTAGGGATTATTATGTTACAATTTTATTATTGAATATTACATTTATATGATTGTATAGATTATAAACAAAATAAGCTTTGTGTGTAAATATAAATATTTTAAAAATAAGTACATTTTTTGCATTTTCACATAATTAAGGAGCTTTTAAAAGTTTGTCTGCCATGTAATCGCATATAGTACGTATGTATTATAATAAAAATATTATAGATACACCAAAGATCACGCAAGTTGATTGTAATATGTGACAATTGTTGATATTCAACACATTTAGAGAAAAAAAAAACAAAAAAAAAACACGTGGTGTATTTGTGACGCTCAATAAGTAATTGGTGTTTATAGTGTGCTTCATAAACCATTAAACATAGCACCATTTTTCGTGCAGACTATAATAATTATACCAATTAAAATGTTCACTTTTGTGCCCATTTGTATGTATGTATAATAAGTGCATTACAAGCTCCTTAATTTTGTTTGCAATGCTACGAATATTCTAACTTTGTATATGAACATGCGTTTTAAAACCATCAGCTCTAAGATGAAATTTGATGACTTTAAAACCTGCTGTATGCAAAATATTTGTATTTTTAGTATTTGGTTAATTAATATAAATAGCAGTAAAAGTAAATAATTGATAATGATGCAATTGAATATATATATATATATATATATATAAATAAAAAATTAGATACAATACTATATTTGTAGAAAACGATTGAGCACGTGAAAAGAAAAATTGCGCTATGATTATAAAGAAAATATTACAATTATATTATTACCTATTATTACACAAAGTGGATACACAATATAGTAATTTGCTAATTGTACCTTTTAATAATTACTGTAGACACATTGATGAAGGTTTTTTTCTTGTTATTAATTATTACCATAAACTTCAAAGATAATGAAAAATGTGTTATAAAAAATGCAATTGCTTATTTTGTATCATACCCAGTTTCATGAATTACTTTGATACTTCACATTACTTATTTGTCAAATCAAAATAATTTTATGATTATTTATAACATGAAAATACAATTTGTAGTTATATCAAGGTTTCTAGTTTTAATTTTACAGTATATTTTTTTTATAAAGTAGTAAACGATATTTTATGAATAGTTGAGAATACAGTGTCTAGAAACGAAAGTTGATACATAATATTCAAGATAGTTTTTCTATGTATCTTTAGAAGTACATAATTATATAATAACAAAGTAAATTTATTTAAGGTACCCATTAATTCAAATTCTTTCAAAAGATTTTAAAGTTTTAACATGTAATCGATCAAAGTATTTTTGTTCTAGCATTTGTAATTAATTTATTATAATCTTTTAAAATTTGTAGGTTTCATATAACTTAAAATTCATTTGCCACTTGCGTATAGTAATTTTATTTATGCAGTTTTTAAGCAATAATTACTTTCAACAGGGTATAGTACAAGTAGCTAATAACATTCATTAAGATTAGGGTAAATAAAATTTAAAATAATTTTTCATGAAATTTGAAAAACTGCAATTTCTAAGTCATATTGTAAATTAGTAATCTGTTCATAATTCCTTTACAGTAAATGGAACTATTTTATTTCATGTTATTTTTACTGAATACCATGAAATTAAGTGTATGTAGGTATTATTTATTTTTTCTTGTTGTTAAATGTCATTTTCTGGTAATAATTTTACAAATAATGGTTTTTAATATCCTATGAATATTATTTTTAGCTGAACAACAACTAACTGAAAAATATGTCTTGAAGAGCATATCTAATATGTCTAAACACTAAGTGTTTGATCTCAAAATAATTAAAATACTATAAATAAGGTACTCATTATTCGCTTGTTATGGTTGATAACTCTTGATACAATTTGATAAATATTTGTTAAATGTAGCTCAATGGTTGGTTAGCATAATTATTGTACATTATTATTAAGTGAACTTAAAATTACATTTTTTAGATTTGTATTATTCCTACAAAATATATTGATTTATTTATATCATAGACTTATAAATCAATCAATAAAATCAATAAAAATACACATATACAGACATGTTGTGTATATGTATACAAATGAATCCATTGCCTATAAATATATATACATGGCTATATATATACATACATATACATATACAGATAGCACAGATAGGACACGTGTGGCAGTGTCTTCAAATATAAGTTTTCAGTATTGTGATAAGTAATTAATTTCTACAAAAATGGGTACTACGGATAAAGAAGAATCAAAAAATAACTCGAAAACAACCGAATTTACTGAAAACAAGAAAAGAAACAAGCGACGCATAAGTGAAAATCGTATGGAAGTAAGTCGTGAGGTTAAATTGTATAGGAGAATGTGTATGGTTATAAAGTAGTATTTAATTATTTTGTTTGTACATATCTGTTCTTTATACAATTATGTAGGTTGAAGTAATTAATGGTATACAAGGAAACACAAAATCACATGCAAGTACAAAAAGGGCTAGAAATGTACAAGGTGGTGAACAGAGGAAGGTAATAAATCAATTTATTTTCTCCAATAAATTTCTTTGTATTATTATTACAACATCATAATTATGTATTTTCAGATATCTGTACCTGCACATAGGTACACTCCTCTCAAAGAAAATTGGATGAAGATATTTACCCCTGTTGTTGAACATTTGCAATTGCAAATAAGGTTTAATTTAAAAACTAGGAATGTAGAATTACGCACAGCTCCAGAGACTCCTGATATCGCTAATTTGCAAAAGGGGGCTGATTTTGTAAAAGCTTTTATTTATGGTTTTGAAGTGGAAGATGCTCTGGCTTTATTACGTTTGGATGATTTATTTGTAGAAACATTTGAAGTTCAAGATGTAAAACCTTTAAAAGGGGATCATCTTTCCAGAGCTATTGGTAGATTAGCAGGGAAGGGTGGTAGAACAAAGTTTACAATAGAAAATGTAACAAAGACAAGAATTGTGTTAGCAGATAGTAAAGTTCACATACTTGGTTCATATCAGAATATACAATTAGCAAGAAGAGCTATATGTAATTTAATTTTGGGTAGTCCACCATCAAAGGTTTATGGACAATTAAGAAATGTAGCTAGTAAAGTATCAGAACGATTATAAATTATAAAATAAATAATGCTAACTACAATATCTACAAAATAATTAACGTCTTTGTTATATGTAAATAATATTAATTTTTATATATATATATATATATATATATATATACACACACAGTAAGTTTAAAGTAGTATTTGGTATTTGTATTTTCTGGGCACTTTATTAAGAACCAATCTGCCATCATAACTTAGCGATGCAAATGTCCAAGGATCCGCGGATGACCATTCTACCGCATAAACGCTATCTTCGTGTTCTTCGTATCTACCCACAACTCCATCTTCTAGCCTAAACATATGATTTTATATTTAGTATGTTAATTTCTGTAAATTTATTTTCGTTATAGAGTTATTGAAATTACTTGTCTTTCTTGCAACTGTAGTCATTTTGTGTATAATCATCTTCAGTAGAAACTATGTGTCCAAATGGTTCTGAAGAAATTGACGCAATACTACATAATATTACTCTTGAATCACTACTGGAAGTTAAAACTAATTGATCATGGAAACGATTTATTCTAATATTCCACACCCAATGAGAATGTTCCATACGCGATAGTATTGGTTCCGTGGGTGTTCTAATATCCCAGAATTTCATGTAACCGTCATCTCCACATGTAGATAAGAAGTACTGTCGGTTTGCATTAAAATCTAAATCTCTAAATTATAAATTAGTTTATTCATTTATATTATAGTTGGTTATTATTTTATAGTCAAATGAGACCAAGTATTACCTGATTATTTGAGAATGAGCAGACAAAATTGTCCAAGATGCTTCAGAAGGATTTCTAAAGTCCCATCCACGAACGTTATTTTCATTTAAAGTAACAAATTGATTGCAACCATTGTGAGGATTCCATTTTCCATTTGTGAAACGTGGTTGACTTTTACCAGCCAAAGTACCAAAAGTGACGGTCTGCGCAAGGTATCAGAATATATACAATTGCTTGACAATAAATGCAGAAACCTATTGTTACCTGTGGTCCATTTTCAGTTAAATCCCATAATACAAATTTATTATCTACAACTGATACAGCTTTTGTCGATTCCATTGGATGATAAGCAATGGTTTTAAGATCTGTACCATACGGCGTTGTATCAATTTCTGCTAACTTTTTAAGGTCTTCAACATCATTTGTATATTCCTTCAATTCTGGCAACTTCCAAAGAGCTCCTTTCATTTGACAGGAACCATCATCTAAGTAAATACAATATATGTTTAATTTTTAAAAACTATTTGTCTTAATTTGGTAATTTAAAAGTTTTAATAATAATTACCGCTTAAACTATTATAACAGGTAATAAATACATTGGGATCTGTAGGAGATGCTTGTAAAGACCAAATTTCACCAATAGGATGATGAAACACTTGTGTCTTTAAACCACCTGTTTCTTCATTAAGTTCCACCACATGAACTTGATTATTATTAAATTTCAAAGACTGTGTTCCTACAAAAAATCTAACAACATCGGTTTCTGCTGTTTGAGCCGATAGTGCTCTTGTCTGGAATATAAACAAAATTATACTGCCATTAACAATAGGTAAAACAGGTAACAATAAAATAGATAATTTACAATAAATTTAATATTATTGTGGGAGTATGTATTTGGCTAAAAGAACTGTAAAGGTCTGTCATATAAAATTTTTTATTATCATTTGCATACTTGGAATTCAAGTCCATATATTATAGGGCTATCGTTTTCCATCTTTTTATACAATTTATATTTTATTATACATGAAACAACTGTACATTTAGAATGCAATCCAACCTAACCATACGATCTGTCAAAACAACTTGTAGTAGATACAGTGACTATATACATAGGCGCTAGAGGGCACTAAAACAATTAATAGATGCCACGTTGATAGATGAGATATTTTTATTCGATCGTTTTCACATTTTGTAATTAAATAACGAAAAATTGCATACATTGAAAAACAGCAATTATATTACATACTTGTACAGTTCTAAAATACAAATACAAAATGGTTTAAAATTATTTATCAAGAATATAACCACTTCGTTATTTGGTAGGTATTTCCAAATATATTCTGTATAAAATAAAGTTAAAAATTTCACACGATTACAGGAAATGAAAAATATCAAATGTGATGAATAAAAGGAAAACAGTAACAGTAAGTGTAATTATAGTTGAATACATATGTGCACAGTAATCGATTGTATTAAATTTAAAAGCCCGCGCAAACGGAATAACTATCCAGCCAATCAGTGATTCCGTTACATTTTCAAACCTACGCCGGGACATCTATATATTTGCGTGTCCCCTGCTGTATCCCCACCATTCGGATAGCAGCTCCCAGCGTTGGTTTGCGTCGGTCGACGGGTAACCAGCCGTGGGGTCACCAGATAAATTATGTCAAACGGAGTAGTGTTACGAACGTGAACGATTAACAAAATTCGTGGTGTTCATACACGAAAGTATTGTCAAGTGCGCGATTGTATACAGTTTCAATGTGGTTTCTATGGAACTCACCAAGTGACTGTCTCATAGACTTCCGTTAAATTAGTGTTACCTTTGAATGATCGTCCACGAACGTGTACACTCGTATTGTCTTTTTGTACAAATGCACGCATCTGTACTTATTTCTTCGAAAAAGTCATGCTGACCCTACAACATCAATTGTAAGTAACCGCTACTTGTCATTACAACGCTTCTTCAATTGACACTTGTGAACTGAAATATTTACATGAAGTTTACTGTCACAAAACAGCGGAATAAGTGTTTCTTTTACTCCAGTCCAATATTATGTCTGTCATGTAACCAAATTCGGCGAAAGTACAGCTGAGAAATTGCGATATCATTTTAAACGAATTTATACGATAATTCCGGCAAAATTAGAGGTCGGTAACTTCTTCAATTCCGTAGTAATTTTTTTTTAACGACATTACGATTCAAAATTTCTTCATCACGTGATGATCTGTTGTCGTCATTTGTTGATAGACACAATTTAATTTGATTTACATTTACAAAGGCTATACCTAATGAAAAGCACGATTAAAGCCTAAGTACACATTGTTACTCTTATTTTTTTTTTATTTTTATGAACCAAGTAGGCAAATTTCGTTATTTTCCCTTGTTGATATTATTTTCTAAATGATCTATAATTAAATCTCAATTATAAATTCTGTACCGTGTAATTGATGATAATTCAAATTCATTGATTCATTTGAAATTATTTATATTTGCCATTTAAATTGTCAATGAAAACATCTACCTTGTGTACATTTTAAGAAGAAATTAGAAATTTCTTAAGGGACATTGAACAAAATAATTTACAATCTTTTTTCCCGCCTTTTATTACTTAGAAGATCTACGATCCTATTTTCGATTTTATGGAAACACAAATTACTCGAGCAATTTTTCAACGTAGATATAACATCGCCGTAAATATGCAAACGCAAATGCGTTTAGTTCGTTCGATGAAAACAGTTTTAACTTCGTTCGCCTAACGGCCTAACGACATAATGCCGGTCGATGTCGCGTGCGTTAGAAACACTGCACTTTAACTTTGGAAATGTTTGATTGCAGTTTAGTATTTTATAAGTTTGTTATGTTACTAGGATATAATAATATGTAGTGTGATATAGCGATACGAATTTGAGATCAGTGTAGTGTAGTAATTATACTATACCCCAGTATTATTGTAGTTTGAAATATTGTATCAGGGTACCTATCGCATTCTGCTTCATTATGCTAACTATACGGTAACAGGCAAATTAGACAAGGTGTATAGTGATTCTTCTCTACAAACTATATAATATATTGTAACCCTGTGTCGTGATCCATAATCTATCATGTCCATCAAATTCTGCCGCGAGAGTCCCTTAAGGAGCGGACACTGTTCGCCAGAGTAATCTTTTATCTGTTCGCTCATCAACTTCGCGTCTTCTCCATTTCGCTCGATGAGAATGAAAAGATTCACCAGAGAAATTAACGAACGACAGTAACAGGTTTTTTTCGTTCTCACGTTTCAAAGTCGACCATTCGATTGATTAAAAAAGAATAAAAAAATTATTTATTTTATTTTATTTTACTATTGCAACTAGTAGAGTTTTTACAAATATCGAATAAAGTGCGTCATGAATTACATAGAAAAGGACATATATAATACAATACATCGTACATCGCAGCAAGTGTCATAAGGTGTCCATATACGGTGCATCGTCAGATATACATATCGCATAAACGGCACAGGACATTACTGACGCAGAACGCACAAGAACGCACAAGAACGCACACGGTGCGTCGTCGAGATGGGAAACGTGTTAAAACGAACGGTTTGGCAAGCGGTCAACCACGTCGACGTTTCACGCTGGCCCCATCATCGGTTTTCGTTCGCTGGAACATCCACACGGTGCTTCAGCGAGGTTGGCTAATTGTTCGGCCGGCATGTTTTCATCCTCTTGGCCGACCTCGTTGCCACGCCACGCCACGCCACGGCACGCCACGCCATGCCACGCCACGCCATGCCGCCCGACATGGCAGCCCGCTTCCACGTGAGATCAATCACTCGAGACTGGCGGGCAAGCGGCCAGTCTTGGCCCCATCAGTTAGTTGTTGAACAGATGAACGAACAGCAGCATGCGCGAACGACGCTTTTTTTCTGCCATCAAAAACGATTCGCCGTTGCGGGACAGTAGCCCCCTGGGTGGTAATCGCTTCGAATTCAGGGCCGATCCGAAGGTCTTTACGAGGGAAAATTGCAAATATTCTTCATAAGATAGTTGATTATTATTACGCGAAGGTATTATGTACTTACGATTATATTAGACTGTTTGAAGAACGAGATGAAATCTTTCTTGACGGCCCGGTGCGCGGCGACTACTTTCGAACAATGTTTCAAGCCTTTTTTATTCTTCCTTGTTTTAGCCAGCAAACCGGTGCAGCAACGCGCTATAAAACCTGAGGGTTTCATTTAAATCAATACTGTCGCGTGGTCGCGTGCAGAAAATTCTCTCTCTTATCGTGGACGGCTGGATATCGGGGCGTACATACTTAACGTGGTAGAAAGTGCATTTACTTTCCGGCTAAGCATACAACCTTTCGCCTCCTTTTTCTCTGGATGATAGGTCTCGGATGTGTTTGATAAAAAATTATTTCTTTCCACCGTACCCCGGTCAGAATGGCTTATCTTTGCTCTCCGCTGTCGTTTATCTTCCGTGAGAAACGATAAGGGAATGATATAATGTCGTGGTAGTATTCGATTCTTACTTCCTTCCTTATCCGTTTTCTCAGCCGAATTTAATGACGAACGATTTCTATAGTCGTTTGTTACTAGCGGGTAAGTTACTGGGGAGAGACTTGATTTGTTCGGTATCGAGATAACAATGAAAGTTTATCGGGTACATAGTTGAATAATTTAGAATACCGCTCACGAGGTATATTTCTCAACTATTCTAATAACATTCTAAACTTGAGACACTTGGAACCAAAGGGGTAAAGTTTGGAAAAGAAATTTCTGATATTGATCGAAATTGTTTAACCCTGCGTATTTATGTACACATCACTGCCGCGGGTACATACACGTATTGAAAGCTGGAAGACAAGGCCGTGACATTTTCCGTGCTTGTTTTCCTGCCTGGCTTTTTATAACCCACCGTTTGAAAAGATAGAAGATACGGTTACGACAATCTAGTGTCGAGGTATATACATACATACATACATATTATGTAGTATTTTAACAGCGTCGTGTGTTTGGAGAAAAGTATGTAAAACGAAACTTTACCTTTTATTTATCTGCTTCTATGTACATAGTTGTTTACTGTAGAGTCAATTGTCATTTAATTATTTTACCGTAAATTATACGGTACTCTATTGTGGATTATTTGGGGATGTTGAAGATGTGGAAAAGAATAATTTATAGTAATTTATGTTCAATAGCAGAGGATGCTCCGACTTATTGAGTTTACGGTCCATGTGTTACCATATGTTACACCATATGGTGATAATTAAACTGTTCACAATATGGTGAAATACACGAACTGTTTGAAATATGTATATCGTCAGCAAAAGTGTAAAGGATTTGGTTGGTGGATACTGGATTTCTTCTGGAGAACATTTAATTGTCTTTACCTTTATTATAATATCGACGTATTTCATTTCATTCAAGTATATTATTCTTTGATTCTCTTTGATTACTCTTTACGACTCTGATTCACTTCTAAAGACGAGAATATTTCATTATTCAGAATCTTCTTTATTTCTTAAGAAAACTTTCAGTATAACCCAGTTAATTTGTTAACAAAGTATCTTCTTTCTTCGTACGAATAAAAAGACGATGCACGTGAATATTTTAACCGTTGTATAATAAAAACGAACAAACAATGTTGCAAAACATCGCTGTAAACTTCAATTATCGAGTTTAATCGTAAGAAGAAAGAAAAAGGGGGATAAAAGAAAAGGCGGGAAACTATTGTTTCCTTTGCCAAAGGTTTTCTCATCGTCAGTCTTTCATTTTCCCTGAGGTATTGCTGGATTTATCTTTCGTTTGAATAGGAACGATTCTATGGAGAAATGTCAAGCGTCGTTTCTTCGAGATATAAACTTCGGATTGATGCTTTTGTTTTTTACCGATCGCCTTCACAAATCGAAGTCAGGATCGTCTCAGATCCATTTCCGTTTGTATGTATCGCTTTCCACTATGTTGTAACAAGCTCTCATTATACTTGCTTATGAACTAGATTCGGAACGTTGATTCATTCTTTGGCTCGCCTGTTTTATTTTTCAAATCTTGATCCGTCAATTGATCGATCAGTGAATTTCAAATGGATCCGTGGGTGAGATTGTCTTTATCTCATTCTATTCCCAGTGTTTTTCACAAAATTAAGCTCGCGTTGTCTTGTGGCTATGTACCTTTTCTCGTGTATCTTGAAAAAATTTTCTATGTTAATTTTTCACCCATTTTATTCTTTCTAAATACACATATCTTAAGCCCTCCTGTCCAGACTGGCATCCATAATTGTACCAACACGTGTATTTATTGGTAAACGTAACAGGAATTCCTTGACATGCTTGCCAATCAGTAACAGTAAGTTAAAACAAGAAAAAAGAAGAAAGAAGAAAGAAGAAAGAAGAAAGAAGAAAGAAGAAAAGCTGGTCAGCTGATAAATCTGTACCCGTAGGAAGATAGA
The DNA here is from genome assembly GCF_907164935.1 of Osmia bicornis bicornis. Taxonomy (NCBI): domain Eukaryota; kingdom Metazoa; phylum Arthropoda; class Insecta; order Hymenoptera; family Megachilidae; genus Osmia; species Osmia bicornis. The sequence continues at coordinate 303,882 of NC_060221.1, read as the reverse complement.
AACTGGCCGAATGAATGCATTTTCAATGAATGAATTGGTTTGTATACAAAACGGTACTGCCGTCAGCGTAACTTGTATTTTCTACGATCGGTTTGTCCGATATATCCCGGCATCGAACGGAGCCGGAAATTGGTAACAGCAAAACCGATATGTTGAACGTCATACAACACATCCTTTTCCCTCTCTTTCTGATCCTCTTCGAGCGGCAAGGTCATTGCTAACATCAATACCAAACTTATTGGAACCGTAAAGTTCCATTTATGAATGCCATTTTCCATGACCCACTGGCGAAGAACGCGTGTATCGTTTCATGTAAGCAACAATTTTTAATACCTACATTAAATTTATATTAATTCATAATTACAATGTTTATACGTTGCACCACGAAAGGGTGCATCCGTCGCGTCGTCCAACCTCCCTCATCGCCATTTTATATGTATGTACCTACGTCGACCAGTGTAAACTAGGTATATTTTTTATCGCTTACAAGTCAGTTAAAATCTTGCCTTCGTTGCTGGTAGAGATAATATAACAGTCATTAACATCCCGCAGTAGGTAGTCTCGTTTTTGCAACGCGAAATTACGGGCGATCGGTGTCTAACAAGGATCTCGAAGGACGTCAGGTTTCCTCGAACTTTCCCATTTTACTATTCGTTTCGTTGAAACATCTGTTTCGCGGTGTCTCCGGTGTCATGTTACAATTATTGCTTCATAGTTTTGTCTCTAATTAAAATTCGGTCATCAGCCAGGCAGGTTTTATACGGTGGAAAAGCCGAACGAACGGTTTCGTTGCAGTTGAAGGATACAACTGACGTCTACGTCGCTTTGTCCTGAATTTAGTCAGGGCTGAGCGTAACGACGCGACGCGACGCGACGGGTGGTGGTTAAAGGCAAACCTGCTGTAGAGGTACATAGGTAGCAGAGGAGCTTTCTCTGCTTCCCTTCTCGACCCATTCACGATGACAATAATTGGCTAATTAAGTCGCCCTCACGCTCGTCCATTGCCCTCGGCCGGTGTTCCGGTAATTCAGTTGCAGGCATCTCTCTTCCTGTGACACAACAATGTAGGTCAATCGACGCGTGTGCCATAAACTGTCGGCCAGGCGAATTCGTTTCACGCTTCCGAGGCTTGTTTCACACAGAGCAAGCCATTCTGCTTACCATTTTTCCACGCTTCCAACTGCAATTGCAACTGCAATTGCAACTGCAACTGCAACTGCAACGTCGGCGCGACGCCTCGGTCGGGTCTGGCGAGCCAGAGTCGACGCTTTTTTCCACCGATTATACCAACCGCTTCGTCTCTTCTGCTTCGCAAAGAAACGTCGACTTGGCGAATTTATCGTTAACGCGCCGATGCCTTCGAGCTTTCCTTTTTTCCACTCTCCGCGCAGTCGTGCAGGATTTTAAAGCGTGCTGACGTTGGACGTTTTTCTGACCGTTCGTTCCTAGCAGATGGCTCGGAATTAGACTTTCGTAAAAACAGAGTCATTCCTGGAATATTGAGGAATTCTTACCGAGTGCATGGAACCTTATAGGTAAAACGAGATCCGATCTTGCGAGAAAGGAAAATTTTACTCAAAATTTCAGTAAAAAACCTGACTCGTTGCCGGAAGGAAGTTTTAAACATTTAATATAGCAAATGATTGTACATATAATTCTGACTGATCTAGAACTACTCAAATTTAATTCCTCGACCTTCGGCGTCTACCTTCTCGTCTTTCATTTCTGTTTGACACGTTTTCTAAGCTCTCGGGATTCGCGGCTCGTCGATAAGCTATCGAGGCCAGAAGAATCGTGTCGAGTCTGTGTCATAGGTCCATTATCGACTAAACACGGCTAAAACAAGCCGTATCTAAACAAGAAATTAGTTTCTTTCGTTATAAATACAAGGAAAATTTGAAGGAGAGAATTCAAAGACAAACATCTCGAGAGAAACGACTTAAAGTTCGTTCAAGTTTTTCTTACAGAGAACGGTTCATACTCCTGTTTAACTAAATTAATATTCCTCCGTCAGTGTATCCGAAGTATGCTTGGATCAAGCATCGAGGCCTATAGTCAGCGAAATGAATTAGCTGCACTTGACACAGGCGGCTGTCCTAGCAGGAATTCGTAGCCGGCTTCCGTTCGCCAGACAGTCGAGCAGACTATGCAAATAACCCGTGAAACCGTGTACATACATGCATACACGATGCAACGTTACGCTCGCAGCTCTCTTGGTGCACCACATTCTCCGCTATACGCAATCACACGTGTACGCACAAGGTGTCCTGAAAGTGTCAGCCAAATACATTTGCATTTCTTTGAAAAATCATTTTTCAGATAATCAAAATTTATAGTTTCTTATCGGTAATAAATATTTCAGATGATATTGATTTTGAAATCGTTCCGTGTCGTAAACTCCAATTGATATATGTATGTATGTATGTATGTATGTATGTATACCTTGGATAGATAAGATTCACGATTGTCACGTATTTTTCTATCGTATCATAAGAGGTCACACACCTCGAACTGGGAATTAATCTTATTTTTTTCATAGTTCTATTTCGTCCTAACACAAGAATACATAACTGGATTTCTACAATCATAGGTTTTCGATCTTCAATTTCAACCCTTTGACTAGAAGGGTGAATTCTCAATTCTACAATAATTAATTATCAAAGGAGGATTACCAATAACCGATATCTAGTACGTAATACAGAAATGCAAAGTTAAATTAACGTCGAGCTGAAAGGGAAAGGGTTAAAGGTGTTAAAGTTCTAAAGATTCTTTAGCGCGATTTCCTTCCTCTAGGGGATCCTATCGTGTTGGTTAGTGTAAGTACATGTATCCAAGACACCCTGTATGTCGACGTGTACTTAGGACATCTCGAGCCTGTGTAGAGGAGCAACCCGTACACATAAACCGAGGATCCCGTTCGTCGGGTACATTGGGGAAATATACGAACACGTATTCACCGATATTATCGCCTGCTTAAGCCCATCCCACATCGTGTCTCCTTTTCTCAGGCGGCTTCTAAATATCGTTTCTACGGAAATTATGCATTATAACATTAATAACGCGTATCTCGTGTTAGAATTTCTATCCTGGATCATTTTTTTTTTTTTTTTAAATTAAATATTGCGAGCTACTATTAATTGGTACAAGATAATTAGCAGAGGCAGGTTAAAGAGAATAATTGTAATTAATGATGCTCGAAGATTTTGGGTAACTGTTTAGAGAGATAACATTATTTTTTATTTGATATTTACTTATTGTTAGTTAGAGTAGCTTTGCCCAGATGTTTTACAAGCTCGTCGTTCGATTGTTGTATTACAACTCATTTAGGTCAGCCACCAATGCTCGGTTTTCCTCGCATCGTTGCTTTTCCATCGTAGTCAGGTTAATGGCATAAACGAGACCTTATCCTGCTTTTTGTGCGAGCGCACACACTCCGGATGTGTATTTGAAAATCAGCCAGCCTTTACGAGCTGTAAGAAATAAAGAGCAATAATTTTATTGCTTTTGCTAGTTTCCCTAGAAACTCCAACCTATTTCTCAACACTTTAATAGAGTTATATAGGTACATACAGTGGGCCGCAAAAGTGTTCAGACACCGTTTAAAACAGAATATGTACCTCGTTTAAATAAAAATTAATTTACTAAAATATGTGCTTTTGTCGTTTTAAAAAATTGGCAAGAAAAAGTTCCTCTGATAACGTGATAATCCGAAAGGACCATTGCTGGTGAGATGTTTTCCAACCACGAAACGTTAGCTCCGTTGGCTCGATCCTCCTTGATAACTATTCTTCCAATAATGGCCCTTTCCCGCTGCGAGATAACGAGTCTCGCATCTCGACTATCGGTATCCTGTTTTCCAACAGGAACGTGCGGTTTAGGGAAACGAGGGCCTAGACTGACTCACTGCTTTTATCTTCGGCACTGCAGCTATCGTCCGGAAATCTGTCGGAACTACTTACATACGTTCAACTTTCGACGGAAGAATTCTTGGCGATTTCATAGCTATTTTGAATTTTTGGAAACCATGGTTCTGAGTGAAACTCAGTTGAATAGGTATATCACGAAGAAACAGAATTAGCAGGTTTTTATTCAAAATTAAAATAACAAATAAAAAGAAAAATACATTTCTATGAACGTAATAATGCAATTAAAAGTATTGGAAAAAATATTGAAACTTTCCTAGTCGAAGCAACACACTTTTCGTTGGAGTGATAATACATATTTCTCGCCGCGTGATAAGAAATCGAGACCGGCTGGTGTGTTCGACTTTGTTTCCGCGTGCATGACTTTATTCGTCCGTGTCATTTACGAGATTACTACCGAGAAATCAGTAATGTGTTTCTCAATAACTAATGGCAAAAGTTGTTGCGCGATAGTAGGTACGTCGAAGAAACGTAATAGTCATTCCGATGGAATCTTTGCACGCCACCAGAACAAACGAAATGACTTGTGAGTCAGGGAGTCTTGGAAATGCGGAGAAAATTGAAACGGAAGAATTTTCTCTCCCGATAACGTCAAACAGGAAGTTTCTTATTTTATTATCTGAACCTTCAATCTCCTTGATCTAGCTGACAATTTTCTTAGAATTTATACAAATAGAAATACCTCCTGAGCATTTTAGCTTTCAAGTCTCGGTGCATGACGAATTTTCGGGCTTCTCTTCCACTCGATCGACTTTATTTCTCGCATTAGCAGAAAACAGTATCAACGGTGTCATCATTTTACACCTCGATCAGGGGCTTAAATTGCAATCGTAGGGTTTGCTAAAGTATTATTCAGGTGTCATTTGCAACGTCATGCGTCAGTAGGATCCCCGATTCGTCCCTTTGCCACGGTGCGGTGCGGTGCGGTGTTTCAACTGATAGCGAGTGAACCGTGATCCGATCAGCAGCGCAAATGAAACATTAATACCTCCCATGGAATGTAATTCGAACGAGCTCGTCAGCTTGTTTGCAAAGACTCGAATAATATTCGAGAGGATAGGAAGATTGTAGCGCAATTAAATCAAGACGTACCTATACCGAGAACGGTGAAACCACTTGGGGAACATCTTCGTAAGTGATTATCAACCTGTTCTAGGAAAACAGCCGGTGAAAGCAATCGGTCGTGTTTGAAAAGTAAAGTAAAACTAAAATTAGATATCGACGAGAACTAAAGCAACGACACCGGCTGGACTTCTTTTAGAAAAGTACAAAGCTTTTCTTTTTTCGCGATTGGTCGCGATGAAAGTTGTTTGGAAAACCATTTTTGACGATCGTGTGGTGAAATTGTAATATATTGTAATTGTTACAAAATATAAAAGGTTAATTGCAACAAAATTGGAATTCAAGTTGAAAATAATGTAGATTACTAAATAGATCATTTATTCTTTAGCTCGATAGCATTCACATCGGAAAACGAGAATTATCGTTTTTTACCTCGATTTATGTATATGAAAAATTTGTGAAAAATAGCCAAACTGGAAACCAGTCATTTTGACCCCTTTGGTAGCTCTAGTATTAATAAATTTCTAAAATATATATTTTTCTAATTAGATTCATTGATCTCTACTTTTTCTTTATTTTCTCATTGTTAATAGTGGGAACGATCGGTGATGCACTAGAAATCGTATTAAAATGGAAGTAAACCCATGTTCCGCGAATACACAGTTTGTACTACTTCGAACATTCTAGCATCATTTTTCTTATACATATGTAGTTTCCACGATAAAATTCTTGTTTCAATCATCAAACAAGTGTTCATATCCGTGTTCGAGATTTTTCAAAGTACATTCTGTTGTTTCTAAATAAGTTCGACGCATCTTTGCTTGAATTGAATAGTAGTACTGCAATAAATTTTATTTAAATTATTCTGCGATTGAATTAGTAACGTATTTGTGAGATGAGATGAGATGAGATGAAAAGTGAGGTAAAAGTGTGATTATTACTTATTCAAACGTTGCTAACAAAAGACAGGAAAAAACTGAGAATATTATTATCTCTTCTGAATACCAGACATCTCAATAGTAGTAGGTATTATGTACACATTGTGATCGAAGAATAGGACGTTGCAATGAATTCAGTTGATGAAACATTTAACACGGTGTTGTGGATTCTTTTGTATTCTAATAGCCCGATTTCACTGACAATTCTATAATTAGGAAACAGGCGTTAGATAAATTAACTCCACTTTTGGAATTTAGAAATAAAGAAAAGTTTACCATTAAACTAACCATTGATTGTGTTTTATTTTCAGGGAGCAGACGATCGCCCGAAAATGGGGTTGAAAAGACGTCGTAACAAAGCCGAGCACCCACGAAGCGATTAATTCGAGTTAGCGTAAAGGTGTTGTGCAGAAGAAAATGATGACTGCCATGGCCAGGTTGCCTTGCAAGCAAACTTCGCCTTCGCAGCAACCGCGGGTCAATAATTTTGGAAACAGTCGAAATCCCTACTGGGAGATGCAAACTGGGAGGCATCCTGCGCCTCCTTACGTCAGGAATCATCATCGGCACACAGATCACACAGGTGAGCTAACCCTGCGCCTCCTCTATTTGTTACGTTATATTATTAAACGATACGTGTTGCGATCACGGTGAAGGTCGAGGTGTTCATTTTTCACGATCAACCCTTTCTTTTTTTTTTTTTTTTCTTTTAACTTGCACTTGATAAGAGGGAAAAGTGGAATGCATGAAGAGACGCTTTGAACTCTCGGTACATATTTATATAGCTTCTAATTTCTTCTCTGGTGAATACCTGCTCTGACGGAAGCTGCTGTGAGAAAAAATAAGAGCGATGCAGGTGTAAGTTTCACCCGTTGACACGTGAATCATTGCATTCGTGACGCTTTGAAAATGACAACAAAGTTGTAACTTTGAACTTAAGAATATTTTTACACGATGTTAAAATATGTTTTATGCGTAGAAAATTGTTTATTTCTTATTTTTTGTTTTATTTTATTTTATAATTTTCTCTGAAATTGAAAATGATTGAAATTTTATCAGACGAATATTTTCGAGTGGGAGTACGTATTTTAATTAAAACTTTGAATGAATTTCTGCAACGAACAGCTGCTTTGGCGATTCATAAAGCTGTTCGTTATTTATACCTTGAACCTGCGCAACTTTCCTACGGGCGACTTATTGTTAGTATCCTTGAACAAAGTTCCTATCGAACGAACGGGTTGTTTTATCTTCACCCTTCACCGTTATCGTCATTAATTATCCTATTTACGACGACACCAAGACATGACCCAGCAGCCTGTTCCCTTGTAACGATGTTCAACGAGTTATCAATTATTTATGGAACATTCTGTTGATACCAAAGTAACCGAGCCGGTCGAAAACTTGCCAAAAGTGTTTCCAATCACCTGCGCTCCCAGTAAAATTCGGTATTCGCATAATTTTCTAAACGAACGAGAAGCATTCAGAGTTAGATTTCGTAACGAGATTGAAAAGTGCCGAGATTGAAATTGTCGCTACTTTAATTTTATTGAAGTCAAGCAACGCAAGCACATGGCTAAAGTGCAAAAAAAAGGCAGGCATTTTATCATTGAGAAGAAATATCGATGAAAAAAGCAGTGATAAGAAGATGACGCCTTCGAAGAGGAGGCAGTTCGTTCCCTCTGTATCGTGACAGAATCATTGATTGTCTCGAGGCACTTTAGCTCCCTAAGGCGTGTCAGAGGCGCGTCATCATCAATCAATCAATCATCAACGTGCGTGCGACGCGAAAACGGGAGAAGCCGCAAATGTTGTTCTGCTCGTCGTTAACCCTTCAGCTTGTCTTCAAGCTCCTCTTCAGCGATACACTTTAACTCGAGGACACGTGTAAAACGCGGATACACGTGCACTACTGTCGTCGTTCGTCCATAGGCGTAGCTCCAAGAACATCAGGTCCATTAACCTTCAGAGTACGTGATTAAACGTAGATTTAAAAGCAAAATTTTTTGTAGAAAAACAATTTAATACCTTCAATGGAAATCACTCGTTTAATGACTTATCATTTAATTAACGCTGTCCACTTTATGGCTTCTATTTTTAATTTTATTACACTTTATCGTTTTAATTGTGATTATCAATATCGTGAATTACAGTCGAGGACGAAAATAAGTGCATTGATTCATGCAGAGTCTTGAATCTGCTTATACATGTACATATGTATAATACATATTCAAGAAATTAATATTCTTCCTTGTCAAATTATGCATCCAAATTATGTAGTAGTAACCAGTATCCTTTTTTTTTTTTCTTTTAATTTATATAAATTCCAAACGACCGAGTTAATTGCATTTTCAGATCATACCTTCCGGTGGCTTATTGCACAACCGGATGTATTCATGGCTACCCGGAAATTATGTTAGAGTGAAACTATTGACGAAGCCTCCTTTATTCCTAATATTTTATGCGACTTTCGAAATAGGCATTACACTTCGATGCACGCATGAATTTCTGCTATTTTTAATTTTACAATAGATGACTTTTGAGGATACGCTTTAATTAGAAATTGTATTACCTAATTAACATCATTTTTATTATTTCTATTATACCAACGAACTGAAGCACCCGATATCACATCGCGACAAATGTTCAATTCGAATCAAGAAGAGAATCTAAAATTAGCTTGATCGATTCAGATTCTCGAATGTTTTTGATTAGGGTTTATTAAGGAAATCAGACCAATCAACAACGTCACAGGCAACAATTCTAACAATCGCTTCAATATGTATACTACTTTTTTAAAACATCATCATCAAATTATAAATAAGACGATAAATTAAACGATATTAAAAATTTGATTTGGTCCTAGAACTTGAACAGCTTTGCCTTCAGATTTTGAAAGAAATTGCAAAAAATTGCATAGAGGTCGAATAAAGGGCCAGTTCCGGAAGAATCCTCGTTGCCCTCTGTGCTCGTGCCTGAGCACGTGGCTAATCCTGTCGAGCGGGTATCTGGATTGGTATCCGTTTACAGGAAGCGGGCTATTTACCGTTTTTACTCGAGTGTCACTTACACCCGTCTGGTTTCCTCGTCACGTGCCACAGGGAAGCGGAAGAGCGCGGTGGAGCTACTTCAGGAAACGAAGGCCTTGTACGTGAAGAGCGAGACTGTACTGGACCGGAAGCAGGAGCTGAAGAACAGCGGTCATCTTCAGGTGTCGCAATTGAATGCAGCCAGTGCGCCACCGAGACTACTGAGAAAATGCGGTAACACCTCGACCTGTTCCTTGCAACCGACGTCGCCGTCGCAGTTGCCACCTTCTTCGTTGACACCTCCTTGTTGCTGGCCATCCTGCCACGAACAGGATAAACGTAAGTCTTTCGTAATCAGGGATAGGCTTTCTCTCTTGATCTCCGAAAATTAAAAACTACTACATACTGAAAGGGTTAAAGTGAAATGTTGCTGTTTGAATTACAATAAATCTGAGAAATTCCACCTTCGTGCACATGATCGATTTAACTCCGGCTATTTAAGAGCCAGCCGCTTGTTCGTTCATACCGCTTTTCCTTTCCATTGCATTGGCGGGCAACTTGCCACGACGAGATAGCCGTAAGTGGTTGTCTGAGCACTTTCGAAAGCTCCTCGAATCTTCCTGTAGATTGTAGGTCTGGGAACAAGTAGCGATTATTTATGAGATGTATTCAGCGGGGATACCACTGTTCAGACAAATATCCGATATTATAAAATCTCCTGCGCTTTTGGGCAAACCAATTATATTTTTCACATTTCAATGAATCTTATGACATAACTATGACAGTGTGAACGTTTCATTTTATTTAAATAATTATTAACCCTTTTTCAATAACTGAGCAATCCTCATAAACTCAAATTTCCTGCTCAAACATGTTCTACGATAATGATTCGAATATTTGACGGTATTAGAAGCTCCCCGTTTTTACTTAATCCTTTGCGGTCGAAGGCTGCGGTATTCTTAACGGCACACTTTTACCGTTTTGGTCGCGTGTCGACTCGTTTTATTGGTTTCTTGTCTGTCAACGGTGGTTTTCCTCGACGTAGGTGTGTACAAACGTATTATTCGTTTTACAATCGAGTCCGGTAACATTTCAAATACTTTTCTCGATATTTCAGATAAGTTTTGTCTTTGTTTCACAGCAGACGGGATACTAAGTCCTCAACAAACACTGCCACCCGCGCTGCCACCCAAGAGTCCACGCCTGGTTCCAGTTCCGCAGAGGCGTACGATTTCAGGGCCGCCGAGCAGCACCGGTGGAGATCAGCTCCAGACGAAATTACGTCGATTATTAAACACCGACAGCAAAGAGAACGTATTCTTCCCAGACAGCAGCCCGACCCAGACTGTCGTGCAGTCGAACGGTGTTCCTCAAGAAGATAAATTTCGCTATTCTCCTGGCAGCTTGTCGCCAAATTTCCGCGACGAAGATCGTGGAAAGGTGACATTCCACTTGATCATTTTTATTCATTCCAAGATACAACTTTCTTGTAACTATCAAAGAGCTTTAGACAGCGGAAGTTGTACTTACACGTGTTCCTGAGTTTAACACAGAAGCCGTATTCTTCCGCTATCTTATTTCTGTATCTACTGTAAGAAGGATTCTTACTCATCGTTATAACAAACGTCTGTGTTTTATTTATCCTAATATCATTTAATTACCGCTGTAATACTTAACCTTTAGTTGAAGAAACTATCTGAAATTCTAATTTCAGAAGAATAATTTTAATTAATTTCATTATTTTTGCAGCATTGTTTGCAACCGGATGCCCGGTTCAAGTTCGGCCGTAGCAACTCGCATTCGCACACCTCTGGAAGGGCTGCGAGAAAGTCGACCAGTTCGCAATCGGTGGAAAACACAGTCTGTCACAAATCTTTGCCCGACCTGCATACAAGCACGCGACGAAGAGCATCTCTTTCGCCACGCGCATCGACCAATTCATCCAAACCACCAGGACATCATCAAACCGCGAGCAATTGCCCGGATTGTGAAACTAGTTCCGATTATTCTGAGCACAGTTTTAAACGGGACGCGGTTTGCTATCGAAGGTGCTTTAATCATCATAACATGTGTGTTTCTATAAATTTTCATTTCATTCTCAAATAAAGAGAGGTTAAAAAGAATATTTGTATTTAAAAATGAACATCCCCACTTGATAAGATTACTTTTATTCCTTTCAGCTCCAGACACATTAGACGTTCCTTCGGTTCAGGCGGTGGCGATGCCAGCAGCGTATTATCCTCGGGTGGTCGAACACAAAAATCATCAGGTTCCAGCAAATTGAGCCATGGAGCAACAGCGAGAGATTCGGGTGGTTCGTCGGGGCATTGTACGCATCGTAGCGAACCTCCTCCAGTGATACAGGTACGATTTTTAAAACATTAACCTCTTTTGCCCAACAGCTGTGGTGGTTACCGAGCATAATATCTTTCTCAGGACTGTTGGAGTCATATACGCCGTGACAGTGGTGCATCTACCCAACACTCGACGGAAAAGGATCGTTCAAGAAGAGGTAGCTACGCTAACGGTACACCACCATCCGTTCTAAGACACTACAGTCCTGACTCGGAGAGCAGCAACAGTCAAACGGATTATAGTCCGACGTGTAACTCAAGGTAAGGTATACGTAATGATTAATGTTGAATTATTCGAGATCACGGTCGAATTTAGGATATTTAGATCGATCTAAATTTTATTTATATTTATATTCGTTTTCTCAGATTCTGTCTCCAAATGTGATTTCTGATCATTTGCGAACTTTGAAAATTATAGTAAAAGAAAACATTCTTATATCCTTAACTTTTCATAATTTTAGAATAATCTTCAGCATTGGAATCATTTACATACTACAAATTCAACTGTGATGTTGGTCTAAAGCTGTGTATCCAGAAATAAGTGAATTTTTTACATGATTTTTAAATTAATTAAACAAGATTTTAATTATTGTACAATAGGTTTTCCGATGGTTGGAAAGAAGGTCGTGGTCGACCAATATTGAGATCGAAATCAGACATTAGTGATCGCTATTGGCGTCAAGATAATGGTCGATCTAACAAAGTACCTGCCCGACCTCCTCGGTCAATTACTCAGCTCGAGAGCTTCTTCGATTGTTTGGGCCTCGATTCGGATAATTTTCAACGTATCACGGAGCCAGATTCGAAGACGTCGTCTCCTGTATTTTTTGATAGCGTTAGCTCGGTTGATTCAGCCCTTGGTCTTTACTCTTGGGCTGGGAACAATCAAACAAATCAGGGTAGTCAATGGCAAAACAATGATTGTAGCGTTGGCATGGGCAACGACGATTGCAACCAAAGGGCCAGCGATCCTCCAAGCATCGTCGAGCGGAATGCTCGAATAATCAAGTGGCTTTGTCAATGTCGGAAAGTACAGTTTGGATACAGTTAAACAACGAGTTTAGAGAAATGACAATCCATTAATTTTTCATTTACAGTAGCATGCGTTTGAAGAATCAACGAAGGTATACTGTTTAATTTTCTTTTTCTTTTCATCTTGCCAACTGATAATAGTCTTTACGCGTTGCGAGAAACCTTTTGCTTTACTTTTAAATTCGCTGAAATCGTTTCTTGCATTCACATTTCCAGTTACTAGTTAGTGCTGCAACGAGTAGCATCTTCATTTATAGTCCCTTTTTCTTTTTTCTTTTTTCTTTTTTCTTTTTTCTTTTTTATTTCAGATGAACATGTGCCATCTACTTTTATATAACTTGTTATTGCATTCGCGTTGTGTCTTCGCTGTCGAATTGTCACCGAAAGCATATTCGATGTGACGTTCTATTTTAATCGACGCATCCGCGTCAAAAATTTGTACATACAATTAGTAGAAAGTAGAAATTATCGAATATTTTCATACCTATAGTCGTGTAGCTTTTTGCTTATTCGAACAGTTTTCATTTTACCGGAAAAAATTTATTGTCGTACGTTAATTCTGTTAAATTTACAACGAACCTGTGGTACGTGTTTTGTACCATAGCTTTGTGGTTGATTAGTTAAAGTTATGTATAAAAATTAGGAAATTTATTCCAATGTTTTGCATTTGAAAATTGTAAATGAATCGTTTTCAAATTGGATCGTTATAGCATTTATATTAACTCTTTTGTACTAGAAACGGCAGATTTGTTTTTTTCTTACGCTTTCATTTTCCATGTTACACATTTTAATCATTAATTAATGTTATTATTTAACGAGTAATTTGATATCGAACGATAACTGAACGTATGGTTCAATTTTTCTAATTAAATAGGAATTGACAGGATGGCATTACGATTGTATCAAAAGACAGATTTTTGTTGTCCAATAGTACAGAATAATTGCTGTGTTATCAATAGAGTTATCATAGTAGCATTAATTCAAACTCATTAATGTTTTTTCCCAGGTCTAGATTATTGTATTAATCAGCTGTATCGTAGACATACGAGTGTTATTGGTACAAAGCAGAACAAAATGTGATTTACTAAATTTCTAAGGATTTTTCTCTGTAACAATTTTCACGAATGGAATTTGTACAAGTAACTTAATGATCAACTCTTCACGTGTTAACGTTTTTATATCCTATAAATCTTGTTAAGTCTAATTGCGTTAACTTGTTGCAATCTTAATTTGTAGTATACTTAAAAGTTTGTATAATTTTCAAATTCATAGTTTAAATTGAAAAAAAAAAAAAAAAGTATTTGCAAGATTATGCGCGGTACTTTATTATTTATTGTATATCTACTTTGTGCCTACAAAGATATTGATAAAAATTATTTTATTAGGAAATTTATTCAGATTGCTTGATATATCTATACATATGTTTAATATTTTATTAAAACTTGTGTACTTTATAAACTTAATATCATGCTTCAGGTACTGAGAAAAACTCTAAAATGAGTATCTTATATTTTCGAAAGTCTAAATTAAACACAATCTCTCAAATAATGCGATATATAAATGTAAAAACCTGTAATTGATAAGAATGTGTATTTATTTGTTGCTTAAAAAACGTTTCTTGATATATTTCACCGTGCAATAATACGAATAATTCACTTTTAGATGTTTCTGATTTGAAGTGACGTCTATTAGATTATACCGTTTGAAATATTTTAACTACTGTACGGCAATAAATTACAGATACATTAACGATGACTTTGAATGTTTGTGAGGGAGAAATTGTTAACTACGGGATTCAAGTATTTTAACAGGAAAAAAAAAAGATGGAAGAAGATTTTGTGTAACATAAATACAATAAGAAGTTACTCAACTACTCTCATTTCAAGTGATATAGATGTCTTAGATGAATAGTGAGTTTCCATAGATTGTAAGTAAAACATCGTAGTGCATTATATTTAAAACAAGAAAAAAGAGTTGAAAAAGTTGCTACTTGATTAGTAAAACTTAAATTTTTCAAGCGAATGTAAAGTGATGCTTGTATCAAATGTTAGATGTTTCTGTAGTTACATACCCAGTATTTACTGTAACACTTACAGTTTTTTGACAAAAATATATATATAAAGAGTGTAATCGAAATTATAAAGACTGTCTTGACAGTCTATCATAAAATTGTTACTGCACAAAACTGAGCATAAAATGCGAATGCTTAAAAAACGTATTTTGCTTATAACTTTTTGAACCAAATACTGTTGATATATTAATAATATTCAGTGATTTTTCAAGTCGATTACATAAAAGTTTCTATGCTTAATAAAAATGAAATTCTTGCCTTACAACATTGAAAATTTTAATATATTATTATTATTAGTTATAATTCATGTTTGGTTAATAATTAATTTTATTACAAAATGTTTGGGAATAAAATAAGAAAAATCTACTTATAGCTTATATATATTATTATTGTAGAATGTAATAAATACGATATAAAAAAAAAATTGTTTTCAAAAAGTTTTAAGCAAAGTAATTGAATTAACATTACATGTTACTTCTTGAGAGTACAAGCACAAGGTGTGTTCTATTTCTACTCTAATAAAATATAAGCCCAACACTTTGTTGGATATAATATTCATTTTAATCTGTTTTAAATGTATCTCCATTTAGATTCTTCTTTAAGCGTTTGAAAACTTTATTGCTCATTAGTAGAAATATACATTCCACTTCTTCGATATATGGATACGAATCTCAAGGAGTAAAAATATAGCATACATTTTTATTAATCGTTTATAGTAAAATTCAGTTTTCCATTAATAAGAGTAATTTCTTAACATAATTGAAGAAACTTGTATTACATTATAATTATAAGCTGTTTTAAGTTGTACTTCGTGCGATTGATGTACTTGTATAATAGAATTAATTGCGTTATGTTTATTGTCTTATTAACTCGAGGCTTAGATAGTTTAAACATTTAAGTGAATTTGTTGCAGCCTATTTTATAATTTTAAATTCAAATGTATACTTAAAATGTGGAACTTATGTAAGTACACATATATGCATAATTTTGTGATTGATAATATTTAACATTGTTAAAGTCATACGTTTTTAATTGCTTTTTTATAATCTAGTCACGTAGATCAAACTATGTTAAATTTCGAGATTTAATATTATTAAATTCCTTCTGTGTATTGTTGGTAATTTTATTTTGTATCCTGATATTTAAAACAATTCTGATTTACAGTAACAGACCAATGTAAATGTTCCCTCAGCAAAATCATGAAATTAGGTAAATAAATGATTTCGGGGATATAATACATGTAAATATTTCGTTTTTAGCAACTTGCTAACCAAATATAATATAGTAGATTTTTAATTCAATATTTAGTTGGCAAAACTTATAATTGAACTGATAATTAGAAAACTTGAAATCTGGTTTTTGTATTTGGTATTTCTTTAAAAAAAAAAAAAAAAAGACCCAGAAATGTATGAAAATAATTATGCTTATATTGTAGTATTATTATTATTATTATTATTATTATTATTATTATTATTATTCGAGATGTTGTTTTAATTTTCAATAATTTTTCATTTGAAATCAAGATTTTTGAAAGTGTATTTTAGTAAATTTAAATTGAATACAGATGGCGGGCTTATTGAAAATTGGAACGTCATCCTGACCATAATGCTCTGGGAGCGCATGCGCAAGAGTGAGCTGCGCCTTTGCGATCTGTGCTCGTCAGTCAGTCTTGCGGACGCGCGATTCACGTTTAGTGCGCAGTTTTGGTTGTGTGAACCGACCGAAATCGTCGACGGTCGTATGTTTAATCGTGATATTTGACGGAAGAAGTTCATCTCGTATGCGGTCGACTGGTGTCTCGTGGTGTGACGCTTTCTGCTAAGGTCGTGGTGGCAAGTTTCGCTATGTCGCAAGTACTTTGGTCGCAAGAGGCACAGTGACGACTCGCCCGTGAGACTGCCGACATCCTCGACAGCCCTGTGATGGAGTCTATCAGAAAATGGTTCTACAGGCCTAAGGTAAGCATATTCTGTCCTTTTCTATTCTTACTCCGTTTCCTTTTTTTCTACTCCTTCACTTTATTGCGTCACTTTATCTCTATCTTCGTAAGTCTCCTATCACGTAGATGGTTGATCGAACGCGTGTGTTCAGTGTTCGTTCTTTTTCCTTTATTCCTCGATCCCGTCTGTGTGGGACCTGCGCGCTGTTGCCACCTGTTTCTTGAAAATTCGTACGATATCTTGAAGAAGTGCTTCGGGCTACGCGTTACACCTGTCTGATATACGTATACATACTCCATTGATACGCACACCTTTACTAATTATTCTTTACTTGTTTACACTCCTATATTTCCTTTCATTTGGAAAAATCGTAATCTTTGGCCGAGAGGAAATCTCTTTCGGTGAAAAATGCAACTAACAATCGTGGAATATAGCCCGATCAGCTGATATGGAATGAAACTATTAGTTTTTTAAATCCCTCGACGCAGATTGATCTGAATTGTAAAGTTTAATTCAGGAAGTTTCACTCATATTTAGTCACTATATCTTTTTTTATTAAAAACGAATATTAATAGGTATTACAGATATGTATTAGTGATTATATGTATAAATCTTTCAAATTTGTCTGATACTGATATTCCAATGTATTCTATTTACTAAGTTACTTTCTCTTTCATTCCCAATAACCTACATACATCTAACATCACATGACTTCAGCATCTGTCGCGCATAACCTCAGTCTAGGAATGTCTAGATCGCGAAGCAGCAAAGAGCTTTTAGAAAATGGGGGGCCTCATTAGAAACGCGTTTCGCTAGTAAATTAATGCAATGTACGTTTCTATCGCGTGGAATATTTATCGGAGTGAAAGATTCTTCGCACGTATGTATCAGGAAAAGATTCTTCGTCCCTGTTGCTTGAGCATTTGTCGCCAGCTTTCGAACGCACGCTTAGCACGTGAAAATCTGACTCGTTTGCTGGTGCTTCCTCATTGCTTCGACCGCTGTGTAGCTTATTTTATACGCCGGGAAATGATGCAGCACGATGAAACGAAACGAGTCGTTCCTTCTTCCCACCGCTCCGAACCGATTCCCAGCGATTAATATCTAATGACACGTCTTGTATGTATGTAGATACATACATACGCGTACATTGTTCATAGATCGTTTGGCAGTCACGTGACGGTGCCGAACGAACTGTCACGAAGCGAGTTACACGTTGATAATTATTTTTCACCCAAATGTATTTGTATTTGTATAGTCAGCGTAAAGAAATATTTGTATTTTCAAGAAAATAATACCATATTTTCCTCTTTTCAAGTAACTTTGTATGATTCACGCGAATAGTATTATCGTTTACTTTACGAGTTTTAAATATTCAGAAACATGGTTTCTAGATCGTCACTTGACCATGGAAAAGGAGCTACCACCAATCAAGTAGCATAGCGTCAATTCATGGTTAACCACTAATGTTTCTTAGAAAAACAAATAAACATTTCTGTCATCGAGTAAATATTTTCCTTTCTTTTCTGGTTAGCAGCGTAATCTTACGATTAGATGATTCACGCGAAATAGGCTATTCTTTACTCTTTAGTTGTTGAATATTCAGCAAGTTAACCTCATTCGGAATAGTTTTTTTAAAAATTGCGTATAGTTTTACTTGCTATGTTGTAACATGCAAGAGATTTTAATCCACACTTGTTTCATGTATTAGAGTGTACTCTCGATGGTCAGTCGTGGACAAAAGGTGTAACACACTTTTCAAGCGAACCGCGCACGCCGAGAAAGTAAAGATTTCAGTTAGTTTACGGTGCCTTGACCATGCTTGGATCAGGTTCAACGCATCGGTTGGCAGAGAAAAATTTGCACTCGAGAGTCGAACGCGTTTCGTTTCGTTTCGTTTCGTTTCGTTTCGCACGTCATCGTATTGCTTTTAAAATTAAACGGAGAAACACGTTGAACCAGTCTTTTTCCCCTTATTCTTCGTGTCGTTCCATGGCGAAACGTTTTCTAGTTTACCCGTTGACTCCGGCTCCAAACACGATCGATGTCTCGATTTATTGCTCTCGAACGAAACAGAAACAAACGCATCATTTTAAGTATGTATCCGTAATCGTAAGATGCAGTTAGTTAGAATATTTTTTCTCAAATGCATTTGTTGTAATTCTTTTGAAACAATGCGGTGCATGTACCCTCTTAATTATTGAAAGGATTCACAAAAAGTACGGATAAAAATAGAAATTTTTAAGACCTACATAAGTAAGTATGTACATATTTCTTTGTGTCGAGGAGCTGAAATATTCACATTGCGGTGAAAGGAAATCGAAGAGTATAGTAGTTGTAAAGGTAACAAAAGAGGACCATTCATATCTCGATAAGAATAGGTTTTAGAAGATGTGCTTATTAAAACTTCTTCGGTTATTTCGATGAATCTTATATGTATAGGTACATTGTACATATGTGTAAATTTGAACAGATTTTCTATAAGTAAATAGAATTGATCACAATATAAAAATAGTCAGAGTAATCGAAAAATTAATATTCTATTCCGAATGGATGTCCTGGAAATGAATGGATCTCGATAAAAATAATACACGTACTACTTTTACCTGTATGAAAGTGGTCATTCAGCTAGAGAGTTGAAATTGACCGATTCCATTTGATTGAATTATACTTTTAAATGCATTCAGAAATCACAAAAAAGATAAAAAGTAAATGATTGAAAATATGTACCAATTAATGTAACAAAGTCGAGGTTGATCATTTTTAATTTTCAGTTCAGTTCAATTTTAATTTATCAGAAATTTTGATTCATCATTTAGTTTGTATTTTTAGAGTTTTTCACCGAATTCGGATCAATACTTGAGAAATATTGTACACCCTCGTGCAACGTAGACTCACATGTCTTATTTCCTCTATCTAAGCGAATGTGTTACAATTTTCCATTTAATCTCGTATTTCATTCAAATGAATTACTAAACCCACGTTTACGACGAAAGGGTGGAATGAAATTCTATTTCAATTCTCAGTCCTTTGAAGGATGAACGAAACACATACATAATAGGAGGATCTCGTCCCTAAAAGAGCGTCTTTCTCGAAGAAGAAGAAGAAGAAGAAGAAGAAGTTGCTTCGTGATAAACACCATGAGCGCATGCGTAGGCACGTATACAATACGTTAAATACACGCAAGGATGAACTTGGAGCATAGCAGAAAAAGAGGGTGTTCCAACTAGGGGATGGTGGATGGTCCGATACTGAAAGAAGGTCAACGATGGACGGATGAGTCATTCCAGGGTGTCGTTCCTTATGTCGTGTTCACAACTGGCATTCGTGGTATCACCCTTCGAGTTAACGATTATTCACTGATCAAATGTATGACCATAGATTTTCATAAATCCACCTCAGCTCACACATATTAATTAAGCTCGTGTAAAACTAGGAGGTCACTCGATGCGTGCGTAGTATGTATCCCCTCTTGCCTTTGTGTGCGGATGATTTATAAAGTCGAAGAAATGGAATGGAAAATTGTAATAAATTCACTTAGGAAAATAAGATATGTACAGTCACGTTCAAAGATATAGTAGCAATACATGCAAATAGAATTTTATGACTGAAAGTAGATATACGTATTTAGTTAGATAATTTAATTTAATTTTACACTTTACATACTCATTTTCATTTCATTTTCTAAGCTTCACGTTATTTCTTTAAATACCTAATAATTATTTTGCCTAATTTTTGGTCGAAGCATCCTTGAACGTCTATGTTTCGTAGATTTCGATCACGATCGACGCTTTACGGGCATTATAAAAAAGTGGTACAGTTTCCGGCAAAGATGATCGTATCGAAAGGGTTGAAATCAGTGTTTGCTATGAATTGTTCACTGCTCACGAAACTGTTCACGCTTCCGGCGAACATGATTCATAATTTGTTCGCGATCAGCGTGGACGCGGCATTACGGTGATATCGTCCGAGAAAAACATCCGTTCGCTTTAATTCATCGACTCGATTTACATGTTAAATCCTTTCTCCTTGAGGTGTCGATGTAATTACACACTACATACTGGCTTTCTTATGTTTTATTCCCAGATCGACCCAGAGATTCGATATTGTTGGTCGTTGCAGCTGAAAGTAAAATGAAATTACTATCAACTGCTTTGAGATAAGATCTGATCCATGAATGATGCACGAAATTTTACAGGGGCTTATCAGCCATTTTACTTTAGAGGAACTTTATCTGATTGTAAATAAGTTGTTAAAAAGATTTTTGGCAAATTTACGATAGAAATGATAAAAGGGGAAGATAATGTTTAGTATAAAGTTAAAGAGCGTGAAAATTGATTTTCATAAAATTTTCATAGAATTTTAATGATTTAATTATCTAATTAAGATAAGTATTAGGTGTGCAAATTAATTCAGTGTCTTTAATATTATTATTAATCGCGTCTTCTTAATCGCTAATTAAAACTTGAATATTCTCCCGCGCTTCTGTGGACTTGAAAAATGGTGCGAGGATTCAAACACGATAATGATTACCTAATTAATAATTGAAATTACTATGATTATTAAAGAATAAATCTTCAGTTTAAAAAAAAGCACCGAATTAATTTGCACACCTAATACCTATAATTGCAATCTCCTAATTCTAACAGTAAGTTAAAACAATATTGTTCGCTCCTCTTTGTATGTACATCGTTGGTCTTGCGTGGGTGTAAATTATCACCGATTGTGTGTTTATAACACCGTCGTGTTATCACGCGATAAGAAAAAAAAAAGGATTGAAAACAATCGCAAAAACAGATGTACAAACGTCGATAAAACTTAACGCAATCAGTGATAAAATTAAACGAGCATTTAGTTTGATCAAAATAGTGTAACAACAAGTTAACCCTTCCAGTAGTTAGCTAGAAGGTTTTAACCCTTTCGTTATAAGAGAATTCAATATAAAACAAATTTGTGTTTTAATCTTACCATTACCATGACTAAAAATTTTACCGTTTGAAGAATAAAATGCTATGTTATAAAAAAACATCTAACGATAAGGAAAAAAACATTGTGCAAGGAATAATAAGAAAAAAACAGGGTAGAATAATATTTTCAGTGAAGCACGATTATTCAAGACAAAAATTTTCTTTCGCTTTGCTGTGATGCAATGCTCGTTACGGTCTACCACCCAGCGTAGCTAATGTGTCATTAACTCATCACTAATAATATATTATTAGCTGTAAGCAAAACAGTGATTAATGTACGGTCCTGCGAAAGAAGACCGAAAAAATTGTTCCTCGTTTATACCGTGATTCCGTCTGGTATTTCGTGTAATTCACAAATACCTTTGAACTTTGCCATCTTATTGTTAGAAAAAGAAAATTTCCAGTTATGTACATTGATTCAGTAGAATATACAGTTAGCGTTAAAGTGGTCGAAGCATCGTTATAAGGAAAATAAGAAAATTTGATAAATAAAAATCGGGTTTCTCCCATTAGCGGCTCATCGTTCGCGTAAGTAGAAATTCGTTGGTTGAAATTAGCGGAACGGTGCGGTGCGGTGTCGTGATCGAGTTCTTCTGGAAGCATGTCAGGAAGTCAGTCAATTTGTGGTTAGTCCAGCATGAAGCGTATTGCAATCATCATCGTTGAAAGTTCTGAAACGCGTATCACGCCAAGGTTGAATTGCTCGTGATAAAACGAGGGAATCTTTTCTACAGATAAGATGAGAAACAATCAACATTCAAAAGCGATGAATTTTTCCCGATTCAGATTTAGTTTTCATTCAATTTCTTATTAATAACTTCTCGTTAGAATGCTATTAGATTGTCGCATACCTATTATGTAGTTCAACCCCTGTTCAAATAGATCATTTCCTGGGAGACTATTTCATTTACGATTAAATAGCATTTTATGTACTTTGCTTAAGCGAAGAATTGTAATTTAACTTTTGTAACTTTTTACCTTTTCAAACTTTTATATGTATGTATGTATGTAGCAACGTTTTCAAGCAGTTCGAGTACTAATCGTAAATGTGAGAAAAAGTAAATGTTTTTGTTCGGTAGTTGACACACACTGTTAGCATACAATTGCTCGCTTCCTTTATTTGAATTTCAAACGAACAAGCCAATCGAAAACTTTTGGAATTTTTCTGCAGTCTAAATGAATTCGTACGCTTAATTTTGTCGATACTAAACTAGGTCCACTCTACAAACTTCCTTTTCGACAGAATGAGAATAACCTTGTTTTTCTTATATCTTTCTTATAATCTGATGTAAAAAATTTCATTAACACCGGAACAAGCAAACGTGTAAAAATTATTTATTCCAAGTTACATATATCTTGTTACGAAAACTTCTGTTACGGTAAAGAATAATTCTGTATTTTTATTTATTTTTCATTCCTCGTTTATTTATTTTACCCCTTTTTCTAAATATCAGAACGTCTTTTTATTTTTAGAGGGTGGTAAGGAAAGGTCATGAAAAGGGTTGATTAAATGAAAAGGTCATCTTATTTTTTTTTTCTTTTTTTTTTTCAACCTTTTTTCTTCATGCTCGAACAATAAGAGACTTTCGATATTTTAATATTCGTGCGGAATAAGTATAGAAAACAATATTTTTCAAAACGAATTTTTTCCTCCACCTCGAGAATTTTTCAACTCATACTTATGCGTTATTTCCTTACTGCCTATCGCGAGAAAAAAAGAAACGGGAGATCCATTCGTCCGAAATACATATCTCATTGTGTAAGATTCTGTGAATCAACGAAACGTTTACGGTTCTACGAACGCGAGACACGATGGCACGATTCGCACGTAAGTTACCTTCTGAAATCATTGTCTAGAACGGTGCATTATTTTTGCATACACGAGACCGTGTTCGCGGGCTTTGTTTGCGTTTACCCGTGATTTTCTTTTCTCCTTCTCGTAACTAGCAAACAATCACATTTACATTCTGGATCTGGACAAACGTAGACGTCATTATTTTTATCACTATTTATTTTATTCCAAGGAAAAGTCGCAGAAAATGTTTATTATAACTTCATTTATTTTGCAATTGCATTAACACTTTAATAAATGGTAGTTCTGTAGGTCAATATTTTTTACTACATGTTGATTGGAGAATCATTTTGAAATGTAATTAAATATTAATGTAATTGAATAATAATTCATAGTCGAATGTAAACAGAATTGTTATAGATTCGACCTCTTGCCCATGCTTCTATTATTGTACACTTTATTATCGTACAATAATTGTTTTGTTATTGAACACGCATTTAGTAATGCCAATTTCTCATTTCATTAAATTTCGATGCGTAATGTTTTGATCGGGTACTCAATTGTTTATTAATTTATATGTAAACTGATGTGAAATGTAAAACTTGGTAGTTATCTAAATTTTCATACCCAGTCAAAATTCACAATTCAAAATTCTTTTTCTTTTTTTGTTTCTTATCTATCTTATCTATCTATCTTATCTATCTAATATCCATCATCGTTGGATATTGAAAAAAATAAGGATAGGAAATAATCAGATTTATGGTTCTTCTGATAAATGAACGATTCTGGATCAGCAACATCGACTTCAGTTCGATATCATTGTTATCCTTCTGGTCTGTGTTTTCTTAGTTGCACCTTAGACTTGTTAATTGGTCGAATGAAAAAAAATCTCACTGAGTCATTGGTATTAAGAGGATGTCAGTCGTTATCAAGCACGACCTTCGTCAACAGCGTGCTTCCTTGATTACTAGGTAGGTAGGTAGGTAGGTATGTACACGAAGGATTGCAACGCGAACGTAATGAAAGGCTTATCTAATGGCACTGCTATTTCACACGAAAGATAAACACGACGCGTGCAGTGTATCATAAGTAGTGTCATCTTCGAAATTAAATACGTCTAACGAATGATAGGATAATTTTCTGCCAGAAAATAATGATATATTAGATAGTTGTATATTAACTTACTTAATGCCACTGTTGAAGTCATCAAACTCTACAGGATTTTCAATGATATAAAAGTAGTGCAAAATTACATACACTTACATATATGTATCAATTTGAAGCTAAATGATTGGAAAATGTATATATACAAGCCTTTTATTAATTTATCAATGAACAGTCTTGTACAATTGTGATACACTTTGAATTGATCTCGATTATAATTTTGACAATACAATTTCCATTTTATCTTATCTGCATATTGAACGGTAGCAATGCTAGACGATCAAATCACAGATCGTATATCAAGTTTATAGTTATTTTTACAGACGTTCAACATTCAACATTCAACATCGCGAGTTGTTGAACATTAGTAAGGTTCGAAGTTACGCCGTTATAGTTTGTTTTTTCTTCGCTCATGTTCGCGATGGAAACGGCACGAGCGAGCAATAAATACGTATCCCGATGCTATCGATTTAAAGTGCATCGACACATTGTTATGCAAGCGCAATTACACGAACACGTATCGTTCTCTCGTGATTTACCATACGTATTATTGTGCGGCTTCGAACCGATACGGTAACACGTGTTCCGAGAATTTTCCAAATCTATATTTTCGGTACTAAATTTAACCATTTTATTGTTACTTATCATTTAATTAACGCCTTGATTACCCGAAATTTTATTGGCTAGTATTTTTATTATTTATAATTTCAAGTAATATGGACGATGGTTTCCTGTGGAAATTCAAATATGTATACATAATTTGTATCAAGTATTGAGTGATTCAGCCCTTATCTATTCATATTTATATGTAATTTCTTTCTGTACACAGTAGGTAGTCAGTCAGAGAGGGATGACTAATCATTGATGGATAATTATACGCGTTTAATATCTATAAACCTTTCAAAATTCATAGTAAAAATTTGAAATGAAATCTATCGTGTTAGAGAATACGAAGTGTCCTTTTTCGAAAGATTGAATTTCCTTATATCTACATATTCGTATGATAACATGAGATAAACGTTATCCGATAGTTAACTACAGGTTTGACCAACTGGTTGCATGTAAACCACGTCCCTGAAAGGTAAAGTAACGAAGGTAAAGTGTAACGAATATTAAGCTGGTTATCAACTTATTATAGATATGTACTCGTGTCTTATGATGAAATTCTGCAACGATGTTTCATTTCTCTATTGTTCCCTATTGTTACCTATTTTGTATCGGCATCAAAATATAAGCTACATCGATTACACATTGGCTTAGTCTTCTTTGATACGACAAGGAAGATTTCTTTCTATCAGATTTTTATCGACTTTATGACATCGAAACAAGATATCGAACAGAAATTATTAGGATGTCGCCCTCTCCCAAAGCAGGTACAGAATACAGAGTGCCTGAAAAATAATATTCAAAATTTCAATAAAATTCGATTGAAAAATCCGTTGAAATTTTGGCACGATTCCTGCTTTCGTTTTATCGTGTTCCCGACACAAACAGGTTAAAATTATATATTTTTTTCCCGTTTCTAATTACGTTTGTATTGCTTCTGCCAGAAAATTATGCAGGGCAGGGCACGGCGTAATTATTGGTCAACACCAACCGGAGAAAACCTTGTTACGCTTTCTAAATCCGTTTTCGATGTTGATTTTTACGATTCGTCTTCTCCTGCTCCGTTTGTACCGCGTTTAACCAGCGATTAACATACATATTTCGCGTTTAATATCGTTCATTATTCATTGTAACATTGATTCATGCATATTAAATATTCCGGTCGATATGTATACTAAACGTGTTTTTAACAATTAAAATAATTCATTTTCTTGAGTACATATAAATATTTTAATAATAAATTATCTCGTTAAGAACTGCAGTTAAAAATATTTTGTTAATTAAACTATACAGTTGGAATTTGTACTGTTTTTAAAAAAGACTGAAATATGTAAAGTAAAGCTTCCATTGCTCGTTAATGAATTAATATTTATATCATTTAAATGATAATGATGGTAATAAAATTGAATAAGAAAATTTACAATTTTAATTAGGTACATGAAATGGTACGGTTTCCTATTTCGTTTATAGCGTAAAATTCATTGATAAAAATGTATTTTCTTTGAGCAACAGTAAAGTCGTTCTACATACCTATTATTATATGTGTAACAATTAAGATACAACGCACGGTGCGGTGATGCAACATTCTTTTTTTATTTCTTTTAATTACGCTTTAAATTCCTTCCACTGAATTTTTCCCAACGAAACGTTCTTGAACTTTACACCTATCCGATAATCTTGTCAACACGGAACTTGAGAATTTTGGAATTTCGCAATAATCGTGAATTCTAAAAGTCCATTGGCGTATATTTTTATCGTTGACTAAATGCATTTATGTACCATTGCTAAGATTAATGATAATATTTTACAAATAGTAGATTTAAGAATTTATTTATTTATTGCATCATAAGAATCATTTATTTTATTAGAAAATAACCGTACGTTTGTCGTAAAAGAGTTAAAATCTCTTTGAGGAACATACGTCACAACAGCAACAGAAGCTTTACGTTTCTGACAAAAACATCTGCGAAAGTGTCGTCAATCAGTAAAGAGATAAGATGATAAAAAACACACAGAGAAAGTGTTTTATGCATACGTGTGTTGTCAGTTGAACGATAATAGTTGTTCATTTATTTGCGACTGAAATTTTTCTCATAGATAACTTTGAAAATGTAAATTGAAAAATTTTCAAATAAATAGTAGTACATATGTATTAATAGTGACGATGATAGTTTCATTTATTAGTAGGTATATTCAGCCTTAAAATATTCGTATAGGAAAGTGTTGACGCGATTCGAACTTTTATTTTCTACAAATAATTATCGAACACTTCACACTGTTATTAATTACATTCCCCATTGTTAGCTTTCTATAATTAAGTTCGTTAATCCACGTTAAGCTTAACGAATCACTGTCACTGAACAAATAATTTAACGTGGTAGATTCTTTTTTTAGCTAACGATGAAATTAATTAACTCCTTTGTCTGATCAAAAAAGAGAAGTAAAAACAGTCTCAGTGGTCTCTTTGTTTCAGCTGTGAACTTTGTTGATTGCAGTCTGTTGTTGACAAGAGGAAAAAACCATCGACGAGTACTTTTAATTGCGAAAATAGTTTCGTTGATCCGAGAGATCATAAAATTGTTGTTAGGTGGGAGCAACAACCGACAACACGTTCACCCGTCCAATAATAACATGTGGTCCACTTTTATTTTTATCCAGCAACGCGTGCACAAAATATTTTGTGCTGTTTTAATGACACTAATCGGCTTAATAATTTCGCAATCTATGTAAACTCGTGAAAGTTTCGGATTACATAATTCTATTAGTAATATCTTCCTATTAGGCCTAAAAGAGAATTTTAAATTGCAGAGCAGTCGTTTCATTTAGAATAATTTAAATGCATTGCATATTGCACTTTGGCCCAAATATTTAATACTTGTACCTATGTATTGAAATAAAAAATTTTATGAGCTGATAATTTTTCACGAGGGGGGTCTAGGTTTACTTTAGCTTTGACTTAATCATGTGTTAGGAAACAGAAAAAATGAATTCTATCATCGTCCTGAATCTAAAGATTTTCCATGGAAACAATCGGTTATTTTCCGCGCACGGTTCGTCACTCGAGGAAAGAAAAGCACCACTCGGAAGATATTTATAAATTGATACGAGCCTGTGCTTCTCAGAACAATGACTCTAATTATACCTCTACGCGTTGCAATTAAAAAGGGGACCCCGTGGTACGATACTCTGTGTTCCGTGAACGGTGATCATCAATGGAGCGGTACTACAACGGATTCATTACCACTTTTTTTCGTGGAACCTTCTATTCATGCTATCAGTCCTTTGACATTTCGAAGTAGAAGCAAAAAATATTGGAGAATTTCATATATGTACCGTTTAAATGTACTGATAATTAATCGTTGATTTTCAGAATTTCTTTCTTTTTTTGTGATAATTAAAATTTTTCGACATTAATATTCGATAATATTCGAAAATTTCACGCGTTGAATTCTAATCGAAACGTATAATTTTTCTGTTGGAAACAGAGGGACGACACGAGTCTGCTGGCTCAGTTTTTCTACGCGGACGAATCGTTGAACGCGGTCGCGTGCGAATTGGATTCGTTCGATGGTCGCCAGGAGCCAGAGAGATGCACCACGTTGGTGAATCAGCTGCGACATTGCCAGGACAAGGTGTTGACGATATGCAGCCAGATAATGGACGAGCTGATACCCGAGAGCAGAGCGAACCGAGACTTCAGAGTGAAGTTTCCCGATGACGTGATGCAGGAGAATCTGGCAGGACAGCTGTGGTTCGGTGCGGAATGCCTCGCTGCTGGATCTTCCATCATGAACAGGGAAGCTGAAAGTTCAGCGATGAGACCACTTGCCAAGGCTTTAACAAAGTCGTTGGATATTGTCAGGAATTTGCTCAGGGAACACGCGTTGAAAGGTCATATGAATCTGAAGGTATTCCGTCTTCTATTCACCTTTTGCTTCTTTTCATTTTATCATTATCTACTTTTCTGTAAAATTTCACAAATTTCACCAGTTGGAAATTTTATTATTAGCTTCTCCTCTGATTTGTCAAATGCAGTTTTTTCTAAATATTTCCTTCGTTATCCCTGCTAAGAAGGTTAATTTATTTAATAGATATACCTAGAATGCATCGTGTTAAATCTTACACGAGAAATGCACTTGGAACTCGTTCCCCGATGCACTCTCGCGTTGCTAGCCATGTGCAACTTTCTCTTTCGTATGATATTCTTTCGAGGACGCGGCAATTACATACATACATATAGTACATACATACATACACGAATGTCAATTTTATTTTTCACCACGAGAAAATCGCAGATTAAAACCGTCTTAGTTTTTCGTATAATTCTTCATTTATCGTTAGTAATTAAACTTTCTTTTAAATTAATAAAGGTTGCAACAATAGAATTATGTCGGGGTCAAAGACGTTCGATAGCAATTGTCTCTGGCAGCAAATAATCCTTCCAAATGTTAGGGGAAAGCAGTCGATCGTTAAGGAAGAAAAATACTGGCTCGGTCATTTAGACTCACGCATACATAGTACATACTTGCCGAGAGTTAAGAATATGGAATCCTTCCAACGCAACGGAATGGGATAATCGAGGCTGCCAGATCCAAACTTTCTTTTCTGTATTTCCAAGTTTCTTTAAGAGGAGATATTTTGAAAATAATTATACAATTATTTTATCGATAGTTTTTATTCAAATTTTTCTAATAATCTGCCATCAGAAAATGATTTGAGTTACCTTCGTTAATTTTTATTATTGCAAATAATTTCTTTTCCCGATTGAAACTGATAATCATCAACTGACTTTTCCATTGGCAGTATCTCTTTCAGACGCAGAACCCGTTGGATCCGTCTCTGGAGAAGCTTATCGAGTCGTTGAAGATCTTCGATCGTCTGTTCGCCGATTTCGAGCTGTGCTACGTGGGCGCCATGGTACCGGTCAAGTCGACGAAGGAGTACGAGCAACAGGAGCTCGTGTGCGTTTTATTTTCGGAGACGTTGCAGAGAGCACTAGAGCGTGGTTTGCTCAGCCAGGCCGATGTGGACAATTACGAGCCGGCCCTGATGTTTACCATTCCGCGTTTGGCGATCGTTTCTGGCCTCTTGGCTCCGCCCGGAGGACCATTGTGCCTCAATTCTCCGGATAACATCAGCGAAATGTTTAGACCTTTTAGGGTAAGCGGGTGAAAAATGTGATATTATCCACGTAGAACCAATTTAGACTTAGACCAAAAGAGCAGAGCAGAGCAGAGCAGAGCAAAATCCATCCATCCATCCATCTCCTTTCGTTTCAGACGCTTCTGTTAAAAATAAGAGAGCTTCTCTGGACGTTGAACAACCGCGAACTGTACATGTTGGAGAAGCTATTGTGCTCGAACGAGGAACCATCGGCTGCTCCTCTAACGCAGTCGTCCAAGTCCGCGTGTCAGGACATCCCAGACCTCGAGGAGTTCGTTCACAATTTTTATACCGGTTACCCGAACTGCAAAGACTTCATCGTAGATTTTTACACAGTGACGAGGAACACCGGGAACAACATGGACGAGGTGGCGAACGATGTTGTTCGAACGTTGGACGAGGAGAACGAACGTTTGACGGGGAGGAACAGCGATCAGGATAGCGAGAACAAGGGTGGTGGTAGCATAGAAATCGGGCCTAATCGGTTAAATATATCCACGGACGTGTTCGAGGAGATTGTTGTGTGTAACGGTGGTGGCGTGAGGACATCCAGTGAACGGGACAGTGTTCGCGACCAAGTACAGTATCACGCGAGGAAAGGGTGTAGTAGTACCAACAACGGTAGACAATTGTCCTGCGACGAGGATAGTCCTCGTTCGAGAATAATCGAGGCGACGGCTAGTCCAGTTTCTCTGATGGATCAGAACAACGCGAGCCAGATACTCGTAGCTGAGAGCAGTATTTCTAGTATTTCTAGTATTTCTAGCGCGAACGAGAATAGGCGCGGTGACCAACTGCACAAACAGCAAGAGGAATTCATCAGAGATTCCTCCGATATATCAGAGATTCTCAGTAGTTCCGAGAACATAGAGATACCTCAGACGCAGTACCTGCTGAACCAGGTCTCGCACGAAAATAACGTGACAGTCGAGACCGTTCATATTCAGAACTCTCTGCCGGATCTCGACTCGAAGAAGCTCATCTCCGAGGCGAATAAGACGTTATCGAACCTTTTACTGGACGGCGAGTGTCAGAATGAAATCTCGGAGCAAACTGATTCAGGTATCTGCACGGTTATTTCTTCAGAGAACACCAGCCTCTATGATAAGAGTCCTGAAGAGAAGAAAACGTTCGCTAATGAGATACAACAGGACGAACAGGTATTGGATGACGACGATACGCAAGAGAACACCAGCTACTCTTGCTCGAATTTAAATTCTCCTAAGCGAAAGAATTCTACAATGTCAGAGAATTCTTGTGTTTGCAGTCTGAGGAACGTGAAGACGGTACCCTGTTTGGATCACACGATAGAGGTGCAGAATCTGCACGCGGCCAATACCGAAGCCGCGAAGAATATTCCAAGAATATCAGCCAATTTCGATGGGACGAACGAGGAGTTCGTAGGGGTTGCGTACGGCAACGGGCAGATATCCGTCTGCGATTCGAATCAGTCTAGCTTTCAGATCAATTACTCGGAGAACTGGGAGAATCTGAACCTGAGCATCGACGCGTCGTCCACGTCTAGAAGGGAATTCTGGAGTGATTTGAAATGCGAGAATTGTCCCTCCACGTCGCAGAATATAGACAAGGTCGGGACGAAGATCGAGCAGTATGCACAGGATAAGGTAATCTGTAGGAAGGCGAGAGACGAGAGGCAGAAGCGACGACACCAACGCAAGCACGAGAGGAACAGCCAGAAGGTGGTTCACCAGGTGAACAGAATGCAGAACTTTCAGAATGTAAAAACATCGGCTAGTACAGAGAGTTCTAGATCAAACTCGACGGATCGCTGCTTGAATCCCAGGCTGATCAGCTACGGAGCAAGTTTGCATCCCAGTCAAAACACCAGACAGATGCCGAATTTTGGTAGTCACAGTCCTCGTGCTAGCCCTAGGTTGCAACACTTTGAAACCCGCTGCACAGCGAGTCAGAGACACTGCAGCATCGCGTCCAGAGCTCAGAGGAACCTCTCTCCCCAGAACAGGAAGCTTCTGGATCATAGAAGATCCAGATCCGAGCAGATGAACAGAATAAAGAGAAGAGACCTGGAGAAAAGGGACAAGTACGAGCGCGCGAATCCTCGAGCGGAACAGACCAAGAGGAAATTGGCCAGTAGAAGTCCTAGCGAACTGATGAACGATGGCTTGGGACCAAGAACGGATAAAAGTGGTCTAGCGAACGAGCCGGTATCATCTCCCACGGCGACGCAGAGCTTCTCGTACGGGACGCAAAAAGACAATAACACGCAACGAGCCACGCGAGCGGTAAGACTGGTGAATGCGTCTACGGTTCAAGGAACACAATCCTCTGTTCTCCAGAAGACTCCCGAACTAGGCTCCAGTTCCAGTTGTTCGAGTTGCTGCGACTCGAGCTCAGAGACCAGCGAGTTCCAGAGCGAGTGCCAGGACGACGAGGAGATCGCCTTGGCGATGCAGGCCGCTGAGATTGCGAACAGAAATCAGATCCGGGCGAAATTTCGGTAATTTGTCTTCGGTCTTTATATCTATTTATTAATCCAGTCACCTGAACAGTTTTAATACTATCGAACATTCATAAACTATGGATACTAATTATTCCAGATCATCAGAGGATCTCGTGCACCGATTATTTGTGTGCATAGCTGGGGTAGCAGATCAATTGCAAACAAATTTCGCGTCGGATTTGCGAAATATTTTGAAATGCGTCTTCCTGATGAATAGTAGTCAAACCGTGGAAGATGGCGAAACAAAGGACGAAGGTTTAACATCGGAGAATCAGTTGGGTAACTTGTTGAACGATACTAATCACGACCGACAGGATTCGTTGCAAGAGTACGAGGATGATTTGGAAGAGACCACTACAGCTAATGACCAAAATACAAGTACGTATTATTTATTTTCTACAGTATCATTTTCTTTAAAAAACCTTGCCGAGCTCGATACGGTACAGAGCACCTCTCTACACACGATAAAATCATATTTTAATTATTTCAAATTTGTCATTTACAGCTACTCCAGTGACCGAACGAGGCGAAGAGTGCGTAGAAAGAGCTCCAGCTTGGATTCCCGACAACGATGCACCCAGGTGCATGGCCTGTCAGGCTGGCTTTACCGTCGTTCGACGTAGACACCATTGCAGAAATTGTGGCAAGGTGTTCTGCGGTCGTTGTAGCAGCAACAACGTTCCCCTGCCACGATACGGGCACATGAAACCCGTACGAGTGTGCAACAGGTGTTTTCTGTATCAAGTGACACCGTTTACGGTATCTCAAGTGACGCCAGCGAGCTGAACTTTACCTGAACAAGGTATACATATAGATTAGGGAATCGTTCTGTTCCATTCGTCTCTATGATGTTCTTATCGAAATTTAACCGCCATTAAGTATGGTGTGTATCGTTCGTTCGTTCGTTCGTTCGTTCGTTTTTTCCTCTGATTAGGGATTCGACGTTTCGAGCTTTCTCTCTTTAGATACCTGGACGTAAACGTACAGGGTGTTAAAGTAATAGTTATTTCCTTTCTTAACACCTTGTACAAATTGTGGTTGGAATTTGTGGTTGAATAGAAAATGGACGATGAATTCCTTGTGTGAATGTTAATAAAATTTTGTAATACGAGCCTTCGTTTTTGAACGAATGTTAGTCTTGAAAATTCGTTGCGTACCTGTGTAGGTAGGTTGAGGTCTGTTGTATGATAAGGATGATTTATTGTATTTCGTGGTTTTTACTCGCTGATAGGTTTAGGAAAATAGTGAAAGAGTTTAGCAAAGTTCGTTTGTTTCGTTAATCCTTTCGCTATGGCAATGTTCAGAAATTTACTCGAGATAATAAAATACATTTTTAAGATAACATTTGTGAAATTCTCTGTATTATTTTCCACCCTGAAGCATTTGCAGTACCGTACAATGGTTCAAGTCAAATATTTCTTTTAATATCCATCCTATTGTTTATAAAATCATAAATGAAAATTGAGTGTACTCGACGAATTTTCAATACTGTTTTTTCTTTTTTTTTCTTCAAAAACGAAGCTACGTACAAGAACATTGTGTTTCAAAATTTCGCACAAGGAGTCACTATATGTTTCTGGTTATTCTACAAATTTTCCCTTAGCTTGTATTATACATATAATTATACCTATTAAAGTGGTATGAGTACGTTTTTTCATTTTCGTTAGAATCACAATTGAAATAACTGGGATACTTTTTCATTATCTTGAAATTTTCAAATAATTTAATTTCATTTTTTGAATAATTACAAAAGAATTTTGTTTTATAATCTTATTAACAAATCAATACCAGATATTTCACAGAAGCTAAATCAGAAAAGAGAAAAATGGAAGTCGAAACAATGTCGACATTACCCAAGATTGCTGTTTGCGTTATTTGTATAATTAAATAAACTTAAAACTCGTGAATTTAAGAGAGATATATATATATATATATATATCGCTAATATTTTTACACGTCGTGATCGAACGTTTTTAACGGAGCTAATATCCAAAAGCAGTTGTACCATAGCTTGCGTAGGTGATAAGATTTCAAAAAAAAAAAAAAAGAAAGAAAGAAGACGGACAAACGTTATCATTTATTTTTCTCCTTTAGGACTCGAACCTTTAAATTAGTTTATTAAGAAGAATTCTGTAATGATTATAGTTTTTTTTCATTTAGTGTATGCAATTAGGCACGATTGTTTTCTTTTTTTAATTACCTTCGTCTATGTTCCGTATGTGTATCTTTATCTTTCGTTATTAGGAATGTTTCTTTAATCCTTCGTGGACAAAATTATGTTAAGCCGCAACAATTGAAAGACGATTTCAATGCACAAAACTAGTGCAAATATTGTTCCATAAAAACATTTTTATTTTCTCTCATTTAATTGACACATGCATTATCATTTTTGTTACATTTATATTGGATCGTTTTAAGGACTTTTGTGTTCAATGTGTACAGCGTCGAGAAAGAGAGATATTTATAATTTAGAGAGGAGGAAAAATTGTAGAAATAAATTTCTGTTGTATATCCATCGTGTAAAATATTCATGTTTTTATATCTATATATACATACATACATACGTATTCTTGATAAGTAAATAGTTTATTTAAGAGAATATAAGAATGTTATGAAATTTCTGTTTATCATTGATTTCTTCTCACGAATTACTTTCAATGTAACATTCCTCTCGAATTACTAATAATAACAACGTGAATGTCAATTTAAATATGTATCTGATTAGATGGAGAACCGAATTGTCCATCGCATAAATCTAGAAAAAAATAGCTCGTTGATTTCTTTAATCGTGAAACGCAAGATTCTTAATTAAGCTAATTAAAAGTTTTATAGAACGCTATTCTCAGAAAAGATCTATGGTGGACCGAGAAATAATCCTTTACATCCTCGCCATATATTTCGGTTTCGTTTTCTTGTTAGAGACGCGAACATGACCGAAATCGTTCAGGGGCTCGACGAAAGCTTAGAACGCAATTTTCAGCAAATTTCGCGATAGAAATTTATGTAGTTATATAATTTGATAACGGCATTCGCTAATTGCTTCTCTGTGCCAAACTCATGCGACAATAAGTTTGCTGGTCGTTAACGTAGCCTGAAATTTTGGAGAAAGTAATTGAAAGAAAAGATGGAAATTGCTGAGTGAGTCGTCACAGTTTGTACGCGCATTTCGAGTAAAAAGACTGCTTTTGATCGTAGCTCATTCTCGTAGCTGTAGCTGTAGATGTACGAAGAATTGAGCTGTTCTTTTTCGTTCGATATACATACATACATACATACATACATACATATAAACAAGGAAAGAATTTTAAAACGAGACTCAGGATTCTAATTAATCAACTGTATTCCGTATACTTTCATTGTCAATGTATGTACAAAAGTGTAAATGTTTCAGTAAAATATCTTTGTGGGAGAATAGCTCTCCAGCTTGTTCGACTGTATTAGAGTTAATACTGTAACACGATGCAACGAAAACAACAATTTCACGGGGTAGTCATTGGATTTGATTGAGTTTACTCATATAGAGATATATGAGAAGCAATTACTGCCAAGATTAATAATTAACGCGTTGATTGCCTTCAGGACTATTAATGATCGAAATATTTAATCGAATCGAATCGAATCGAATCGAATCGAATCGAAAACAAATTTAAAATAGTAGGTGATTGCAGAGTTATTGCAGACTCAACTATAAACATTAAATATTTTTAAAAAAGATTAATCAGAGAATTGTGTTTGTAAGTAAAAACTAGATTATTTAACAAAATAAAATTTCAACTTCACCGACAAGTTAGCAAAGAGTTTGAAAAGAGGCTACGCTAATTCGAGTACAAAACTAAACAGTGAATAGATAGACAATTAAGTATTCAAACAACGACTGTATACCATTACACTTTCCACGAATTCAGTGATTACCCTTGCTCGAGTTCAATTAAAAGTATGAAAATTATAATAGCTTCTAAAATTACACTTTCCATGTTGGCTGATCACAGATCTACAAGTTCGTTCGAATTCCCCGAAAATATTCATTTGATTATCATAAAAAAATTTCGATTTCGTTCAATTGAACGATATTGATTCTCTAACACGTTAGCTGCCGTCTGGTCATCGGTGATTCCTATCATCAATAATATAATTGAAAGCAAAGAAAGTAGCAAATGGAAAATTTGAAACAGCTGTGTATTTTGGATAATCTTAACATATTATATATTAAATATGGTGGTTTTCATTGTGAAGGTAGTCAATAAATTGTTAAAGATATTATACCATCTAATGCTTCCATTTGCTTACTTGGAATTATTCTAACGAATTCTCTAATTATATACATATGAATATATGAAATTTGTAAGTGGCAATGGAGGGTGTTAACACGTTGCCGATCCGAATTTAATTTGGCCGAATAATTAAGAAATGACAAATTGATAGAATTGAGAAATTAAATAGAGGAGGTGGTAGAATCACATAGAATGCTCATTTTATTTTTCATTTACAAGGTATTGAAAATACATACAACTTTCCTCGTTTCTTAATTATTTCACCGAATTAAATTTGTAACATCGATGATGTACGATGTAATCAATGTATTAATCCTGTCAAAGGATAAAAACAAAGTGTTAACATAAAATTTTGTAGCCACAACAGGCATTCTATGACTAATAATCCAAAGATCATTCATTATAAAAGAAGGCAGAAGTTGTTGTACTGATAAAAATTAATGAATTATACCTCTCAACGTCTCTAGCTTATAATTAACTAAAGTTAATGAAAACTTGTATACTGGATTTGTGTTGCGTGTAAGAGTGATGTTGAAATGATGTAAATCTATTTAAGAGATACGTGGACGATAAGGAATTCTTTGAGAAGAAAGAATTATTTTTTACGCGTATTTTCGTGCTTTTGCGTGGATAAGCTTTCGATTCTTCGCACTCGTATCTAGAAATATTGGTAAGTTTCAAAGAGGGAGAGAAGGATGATGACTATTTGACAGTAGTCTAAATTAGAGCCATTAGCAAGTCGAATTAAATAGACTGTAGAAGATTAATTGTTTATTCTATTCATTAATAAGGTATCAAAGGAAGATGTATATTCGAAAAATCGTGCGAAGGGTCGATACAGCTATCTCTACAGAGCCTTTTTCTCCCTTTTACCGCGGATATTGTAACTAAGCCAGCCTATAACGAAAAAGAAGAAGAACGAGAGAAAGAAGAGTATCTAAGAATTATTTTTATATTATTTGAAATCCTAGGTGTATACATATGTGTCCGTATAGGTGTCTCGTTCTCGTGTTCGACTTGAATTTCAGGATGATCTATGTTTTCGTATCGAAGAATTTTTCTTTCAGCATCTTGCCACCTTTTCCCTGCCAAACGGTACTTTAATTCTCTGTGAATCATTTTTTATAAATAGCCCAAATTAAATTCGAAAAATTTTGCGAATTGTTAAAAATCGATATTATTGTATAATTAACTATCTAATTTTTAGATTAAAACTAAAATTAATTATTCTGCTTGAGAGCGATGACGCACCACCTGCGTCCTCTGAAAATAAGATGGCATATAGAAAAATTGAATAACAAATGAACTGTTTTAAGAAATGTATAAAATTTAATTAGAAAAAAAAAGAATTCAAGTTGATCATGATCGCACCAGGAAGTTTGCGATTAGTGTGCATGCGAGTAACAGAATGGAAGTGTCATGGTTTTGGTAATGAAAAAATTAAGATACGAATGTAAATAAAGATTTTCAAGGTTATTCAAGGTGTTTACGAGATGTTGTTGTTTAATGCCGATGCATAGGCCTCTTTATTCCGTAATGCGAACGACTGCAGATATTGTAAGATAGAGCTTAAGAGACAAGCTTAGCGGGAAAAATTAATATATTATATATACACGCATACATAACGAATAAGTGTTACGATGTAAAACGTTAAACGTTAAAACAGGGTGGACCAGTAATCACTAGCATTTCAATTATTTTCGGAATTGTAAGAGACAGATGAAGAATTGTGAAATAAAAGTTAACTCTGTGCAGATGAAACTATCTTACAAAACGTTTCTGCACTATTTGCAATCCTGCCTTTATTTTTCTTTATACAGACTTGGCGTGGCGAGGAAGGCGCCCGCCACGACCGCAAAAATCGAACCTTCGTTCTTCTATTGGACAAGAGCGATTAACAAACATGTCTATAATATCAATTGAAAAATACGTTGCCAAAACATTAAATTATGACGATATAATAGATGTGTTTGCAAATGGAAAAGCTAGAAAAATTACTTTATAAAATATGCTGAACTGTTTTATGTTTTTATTATATTATTTTAACAAATACCTATGTTTTGTATTTCTTTCATCTTGTCGTCATTGCATATGAATAAAAATTTCTTCTTATTTAGGTTATAGATTATTTATTCATACAAATACCTTGACAAATAGATTATTGTACATGCAGGCAACTCATTTTAACGAGGTTAATAGTATTTAATATAATGCATTTAGTAAAATTTAACTTGTTACATTAAAATTTTACATTAAATATTGTTTTGTCATTAAACACTTGCCAAGGGCGCTTCATACCCTCGTTACTGCACTGGCGTCACCCATGCACCGGGGTCCCCAACACCCCACGATATCATGTCGGTATGCAGAATCAGTCACCGGTGCTTCGGGGTCCCTAACACCCCAAGATGATATGTCGGTATGCAGAGACCGCCGCTGATGCGTCGGGGTCCTTGGTACCCCGTATACCATAATGTCGCCGCTGCTTCGGGGTCCCTAACATCCCAAGATATTATGTCGGTATGTGGGGAGCGCCACTGATGCACCGGGGTCCCCAACACCCCAAGATATCATATCGGTAAACAGAATGTCGCCGCTGCTTTGGGGTCCCTAACACCCCAAGATGATATGGCGGTATGTGGGGAGCGCCACTGATGCACCGGGGTCCCCAACACCCCAAGATATCATATCGGTAAACAGAATGTCGCCGCTGCTTTGGGGTCCCTAACACCCCAAGATGATATGGCGGTATGTGGGGAGCGCCACTGATGCACCGGGGTCCCCAACACCCCAAGATATCATATCGGTAAACAGAATGTCGCCGCGGCTTTGGGGTCCCTAACACCCCGAGATGATATGGCGGTATGTAGAGAGCGTCACCGGCGCTTCGGGGTGCCTGATAATTTTATCAATACAATAATATTTTCGTTCACTACGTTTCTCTATTCTTGTTGTAACCATTTGTGTGGTAAGAAACCAAGTACAATTATTATGTTATCAATGCCAACAGATACAAAAACACTAGCACCATCAGTCTCTCTTTGGATGTCAAAGAGGCAAAAGTATTTATTTTAGAATTATTTACAATTTAATTGCAAAATTAAATCGTCACTAAAAAGAAGTCCCAAATCTGATCATAGCGCCATCTCTACAAAAACGGCGCAAACTACTCGACAACTTGCCAAAAGTCGATCGATAAGACGACAATATACCGGTTGCCGAAGGGTCGGTCGATAAGTCGGCAACCTACCCACTGCTGACCAGTCGGTCAATAAGTCGATAACTAGTTTCAGCTGCGCTTCGATAGATGGCGCCAAAGTTCTGAGGTTTCGAAAAACTATTTATTTGTACACCTAAGTTACTTTGTACTTTTATTTCTGTAAACTTTTATATGTTCATAATAAAGAGACACACACACACATAGGCCCGTGTGGGGCCTCAGGTGTTTAAAATAAAAAACGATTTATGGCTGATGCTGTTTCACTTCTTTGCCGATGAACTATCGACATAAGGTTGTTCTTCGAAAGGAAATTGATGCCAGTGAAGAAAATGTCCTGTAAAAAGATTATAATTAATTTTTTGAGCAGATTTGGTTTCTATTTTTTTTCTACTTTTATTTGACAGAAGCTTTTCTTACCTTATATTAGTCTTTTCACGGATGACTTTTTTCTATCTATGGCAGTTCATTTTCTAAAATTTTTTTAAGGGTTTCCCCCATCATTATTGTTGCACGGTTATTATTTGCATACTTCCTAATAATATTTTCAAGCATGATTAAGTCCCTCTTTTTCTTTTCTATTCTATTGACTTCAGTTTCGTGGGGTGGTTCTGTAGCATTATGTACCTCTTCTTCTTTGTCTTCTACTTCTTCTTCTTCTTCTTCTTTTTCTTCTTCTTCTTCTTCAGTTTCACCTTTTTCTGTTTTTATCACCGTACTGTCATCTTCTTCATAATTAATTGCCTCTTGTAGGTCCAAATATCTTAATATTGCGTTGAATTCTTCGATGTCATTGTTTTCGCCTGTGAGAGTATTAATAATGTCTGTCATTTCGGAATGTACGGAAGTATTAGATATATTCACTTCTCCTGATTCCATCGAGAAAATTTTATTCCAGCTAGCTCGTAAATTGGCAGATGTAATGTCCGTCCATGATTCCGCCACTAAATCTATACATTGTTTAATATTAAATTTATAAGAAAGATCATTTATTCCTCGTTCATATTGTAAAATTTGGCGTAACATTTTATGTCTATAATTAGTCTTGAATTTTGCAATGACGACTTGATGGTCCATAGGTTGTAGCAGGGCCGACGTATTGAGAGGTAGATAAATAATTTCGAAATTTGTATCTAACTGTGGATTAATAAGCTTGTGAATGGCGCAGTTGTTCACTAACAAAATAGCTTTCCCTAATGTACCGCTTTCTGTTTTGTACATTTCTACACTGGGCTTGAACTGCTCTTCATACCAGGAATTAAAAATTTCTTGTGTTATCCACGCTTGACGTTGCGATTTGTACGTCACTGGCAAATTTCCACAATTTTGTAATGCTCGTGGATATTTTAATTTGTGTATAAAAATTGGGGCCAATTTATGTGTACCATTTGCATTGGCACACAATCCAATGGACACTTTATCATTTTTTAATTTTCTTTCCGTTTCCGTTTCTGTTACCAAGTTTTTGGAAGGAATAGTCTTCCATAGGAGGCCCGTTTCGTACATATTATATATTAAATTTACATTAATATCTTCTTTCTGTATTCTTTCATTGAATGTCTTTATAAAAATCTGTGCACTATGTTCATCAGTATTTGCTTTCTCATCGCGAGCATGGGGTAAGCGGATTGCATAGCGATGTTTGAATTTCCACAACCAGCCCCTGCTTCCGGCATGCGAGGTTCCTCCGTACTCGTTAGATATTTCGCGAGCCTTCTTCAGCAATAGCAAATTCGTTATCGGATTTCCCATCGCTCGTTGTTGAAGGAACCAAGTATATAATCTATTTTCCAAATCTTCGTTCGAAGATTTTCTTCGATTTTTATGTTGTAATACATGGCCCCCTCGCATCCCAAAACTGGATAGGAATCTACATTCTCGACGAATCCGATGAATCACGTCGTGCGACACTCCATATTCCCGAGAAAGTGCTTTCACTGTAATTCCTCTTTGTAGTTCTTCGACAATTTTCATTTTCTGTTCCACGGATAGAAAAATTCTTTTCTTTTTTTGGATCTCTGCCATGATCACAGTAAAAACTGCACTGTAACTCTTTGCACTACGGTATTGCCTTGAAATAAGCAAATGGTCTCTGCCTCGAAGTCTCGAAGTAAGCAACTCGCTATCCCCCCTTCTTTGTTTGAAGTCGCCCGAAAAGTGGGAGGTCCGAGGGTGAAAGCAAGAAGCCGATGTTTAGGGGCAATAAATTGTTACGCTCGATTGAGCAGTGACATCGGTTAGTAGAATTCATGGAGATAGAGCTTCATGGGCCTGGGCTGAACTTTTCCATTTATTTATTATTTTTTTGTCTTTAAGGGCCTCACGAGGCCCAACCCTTTATCGCTGCATCCCTTACATGTCTGAATCCTCAACATCCCTGTATCCCTGATATCACTACATTCCCTATATTCCTGCATATCGTATATGCCGGCATTCCTTATACCACGGCATCCCTTACATCTCTGTACCCTTTATATCATGTATCCCTTACACTCCTGAATTCTCCCTGCATCTCTTGTATCCTTTCAACCCTTATAATAAATATATTATAAATAATCTACTTATGGCCACTGGTTCGAGTAAAGGTAAGTAAAGGTAAGTAAAGGTAAGTAAAGGTAAGTAAAGTCTTGTGAAAAATAATTTTAAATTTAAAATTTTGCAAAATTTAATTCCCTTTTTTGCCGCCAGGCGGCGCTGATTCAACGTCGAGATTTTAGTTCACATTTTTCCCGCTAGAGGGCCAAAATCTCGGCAAGCTTTAGTTCCTTTTTTCGAAACCAGATGGCGCTGATCCGACGTCGAGATTTTAGTTCACATTTTTCCCGCTAGAGGGCCAAAATCTCGGCTAGCTTTAGTTCCTTTTTTCGAAACCAGATGGCGCTGATCCGACGTCGAGATTTTAGTTCACATTTTTCCCGCTAGAGGGCCAAAATCTCGGCTAGCTTTAGTTCCTTTTTTCGAAACCAGATGGCGCTGATCCGACGTCGAGATTTTAGTTCACATTTTTCCCGCTAGAGGGCCAAAATCTCGGCAAGCTTTAGTTCCTTTTTTCGAAACCAGATGGCGCTGATCCGACGTCGAGATTTTAGTTCACATTTTTCCCGCTAGAGGGCCAAAATTTCGGCAAGCTTTAGTTCCTTTTTTCGAAACCAGATGGCGCTGATCCGACGTCGAAATTTTAGTTCACATTTTTCCCGCTAGAGGGCCGAAATTTTTGCAAGATTTAGTTCCTTTTTTTACTGCCAGGAGGCGCTATAATGAGATGCATATAAAAGGGTTGCAGGGGTGTAAGGGATGTAGGGATGTAAGTGGTGCAGGGATGTAAGAGATGTAGGGATGTAAGGGGTGCAGAGATGTAAGGAATGCAGAGATGTATGGGATGTAAGGGATGCAGGG
This sequence comes from Osmia bicornis bicornis, assembly GCF_907164935.1. Classification (NCBI taxonomy): domain Eukaryota; kingdom Metazoa; phylum Arthropoda; class Insecta; order Hymenoptera; family Megachilidae; genus Osmia; species Osmia bicornis. The sequence goes on along the minus strand of NC_060221.1, from coordinate 260,478 downwards.
ATGTAGGGATGTAAGGGGTGCAGGGACGTAAGAGATGTAGGGTTGTAATGGATGCAGGGATGTAAAGAATGCAGGAATGTAAGGAATACATGGACGTAAGGAATGCAGAGATGTAAGGAAAGCAGTGATGTAAAGAATTTCAAAAGGGAGAATTACAATGATAAATCATGATAAATTTTTCAAAAAATTTATTATAAAATATATTATACCTTAATTAAGTACATATTCAACACTACGTACGTGAACAATGTCTACGTATAACAACTACAAATGCAATCAGTCTCAGCTTGTCGAGCTGACCGCGAACAAAAATGGGATCTAGACAAGACAGAAAATAAAAAATTGTATCACCTTCATGGTAGTTGATAATTAAACCATTAAGGCGAAAATTATTAGCTGATCTTTCTACAAAGAGAAAGCCTATACACTTTCTTCTAACATTTGAGCGTGTCGTATGTACATAGATTCCTAAAATACACAAAAGTTTGGAAGTCACACGCCAACGAAAGAACCGATGTCTTTGAAAGACGTGCGAAAACTCGTCAGGGTATTAAGAAACTGACGGTCGTAACAATTAAAGCTGAGGTTCCATTCATTCCCCATTGCGGTTATACTTTCACACACCAATGAACCGCTCTAATTGTTTTATGGGTATTAAATAATCATCACAACCACAAACGTAAAATTTAAATGCAACGGAACCGAGTTAGTATATCGCCAAGTTAAAGAGTTTAAAATATATATAACTGATCGATTAGTTCATTATTAACACTTTTCACTTGATAATACGAATGCGCAGTGTTTTTGTATTCAGTTTACTTAATAAAGGGGCTGTAATGAATATTAAAGCTACCCTCTTCCATTTCAAATAGCCAACATAAACGGCTTCCTTAATGCCAATTAATTATTAATTCTTTTCCTATCAATTACGTGTAATTACATATCTCATTAAAATGTCTGCAATTTAGATCAAAATGGCCCCAAAGTATCAGTCTTTTGGTTAAAATTTTGTTAATTTTATTATACATAGTTGAGCATAAATCTACGAAGTCCGTTATGGCCTAGTAAGAACATACTAATTACGTTCCACAGCCGACGACTTCTACAACACAACTATCATGGATGTGTATAATAATTTAAGAAGCATTTTGTTCGAATATCTTTAAAATATCTTTTCATATAACGACTTGTAATCTTGGTTAAAATATTACTTAAGTTAGAGCTGTTAATTCTGGTTACTACATAAATACACCCAAAAAAAAAAAAGAAAAAAAAGAAAAAAAAGCTTAAAATCTATTAGTTCGAAATAGAATGATAGAAAAATCACACTAGGAACGTATATTACTAAGAACTATACAAAATAATCTTAATTGAGTAATTATTCGAACAAAACGCTCAGAGTTATAAAATAATAACTATGTTCTTACAAGTAGACATTAACGAAATTCTTATATTAAATGTGCTACTATACCCCAATAAATGCAAGTATAAATTGCATTGATCTTATATCAAATATTTTAGTAATAATACTTATGTAGCTATAACAGAACAAACGTATGGTGTTTGATTATCAACTTCCACATGCTCTTATTCTACAAACTACAAATACTTTCTTTAATTCTACAGTTCAAAATGACCTACTATACCTCTTAAGCTCTATTACAATGAAGTAATTATCTCGGGATTATCTCGATTATCTCGATTAAGAGCAATTTTATCAAAGAAATAAATAGGAACCAGCCTATAGCTCATTTACAGGACAAAAATATATATAAAATTAACTACTTGGATAACTAATTGAATAAAAATATGGCAGTTGAGGCCAATTTAAAAGATTTCAAAATAAAATATATCGTTCCTTTTTGTAATAAAACGATTGTCTTAAAACCTATCCATGTGCCAATATTTAAGTTATAATAACTTTGCAAAACCATTAAACCATTACTTTCCTTTTCTTTGCGTATGCCACTTTAACCACATTCACAGTTTCCATGATCAAAGTATCCAATATAGTTACGGTGAGACCATTTTTAACCGCTAGTTCATCATGATGAAACTTGGTCCATTCGTCTTCCTCGGCTTGGGCCTCTCTGGCCAGTAATTCGTCGACTCTATCCCTTCGTTTTCTGCTCCAACGCATCACCATATTTTCCCGTTGTAATTTCGTCTTGAAACCAAACAACGTAGCCACCTCTTTATTCACATAAGCGTTAAGTTCTTCTAAAGTTTTGGGAATCTTCATAATTGGTTTCGTTTTCACGTTTGGCTTCGTCCAACTTGGACCTGGTTTCTCATACTCGGCTTGATAAACTTCGGCGATCGTTTCTTTGCATAGATCAAACAGAAACGTATTATAAATTCTTCTATCTTTCTTAACAGTCTCGTCGTTCTCTTTGGTTAACTCGCATATTTCCAAAGGAGCTTCTAATCTCATAATATCTTCTCCAGCTTCCTTGGCTTTGAATATAATCGCTGTAGCTTTCTCAGTGAACGCTGTTAATTCGTCTATGTTTGAAGGAATCACAGCTGGAGGAGGAGAAGGTGATCCAAGGGATGTAGAAATTCTTCCGCCACCCCCAGGTGGTGTGTAAGGAGGTGGTGGTTTGTTAGGTATTTCTCTAACATAATAAGAAACTTCTTCTGCTTCTAATTTCTTAATCTGTTAGGAAAAGATTAACATGTGAAAAGTTAATATAATTATATTATTTTAAAAATATACAACGAAGCGAGGAGAAAATCAACTTTTACCTCCAATTCAATTTGAAGTTGTTCAATTCGAAGCAGTTTTGCTTCCCAATCTGCAACTTCCACACCAGGTTGTTCCAATGATGCTGTACAAGGAAAAATGTAAAATACCATAAGATTGTAAAAGATTTGATAAATAGCAGATAAATTCCAGGAAAAGCAACACGAATCTTTACATTACATTATCGATTCACATTTTACTCTGATTAGGTGCTTTGTAAATTAAAGAAAAAAAGAATATCCAAATATTGATAAAAAATCTGTTTGATGCATTAATAAAACAGTAACGAAGCTGTGATAGTTATACATTCCAAGTAAAGTTTATGTATACAATAGTAATTCCTTTTTCAAAATACTTAGGAAAAAGAAAGAGGGGATAATATTTTATGGATGTGTTGTACTCAAAATGTTCACAGGCTTTTTCTTGTGCAAACAGAAATGAATAATCAAAGGTCAAGCACTCATGCAACACTGATTTGTAGAAAAATAACAAGTCAATGTCTGTTTTATTCAAAGTTTCGTGTTGTTATTACCTTTAGATAATTATTATCTCGACTTTGCTATTCTGAAAATAAATAATACATCGCTATACGAGGCAATGTTTTGCACAGGAATACGCAGCCATTATAAAAATCAGAACGTGTCTCTGTAACGTATGCAATAGGTAACATCAAATCACTGATTATAAGATATATTCAACACTTTACCAGCTAAATAATAACTGATAATAAACAACATCTAGTAAATAATGAATGAATCATTTAAAATTTCATAATATATCCTAGGCTGGTAAACTGTTAGAATTACATAAACAGTGTCTGTCATAAAATCTAACAAAATTCCAATATATCCATTCTCAGTAGCAATACAATTTCTAGATATTTAAACAATTCAAATCGTACGTCTTTAAGTGAATAATGAAATAAAAATTCAAATTGTACATAAATAGAAAATTATACCTTTCAATTTATCTATCATGACCTCTATATCCTTTTCTGATGTTGCAACAATAGGAGCTGCATGGTACGTATTCTTTGAATCTACATTTTCATTTTCCACATTGCTGTTACTTAATAAATCATCATTTAAGCCATCGATGTCTAATCTCGAATCATTAGGATCACGAGAAGAATCTATCTCGATTTCTGATACATCCTTTGGTGTATTTCTGCAGTCGCTCGATTCGGACAACGCATCCTGCTCTCGTTTGTCTCTTTCTTCCAAATCATTTAAGCTAACTATTTCTTTATACGTCTCATTATTCAAATCATTTTTCTTTTCACTACTTTCCACAACTTTATCATCATCAACCTTTGAAGACATAATACTATCCTTATCAGAAACTTCTGTTTGTGACTTCTCACTATCTTCAGAAACATGCTTATCATCCTGAAACTTATGTACATTGTATTCAAAATTCGTTGAAGATTTTTGAGTAATTTCATCCAGTATTTTCAATACTTCCTCCGACTTATGTATTGCTTCATATTTTTCTGGTATAGAGGATGACTTCTGAATAACAGCAGATCTCTGAAGTTCACTTTTATCGAATATCTCAGACACCTCAAGACTTTCTTCAGAAATGTCTTCATACTCCGGATCTTTCAAAATATCAAATGTTTTGTTTACTATATTATTCGGTGAATTAGATGTAATTACTTCACAGCTTATTACTGATTTAAGATCATTTACAAATACAGAAGTAGTTGCATCCTTTTCATTCTGTATTTCATTACCCTGAACTTCAATAGATTGAACATCAGTTTTATGAAGAGATATACTATCCAATTCGTTGACTGAATGTTCAATTTCTTTTTCTATAACATCTAAACTACTTTCAGCTACTTCTACCAAGTTATCAAGTTGTTCGCCATCAGAACTATCTTGTTCTAGTATGGCTTCTAACGATTTGTATTCTTGCACTATTTTTATTCCTGTTTCTATTTTATCTTCCTGATCATTCGTTTCCATAGGTTCCTCCTCTGCTAATTCTACTTTAGCATCAATTTCAAGTTCTGACAAACTCTCACTTTCCTCGCTTCCTGGTTCTAATTCTGTTATAACAATATCTCGGGATTTATTTTCAATGTCATATAATATATCCTCGTCCTGTTTCATTTCTGTCCGTAAATTAAGACCCATGATAAGATCAATATGAATTTTATTAATTGCTACATTTTCATTAGTATTTTTATTGTCTCTAGTATCCAAAGAAACAGATTGTCTATTTTCATTTTGTTGTAATGTAGTATCCTTTAAGTTGAAATTACCGGAAATTAATGTAACTTCTTCGTCTCCTGTAATTTTTATTTCGTTTTTATTTTCTGTAACCTCAGAATGACTTTCGATTTTCTCTTTTATCGAACTATCCTCGATACTTTTCTCAACTTTATCCAATATTTTGACCACAGAATCATAAATTGCTTTTTGGAAATTATCAGTTTCAATGCTGTGTACAGTATCATCTTGATCCTGTTCTTTATAGCTATCTACAGAATCTAACACCGTTTCATCAAAATTAATGTCACGCTGATCAATATTTATAGTTTCCCTATTCGGTATAAATGAGAATACACCTTCTATATCATTAATTGTGTTCTCCTCCAAAATTTGATGTTTAGAACTGTCAGTTAAACGAGATGCATCTTTTGAATAATGAGATTTTTTCCAGGGAGAATTAGTAACATCTTGCTCAATACAAAATGAATCTAATACGGTCCAATCATCTTTATCAACGGGCCTTTTATCTATGGAAATTTGTTTTATTTGACTTTCATCGTTACTAATTTCTTTGTTATTAAAGCTCGTATCATATTTAGATATTTTATCGAGTTCCACTAGGGACGATACTTTCAAATCTATATTTTCATCTCTGTTGTTATTACTAAATTCTTTGGACTCGTTAGATATTAATTTAGGGCTATCAGCTTTTGATAGTGAATGAATTTCACCTGTGCTTTGCTGTCGATCGTTTGTATAACTCTCCAATGGTTCTTCAAAGTTTTCAATTGATTTAGTTTCACGCTCTATAACTGGTGCTTGTTTGCTAATACTACGTACAAGTTTTACAGAACTTGTGTCACTATTATGTTCAGAATGAATTCGTGGCGTAAGTACATTGTTTATTGGGTAAAGATCTAATGAATTATCATCCTTTTTCTTTAAACTGGACTGTTCCAAAGAAATTGGAGAACTTTTATTAAATTCTAATGCACGATGATTTCCTGAATTATGAGAGTTAATTAAATTTTCTGCAGTATCTGTGTCGATATCTTCTTCTTCGGTAAGATATACTGCCTCAGATTGTACGTTGCTTACACTTTCTTTCCCTAGAGGTGTCTTTGAATAAATTTCAGACAATGATCTTGTATTAGTTCCATTTAAATTGTTATTCTCAGTTAATATATCTGAACGATTTAAATCATTCTCGCTAACTTTAATATGTTCTGATATTATTGACTTTTCAATTTCATTTAAAATTTCCTTACTTCTTGCTTTGTAATCAATTTCTTGATTCGATTTAGAGAAAGATATTTCATCTGGAGGAATTACAGCAGACATGACATTGTCAACTTCTTCTACTATACTTTTATTGTCACTAATATTAGTAACTGATTTTAATTTTGCGCTATTCGTTAAGCACTGTGAGATATCAGAATTGATCTCTTTTTTATGTAATTGTGCATCTACGCTTTTATCCTCTGACGTGACTTCCGTATTTCTGTCCGACTTGGATAGCATTTCTGATATATCCTTTGACGTGCTCCTTTCTTCATTTTGTAATTCTTGTTTTGTCCCTTCATTTGATTTGTCATTAAAACGTAACATCATTTCTGAAAGTATTTTCAGTTCATTTTCTAGTGAACTTATATCTTCGTTCAGGTTTTGATTACTGAGGCACAGAGAGTCCAATTTCTTGGAAAAATCCAAAATTTGATGAGCAGACTCAGCGTTAACCTGGGCATTAGAGCTCTGAATATTGGATCTGTCCGAATGTACATGAGAGCGTTCAATATCTTGTATTTTGTTAGCTACAGATGAAATACTTCTTCCTCTGGACTGTTCGGAAACTGTATCAAAATCAGACTTATATTCTCTTGTGTCAGATTGAATTGTTTCATTTTCAGAGAACTTTACTTCTGATTGCGTAAGTATATCAGTCTCAGACTTTGCATCGCTTATTTCAGTTTTAACTTCTTCTGAAGTGTTAGTTTTCTTTGCTTCTGATATGACCGACTTAATTGGCATTTCCTCAATATCGTCGGAAATCGACGACATCGAAGCAGAGCCAACTTTATCAATCTCAATTTGTTCCGATATACTTTCATCAAAGACAGTACTCGCTTTGGGGGAATTCAAATGTTCTGAGATTCTTGTATGCCTAGAGGATTTGATTATCCTTTCCGAATCACTTTTATCATACTCAGTTTCAATATTTTTGTTCCTCGTTAAATTTATATTTTTCATGCAATCTTTCATCGACAAACTTTCTGTATATAACAAATCAGACTCTGATCTGGATCTCAATAAATCATTATTTTTAAATATATCTTGAATCTTCTTTAAAGGAATCTCAGGTACTTTAAAATCTGCCAGCGATTTAGACTCTATCGCTAACTTATCGCTATCCTTAGTAGATACCTTTTTCGACTCCAATTTTCTACGCATTTCATGGATCGTTGTGTCGTATTTCTATTAAAGAAGAAAAATGAAACGAATAATTTTGTACCTGTAAAACATTTTTGAAGACTATTTTCAACTACTCACCTTAATTTGATTTAATAAATTCGCTTCCAAGGCTCGAAGTTTCTGTTTCGTTTGCTTTCTGGCTTCCCTTTTCAAACGTGACATTTCTATTCGTCGCTCTGCTAATTTTTCAGTAAGTAATTCTATTCTACCTTCGACATCGCTGGTATCGGATGAAATGGTAGTATCTACAAAGGGACATACACTCCTCTCTGATAGTTATCAGAGTTAAAAGATACGTAAAAGAAATATTCGTTTAGTTTGCAGAAAAATGTTATATTAAATTTACCTTGTTGAGAAAAAACGTTGGAGGTTGCTGTTACAAGTTTAAGAGCAGCTTGTTCCATTCGTGCAACACGGTCTTCTTCGTTTCTCAATTTTGCATGCCAGGCCATCCACTCTTCCACACAGTTTTTTCGTGATGTAAGCGCAGCTTCACGCGCGTTTAATATTCTGAAAAACGTAATCGCATCCGATCGAACATATTACGAGAAAGAAGGCTGAAAATTATTTAATTGCAAAGATAGACACGGATGTTCTTTGCTACAGAGAAGTACTGCAATAAAAGTGAAATGCACAGAACACCGGTGCACCGAAATCTATTTTTACAATGCTTCATTTCATCGTGTGAATCTACAGTTTATTATTAGATTTCTTACACGTGCCTGCAGCGATTCGCAATTTTATTAATTTTCCTTGAACTTCGTGTTAAAAATAGCTTACAAAATCATTACGTATACATTAATTGTTTAAGAAATAGATACGTATACACTTACTGTTCAAGTTTCTTGGAAGTCTTCAGGTTTTGATCTTGCGATCTAACAACCACAGACTTGGAATAATTTTTGTCACTTTCTCCAGAACTATGGCGAGATATTGCAAAGTTACTAATTTGAGATTTTACAGAAACATTGCCTAAACTGTGCTCACTCTTCTCTTGAGGAAAAGAATTTTCATTCTCTTTACTTTCATAATTATCTATTCCGTTAGTTAATAGTTTAAAATTGTTATCTTTTGCAGATTTTGAGTGCCTAGTTACGGTTTGTAAAGAACTCTGATTTTCATTATAATCCATATTGTCCAACAGTGCATTCTCATTATTCTTGTCACACTGAATAAATTCTTTTTCCATTTTTGTTCGTTTATTGTGATGTTTAATCAACTCCTCTGATGTCTGAGAATTCGATTTAGACTTTAATATATTTTCTGTAAGTATACTTGACGACGATTTGCTTTTCTGACATTTTGAACTTTTACGTTTAAAGTTTGATTTGGATTCTGAACTGTACTGAGTCTTTTTGGACATATCAGTTGGAATTGATTTACTACCCTTTTTAGAACTTTTTGAATGCGTCTGTAAAATATCCTCAGAAACTTGAGATGATTTTGATGTTTTCGACACAGTGTCTTGGCTGAGAGAACTTATTTCTTCTGGAGCACTTTCGCTATTCATGCCAGTAGTTTTCAAAGACTCTCGTTCTCTTGGCGATATTATATTTTGAAAATGATTATCTATCATTTGAGAAGATTTCGATTTCTTTGACAACTCTTCTATTAAAGTATCCGATTCTGATTTAATTTGTTCAGACAAAGATTTACTTAAATTCTGTTGTAGCAGTTCCGAAACATCGGGAGATTTGTCTTTTTCGAAAATATATTTTCCAGGACTGCTCATAGAATGACTTGACATCAGAGTTGGATCAGAAGAATGCTGATGCGATTTCAACCTTAAAATATCTGCTTTAGGCATTTTTTCTTCAAACTTTCTTGATTTTATCTCATACTTTGATTTGGTTCCATCTTTTTGTATCTTATAAGGACACTTTTCTGGAGATATGTTACCCTGAATAGGTTCATTAGGTTTATCAAACCTTGAAAATGGTGCGTTAGATTCTTCAACGAAATTCGTGAATTTATTATTTTTCGGTAAATCAATTTTAGAAAAATGTAACTCGTTTTCGGACATTTGCAAACGCGTATCTGTCTGAGATCTATCATGTTGAGATTTGTCAGAATCAACTAAAGAACTCATAGAGCTATTACTTCTTATATCATAACCCTTCATTGGACCAGATAATCGTCTTGGCGACTGACTATCCGCGCTCCTTTTTAATTTTGTTAAAATGTTTTTAGTTGACATTTGAGGGTTAAACATATTCCTTTGTTTTTGCAACATAAGTTTACGCTCTTGGCTCGCAATTTTATGTAGTTCTTTCAATCTGAAAGTAAAAAAAAAAAAAAAAAAAAAAGAATAAGGTTTTATAAATATGCACAGAAGCTCTTAACAGTAACAAAATGTATTGTAATATAAATTACCATACCTGTTCATTTCATCCTTTTCTTGTTGTAATTTTAACAACAGAGCTCTTTGCTTCTTTTTTACAGAACTAACTCTGCTATCCTGTCCAGTATCTTTTAATGCTCGCTTTTGCTCTTCCAATTTGACTAATTTTTTCGTTTGATCATTTAATGTTTTCTCGCGAGATTTAAATAACATTTCTATTTTATCGTACCTTTGTTTCTCATCTTTGATCAACTGTGCAATCTGTATACACACGAAACATTGAATTCAAGTACCTTTCCAATACAGAAATTTCAATTAAATCATTTTACTTACTTCTAGGTCTAAGTATTTATTAAAAGAACAAGTTACATCTCGAGTGGAAATACTAATCTCGGTTCCAGTTTCTGTTCGTATAGATGACGTAGTTTCGTGTAAACTTATTTCTGACAACGTTCTTAATTTACTAGGCAATGATATCTCTTCTATTTGATCCAAGTCTTCAAACTGTTCCACTGAATCTAACGAAAGTTGTGGAATTTCGCTGTCTTCAACAAATCCTCGTTCATACGGGGTTCCACATATTTCTGAACATCTACTCTGTACATTTCGTCGAGTTGAACGCATATCTGTTTGTGTTGCTATATCATTTACCGTTTGAGTTTGTACCTCCACAGCTTTAACTGCTGGTTTACTTAACGTACTAAAATTGTCAAACTTATTTCCTATAGTTTGACTTGTATGATGCATCGTATTTGGAAATGCTTAAATGATATATAGATAATTTTATTAATAATTAGTTTTAGTAAAAACGTCACAAGTAACATACCGGTTTCTTACCTTTGTCAGTAGAAACACTTGCATGTGATTTAATTTCATTACAATGTTCCATGTTATCAACATTCTTTTCATCCTTAGAGAAATGTAATTTCACTTGGTCACTCAGTTGGTTATGCTGTAACGGTAACTCTTTTTCTTGATTTTGTTTAACATTATATAAACATTTTTCAACATCCATAACCTGCCTCAGTGACTCATTAAATGAATCAAGAAGATGCAACTCAGCTTGAAATTGCATATGTAAGGCAGTTGGATGCAACTAGAATTGTAAAATTTACTTATAACGTATTTATAAAATAAAGAAAGCAACAATAAACTTACCAATGGAATTCCTTCTTTTTCTGTTTCAATTTTACCGGTATTATGTTTTGAACATTTAGGATCAACTTCTATGTTACTATTTTGTATAAATTGCCTTTTTCGTTTAGATCGCGGTATGAGATTCATATCCGGAGTTACTAAATTACAAAATTCCTCTTGCGAACGGTTCTCATCTCTGAATGAAATTCTTCTTGGATCTAATAATTTATCAGATAAGATACTGCTATCGTTTAAATTAGATTCATTACTATTACTTGTTGCTGATTTAATTGTACCAATACTTTGTGTATACGATTCTTCTTCTTTTTTTGTGTTTGTAGCAATACACTGTGACGAAGAATCATCTGTATATTTTAGATCTTCATTATTTTTATTCGATTTAAGTATATTAATATTTTGTGCAACTTTTTCGGAATCCTTGTTTTTTACTTGCTGTATAGAAATAATACTTGGACTTTGAGTTCGTACAATTGTACTTGAATCCGTCACACTTTCAACACCTTCCGATTCTTTGGAATTTACAATGTATATTTTGCTATCCATTTTATTTATAGAAGGTTTTATTTTTTCTGACAGTCTTTTAGTTTGCTCTTTGAAAGGTGCATTTTCAATTTTCGCTTGAGACTGATATGTTACTTTGTGCTGTTTTACTTGTCTGTTTTCCATAGAAAATATATGTTTCTGATCGTTAGCCTGTTTTAACATATGTAGATCGTCATTGTATCTATAATCAAAATGTTCAAACATGTTTCTAGACTCTCTAATTGTAACTTTGTCTGATAATTTTGAAGAATACTCAGAAAGTGACTCGTTACTGCAAGATCTATTCTTAGATTCCAAAGAAACATCTCTTGATTTAAAAGATCTAGTATTACTAGATCTATGCCTCTTGTCATTGGTCTTTTTAACAGTTGACGTTGCAAAATTTTTTGTTTTTGGTTTTGTTAAAGCAAAATCACTCTCTCTTGGTATGTACAATGGCAATCTATCGCTCTTTAATTTTACAACTGATGCATTCTCGCACACGTTATTAGAGAAGTCTTTTCTAGAAACATGCCTTGGACTTCTAGATCTTTTAAAAAAGTCTTGCGTTGCTTCATCTTGCTTGGAGGATAAAGAATCGTCTTTTCTGATTCTTTTAGATCGGTTCTCCTTTTCTCGAGAATTTTCTCTAATGTAGTCTTTTTTTCTTGATAAATTTGATGACATAGAAATATTTGGGACCCTCAATGGCTCTACCTCGCTGTTGATTGTTGATGAAACATCTGATGTTGAGAAGTCTAATCTTCTTTGAACTCTTTCAAAACTCTTTGTTGGTTTATCTGCTCTTTCATGTATCAATTCTTTTGAAGGTGTTTCAAATTTTGGTGATATTACATCTTTTGATACAGAACTTTCTCTGTCAGAGAAATCTAATTTTTTTGCAGAAATTTTCAAATCTGGAACTTTTAGCGGCCTTATAAAATCCATCTTCTGTAAATTCTGATCACTATCGGGCTTTAATACTGTTATAGATGATTCGGGTGCATTTTTATTATTCTGATCGTATGCTTTTTTACAAACTTCTGAACCATTGTCTAAAGCCAGCTTCCGTTTGACAGCATTTATAAATGTAAAAGGATATGGTTGTATAGGATGATATAAATTTTTAAAATCTTTCAAGTTAAATTTAATTGGCAAGTTTGATAGTTTGTCCTTAGGTATTTGCTTAGTAATGTGATCTGGTTTTTGTTCGCATTCAAGAGCTTGAGCTGCCTAAAATGATACTTTATTAGATCACAGCTCAATATTTATAACAGCATAAAAACTGCTAACTGTACTTACTGCAACAGATGCTTCAGCACACTGAACAATAATATCGGGATCAGAAAAAAAAACATATTTCTTTTTCTTATCAGTATCTTCCTTCTTAGAGCTGCTTTTCATATTATGTTATTTGCATATTTATTGATCTATATTTAGTTGGTAAACATTTATCCATGCTTGCAAATATTTACAGCAACTACAAACATTAAAAACATTAATTGCACATATTTTAAAAAAGATTTATTTACAATATGAAATTTTTCTTGCGAAATAATCTTTTATAGTCATTACTATAGAAATATAAAGTATATGTTATTAGTTGCTAAACCAAAATAAATTTAATTCTCAATATTACGAGCGAGATAAACTGAACAATATGCGTCTCCAATTCATGCAAGTTTAAGAAAACAAAACTATTCTATAGTTTAATAGCAATCTTCACACATATCAATATATTAAACTTACATTGGATTATTTAATAAAAATATAATTAGACGTAGTAAAATAACGAATTTACGAAAAGACGATGAGAAACATTTAACGTATTTATAACCTATTTCAAGACACCATATTTTATGAATACATCTTACAAAATCAATTCTTCAACATTTGATACAGAATGACAGATATATTTTGAAACACCCGATGAAAAATTATATTTAAATACGTTACACATCATTCATATTTTCATAATATTGAACAGGATAACTCATCACAACGGTCATTTGTAAATGACAATCACGTGGTATTGTACTTTGTGATTTGCTACTTGTACAAAATTGAAAACATGGCAACGACAAAACATGAATGATCAATAACACAATTATTTATAAACACAATGCATATGTATAGCGACATAATAAATGTAATTTTCTTCGTGAATGCAATTAACGTTGCACAAACTTTTATTTATCACGTGAGATTCTGTGGAAACAGAACTATAGATAAAAAGAAGCGGCAACCGTTTATAATATTAAACGGAAATATACATATTGGTCGCCCTCTTTTCAACGTCTTAAATTTTTGCAATTCTATCAGTTCTGGCAACATCAATCCCTTATAGCATAAAATGAGTCGTAAATATCGAATATTATAAAATTGACATTTGTACATATTAATAAATTGAAAAAACCGATAACAATTTTTAATTAAACAATAGCGATTAAATACATAGAAGAAAACTATAACATAAAATATTATATGTACATACATGAAAAAAAAGTAAATAAAAAATTGATAAAATGTTTTTTAAAAGTTATAAAAATAGATAAAATAAACTAATTAGTTAAAATAGTACCTTATTTTAAGCTATTTTTGTTAAAATAGAGTACCGATAAATATTAAAAACTACACGGAGACTATAGAGACTTATCATCGAAGTACAGATACATAGATCTATTCTATACTTTACGCACTTGTATTTTATGTGTTACACATATATGTATATATATATGACAATTGAAGTGCTCGTGTATTAGTAACGCATTCACGAGGATCCGTAATTGATATGGAATAAAATACAATTAGTTTCTAATAATGGCTTTGATATTACGACACTGCATTTTGAGCCAAAAGAAACGGTTTGTACACGAATTTTTATTATTCCATCGTAATGTTAGCAGTCATACGTTCAACATTAACAACGTTAAGGTTAGAATACTGTTCTTAAAATCTTTCATTATATTAATGAAATAACTAATGATTCTATTCGGAAAGTTTGAAAAATTTATATTCATTATTATTTCATAATCAGTACCATTTAATCATGCGCGGTTTCTGTTAAAATAATAATAAAAGTAATCGTGTTTAATGTTTTAGAAATTTGGATCGCTTTTGTGTGCGAAACATTTTTCTACAAAAAATGATGGGAATTCGGATAGAGAGCTTATTTACGAAGGATATTTAACAAAACGAATTCGTAGACTTAAACTCTTTTCTTTCTTCACATCAGCTGGATCAATAATTTCATTACCTGCAATTTATATGAAAGCTGTGCACGATGATAATTTAGCAAATATGGGTATAATGTTTGCATTTTTAAATCTTGTTCTAACATTGACTCCGTTATTTATACATCTCACAACAAAAAGATATGTGACCGAAATGTACTATTATCCAAAAGAGGATATGTATGGTGCAAATGTATATGGCCTGTTTCTTAACAAAAGACAGGTATATAATTATAAAAATTGTTTGAATTCTGTTGATTTATTTCTTCTTAAATTCGTTAACTTGTAAATTATTATATACGTGTTTCAGCTAAAGTTTACAAAGGATGATGTAGATGTACCTGAATCAGGTGGAATGCTCACATCTTGTAAGATACAGGGAAACCCATTGCTTTTCGGTGAAGAAGATTTCAAAGATGCTAGACATTATTTTATTATTATGGGATATAACGATCCAATAGATTTTGAGATGGGTACAAATGCAGCTGGTACAGGAAAAATCGATTTAGATTTGATACGAGAAAAATTAAAAAATTATGAAAAAGATCAGAAGCAGATAGAGAGTAAAGAACTCGAACGAAACTAACGTGGAATTTAAAGTAGTTTAAAGTAATTTCATTTATTACAGTTTCTTAATCTAAAACTTTTATACATTACTTAAAAGTACTATATACGTTGCTAGGTACAAAATATGTACAGTACATTATTATGTAGAGGTCCTACACTGAAAAATACAGCACCAAATTACTAAAACACAATGCAGATAAACTTCGTCATTGTCTTTTTTAATTAAACCCAATTAGCAAGAGAACTACACATCTCCAGTCGATATTTATAAGTTTGAATGTACAGTTCGTAAATAAAATATGTTACAAGCACAGAAATAATTGAAGTTGATATTGAAATTTTGAAAAACTAATAAAAGCATATAAATATAAGATAGTAACTTAATTAGAGAATCAAGTGTTTTCTAAATATAGCCTCCAGATGTAATAATAAACTATAGAAGCAACATAATGTAATTTGGTAACCGTGCAAGAATGGCGGATACATTATTAAGAGATCACAGATTATAATCATAACCTTTGAATTGATATCAAAGGCATGAGCAAAACAGTTATGCCGAGTTAATTGTGCATTCATCGTACACTAAGCTGGGAGTAAATCAAAGTCATCCGAAACGTGTACCATTGGAACATGAATATCTTCTATTTGAGGTGTTGCTTTGAATTCGCATAATCCAACTTCTTTCAATTTCCACTCCCAATCCATTCTCTGCACAGCATGCAATGATTCTGCTTCGTTGTGATGTCTGAGTAACATTGCTTCCTAGAATAATAATTTTAATTACATTAGTTTATAAATTAAATTTTAATGGTAATTAAATTTATCGGTGTGTTACGTCTTTTTAAACCGATACGTATAAAGAAAACTTATCAGTCGGTTTTACCGTAACATAAGTTAATCTAACCTGAATAATTGGAGACAATATATAGAATCAGCAATGTCTACACAATAATTCAGGTACAAATACATGTAATACGATTATTTCAAAACATTTACCTTAATCTTTTCCCATTTGTCATCGACATCCTGTAGCCAGCTCAGGAACAGTCTGCCGTTATATCTGCTCCTCGCGTTTCTATCTTTTTCTTCTTGTTCTGGAGTAATAACATTATAAACTTCTTCGTCCTTTAATATTGTACAAACAGAAAAGGGAAGAGATTGATTAGCAAGAGCCCTAGCTGCTCTACCATGTACTCTAAGAATCTCCTGTTCGACTGATAAAACTAATTTTTCTTTTTCAACTACATGCTGCATTCTAAGACGATATCTTTCTTTTTCTTGTTCAATATACAAGTCTTTCATAGGGCCTTGTAATCCAACGGGGGGATTAACGTTTGGCTCTTTATTAGCATTTCCAGCCAATACGTATGTACACCGATTCATTAAATAATCCTTGAAGCCCTGAGGTGGTTTTGGTTGCACCGGGAAAAGGCCTTTTCTTCTTCGTTCAATCTAAACAAGTAAAAAATATTTCTCATTCCACTCGATTATGAATTATAAACATTATAGAGAAGTTATAATTAATAAAAATACAAACTTGCTTCCTGATGTTTAAAAATAATTGATAACAATTAGTAATGGGTTGATCGTGCGGATGAACTTCTGGACCCGCGTTAGTGGCTTCAGATGTTTCATTGGACGCAGCTGTGGCAGCTTGTTGAGCTTCTTTATTAGGTTTCATTTTCCTTTTCCTAGGGTGAAGTTCAACAGGTGGAGCCGGGGTGTTTACATTTGATGTCGTCGATGAGGTAGTTGTAGAAGTGCTTTCCGAATTTTCTGTTCCGTTATCTTTCTGACATTTCCCCCCAGTTTCAGTATTTTTCTCTGACTTTTCTGTCGCTGTATTCGTCTTGGAGGCGGTGTTACTACTATTCGAAGCTTCTGTCGACGTATTTTTATTCGATTCAGAACCTGTTGTTTCAGGTGTTGGCGAATGATGTCGTTGTTGCGGAGAGGAATTATTAGAACGATCAGTAGTAGTTACCGGCAGTGGCGAAGAATTCGAATAATTTCCATTACCCGAGGAGGCAGAGGTTTCTTTTAAAGTCGTTGATCCATTACCACCGTTACCGGATCTATGCGAACTCCGTAGCACTCTCTGATGATGCGTCGATCTTTCTTCCCCGTGTAAAGCACCGGTAAAATCTTTTTTATCCTCGCTCTTGGTATTACTCCCAGTTTCTGTGGGGCTCGTTGTACCGCTAGCGGACTGACTTTGATCTTTATCCGTAGAATCATTACTATTGGAACTCGCGACTACGTAAGGTAATTGATGACTTCTATTAGACGTGCTTTTCCCATTTCTGTTACCCTGTTCTTGTTCAGAAGTGGTACTTTGAGGAATAACTATTTTTAAAGGCGGTACTTTAGGAGCTGAATTCGAGTCTGAACCTTTCGATCGATCATCCTCGCCGTCGGATTCAGCTGGGGCCGGTGTAGTTGTTTTGATATTAGTCGTTGTACCAGAAGAGTTTGAAGGCTTCGGACTGCTTGCTATCGAAGAGTTACTCGGACTTTTTCTATCTGTACTAATCGAAGCGGTGTTTTGATTACTTTTACCAGAAGTTGTGCCAGACCCTTGCTTAGCTGATTTCGTACACTTTAAAGAAAAAGAGAAATGTTATACATATATTAAATAAAAATTAAATTATTTAATTCTATTAGATAAGCTTTACCTCAGATAATATTTACCTTATCCCCTGTGTTGGCAGCATTTCTACCCGTGCTTTGTCTTCCAGTGGTTGTGCCTTTTACATTTTCTTTCACAGGTTCCGAATCCTTTCGTTTTTTCCGCCGATTTTCTTCGTCTTGCTCTTCCGTATTATCGCTTTCAAAAGCACGTTTGGACGAAGGCGACGCTGAAACCGTAGGGGGATCGTCGCTGGTTATCGACGTGGTCGTTGTTTCACCGGAAGATGTCGCGCTACCAACGGTAGACGCGTTGTTGTTACCACCGCTTTGACCCCCTTGATTGCTAGCAGATTTGCTGCCATCTTTATCTTTTTCGGAATTTGGATTCGGCGAAGAGCTTGTACCTCTCACTGGTGTTGGCTCTTTCGAACTTTTGAATTCGTACACGTCGCCACTGTCACCACCAGTTGACGATGATGTGTTCCCAGAGGTAGCAGAACCCGAGGCGGCATTTACGGTCCCCGACGAGACGTTTGACGTCTTTGATGAATTTTCCATTTGACCTTGATTCTGAAAATATTGCTTTTCTTTTTATAAAATTCGAAAATTCGAAAATTCGATTTATTCAAATCGAAGCCCAGTATTTTTCTAATGAACAAAAAGATGTGAACACATACATATGTACTATATAACCCTTATCGCAATTTACAACAGTGACCTCGGTACCGCTTACCGAATGACGCGTATCTAAATTGCTGACAAAACAAATTCATTTAACACGTGAGAAAGAAGATCTAGCCTAAATTAAACATAATGAAAATATTGATCCTCGAACGGCACAGACCACGATTTTATCTTTTATGTTATATTATTTTCATTTTTAAAATTTTACATCGTTCCTCTGAAAATGATACATTTAACCGTAGGTTAATATCTATGATTACATTTTGTAAGTTTAGGTCACCGTTGACCCAGGCTACGCTGTTTATATCTTTACCTTTAATTAATTTACGTTTAATTAATTGTAACCGAACACATATTTGTACCTATCGCTAATAAAATTAAAAACCGCGCGCTCTCAACTATCCCATAGATGCAGTAACTACTGTACCTGTACGTTCATGCCGCCCTGACGGGAATTAGCAGCGCTCCCTCCTTTCTTCTCATCCCTCGCTCCGCGCACCTGGTTGAGTCGAAGCGTCACCCTCGGCGAGCTTCCAGACTGCCCGGTTCCCGATCTATCAACTGTGAAGAACAAAATGCCGGTTAATCTGCAAGAACGACAAAGGAATGCCGGAGAGAACGAATATCCCTCAGGAAAGTAAGTAAGTAAGTAAGTAAGTAGTAGTATTCCTCTTCGCGCACCGAGGTAATGTGTACTTACTTACTCGGAGGAAGGCCGAAGAAATCGAGAAGAGAAGGTGGCTGGGTAGAAGGAGGAGGTGGGAGATGGAAGGGGGCATATTCGAGGAGAAAAAGACGGTGAGATGGATTCAGAAGGGAATAAACCGCTGGTTGGCGATCATCAGGAGATGGCCGTTAATCACGGGACCCTCGAGGAAAGTGGGGGTCCCGATCTGCGATCGATTCGTTAGTGGCTTTTTACCAAACGATCGCGTTACGTTAAGCGCGATCCATTAAACTTTATTCGCGTCGCTGCAGTGCGTCGCGGCCGGTACGATAAGTGGAGCTTACCGGCCGATGGAATCGGGTCTTGATCTCTCCGAACCACTTACATTCAGCTTGCACCTGTCAGGAGATAAATTTTATTTCTTCTCTAAACACCGTTCTGATGTTTTCATAGTATGTAGGTATACACACTGACATTTTGTATCTCGTATACAAAGGGCATTGTATCAGTGAAAACCTTCGAGATTATTTTTCGAAACAATTCCAATAAAATTCTGTAAATGGAATACTAAAATTATTACCGTGTATGTACCTACGTGACAGGTATGCATTCGTTAAACTAGGGGGTGTCCTACCCCTTCTTGACCCTCTACCGTCCCACGAGACACTTCTTGTGAGCGGAGAACAATAATCGTATCGAATGGCTTAATGGCATGGTTAGCCCGCGAATTTACAAACAAAACAGGAAGAAAATGGATTGAACGGTGAGCAATAATACTATGGGGCTTATCGGCGGTTTCACGGAACGCTTGTTTCGGGAGATTCGAGGATATCCCCTCGTGCAATGTTGAAAGCGAGGCTGACGCAAGCTCTGCTCGATCAATATGTCGTAATTGAATTTACGAGTTAACGCAACTGTCACCATAATTACAGAATTCGAATCGATAAATGCCGAAATACATTGATTCTCTGCGAAAATAGTATGTATTTTTATTAAGATCTCTTTTTTTAGTTGGTCATTGATCGTACCACCCCCTCCCAGCTTCCCTTTCTCTATCACCCTTGGAAGAGGGAATTGTGCCAATGAAACTTGGCGCTTGCAAATAGTATATCCTAAAATACATTTTAATAAGTCCGCTAGTCAATGAAGTCGTGACTGTTCGCCGCCTTAACGACGTTAACGATTCACGGAAATGAAAGATTTCTCTGTATACGGAGTCAATGTTTTCTAACGAGTTCGTAATCCAAGTACATATATTAGTTTGAAAGTGGATTTTTCATTTTATTAGAAACAGAGAAGGAATAAATAAAAATTTTATAATAAAAAAAAGTATAGAGTGAAGAAGACTCTTTTCTAATCTTTCGTGTATGTATGTATCCCTCGTGCATGTTTGTCAGCGGTACCGCCATTGGCGATGCGAGCACACGTACCGTAATATCGCGCAGAAAGAGAGTATGTACATATTTGTAGAACATTCTTACCGCGAAATGACGATATGCAAATATCACGGTGTATTCGCGTACGTGCTTCTCAGAATGGAACGTATATTATTTCGTAGTGTATTCTGCCCTCCCACTTCCTCCTGCTGCACACGAGATCTGTCTTTCAATCCGAGTTATCGATGCGTTAAAAACCTATCGACTGCATAACGATTGATGGGCTCGCTATTAATTAACGTGCAGATACACACTAAATTCCTTAGAAAAAGTCAACAACGCAAGATCGATTCGAAAGATCAACTCGGTATAAATACATATTGGCTAAATCAAACATTGTCGATCGATAAGATATCCGAAATACGTAATTTTATAAAATACACATACATACGTTGTCTTATTTCAGTCGATATACATAAGCGTTCAGTAATAGATTATTTCTACTTTTTTCGTTCCTGACCTTGCAAAACGATCGAGAACGAGTTTTTAACCGGCGTCAAAGATATGTACTTACTGCACACGCTTTTTGGCCGATAACGTAGCACGTCTTATCGCGTCTACTGCTTTGCCAGCGAAGTTCATTAACTTGCTGCAACAAGCCAGCTGAAGTCGTACAGCCGAAGAAGACAAACTGACGCAAAACAATAGGTTTTAAAACTAAATTTTGTTCCATATAAATAAAAATTTGTATATATGTACATATAATACGTAATTATAAAATTCAATGAATAACATTGATACTGTAATTATTTTGAAAAAAGGATTGAGATTAACTTAGTTATCGGTCAGCGCAATGTCGAAATATGTCACAAAGAGAATCAAGGTCAGCCTAAATACTGCTTTGTAAAGCGTCGCCGTTTCCTCCTACGCTACGGTCTGTTGGTTTATACGAAGATTAGCATATCACTTAAGCTGAAGTTTAAAAGATTTCAGTTACATTGAAAGCGAGCACGGAACACGCTATATCGTGTTTCAGACATGTTCCACGAAACGCACGAGACAAAGTATGTAACCGGTTCTGATCTCGCTACATGTATGTACATTTAATTGCCGCAGTTAAATATTCCCAAGCCTTCGATTTAACTTCGTTAACGACCAATAAATTCTAGCGACAGTATTAGCACTGTCAACGCGTTAGCGTTAACACATTCGGTGTCGTCGATAACGAAACCTGAATATTAATTACGAGGGTAAATCATTTAGACGCCTGTCCTCTACTTGCAACTTTGGATAGTGCATCGAGTAATTTCTAACGCGTTGAAATAAAAACAAAGAGATGTATGTAAATATTTCGTGGAAGTTGGTTAGAAATTGGTGTGTTGTTGCAGCAACGGCAACATAGACCCCTTTCGGCGGAGGTACGATCACCCTAGTATAGTGGTGTCGATGGACGCAGTCCGCGAGCGCAAACGTGTCCAATGTACTTACTTGCCAGTCAGCATGTTTCCTCTCGCTTGCTCCACAACTTTTCTCTCTTTTTCTCCCCTTCCTCTCTCGCACTCCTTTCTCTCTCACCTTTGAGAAGTCTGCCTTTGTCCCTCTCTTCTTCGACAACGAAGACCAGAAGAGATGTGTGTTCCAAGGTTCGGGGCACTCCCGTTTCGACGAGCTGCTTCTTTTAGTAGCGATACGAGGTTAATCGAAGTAAACGAGACAATAGGAGAGCACGACGCACGCAAGTAAGAAAAGTCGAAACACGCGCCGAGCCACGTGGTCGTGGCAGTACTTTCTGGTAACGGTACTTTAGGCTGATCCAATAGCGACAAGAGGGGACACGAGCAAACAGAAACGTAGCCACGAATGCATACCTGGCTCGCGCGACAACGGCACTGACAATACGTACCGCAACGTTAAAGGTTTCGATATAGCACTAGGAGAGGACTAGAAGGACAATGACGATCACCGCGACGACAAGAGAGGTTCAGTAGCCGCGGCAGCAGCGTGTGTACACTACTGCCGCTTGCACAGCTCCCACACAACGCGCGAAACCGAAGACACTGAAAACTAAGAGAGAGAGAGAGAGAGAGAGAGAGAGAGAGAGGAATCGGATCGCGACTGTGTCGCCGCGTCTCCGTCTCGACCAACTTCTACCAGGCGCAGCACTGCATCGCGCGCACGATACCAACGCGTCACTACTCGGGAATGTCACGTCTAATTAAGTGCTGTTTCTGCATCGCTCGCTATTATTACCGATCAGTGATGATTGTACACTTGCGCGTATCTACATAATATTATGTGAACGATGTGCTGTGTGTACGCGCTTATACGAATAAACTAAAAACGTATCGAATGTTCATAAGGAATTTATATTCCTGTCTAAGGAAAGGTTTTCTTGATTAATTACGAGAATTTATGGGGAGGGATTGCGCAACGTAATAAAAATCTGTTTCGTGATACTATGACATCTAATCATATTAAAAGAAATATAAATAGCAATCTCTTTCCCCTGCAATGGTCGACATGCCTTTCTGAATAAAAATAAAGAATGGCTGTACTTGCTATGTAACATGCAAATACTTTTCTTGTATATACTTTCATGCTACTTATTTTACTGAAAATTAACTTTTTAACGTTAATTTTTTTTAAATAAAAATTCAATTTGAAAAATGTATCAAACCGCACCAAAGCAACGCAATTATACAATTATACAACATTAAAGATTTATGAGAAGCAACTTCGAATAAACGAAAATTGGTTGTTATTTAAATTTTATATTACGTGTTGATGTTTTCTGTCACATTGGACGAATGGACTGATTAGTGCTATGTCGGTAAATATGAACTTTGTTACGTCGGTAAAGAAACATAGTATAAATAATTATTAATTATCAAACTAATTTTGGCACATTGAAAAATTAAAAATCTTACTTAATTTTAAAAACATTTTTGGGAAACGTTATTTTATATCGTACAACACAGAAATTAAGCATCACATACAATTATTTAATGTCGGAGAAATTTTCACGGAAATACAAAACAAATTCTTTCAAGTTTCATAACTTTATATTCTTCATATTTTTTAAATTAATTTTAACAAAATGAATTGTCTACAAAACTGGAAACAAGATATGATTACAATCATTCTATGTTGCACCCAAATTCGTATAAAAATTGAAATTTTCATTTGGCAATGTTTCTTTAAAGTAACAATACGCCTATTTCGTTTCGTATGTGGCCACGCAATAAGTGAACTCACCTTTATTTTGCGGTGGTGTCCTCCGCATTTCACAGGGGGCTCCACTGTCTTCAGCAACGTGCGGTGCAGCGGCTGGTGCACTTCCGGTCGTACGTTGCTGTTGTTGAAACTGAGAATGATGTTGGTAAGGCTGTTGTTGTTGCTCCTGCTCCTGTTCGTTCGACGGCGCTGCTGCGCTCGTTTCACCCGGAGAGCATGGGCTATTAGGGGCGACTGTTGTACTCTCATCAGGTGAACTTGCACCTGTAATATCTGTGATCACAAATCAAACGGAAATAAACCATCATGGATGTGCTCTTGTAATTATCATGCTAAATTGTTAATGCCTAATATCAATTTCAATAAAACTGTCATTCAGAAGTAATATAATAAAGCAATTGCTCAAGGTAAATGTTTAGTAGAATATACAAGCAATTTCTAGTGCTATACTTCTTCTGTATACTTCACACTAACTTGTTCAATATTTTATACTTTAAATAAACAAACTAACATTTATAGGTTATATTATTTCAATGCTTTGATCCCACTAAAATCTATATATATATATATATATATATGTTATTTATATACACAATATGAACAGTTAAAACACGGAAACTGTACTAATTATATCAACCTTCAAAAAATATTGCACACTTCTAACGTATTTCGATCTGAGATATTTCACTAGTATTTTCACAGTTTTGTTTATTTTTCGTAGATTCTTATAATAAGAACACGCACGTGGTTTAACAGTAATTAATTGGCAAAAGGCGACACCTTTACGAACAGAAGAAGGTCCAACGAGGATTTATGATACTTCAAAATATGATGGATGAGCTATCATCGTTCTTGATATGTATCTTCTAAAGCTCAATATACCGACAGTTTGAAGTGTTTCGTTTCAGTTCATTCTCACAAATGCTTTTGACCGTATTGACATTTGATCACTTCTTTTTTCTTCTAATAAACAGATTTCTTCTTGATTTTCCTTTTTATTCTTGTGGGACCAATTGTCACGCTGATCTTGATGATTCAAAGGCGGTCAGGGCGACATCTGTCGGTCCGCCGGGGGAAAGTCCGTACGCGTACGTGCTCGACGTGCACGCGAACACGGCCCCTCGCGAACTAGAGGCCATGTTGCGTCGCTATGTCGATGATTGGCCCCGCCTTTCCCCGCGACTCCCCACCAACGGGGAGTCGCAACGCTCTTTTTCGCCAATCCGAATCAAGCTGATCCCGCCAACGCCAATGTCGCTCGTACCGTTGTATGGTTGTGGTGTGCATTCTACACACTGCAAAAAAGGCACAGTTGTGTATATTCGATGCTGATGGGTATACCTAACCATACATGTCCTATAGCTACATCCTGTAACTGCACATGTGTCAGTGGCAGCATTTCTTCACGTGCCGCTCCTGCGCTCAGCACACCAGTCACATTATCGCTTACTTTCCGAGCGTGTCCGCGCGCCCTGCGCCAAATAGAGCTGTAGAAGAGTACAGACCTTCGCTTATGTAGCAAAAAAATAAGCGAAAACTTTTTTTGCCTCGTTTCTAGACTAGACAGGAATAAGACGATACAATCGAAATAATTCCTTTGAATACAAAACTTTTTCAAATAAGAGAAATTAATATTTTAGAAACATACATAATACGTATAGCGAGGTATAATGAACGACTTGTCGATCCATGATTGAACGGACTAGAGTCAGCGTGTAGTAAATCAAGATGGCCGCACGCATTTCCCCAAAAACGAGGAAGGACAGTGAAAAATAATTTTTTCAGATGCAGCAGATGAAATCAACGATCTCTGTTGATGTTATATACAAAAATGAATGAAGAATAGAGTAAATAGATGATATGTAGGGAATAAGGGCAAAAACGTAAAACAAAGAAAGTGCAGAAAGCTTGAAATAGTAAAAACGCATTTCGGTGGGATGCAAAACTAACTGCCACGAGAAGAAGACTGGTGCTCGGTTGATGTGTGGCTTACTGGTGAATGCGAAAGAGACGAGGCATGCTCTCCGGGTATTTACACACATGAAAAGCAACGTTTACTTTAAAGGAGATAGACTAGCGAGATTTTTTTTTTCCCCCTTTTGACTAGCAATCTCATCGAGTGTTTGTCTCCAGACAAATACCACGAAGATGATCGATAGAAAAGCCTGAATTTCTGAACAACAGTAGCATTTTCGCAATATCAATTCCCCCTTCCTGTTCGCACCTTCTGCTCTCATCGTTAAAGCCGTATTGAAATATTTGTCGTTTCCATAAACACTGCCAATGATTATTTTTATACAATAACATGTTTTTCAATGATACATTCCGCTGGTTAACCAATATTAAACGTTCCATTAAGTTGATGACTTCAAGTATGCCGTCATAAATTATGGCCGAAGCTGTTACGTGCTACTACATATTTGTCTTATTAAAATTTAATCGACAGCATTAATTATTTTAAATGATCTGAATAATGTTTGTATGTACACGATTCATATACAAGAGGGTCGAATAGGAATACATATCCTGCAGGCCATCGTGTAAAACCGTGGTGCACGGTCCTTGTTGAGGAGTTGCGACATTTGTCGGTTTTATTCTCGATCGATATCTCTGTCGTTAGAATAAGGATGGCCATTTATGGTCAAAGAGGGAACACGTCATCTTCCAGGATTCCAATATTCTATTTTCGTGTGTCTTCTGCATACATACATTTTTTCAGTAAAACGAATTTCACTTTATACAAAACGGCGATATATGTACATAGAAAGAGGAACTACATATCAGAAACTAACTTTGGTATCATTTCGATAACAAATTTTTTTAAGATCGCAAACATTGCTAATTAATCTCAGAATAAGGCTAGATTGTAGTTATAAGAGTTTTCGATTTATTACCTACAGGAGAGTAATATTAACGATAAGAAGAAAATGTTGTTCAAGGTTTGCACTTGAAATTTATAGTCGATGCTTGTTCTTGCGATGAACTTGAGCTCGTCTTGATATGTAGTTTGGATTATGCAGGAAAATCGCGCGTGATCATTACCTACGGTTCGTTCGTAATATGTACATACATAGTCAGCTGGTAGAAAACGTGCAAGCATTCTAATATAACGGACTCGGTATCTCATATAAATTTAATACCGAAGGATCAAGTTGAACATCCTAACGGAGGTGATAAGTTTTTAAACTATCTGAAAGATGGAGGTAATAAAGATTTGATGGAATATGGAAATTTTTATGAACCGTTTACTTTCAAAGAAGACAATTATTTTTTGGAGGATTCTGAAATTATTGATCGCCATTGTATTTTAAATTTATAATCAAAATAAAAGTTACCAAAGTAATTTGAAATTTTTTTCAATCAGTTCAGACTATCGTAGCCGAAAGAAATAAATTTGTTTTAATTAGTACAGTTAGATTGGATTCTGCGATAAGTTATCTTGAGGATGTTAGAAGCAACATTGAAATTATTTAAATTTATTTCTCTTTACTACTAAAGAAAATTGTGCGATAAACAAAGCCCGTCGTTCTTTGAGTGGTCTATCGGCTTTAAAGACACGGGCGCGGGCGGCGCCCGATACATGCCGCCTTCGCTCCTCACGGTGATTCGATGAAAACTACACTCGCTTTAATTACGTTACACTACAAATTCGACTTGGAAAGTTAGATCAACGCGGACTTTCCTATTAGACAAGGGAAGAAATATGAAAATATCAAAAACTAATTTGAACATTTATGTAAAGAATTTTTGTGTGTATGTATGTATGTACATACCAAAACGGGATTAACATTTCTAGGGCCCGGGGCTATCAAGCTTTTAACAACCCTAGGTTGATAAACTTGCTTCGAAAATTGAAATTTATTCTAAATAAAATCAAATAATATTTAATCGCAAAGAAAAAGAATAAATTTTTTGGCAGAGTAAAACGAAAGCTTAGAAGGGGATCCCTCTTAAACTTCCCCTTGATCTGACACTGCTATACACGTGTAAGTACATTGAAATACATATTAAAATCAGTATACATACTACGTATAATATGAATAATTAACTACGTAGAACCAAACGAATAAATTATACGTAGCTTTATAAACCATTTACAGTTACATATTCCTATAACATAAAATTCAATATTTCAAGAACAATAATTAATTGCCAGGCACACACGTTCGTTAACACTTTCTTATTTCATTCAAAGAGTTCTACTTTTGTATATGTATACATAATTTGTACTTGTAATTCAGTTACACTCTGACAATGAGTGTAGTAAAGTTGCTTCGTAAGTGTAGGTTTCGAGGTACATATGTAGATGAATATGTAGCTGCGATAGCATGTAGAATGTCGGACTTGCGTTATATGTATGTATGTATGTATGTATGTATACAAGCATCCAACGCCCATATGTAGCTATTAAAGATCACTTCCTGAAGAATGTCTGGCACGACAGTACCGAATCTTCGGCTTTAAAAGCGAGTTAGAAATTCTCCGCGGAAAACATTGAATTTGCTGACGATCGACTCATATGACACAAGACACAGCTATAAGTGTAGAGCTATAATATACGCTTTGAAGGATGGAATTATTACTTCTTTAGACAGTATAAAATGTAGAAAAGAAAATAATATAAAATACAAAATTACGTTATAATCGGGGTCCGCCATTCAAGGGTTAACGAAGAAATCAGGTTACTAGAAATTTAAAATTTACTAAAATACCTTTAGTAAAGGTATAATATTTGAAAAAGGCTCGGGTCGGCTTGACAGACCCGGGGCCGAGGGGCTCGAATGGCACCGAGTTTGACTGAAAAATTATATGGAACAGTGCGGCCCTGTCTCGAGTATTGATCTGTAGGAGAGTTGTCTGCCGCCCCTCCCGAGCCCAACTCTACAAGTTTCATCTCTCCGCCAGCCCTGAACAACAAGGAAGGATGTCGCGCACCTGTGACTAGGCTGTTGGTGAATACCCTATTAGGTATCTTACGCCGAGACATTGTCTCCGATTCACCTTCGTCTCGCACCAACTACACAATTCCCGGCTTTACTTCGACTTGATCATTCCATTTAAATTCGACCTTATCGTTAGTGTCCGATGCGAATGCGCGGGGAATAATTTAAATTTTAGCGGAGATTCAACCCCGCTTACGCAAGCACGCAAGCACGCAAGATACATATGGTAAAAGGGAAAGTGACGACGGGACAGCGATATCAGTTCGATATCAAAAGAGGAGTGCAACTCTTTTAAAAAGATTAGATTTTTCAAATTTCTTTTCACGAGTCTTGTCTATTATCTTCAAGTCAAAGAATTCCTAATAATATGAGTAATAAATTTCTATATGTAAACACCCTCTAGAAATTTTTTTCAGACAATTCGAAAAAATACTACAAGTAGAAACTTTTTTATCCGTTCCATCTGTTTCTTCGACCTTAAAGGGTAATGGGACGAAACGGGCCAGAGAAAGGGTAGCCGAGCTACGGAGGTGGATTGTATGTATGTATGTACATATATGAATGAACCCGGACCCGCTGACTTCCTGCGTTTAGGAAGGTCGTGCACCGTCGCTTTCATTTATCGACGAAAGCCTTCGCTACACACACAAGAACAACGGGGGTGACCGACCCCGGGAATGTTGTCTTTTGGTTAAAAGAAAAGTTACTTTCGTCGCTATATAATTATATGTATGTATCAACTAATCCATTCGAGACTAACAATAATAAAATATTGTAAAGTGCTCTTCAGAAGAATCAGAATTTTTTAATTATTAAAACAAATGGACTACATACTCGTTTCTACCTCAACATCAATTTTAATATTCTATTTCTTTTGAATATTAATTTCTCTACAAAACAAACTTGCATAATACGCTATGAAATGTAATAATACGCTATAAAATGAAGCACATGGTGCGTCATTGTATAAATTAAATGTGGAGCGTCGGACGCATAGAGTGCGCGATTATAAATGAAATAATAACCAATAATTTACTAAAAATATTACGTTAGATAAAACCATTTCTACGCTTATCTATGATTATAGAATTAAAATTCAGTTTCATGTTATTTTGTTATAACGGATATAACTAGATAGAATTATTTAAAGACTTGAATATTTTAGCGTTAACAGCTCCGACAAATTCGATTTGAACTGATTTGATTGTTTTATAATTTATTGAATATTTCAAAGAATGAAATAATTTAGCTCGAATAATTTAGAATATTTTATTTAAATAGTATTTTAAGAAATTCAAAAAATAACTAAAAAAGGTTCAATCTTGTAGGTCGAGATTAATTCAGAATTTAAATGAAAAAAGATCAATTAAAATTATTAATTAAGGACAGAACTTTTCATACCAAATATGTAGTACGTTTTAAACATAGAATTCTTAACATAAAATAAGAATGATCCACGTCTTATTATATTTAAAGGGTAAATAAGTGGGATTAAAAATACGAAGGAATGTGGTTTACTTACCATTTGCTTCTTTAGCGTTGAGATCGTATCCATTCACGAGCATCTGTCGCACTCGAAAATCTTCTTTACGGTTGATAGATGCTTGGACTGCCGATTCCCCATTTTTGCTAGTCCAGCGGCCTTTTGACCCTCGCTGTTGTAATGTCGACGACCTTGGGGTAGTGCTTGATGTAGTTGTGTTTTCTGTTCGATTTCCGCCTGAAAACAAACAAATTATGTTAATAAACTGATCATTTACTGATTCACGCGATCCCAATTATAACTTCATATAATCAACAAACTGTTGACTTCCAATACTACATATAAAAACACTTCAGCAATATGATAATCAGTGACAACAATAATAATAGCAATAACAGTAAGAAAAAATTCTTTACATCTGTTTTTATTTGAAACATTTTACTGGTAGTTTCCCACTATACTATAAAAATTTTCTCTGTTTCTCGTAGATGCTGAATTACCGAGATAATTGATGCTACGCAACTAATTGTATATACATAAGTACACGTGTGAATACAGAACGACATGAACGATAAGCTAATACAAGGCACCAATACATTGTGTCATTAACGCCTCCTAGTGCAAATTGTAGTTGCAACAAGTTACCAGCAATCGGTGTCGCTAGCAGGCCAATTTTCCCAAGGCGGGAATTCAAGCATGTGTTAATTATTTATATTAACATAACCCCTTCTCCTTTGTCATGTTTGCAGACGGTATTTAACGCGGCACCGCGGGAACGTTGACTGTCACAAAGTAAACGCCGTTGGTAGACCTGACTTGAAAATACAGGCGGACAAAACTTGTTCGCGCGAAATAACTAGCTACGATTCACGGTCCAGTTTGTTTCGTAAAATGATTACATACTGCTAAAAGCTACGTGACTATTGAAAGGCATAGATGCCACGTAATTTACGCGAGTGTTATTTGTTTGTGTATCGGTAAGAAAATAAATATGAAGTTTGAAATTAAACAAGGGGGTCAGTCTTTTTAATACATTCTTGCATTAACTTGTATTAATATTGAAATACAGTGAAATTTTATTAACAGCTATTTAATTCTGTCTAAGTATAAAATACGTAACTCGTTTGATACATTAAAACCACCAATGATGAGTAAAGGTAACCACGAACCTAGTACTGTTTCACCACCAATTATGTGCCCTCGTATCAAAGTCTATAAACTTTGCACTTTCTTACTTTTGATAAAGTGTCCGTCTTTCTTACCTGACACTATTTCTTGAGAGGTCATTTGAAGAAGAAGTGCGAGCTGTTGTCGCTCGGACATCCGCGCTGGGTAACCGCGGAAACGACTGTTACCGCCTGCGGGCATTCCGTCGTCATAACTCATGTAACTCGGGCCCAAAAACGCACGAGGATCGCGGTGTAGAAGTTGAAGAAGAAAATGCCAAGCGTGGATAGACGCTTGTCTTTATTTTCAGGCCCCCCGTAATTTGCCACGAGCAAAGATAACCTAAAATCGTACGGTCGGTTCACGCCATTTTGACCTACCGAGCGCGCACAGATATGTGAATCGACAGTCACGCGACACGTACGCAACCACACGCGCCAAAACCGATTGCATCTGATAAACACTAAGGATTGTTTCTTCCGATTTATGCACTCTTGTTTCCCGGGCCGATGATTTGATTTCACGACGCGGCATGTGTGTGCGTGCTCTTTCGAAAACGAGATTCGCGACACACGACTCAGGACACAGTGCGCAATATGACGCAACGTTTGTTTTGTGTTTACAGTTGGTATCTCTGTCGGTAGTATTCGTCGCGCCAATATTCAAATCAATATAATTAAAACGGTCGTTGAAAATATATGTGATACTACTTAATTTAGTGCAAAACAAATTATCAAAATTCTAATGGGCAAACTGTTTTCTTTTTTTCTTTTTTTTTTCTTTCTTTCCTGAATGGAATACCAATAAAATAGCTGAGCTAGTAAAATATACTCATATAATTTTTGTGTTTTGTTTTTAATAAAGAAGATGGGTTTACATATTATATAATGTATCATTCGATTTTTAAGTTATAACGGGAGTTTTATCATGCGATCGATAAGGTTCCATATACATTCGCGAAATAAATAATCAATAGAATCAAATGAAAATGATAGAAAATTTGGGTACTATCATTATCGACTACAGTAATTTCAATCTAATGAATATAATAGGCCATGTAGTCACCACATCCATATACATATAATTAATTATTTTTTCACACTGTCCATCATAAATAGGACAAACAATTGAACTACGCTCATATTCTTATCACTGTCGCACATAATGCACATAATCATTTCATACTGCTTCGCATCTTGTGTTTATTGTAACCACATTATAATTTAATTATGAATAATGATAAGAACACATCGTTTAATTGTATCTAATGCAGTAGCTATCTACCATTAACATTATAGAAAATACATAACGATTTTCTTATCGTCAGACCGATTATACATATACGAATTGTTATTTGTTAATTGACATTTCCAATACTGCGAATTGCACGCAAATTTTTGTTGGTGAACAACATTTAGTATAGTTAAAGAGAAAAAAGAAGAACTGAAATAAAAAGATTACTGAAGTCTTGATAAATATGATTTCATTGTATTCACTTTTCTTTGTTGCTTATTTATAAAGGAAATATTTAACTTAATTTTTCTTAAATATCATTTCTTTTAGTAAATTTTTGAAATATTGATAGATATCAAATATTTATACACATAGTAACAGAAAAACAATTTTAAAAAATATACGATAAATAATTTTGTAATTCTTAGGTATCAAATGTGCGTATATATTATACGTATTGTAATAATAACAATTATATAATAAATCAAAATTTAAAATAATTAATAATAAAAAAAAAGTATAAAGAAATAGTAAAAAGTATGTATATATATATATAATATAAATTATAGGTTGAAATATAACTTTGATATAAGTATAATTTAATATCTTTTATCAATGTAATAAGTTAAAAACGAAACATATCCTTGAACTTCTTAGAATTTTGTATTATTCTTTCTTGACATTTCGTTGTAAATAAAGTTATAGAATAACATTTTACAAAATAAGACGAATATCGCAGTAGCTTAAGGATTTACAATCATTTGATAGCATAAGGTTTTGGCATAAAAAATGAATATTCATATGAGCATAAACACTGCTTGATGCATTGTACGTCAAATATCCTACTTTTGCATTCATTCTGATAAAGTAATAACGAACTGTTTCACACATTCCAGGATAATATAATCATAGAAAACAGTATAATACAAGTACATACTATCTACAGGATGGCAGAAGAAAATTTTTGAAGAATGTTCATCATTCTCTATTGGAATGAGGCTTGTTTTGTGTTGTAATAGGGAACATGTATATCTAGGTGCCATAAATTCTTCAAAAAGTAGTTGGACAGAGTGGTCATATATAATATTGAAATTCAAATTTTCTTCAGAAGCTAAGTCATTTATCATTTTCACAAAAAGATTCTGTTTAGTCCCATTTGCATTGGTCTGTCTGTAAAGGTAAAATTCTTAAAAAGTATAAATAAATAAAGTTTTTAATGAAATTTTCCAATATCTTTCATCAATGTGTTCCTTGGTGTTGCCTGTGCATTTCTTTTGTCGAACGAGAATATAATATATATGTATATATATATATATTTATGTACAAATTATATTAAGAGTTAGAAAGACTAGTAGTTTTACGCTAACTTACTTAATACACTTATACAACAAGTCATTGATGCAGTGTTTCTGCATTAGAAATGGGAAAACTTAAGAATTGTTTCTGTGTTTTATGTTTAAAGACTGAGAATCTATTTAAGGCGATTTTTTTCACCTCTGTTTCCTGGTCATCGAGTGAAATACACATAAAGCTCTGACAGTTCCTGCATCGAGAAGATTAAAAATTTTATCAGAGAAAGTTTGTTAAGCTTGGCAACATTTTGCTTGGAAAATGGAGGACCTATCTATATCACATCAATACAGATATCAATTATTACTTTGATTAGTTATAAACTTATTAGACTTGTTATATATCATTACCGAACTGCAATGACTTAATAATAGTTCTTTACTTTCTGACAGTCAGAGGGACGACAGGTTATAGCAGTACGTGACATAAAATTACAATGTCTTTTCGTTCTCCATTTAAAAAGTAATTAAAAATACTATTAACGTATCTTTATATGATAATTTTATAATAAAAAGATTTTTACAATAAAACAGGACAATATTGTACACGTTTGTGCATAGGCAGTTTAACAATTGTACTTTGTGTAACTAAATCTTATTAATTAAAAAGTATATAACTGAATTAGTATTTTAGGAGAGAGTATAAACAAATGTCACAGCTTTTGATTATTTTTTGGTTCACGTACCGTAAACCTATGCATCGTAACCATCTTTAATTTTCTTCGATAGTAAACAATCATGATTATAATTTCACGCAATTCACTAACTAATTAACTTCATGGTTAAACGCACATATTGTTATTCCCTAAGTTTACAATATCTATCTACTGTAACGATCATTAAGATTTTCATTCGTAACTACTTATGTATATATGTATATATATGTATAATAACAACAACGACGATGACAATAATGATGGTTATGATTATGATGTTATAATGAATGATGATAAATAGTAATAAACAACTTCACCATTATTAATTTTCATTCATGTTCTACGCATTGCATACTATCTGTTTTAATGGAATGTCTATTTCGATTTTCATTAAAGTTCAAAGGAAACTACATCTGATATTGAGTATACATACATACATTTTTATCAGCGCTACATACATATGTGTACTTATATACATATACATATGTATACGTCTCATAGCCATTATTATTCCTTATTTTCAACCTAAAAATAAAATTCAATCGCTTTGCGTTGTACATACATACATATGTATGTATTTACATACGTATTCGTAACGTCGTCGACGGAGATAAAAAATTTGATTTATTAAGGCGGATGCAGAAACGAATTTGATGGGGATGACGAATGGTAAGAATGACTAACTGAGTGAAGATAAATATTATCCTGCCGAATTCTTTAAAAAATTGTAAGTTTCTTAACTATGAGCAAATATCATTACATTTCAATCAATTTACGTGTCACTTTAAGTGTCTAATTTTATAGCGGTGAACTTTTCTACCAGTCTTTTTTTCCTTCTCCATACCTAGGCATTTTAATTATTAAAATCGTCATATTGAACCCTGTGTTTGACTGTATCTTGTTTTTAACAACATTTGTGTATATGGCACAAATGGATATATGTAGAGCTCACATAACTACTATGTGTATACATTGTATTTCTTCCACGCGGACGCGTAAATTGCGGGGAAGACTTTAGTTAATTAATAGTTTTATTCTCCTTTCGTTATTTAAACCCTGTCATAAAATTTCATCTTGCTTTACTATCTTGCCAATCTTAAATTTGTATTCTGTTCCAATGAATATAGTATACGATAGTTATCAATTATTATGACAACAGCATTGAAATTATCAGCAATTGATGTAGAAATCGCTGTCGTTGTAATTGTTTTTATAATTGTTTTAATTTGCAAATATTGCAAATCGTGGTTAATTTTGCAAAATTCACTTGCCCAGAATTACGATTGGTAAGAAGAGTTCCAGTTTTTGGCAATTCTGAAACGTGGAAGTCAATCATCGCTGTTGCTGCTAATGTTGTAAGGAAAGACTGTCAATATGGTAGTATTCGATGATCTTATGTTAACCGCTGGTATCACGGACGGTCCACTCGTTTCTGCTGCATGCTAAAGTCTCCACAAGCTTGATCTTCGTGCTCCTGATCCAGATCCTGTCGTGCATACACGATAAATATTATTAAATTGAATCTATAATTAATATCCTACGTTTAGAGAAGTTATCAAACGTACTACATCTACGCCTTTAAGGATCATACGCATGATTAATGCCGGGCTTGTTACTAAACACTACGGACTAAACTGGTTTGAATTATTCTTGTAATCAGTTTAGGAAAAATCAATTAATCGTATAAATATTAGTGGAGAACGCAATGGTACCGGCTTGTTTAACGACATCCTCCTTTATCTATGATTGTACCGACCAGCATGAGAAATGGCCACCATCTCTATGGGCAGGGAACCTCTTCGTTTGACGAGTGGTTCAGGAATAGAGTCCTTTTTTCCAAGTTCCCTCTTCCATTTAAGCCATGTGCCATTATCGTTTCCATCTGTTGATCCTCCAGAAAACATTTCCGGTCCTCCGGAACTTCTCCTCCTCAAAATCTTTTTCCGATTACGAGGCTTACCATTTATACTACTCCTATTGAACATATCACGGCGTAATTCAGATATGTCTGCTGGCACTGAACCTCGCCGCGGAGACGGCATGCTAGGGCCGGTGCTATCGATTAGTCTTGTTATTCCGTTATTGTTGCTACTTCCGGTATTGTTATTATTATTGTTATTATTTATTGGGAGATTTTCTCGTTCATCTGAAAACATGCAATTTTAGTAAGAAATACTAGTTAAGTCACACTTGCAACGGAACAAGTTAGGATGTCTTGTACATACTGGTTAAAGATAAAATATTGCCAAGAAGATTTCCAAGAGCAGTTTCTTGTGGAAGACTGGCTCTCCTAGGTGTTGCAACATTACCCTCCCGAGGTCCTAAGGCTAATCTATTGACACCTCCACCTAAAATACGTATCATTAGATTATTAATTATATTTCTTAATTGTTCAATTGTTCAATTGTTCAATTGTTCAATTGTTATGTACTCATTGTATACATGTAGATTATTCACCTGTAGGGTTTCTGCAATTAATTGCTCTTACCTTGATGCCTGGTAATGTCGGCGGGTACAGACCCACGTCTGGAAGTATGATCAACTCTAGATGGTATAGGTGGCATTGCGATGTCATCTAATCTTGATAGCAAACCAACTGGAGCAGATCCACGCCTTCTAGCCCATGACTGACAGAGTGCAAAATGCAATCAATCATTTTATACGTATTTTATTAACATCTTATATATATGTACGTATAACCCGTTTTCATTGTGTTCGAACACCGTTGAAACATTCTGTGTATAGTAAATAAAATTGTAAAGAACTGATGATTATACCTGACTACCCTTTCGAGACAAAGGAATCCCTTTAGGATCTTCTACCGTCCGTGGATCAACGTTTTCCTTCATCTGTACATCGTGGCTCAATTTGGCAATCTTAGAGGTCTTTTCTTTCATAGGTTCCGAGTCACGTTTGCTGCCAGTAGAAACGACTTCGTTATTCGAATCACCACCACCACCACCACCGCCGATACTTCGTCGCGGTTCACTACCACTATCGCTGGACGACGACACGCTTTGCACGAGAGGCGGTGAATCCGGTGGGCTTCCGATGAAGAACACCTTATGAGTACTAAGCTCGGAGGTCACTGGTATTGCGGTAAATCGTCTACCCCCGCTATCAGTCATTTTTATTGTCTTAGTTTCTGGCACAGGAGTTGAGTATCTTCGTAATTCAGAGTCGATGCTGCACTTTATTCTCGTAACCTGCATCGAACTGCACTGATCCGACTTGAACGCCACTGTAGTCCGTTGATTCTCGCCTACCGGTTTATCATCATCTAATTTCACTTTCGAAACGAAGACGGAAGTAGTAGTACCATCCGTCTTGGAGACTGTTTCAGTAGCACGACTCTCTTTCTCTTCGGTGGAACCGGTCAAAGACGCATAGAAACTCTGCGTGAAATCGATTCCTTGAGCAGAAGAGGGTCGCCTTTTGCCAGTTTTAAGGCTGGCGTCTTCGACGCGGATAGTTTGCACCGAATGACGTCTCAAATGATCGCCACTCGAAGGAGGCTCCATCTTCTGCTTAAACAATTCTGGAATCGCGGACCCGTATTTCTTTCCTGGTACCTCAATCTCTTTCGTTATCTTTACGCTAGTCTTTACTTGTGACGAGGTTCCCTCGAACTTTGGCGGTGTACCACAACGACCATCCGAGCAAGATTTCTCCTTGGCAGAGCAGGACGACGAGCTAGAGCTGTCTCCCTCTAGCAAGATCTGAGAGTAGCATTGCGCCATTTCCGCGGTGGCAGACAGATATCTCATTCTGACGTATTGCTGCAGGGGAGGGAAGGTTTGTTGCCTGGTTAACTGCTTCGATTGTGTACCTCCTTTCTGACCGTCTGGCTGCAAGACTGTACTTAGCCTCGACGCTTCAGCGCTATTTGTGATGCTAGCTATACTCGGTTCTGGTAGAAGACTCTCAGCACTGACAGGTCTCTCACCGGTATTGGCGTTCGGTGAGAGTTCCTGGCCTATGCTGCTCTTGGACGATAGCAACGATAACGAGCTGGGATCCAGGAAGCTTTGCTCCTCCAACTTTAGCAACAGATTCGTTTTTGATTTACTCTGCTCAGTGGGCAGACTTTCGCGTCTGGCTGCGGTTCGCGGCAGCAACGTTAAGGGCTTCGATACGCTCAGCGGCACCGAATGACGTCTTCCCACGCGTTCCAAGCCAACTCGCGCCGGTAGGCTTTGCATCCGGGAAGACTGAACGTACGCAGCCGGTATCAGCAAGTCGATGCTTCCTGCTGCGTCCTCGTCCGCGACCGGATCATCCACAGAGCTAACCGCGTCTTCCGCTTCCTCCAGCTCGGATATCTCCGTTTCCGTTTCCTCCGCGGTTTCCTGCAGATTCAAGGCTTCCCATTTCTTCTGATTAGCGCGTAGATGGTCCATCAACGTTACGCTTAATCCGTCGCCGAGGAAACGATGCCATTCCTCGTACAGAGGCGTCACGACGAACTTGAGGAATCCAACTTGTATCTTTGGTATGCTAGTGGTATGCCGATCGCATAACGGCGTTACTGGAAGGTTCAATCGACGCTCGTAATCGCCCTGCCGAAAGAATTCTTCGCATACTTTGTACGACCATTTCCTTGAAATATCCCACGGTCTGCACGGGTTCGATATATCTGCACATTTCAGAGCTATTTGCAAAATGAAGTGCCGATCGTCCGGTCGCTTCATTTCTAGGAGATTTTCATCCAAATAGTGCTGCGAACATTCCATAAGAAAACGATTACATATTTTAAGATACCGATCATTTTAAGAATGTGTTTTCCTATTTCTTTCTAAAAGTTTTTAAAATTTTTTTAGATTCAAAAGGATCTCGAAAGGACAGAAAAGGGCTTACTTATTGTTAGTTCCATTCATACTGGTGTGGCGGCATTTCGTTTCGGTACATCCGCGTCTGCTAAGTTGAGACTTACTTAGGAAGGAATGTCAAGAGTAGCTTCCACTTCCAGATCGTACCCACTAAGTCTAGTGTATTATTGGCTAGAAACTAATTAGCTAGGTGTGCGCGGAGGAGGATACGCGGACGCGGACAGTACATTACGAAGCACTCTTGTGCACTTGGACTGATTGCCAGCTAATTGCTACCAAAGACCTTCACCTTGAATCGAACGAGAAATTCCTGTTGCCTCGTGATGTCCGTGGCCAAAATCAACGAGCTGATGTGTCGTTGAAGTTCAGGTCTCACGTTAGCAGGCAATTGATCCGAGACGCCGCTTTCTAACAGACAGCCGATCGCAGATCTCCAATGATGATTCTCAAGAACCGACGTGTTCTGAAAGGAATTCAATGTCACCATTCAATGTCGAGTTGTTGTTCCGTTTGCACACGGTATCGAATCGGAAACTACGTCTCGAAGATGATCGACTCACTTGATAGAGAGCAGCCAAATGATTGCTCGTGGCAACCAGAAACGGTTGATTGACGCCCGGATGATCCAGATCATGCGTCACCGCGGCTATCAGTGCAGCCATGATCTCCAAGTTGGTTAAGTGTGTTCTAATCTATAAATGTATGAAACGTTGAACGAGGTGAGCTCCTTCTAATTCGAAAAAGAACGAATTTAGTCGAACCATTAGGACGTTAACAAAACTGACTTGGGTCGACAGCATTTTAAAAATAATAAAACCTGATAGAAATGAATATTTGATGGGTGTTACGAGTAACAATAGGATACTGTTATTCACCTTTTCCTCTTGGAGGAAGCAATGCATCGCCTGAGTAACATCTGTGGCGTGTATACTGTTGTGGTAAGGATTTGTACTGTGATAACCTTCCTCGATGAAGGCTGTAATCAAACGAGACGATTAAAGAGCATTGCTCTGTGTGCCTTAGAATATTTCGAAAGTTTAAGTAAAGATTCAGCCACGACAATCATGATCAAAGGTACATATTAGAAGATAAGATTCTAGAGACGTTTATGGTTTATAATTCATATAATTCATATAATTCATATGGCTGAAGGTGTAAACGACTTCCGGATGCGTGATACTTATCACGTATGCTTTTATACTTATAGACCGGTCACTAATAAGATGTAAGCGAAAGTTCGGTCCCAAGCATTTATAGGGTTGACAGGATTTACTGATACTGTGAGATTAATAACTTACCAAATAATTTCCATACCGTTACCACGTCTAGATTAAAGTGTTGCAGTAGCCCGTACCAGTGAAAAAGATGCACGCATAACACCGGTAGGGAACGTCCTGGAAATGAAATGCAATAAAAAAGCGATAAATAAGTTAGAAATAGAAAAGAAGTTAGAATTGATCTTGCGGGCCTCATGCGGCAAAACTGAGAAACTGAGAAACTTCGGACTATGTATCCAAAATGCCAAGCATTCTATAATAATATGTAAGCCGGCATTAAATATAATTAAATATAATGCCGGCTTTTCATCATCAAGTGTCCATCAAGTGTGCCGGTAGTTCTAGTGTTAAAAAGAGCGAAGTGAATATTTAACGTTTAAATGAAACAATAGTAATAATTAATGTACATAATAATAATAATAAACGAGATAACGATAAACCCGTAAGATCTTTTCAAGCGAAAAAAATTTGAATACCTAATGAAAGAAAAAAAGTTAAGGGTAGGAATCCTCTCCATCTTCCTTTTGTTTTTATTTCTACTAAATTTCGCCCCGAACATGGCGATGTCTTCTAAAATTCAAATAACACGCCGACGCGCGACGCGACGAGGGACGCTTAGCATTGTCCGCATGAATTTTTATCAGGGATGCATCATGGAATTAATGGCACGCCAGTCAGAGAAAGACGTTGCTGATTTACATAAATATCACACTTTTCTCAGTCGTAAACCAACGCGGGCGGAATAAATCAAGTAGAAGCTGAATATCGGACCGCGATTTTCCGAGATTTCTCACTGTACGATACGAGTAAAGTACATCGTGTTCGATGTTTGAACAGCATTTTCCTTTCGTTAGCTTAAACGTGCTCCACGTCTCTGGCTAGGAAAGGGGTAGGTAAATGGAACTATATAAATGTATTTAGATTGTAATAAAGTGTTGTATAATATTCTAGATGGAACAACAGGGAATCATAATATTTCAGGACAGGGGTTAACAAACTTCTTTTATAAAGGGTCAGGATATTGAATATTTTTAGGCTTTGCGGGCCAAAAGGGTGAAAGTGAAATTATTACGCAGACAGAAATAAAGAACGTTATGACAAATTTTTATGGAGATAAACTTTAATATTTTTTTATTTAAACATGTTATGATATTTTAGAACCATAAAAATTATTTTTAACTCTTGTTGACCCTGGTTGTAAAATATTATAATTAATTTTCTTTCTGATGCTGAATAAATGTTAACGAACAAGAGTATTTTTAGTCTGTGTTGTAGATTATTATAATCAGAATACCTAATTACAATAATTTAAGTATGAATAGATATGAAAATGGAATATTACAACGTTCCAG
Source organism: Osmia bicornis bicornis (assembly GCF_907164935.1). Lineage (NCBI taxonomy): Eukaryota > Metazoa > Arthropoda > Insecta > Hymenoptera > Megachilidae > Osmia > Osmia bicornis. The sequence continues at coordinate 218,342 of NC_060221.1, read as the reverse complement.
AGTATCGTAATTAATTGATGTTAACACTTAATCTTTTCGACAATAACGACTGTTGAAAAAAAATATAATTAATTAATAACCTTTTGATTATTACAAATTCACATATAACTCAAATGAATGAATTCAAGTTAGATGTATTTCAATTAAGAGTAAATTGAAAAGAAAGGTTACCCCTTTTAATCTTTAGTCATTATTTTAATTATAAGGTAATTAGTATGTGTATCCGTTTTATTTATGACCGGTGGATAATGTGTTAAAATATAGGTAAATGTACATGCTAATCGAAATAGAAATAGAAATAGAAATAGAAATAAATTATAAAATTGATGCATTTGTAGTCAAGTTTGAATATTAAAAAAAAATATTTGGTCATTTTTTCATATTTTATATTTATTCTAAATTTTACTACACAGTGTAGAATTAAAGAAAAAAAAAGCATTAGGTATACATCACACTATTAGCTGGTGTTTGTCATGGCAATTTAGATATCGCGATATAACCGCAAAAATAGCATGATTTTTTACATAGTTGCTTACCTCCCGTCACTGTTTCCAGCGTGAATGCATTAAATCGCCAGTTTCCGGCCTTTTGTAACACGCACTGCAACAAATCACCAACGCACAATAGATCAGCATCAGTGAAATGGACGGTTTCGTTGTGCGCGGAAAGGGTCGAAACGTGTCCCCCGAGCACAATGGCATTTTCTAATGGAACAACCGTGTTCATTTCTCGAGAATACAGTAAATCGTTAAGGACCCGAAACGTGGTCTTGTTAATTCAATCCCTTCGTGTCATTTCTGCGTGTAAATGATCGGTGAACAGCATATGTTTACTTGGACAACGATCGATCGATCGCGTTAAAACGCGAATAAAATACAGTTTTACTATATACCCTAACCATGATGTTTTATGGAGCTTTTCAATTTTCCGCATGAGGCCCTCAGCTTAAAGTTTTCAATTAAACCTTATACATACATATGTATAGTTTGCAATTTGTAGTATTTTTATGTCACCAAACTGTGTCCGACTTTCGATGTCTCCATTTATTATGCAATAATCTAATAATATCTATACCATAATTAGAATTCTTTCATAAGTTCCTATAGATTTATTTCAACTGAGCAATTAAGCTTTTCATCGTTTTATAGAGTTATGTACTAATTTAACGTTTAGCTAACTTTTCTTACGAGTGTACTTGGAGCTCGTATAGAAATATGTATACATACTTATTGGAGTAGGTCTCTGCGCGAGGATTTGCCAGAACTCTGCTGGTACATTTCCTTTTACTATAATTTTGCGAACGCTACATTCCTTTTTATAATTTTGCAATTTATATTTTTGCATAGAGAAAGTCTGCGAAATCTGCAAGCAAAACGCGTATCAGTACGTTTCTGACTGTCTTGGCACAATCTACCAAGACAGTCAATATATGTATACATATATGTATATTGAAATAATATTTCCTAAACTAAAGCTCGTTCCAAAAAATCTCTCCTCTTGAAACAAAGTATTACGAGTTTGTAAACGGCCAGTTTATCCTTTAATTTTAAATCTTCCTTTTCTTAATTTTAATAATCATCATTTTTATAATTTTATATTATCTATTTAAGATTTGTAACTGATACTTTTTTTTTCAATTACAAACAATATTATGTACAAACAATTATGTAGAAATATAATATTTCAAAGAATAATGAGATATCTAATTATAATTATAAATTTAAATTTATTGTACCTGAATTGGAATTTTAGAAAAATGAAATGATTATCGGTGCGAACTGTGTTTGTTGAACTTCCCGTGTCAATAAACTCGAAAGAAAAAAGAAAAAAGAAAAAAGAAAAAAGAAACAAGCTAGGGAGTTCTTTTGTTAATGACCAGCTGGTGTGTGCACCCGTCTTAATTATTATATGGTAATATTTCTTGAGTTACGTTCGGTGAAATTCGCGCGAACCAACGAACGTGTGTAAATTTGCTTTTATATAAACACAATTAGTGGCTCACACACAGAAATGTGCGCACAGGTCACATATGCGTATAGGTCAGAATCATTTCTGATCAGTAATGTCGTATTAGCACTTAACCGGTTAAATCGCTCAAAGGTTGTGATCGTTTGACCGCTATCATCGGTTTTCCACCTCAATTACCTAACGGTTTAAGTCCCTTAAACGCTTCGGATTTTATCGACCCAAACACACCTGCTGATTTTAATCAACTGATTTTTTTTTTACGTCAGTTTAATAAATTGCATAATATACTATGGAAAATTTATTGGGAAATTTTAATAGGCGTTCTAATTTCTAAGAAGTTCAAGATAATCCTGAAAAATCTTTTTACTAATAAAAAGGAACGGAATTTTTAACGATTCTAACGATCACCCTGACGATGAGTATCATTTTTATTCAATATAACGCAACGTTTCGATCATTTTTATGAAAAATTTTACATCCCTCCCTCGAGTCTCATGACGAGAGGCGGCTTTCAGAAAATGCTTTTTCCCAAGAACGTGTGCGCAAAGTTTATATCAGACGATTGGTAGCTCACCTGAACCAGGCCGTGGAAAATATCGTCCAAAATACCAGGCTCTTGAGTTAAGGATCTCGTGGTAAGCCTCTTACGACGTCTTTTATGCATCGTCAGGAATCGACCGGTAGGCCTAGGTCTCGAGTGACCGATATCCAAACTTTCCAGCAGGATTCGGTCCACCTCTGACAAACGTCTCGACGCTGCTTCCGGTTTTCCTTCATCCCGAATCTCTGTTATAGTTGCTGACACACCAGACGTTGGCAGTGCGGCGCTTTCTGTTAAAAAAACTTATATGTATATTACTGCTTGAAAAATGGCTGTAGCATCGGAAGATATTTTCAATTGGCAATATAAAAAAATTCGAGTGGAGGGCTACTCGGTTAACCAGTAATATTAAGAGTTTACTCTATTAAGTTCAATTTTTAATTTTCTTCTCTCTTTCTCTATTTCTAGCGAGAACAGCCCGAGCTTAATCGAATAAAAATTAAATTGAATATATACTAGGTATATTGTACATAATATGTATATCATTTTTTGAAAATGCCGAAATATTATTTCGAACAAAATTATATAGCTGTTAAGCCACTTGATCTGTAACAACCTAATAGAAACTAAAAGGCCATTAATCGTAAGTGTTTCATACGTCGCGTCGCTTGTGTCACGCTCCAGCATTTGCATAAAAAGAAAGGCTGTAATCATATAATCATATACGTGCACGTACGCATCATAATGTCGAATAATACGTTGTCGCAACGACGTACTCTAGAAATTGTGTAACAGAAATTATTAGCAGGCAAGATGATCTCTCGTGTTGCAACCAAGTCATTTGACAATGCTTTCTAGCCAACGCGCAACGCTTCGTTACGCAAACGTGCCTAATTGTCAGGGAGAGTTCGTGGTTATTTGTTTAGGCACTAAGAGTGCATTTCGAGATAAAAAAAATCAACTTTTTGGATATAAGATAAATTTTCAAAAAAATTTAGAAAAGAAAGAGAAAAGAAAGAATCCATATATGTACATTTTTTTCTCTTTTTTCTTTTATACATATTGTATAATAACATCCATGTATTTCATAAATTTTCCTTTAAATCAAGACCAGTAAAGTAAATTGTTTATTAAAAAATTAATTCGCAACATTCAAAGAAAGAAAAGTTTATGGTTACAATAAAAATAATATTAAAACGAAGTTAGCTTAAAATGATTGTAATTCCTTACTCGATAGTTATCTTCTCTCTACACCAATAATATAATTGAGCAGCCTAATTACAGACAAACGCTCGAACCTTTTACAATTAGAGCAACTACTAACGAGGCTGAAATTCATTAGCAGATCGTAAATGTGTTTTATGAATCTTGTTAACCATCGTTAATTTCCATTTGTATTTTTTTCCATTCTACAAGTATCGAGTGCGTAATTATTGCATTAGCGTGAAAAAAATCATTACCTATCTTTTAATATCTTACGATTAGTTAAACCGCTTCTAACTGTAAGGTGTTGGAACTATTATTTTTTTGCAAACTAAAATACCTACTATATTTTTAAATTTTTTTAATTGTTTTAATTCATTTGCACCAATTTAATGTGAATTGAATTAAAATAGCGTATTCTTATTTATCTTCTAATAGCAATGTCGAAAGAAACGCAATAATTTATAATGTGATACCATATGTGATTATTAATAGAATATAAATTTAATTCGCAACGAGTAGAAATAGAACGCGAGTCCTGCAACTCTTCCTCTCCCTTATTTTATTATCTCTTTCTCTCTCTTTCTCATTCTCACTCTTATTCTCTGGTGACGCGTTCACGCATCGTGGTTGTCTAATTAACCTAATTGCGGTCGTGCGTGTTATCAGTCGAAGAAAACGGCAGACGGCAGACTTTATATTAATACATAGCGCGTACGTTTCAGCGAGGTTATCGCTTTTAGTTTCCTTTCTCTGTTCGTTTGTTTTCTACTTATCGTTAGATTCCAGCATAGCTCAGGCATTGTCTTCCTGGTATGTATGTATGTATGTATGTATGTATGTATGTATGTATACGCAATAACAATGTTTATAACCGTACTCTGTTGTAAGTTTGTTTAATAAAACCCTGACTGAGTCACTCCAAAAGTAACTTCTTATTTAAATTTAAATTTAAATTTAAATTTAAATAATTATTATTATTACAGGACAACAGCTCTTTTCACGTTAAATTTTATTATTATTTTGCAAAATAATCGATAAGGATTCCCATTTCTTTTTCTCAAAAATTTAAATATGAATAAGATAAATTTTATTCCATAGAGCATGATGAACATTTGAGGCTCAGTTTCTTTTTATTGTAGGTACATGTGTAGGCACATATGTACATTGTATTTTTTAAGCCTTCAAGGTTGTTCTAATTATTCTAAATGAAGCTTAGAATTTTTCTTATGTAACGATGCAATAAAGGTATTGAATAACCTATGATAACATCATCTTAAGTTTATACAATCTTATTATTTGTGAGAATCTCGTGAATAATGCCGTGCAATATCTATGACGTTCACTCACGTTAAAGGTACTTACAATTAGTTTATGAGAATCCTTCTTTTATTCACATTACTAGTTACAGAATTTTAACAGAATTTTTTAACAAACTTTAACGTGATAAGCAATTAGAAAACCTTTATTTATTAAATATAACAAAAATTTATTAATTTCATTTGAATTTAACAACAATAAAATTTAATAGTAAACTTCCCAAGTAAGATTGAAAATTTTTTATTTAAATAATTTAAATAATTTAAATTAGTTTATACTCTGTTAGAAATTGTTTGCATGTTTTTAATTAAATGTTCGGGTTTATAAGATTACTTCCGATGAAAAACATCAAATTTCTTTCTACACAAACTGTAATGCCATATGAAAGAAAGCATGAAGTTTCATTAAAAAAGTTTCAAGCAATTTCATCATTTCAAAACCTTCATCCACAATTCTGAAACCTCTTTATTCATAACAGGAATAAGAAATTTTATTGAAAATTTCTAACACTGTTGGGCGTTATTCATTTATAAAATCACTGACGATGAATGTAAGTGATTTTTATCCTACCTTAACTGAAAGTTTGCAAAATTTTCGTTCGACGAAATATAACGAGAGTCTATCGTAGTACTTATTATGCGAAGATATCAGTATTGTACCTTTCATTTTAAGTCAGAGAAATAATTTGACAAAATAGTTGGCAAAAATGGAGTTTCCTTCGTTTACCTCGAACGTCCTCAATTATACGATAATAATGATTTATAATTAGAAATGAAATGAGAATTTGAAATCAGACTGCAAGAGAGGCTTATTTGGTAGATTTCTCGGAAGAAAATCTACAGAGAAGATAGAATGGTAGAAGCTAATTTAATTTATTTTCCAATAAGACAGGGATCCAAAGCATTGTGATTGAATCGTTGTAGGACGACGGATTCTTTATATCTTACCCTATCAGTGAAAAGCCTATCCAAATCCTTTGATATAAACGCTACAGAGCATCTGGGTTAACTGGAGGAAATCAATAGAGGAACCCAGCGTTTGTAGTAAAGAACTGGTAAAAAAATATTTATTAAACTAACAGTACAAAATTGCTTTTGATATGAATTTTGATCATGTATTTTTTAGAATCTTCTCTAATCAGCACAATTACCCTATTTAATTCTTAACTGGTACCTTCAAGTCTTGGAGTACTCTACCATATATGTATGTACATATAATCTGATGAAAGCTGTTTTCGGAGAATTAGAAGGTATCGGGGAATCGTTTAAGTGGAACCCTGCCAATTGGTCAATTGTCATCCAAACTTATAAAACGTATAGAATTGTATTAAAGTAAAATTAAATATCTCCATTACAGAATTAATAAACACGATTATTTTTAAACTCATTTACAAGTGTTTTCAATATTTTGTCGAATCTGTATGCAGGATTGTTAACATTTAAAAATGAAATTTCTTCGCTAAATGAGAAGATAAATTCGTTACGATGAACGGTACCTACATAGAACAGTTATTCATCGGACATGCAAACAACGAATCAATCGGACATTCAAATTTTTATTGACGTTCAGGAAGCGTAAAATACGTCATACATCGCGTTCTTCTCCATAGCCGCTTCCTCTACCAAACTTCCTCTTCTGAACCGGAAGTTTTATTACTTTGCTTTATTACAATCGTGTCTATAATTCTTCTATTTTCTATCTTTTTTTCAGGAAACTAAACTAAAGTTCACATTTACACAAAGTGCAATTAAATAAAGTTTAAAGTAAACTGAACTTTAACTGACTATGGTTAGTCACATGGTTAGAGAGATATGAAAAATTTAAAAAAAATGAACTGATTAATAGTTGCACTCACCGGAAAGACGGACGAATACAGCATTCTGTTCCCCGCTGTCCACCGTTATCTCTGCGCTTCTCCTCTGTAATGATAAAAAATATTATCGATTAAACACACATCATTTCATAATTTATTATTTCTATAGGTAAACGGTCTGTAACATAAATATAATTCTAGTAATTAATTTAGTTGTACTAGCTCGATTTTGTAATTTTAGCTTTGAAACCCTGTAGAATAAAATCGTTTTATCTGTACGTCCACGTAAGTATACTTCTCCTAAATTCTCTCAGAATTGTATGAATTCTTTTCATACTATTTCATTGCTACTTCGCTAGAGGTACATAGGTAGTTACACTAGTGTTACTCCTATAAACCTTTAATGTAAAAAAATTGATAAATGATTTACAAAATGATGTAAAGACAGTTATCTGAACTGGTTCTGTATCAGAGGATACGGGTTTAGTTACCTACCAGCGTCAATGAGGTGAAGGAAAAAGGGGGCAGGTTGAAAGGGTCGTGTGAAATTTAGTCGGGAAGCGATCCCCGCCGAGCTGGCAGCGTTCGACAATTCGAACTTGCTGGCAGACTTTTCATTGGTGCATTGCCAATCGCGAAATGGAACGACCTGGATTCGAATTCGCCTCCCTCCCCCAGGTGTAACGATTAAGCTGCTTCGTGATAGGCCTACCTAATATTCAAAGAATCCGCGAAGGAACGACTGGATGCCAGAATTCGTGAACGTCCAGGCCAGCCGACCTGGAGGAAAAATTCTTTACCACCACTTTCATCACCTTCTAATTGTAATCACCTGTATATTTCAGAATACAAGAATACACTGAATAACAAGAGTGCAATATGTTTTCGAATATTGGGGGGAACTAATTTAATTAATTAATTAATTAATTACGAACAACGTTGTATCTACGGGATCAGTCACATCTGATCGTGAAATCCAACCACGGTACCCACAGCATTTGTTTACTTTAAGCCGCGAGATTTACAGTCTCAATATTTTCCCTCTGTGCTTGCAAAACGATTGTATGTACATTCGTTTAATTCGATGCATTATACGTAGGTATATCATACTGTCACGAATAGAATAATAAATTTTAAGCTAGTCATATCTGTTCGTGACCGTCCATGAAAATTTGCTTCGGAGCCAATCTTTGAATTATCATCATCGTACATCCCCCCCTAGGAGGATCCTCCTAGTGTGAAGCTTTCAAAAAATTCAATTTCTTTCCTTCATTTTAATTAAATAGAGAAATTGATGATATTGCAGATCTTGAAACGAAGCACGCAGATAAAAATACAAGTATTATTTATGATAATGACGAAATGTTAATGACGAAAGTTAAGAAGACCTTTAACGTTAAAGTTGAAGAAATTATAAAACCAATTTCTACATTACTAGAGCGATGTTTAGGTGGGAATATGCAAAATAATAATGAAAGTTTTAATGGCTTACTATGGTACTTCGCTTCGAAGCTCCGATACTTGCTCCAATAAAAATTACAGACATTGCTGGTTAGTTGGCAGTAACGATTTTTAATGAAGATTATTAATGAAAACTTGTGAAACGATAGAGATAATAACCCATGTTGGAAGTAAAACAATTTTGCCGATAAACGAGAGGAGAAGATAATAGAGGTTGTTGAAAAGAGACGTAAATAGGCATTAAAGAAGATACAGATGGTTAGTAAGAGGACAAATGCTGCTTTGCAAGGGTTGTACGAAGAAGAGAATGGTGTATTATACGTTTTTTCAATAATCAATTAACTGCAAGTATGAACTTTTCCCTCGTATGTACTTTTACATGTAGATAGTATGAACTGTCAATGTGTGGACTTTTTTGTTGTACTCTTACCTTCGAAGGTAAGACTTTTGAAAGAAACTTTGAAATTTTAGAATGCTACCTAATTATATCAACCTAATTACGTCAAAGACTATATCAGTTCCAATTTGGTTAATTTATTAAAGCAGCATTATCCAGAAAATAAAGAAAACCTGACAACCTGACAAAATTTTACACCGTACGTATCGATCGCGTTCGTTGAATTATTGACGTTATTCGATAAAATTATTTCATCGGCCAGTATGCGGTTAACTGCAGTCAATTCTCATTTAACAGATAATTACCATGAAAATAATGGGGTATTTCGTTCGATGTTACAAACCGCGCTAGAATAATGGCGACACTTGAACGCTATGCATGATAATACCGGCTCCGAGCATGACATTAATATTCATATTTTAATTAAGCGCAATAATTGCTGGTAATCAATTGTTTTAGCGTGTCCAGTTGTTCCGAGTGCAGTCAACAATTTTCCATGCAACTGCGAATCCATTTTGATGGATTGGACTGGCTATGGTTGAAATTTTCAATCGTTACACATAATTCTTGCATATTTTTGCAACAAATTATTCACAAACTATATGTTTTTCTCTGCTTACAAATAGAAACCCGTGGCTGCAGTCCCTGATGATACATGTGGAAGTGCCTTGATGGAAACGATCATTTCCATAAATGTAGTACATACATAGTTGAACAATTAAAAGTGACAATTTTAAATGTACATATTTGTACTATTGTAAATAGAACTGTGAGGAATATCGTAAGCTCTGTTGTAATAAGAATCAAAAAGGTATATCAGACTTGTTGTCTACATAATTGTACATACTTGTTCCAGACTTTTAGCTGTAAATCAGCGTAACAGTAAAACGGCTAAGATTAATTCCGGATTAACCGCGGTTACGAAACCGGACCAGTGGCCATTAAGATCGATGAACGATCCACAGAAACGGTCATCGTCGTTGAAAACGGTTAATCGGGCGTGATTTATCATCTACGCGATGCAACCGAAAACGTAAGCCGTTCTCACGCCAGCTTCACGGAATATTGATTCTTGTCTTTCCCACTGTATACATATGTACCAGACCATATTGAACTTGACTTTAAGATCTCTCACGTCTAGTCTTCGAGGAAATTCAACAGCTGCTCTTGTAATCCATAAACGCGTTAGAAAAAGACTGTAAAGAATGTAAAGAACAGAGTTTCAAATTGTCCTCTAATGATTTTTCATTTTCGAAAGGATTTTTGCACCAACTATTTATTGTAATAAGACGGGTGATCCAATGGTAAATCGATCACTTTTTTCACGTCAACATCGAGGATTCTATTCTAAAAAGAGATACATATACATATCATAGTACACGTGAAATTAAGGAAAGGGTGTTAATTAAGTTATCAATTTGTCGATTTGTCGATTTCGAATTTGTTGAAAAACCAGCCTTTGAAATTTTCAATTTTTCCAATTTCCTCTTTTATTTAGAAAGAATTAGCCTGTTGAATAATAATTTTTTTAACTTCAAAAATGAACTTTGGATACCAATACGAAGAGCTGTAAATTAAGAAGATATTTAAATATCCAAATAAATAGCCTCCAGACATGAAAAGCTGTCTTAAGTCTGGTGCACACACATCCCATCGAGTCGGTTCTGTGGATCGAACTGGTCGGAATGTATACACCAACCTTAAGGCGGCTCCTCATGTCTGGAAGTTGTTTATTTGGATTTTCAAGCATCTTCTTCCTGTTTTGATGCACATACCTATCTAATTTAAATGCCGAAAAGCAGAAACTAAAACAAGTACTAATCTACGATTTCACTTCTGCATAATCTTCTCTGGGTCATCGCTTATCAATGAAAAGTTTATTTAAACACGTCAACGGTTAAATAAAATTAAATTAAACTATTGTAAGCTGTAAATTATTGAATATCAACAAATAGTTCTGATTTGAAATAGCGATGCGTGCAAGGAAGCATTTTCGCCTCCCCTTCTTGTACTCGTATATTGATTTACAGTATTCCATCTATTGTGCTTTGAAAAACATTATGTCTTGTCATTCTTGTCATTCTTGTCATTCTTATCATCGGTAAATAGCCGTATTTTATGGGAAAGATTGAAGAACTTGAAACCACCGTGAGTTTACTTTAAGACCTCGCTACCCTTACGTTAGTTTCACCAATCTCTCGTTTCCAAGTATGTAACCCTATTTCGGTGCCGTGACACGACAGTCACGGCTGCTTAACGCAATTGCTGCGAACCTTTTGAAAGCAACCGTTCTCCCTTTAACCCCTCCTCACCCACACCTTCTGTCTACCATACTCCTCACTTCTTCATCCCCCAAACCCCAATCACCCCGTCCATTGCACTCCTTTCGCGGCCCTGAATGCTTCAGGACACGCGGGACGCCCCGGACGCCCCGGACGACCTGGAAGGAACTCAGTCCCGTGACGTCACGAAACCTAGGGTCACCGCGTTGAAATTCAGGTCGACTCGTTCTATCTCGTTCTATCTCGTTCTTTCCGCTATGTTACTCCGTCTCTCTCTTCCTTCTCCACTTTACATGCACTCGAACGTTTCTATCAAGCGTCAAGGATAAAAAAAAGAGAGAGAGAGGAGTAACCCTTTATCTTGTTTATCTTGTTTATCTTACATGATACATTATGTAATACAATTATTGATTATATCTTGGTCACAAGACGAGTTTTAATAGATAGTATTCTCTAATGTTTTAAACGATTTCTAATCAGATTTTAAAACGCTTCTTTGTAAATGCGGAACGAACATTTCAGGATCCATCGAGTGACACCCTTGGACTTTGAATATCACTTTTAAGGCACGAGGGATGCCATTCAGGCGAGTATAATGAATTCAGTTGAGTTGTTGCGACGTACATACATACATATACGCTATGTAGCTACATATACCAATACGGTGAGTAAAATAAGATGCGGATCAGCATTCAGGGGGATCGATTTCACGGGGTGAGGAACGTAAACATTCATGCCGACCCAAATGCTGCCTTTGGCGAACAAAATTTAATAGTATGTATCGTGAAATTATTACGCAACGATTAAACTGCCCTTATTAGGTATTTATTATGTACATAAATATTTACTATAAATAATTCAATCCATAATTTACTAAAAGTTCTAAAGTAAATATTTTACTATAAAATTGTGTTTTATAAAAATATAGAAACTTCGATGAGATAATGTGTTAACCCTTCAACAGCGGAATCTGGGTCAATCGAGACGCAAACTTATAAAACGCAGAGAAAGAAATTAATCAAAAGTTAAATGTATAATTTTTAAACAGAAGAGTTTCATATATTGGAAGAATAACTTTTAGAGAAACAGCATAAAATTTAATAAAAAATGAAAATAATATGCAATACAAAATTTAATTGAAATCGCGTCGGGAGGGTTAAAATTGATAAGAAACACATCATTGAAACATAGGAAGAAAAGATTTGAAATTTCTTAAAATTCTCTACGAAATATACCTATGTACCTAATCTGACATTAAATTTGCCATATAAAAAAGTGTTAAAAATTTGTATGTATCATTTATGATGAGAATTATAACACGTTCTTTAGTAAATTCCGGAGAAAAAAAATAAGCAGCCTCATTATTCAAACAAACATCTCGAAACGAGCAGTTTAAGATTGCTCTTGCAGAGAGGTAAATGAAAAGTAACTGCATCATTTAAACATCATAATGTCAGCGAAAATCTCGTTGTATCCTCGTCTCGTTCGCTAAGTACACAAAATTAAATCGACACGAGCATTTATAAAACGTGTAAGTATCACACCGCTGCGCTGTCGAGCATGTACATACATACATACATCAGTGTCCCTTTCTCCTAAAGACTGTTTATTTTCATAAGCGATGCAGATTTTTCTTTCTTCATTCAAAAAATACCGTTGCAACCAAAATACATTAATATGTTTGCTGCGGCACCGAGGTCAGACTAAAATAAACTTTTATGACAAGAGAAATTTCCTATACGTAACACCTGTGTGTCATTTTATATTTTCTATTTTATAATATCTACATATATTGACCGGATCAAATATCATATGATAGTCAATTTAAAAAAACAAAGACAAATACAGATAAACCGTTGTCAAAAGAGAGGGTATAAAAGAGTTTACTTGGAAAATTTGTTTCATATTTAATAAAAATTAAAAAAAAAATAGTATTGTGTACAGTGTACACCATCCAGCTATCCGCAGAAGAACGCCTTTTACGAAGAATCGTTTACCACGTACAAATATTGATATTTTGTAGCATACCCACAATTTGTATATTTTAACGTTATATTTATTTAATACATTGATACTCTATTGGTTAAAATTATTTTCTACCAGATGTAACTAACTATAAAACTATAGTTCGCACTGAATTGATTTTCTATTTGTGCATTTTCTAGCATCAATAAACCGCATTTATTTCAATCATAACCATATGTATGTATATGTATATGTATGTACCTTGAAATATTCATTCCGGTCACTACATTCTTTACATTTAATTTTTCAAAAATAAGAGAGCAATTTATAAATTTTCATCAAGTCAAGTCAAGTCAAGATCTGGCAAATCTCGTGGCAGCGCCTGAAGCATCAAAATCTTGTATGCACCGTGTCAGTTATTTGTGCCAACTTCGTGTAAATAATCTGGCAGAAGAGATTTTATTCAAGCCAAGCTTATTAAGTTGCATTCAAATTTCTATTCACACCTAACGATCTACTTGTACCAATTCCATTACATAAGCTAATTATGTAAATTGCATAACTCTGTAAACGCAGATTTATGTTATAACACATTCTCAAAGTATTTTCAATGATTTTAGCCAGCCTATAGAATTAACATTTAATTAACACGTTGAATGCCATGGGAGTCATCGATGACCAGTGGTGACCAGTGGTGCAAATTACACATGCCTGAATAATTTCACATAATATTGTTATCGCACAAATAATGTAAAATACCATAGCAAATAGAAAGATTGAGAAATTTGAAATTCGAAAATGAGAAAATTAACTATTCATACTCTTAATAATTATACCTTCAATAATTCAATAGGTCTGAAGGTTCGAATTATTATATATGAAAAACCCTGTAATCGATGTGCGAGGGTTAATTATGAAAGTTAGAAATAAATGATTGATTAAGACTTATCGTAATTGACTGACAATGAATGAGGAAAAAGATAAAATGCTCCTGTTACTTGATTGATAAAGAAAGACGAGAGCCAAACGAAAAGAGCAACATCATCGCGTTGCTAGCAGTCAGCACTAATTGTCTTGGCATTCTGTAACTACATTCTGCTATTTTCAAAACATCGCATCGTAGCGATCCGGTGTTGAACGAAAATGTCGTTTCCGATCGTGTAGGCTGCGCACTCATTGTAACTCGATAATAACATCACGTTGCACGCGCGATCTATCTATTTCTATTCTAATTAAGTTTCCTAATAATCGCTGTTTACGAAACGCTTTCTGCTGTTCCTCTTCGAATATATTATTATGTATCTATATCGAACGAAATGTATTTCAAAATCATAATACCGGTTTAACTAACGATATACATAATCTGAAAACATAGTAGATGAGTGTAATGAGCGAGTGTCGTTCACCGGCATGCCAGTGGGATTATAGTCTGTTTAACGGGTTGAGTCAGTGAGGTAAACAAACGCACGTGATTGAGACAGGAGCGTATTCACAACCTGCAGATACAATATAACGATCTAACGACTGTTTAAAAATCATTAAACATGTATAAGGTGTTAACAATTAGTAACAGTGTGTTCCGGAAAATTCACCAATTAAAATTGATGATATGTATAATATTTATAGTTTCTGATTAGTTTTACATAAGAAATTTTTAAAAATGCATATATTTTTATTACAATTTTATATGAATTATTCCACTGATTGATAACACTCGATTGTTGCACACTGATATGTAAAAAATGTGCTATAATTTTCAAATACTATTAAGTTATAAGATTGATATGACATTGTTTATACATCTGCAAACGGTAAGTAAGTTGTTAAAATTTATTAATTTAAGATACCAATCAATTTTATCAGGGCAAAAATTAGCTTCACTGCAAATGCTATTTATACAGTTGAAATTACAACTGTATAGATGTAATGTAGATGTTAGTGATAATTTGGCAAACTCCTGACAGACGTACATATGTTAAGTTGATAGAAAATTCCAAATGTAATCTTAACTAATCATTTCTACTATTCCCTTTGGTCCTAAGTGTCTTGTATTAGTTAAATAAATTTTACTAAAATAAATTCAAATTGAAGGTGAATTAAATCGTTTATTGATCCGAATGGAACGTAATATGTAAGAGATATGGTTGACGTCGAAAATTTTTAACCTGTATTATCTGCATTCAACGCAAAACGATATCTTTTGAATATCGATACTCATCGCAAGCATCTGTTTCGCAAATGAACATTTAAACGCAGAGAACATTTAAACAAGTACGATACCTATGTACTATGTATGTACAATACATACTCGTGAATTATTTGCGTCATGTTATAAATATACTATAATACATTTCACTTCTGGGAGAATGCATTTATTCTACATGTTTTTTCTCCCGTTAAAATCCACCCGTATTCCACCCACCCATCCAGCCATTTAATATTAAATGCTTCGAATGCTACGATGCAATTTTCCACAAAATTCCACAAAATTCCACAAAATTCGCAATTTTTGTTATTCAGCATTTCCAACAATCGTAGATTTTTAGTTGAAAAATATCCAACAATATCCAACAATATAAATTTGTATTTAAGCAAATTATAGTGCAGTATTTAGGATATCTTATAGAAGAAATATTATTTTTCTTTATTTATTGTCACAAGAAGTGGATGAAATGAAGTGGAATTTTCTAGATTTTTAGCCACTAGGCACCCACCTTAACTCTACTTACAATTAGTCGCTCCAATTACTATATTCGATGAAACACATTTATAACAATTGTTAATGATCATATCACAGCGAAATCTTAATAAAAATGTCTATTCAATTCAAATAATTGCATTTTGGATGATATTTTTACAATTGATTTTATGTTTGCGAATTTTCCTCGCGAGGTCCCGCCAATGTTCAGCTAACAACTTTATTTATTAACTACGGTTTGTGTGTTCAAATGCTCCTTGTTACCAGTGTAAACAGACAGTTCTGTTGACGCCGAGTGTACTTTGAGAAAAATTCTCTTTTCATTGCTTTTCAATATAAATCTTTTATGAGAACGGTAACAAGGGTAAGAGAGTTTGCTCTGTTATTTAAGTTGATGGATGAAGAATGATATAGTGACTACATACTACATTTCATACTACATATGTATAATTACTATAATCAGATTTTATTTATACTCAGACAATTAAGAAGAGCTCGAAGGCCGTCGTTATAAGCTTTATCAATAAATATTGAATTAAATTTCTTTACTGTTGCCCTTTACTGATCTTAATATTCCATGTCAGTTTAGATATACATACAACATACAACATAAGCTGCTTTTACGGCGTCAATTATTTGGCAATGAATTTTTCTTCGATACCAGGCTACATTGAAAATGTTACTCATCGTCCCTAACTATAGCGTGTTTATGCGAGGAACATACACGCGACACATCGCCCAGACCAGATATGTAGTCTGTCTGAACATAAACTTTTCAACCGGTATATTTTCGTCAGCAGGGGAATTTGCGTACACTGACACGTTTCGTTGAAATTCTTTCAGCCGATAAAAAAACGCAAAGATAAACCACGACTTTCTCTACAGACATATATCGTCATCGTTCATGTTCAAACTTACACTATGACATCACATTTTAAATCCATTTTTTCGAAAAAACAAAATAACACACGATAGAGTAGCTATTTAAAAGAATAAGGAAATATAATATTTATGAAAATTTTTTTTATTATTTCAATAATTCCAAATAATCAGTCATTGGCGTAATTAGGTAGGACCCAAGGTGGGTCTGACCCCCTAAAAAGTGTAGGCTTGTACCCTCATCATTTTAAAAGATTCTAAAATTCTAGAATCTGAAAATGAAATTTTAGATTTCTGAAATTCCGGAATTCTACATTTCATAAATTCTGGAATTCTAGTTTGAAAATGAAATTTTAGACTTCCAAAATACCGAAATTCCATAATTGAAAAATTGAAAAATTGAAAAATTGAAAAATTGAAAAATTGGGACCTTCAAAGTCACTGTAAATGGTAGCAATAATAATGACGCTAAGGTAGGTTACTGTTAGAATTCCTGCGAACGAAATCGGCGCGAAACACTTGGATGATGTTCCTCGCGACTAGGGACTCCGGTAGAGATCAACGAACAGAACTTACGCAGTGTTCTAATAAAAAGCTAAAGATTCGCGATCGCGTGACGATGGTATCTCAACTATGCTTGGATTAGCTTTGTCTGTTGCAACGCAGCTGCCGTTTCTAACGCATTACTTACACGCTACTCGTACATATGTAAGTACTTACGTATGTATATTACAAGGACCGTTTCAAACTGACCACTTTCTGTGGCGTCGTAAACGAGCAGGAAACGCGCCGCAAGTAGGGAAAGATTAAAGTTAATGGAGTGTGTAGTGGTATACACTCCATTATCAAAGGATCATCCCCAATTTCAATTCCCTTGCAAATTCGTTCTTAACCCTCGAGTATGTACCTACCGCCATGGTTAGAGTCAGATTTAAGTTTCTCTGCTCTGTTCGAGGAATAGATTAATATCCTTCGTAAGGAATATTTTAATAAATATCTACCTAACTACCTGAAACTTGATTAGTTCAAAAGATATCTTTTCAATTCATCAATTTTCTTTCTGACGTACATTCTGTCACATTTGTTCGTTGCAAAAATACCTACATGTCTGTCTACGAACGCGCAGCTGTGCGCCTGAAAACGTTCAGAGGTTTCACGGTTATTCGAGTACCTAATTGCATAATAGATGCACCGTACGATAGGTCGATGAAACGTAAATTCCATCACGTCTAAACTGTTCTAGCCGTGAATAATTCAATTGTCCTGACCATTTCGGATGATGTCTCGTGATGATCTCGTCAGTTCCAACAAGAGATGTTTCGAAAACAAATCGTCTTCCGAGACATTTAGAATTATTTCAGAAGGGATCGAATCGAAAAAAACATAAAAGGAAATATTTTTCATGGTCATAGGACTACTTTCGATGCAACGAATCGATTTTACACGAAATCTATGGTTCTATGTATATTTTCGTTCGTTGTTTCAACTCTGACTGGGGGGTGTCTTGAATCGGGTCAGAACGAAGAAACTTCCAAGGAGTCCCCCGCGACAAATTCTGAACTTTATGGAACCGAGATTTGTTGACTCGCACTATTTAAAGAATAAGTGGAACGACGCGACGCGACGCGACGCGACGCGACGCATCAGGCAGAAGCGTTCTCCTCAGCTTTCCACCAGTTTTCCGCCCATTCGCGCTCTACATATATGTATACATTCTTCATACATTTTATACGCTCCATACGTTCTCTGTATCATATCTTTACAAGCTCGTTTCATATCATAAAGGAGCATTGTCTGCCGAGGACAGAAGAATCGACGAATACAACGCGTTGACTAGAATGAAATGGTAGTACTGACCGACACAACAAATTTAACACTTTGCAGTTCATATCTGTTAGGTATATCAACAACAGTAGGTAATCCAATATTTTCTTTAACAACTTGACTGCAAATGAGCACTTGTTGTTTTTGACAGAAGGCAAACCTTGTGTAGCGAAAGGGGCCCCATATACGGGAAAATAAAGTCATCGGCCATTTGAATTTTTAATACTATAAATAAAATTTACAAAATTTCAAAATTATATTATTTTGTTTGATTAAAAATTTGATTAGAAAATTTGATTAGACCGTTTAAAATTGAAGTTTCGAATAGAAAAAGAATGTCGATCGATTGAAATTCTATGGTGTCACGTTTGAGTTTCTCGGTCACTTAGAAAGTGGACGGAGGCGATTAATACACGCCCGTCGTTCTCCAACGAGAACGTACTATGAATTTAACCAAGGTGTTGAGCAGTGTGTATGTATTGACAAATCTGTCACGATGCTGGAGATAAATATTCGAAACTGTAGCCAAATCGATACGATATGGTTATCACGAAGGAATTGATACCGATAATCACCATATGTTAATTACTGTTAGATTCCGCGACGTTTAATAAATATTTTCTTAATTTCTTACGTGATTACACAACTCTACTTATTCTTATTCTTATTCTTATTCTTATTCTTATTCTTATTCTGGAGGAAAATGTTCTGGTACTGTTTTTAAAAGGAATGAATGGGAATTCTTGGATATCGTCAGTAAGGAATACATATATGTATACCTACTGGGTCAAAATGAGCCTGTACTCGGCATTTCGACCTCGATTGAGAAGGAACGTATTTGCCTACGCGACGTCGTTGATTGAGAGAGGAATTCGAGTACTCCACACGTACGACGCTCGTTTATTTTATAGTGGAGGCACGTTTTATAGATCCAATAAGAGATTGACCCGATTTTTACTGGTCGGTCGCAGCTGCTTTCATGCCTGGCCACTGGCTAGAACTACATATGTATCCGTGAAAGATAAACTGTCCCGCCCTCCGAAAGACAAAAAAGATTTAATGCCGTGGTCTTGGGGATAAACGCGGCCCGTTTCAATGATCGAACATGTTTGGGAAACAGACAAACGAGTATCTAGAACACGCGCATCTGAAATTGGGAAGAGAGATTTCATCTGACGATGAGAGATTTGAAATGAAATTATATTTCAAGTTCCTGTAACTTTTTCAACTGCAATATCGAATTTTCTTAAATCGATTTCCTTAACTCACTGGAGGCTGAACTTTCGGTTGAATTTCAATGTTACTTGTTCAGTACTTTGTCTGTATCCGGGCCGCGACAATTTTCTTACGAAAATCATGATGATAGTTAGCGAAACGGTGAGGTTGTTCCACGAACCAGTCCGATCATTATTTCACAGAGTGTAAGTACTTGGTACACGGCCAGTTAAGACTCGCGCGTGCTCGTAAACTACGCGAAACAAGTTTATGAGACGGGACGATAATACGGTTATCGCAGCTGCTGCTAGTGGCTGACCTACCATCGAAAATAATCGGATCTTCATTTCACCTACAAATGCAACAATCGAACACTTAACTTTAACCCTATTTCTATCACGTCCGTTATGCGGGAATGAAATTTCTGATAAAATGAAAATTACCGATTTATTCGTCAATAGTACCTACCTATTTTATCGTTAGTAAAAATCATAATAATTCATTAACTCATGCTTCAAGAAGAAACTTGAAGTCAGTCATTTTAATTGGTTTGGTAGTTAATCTATCAATAAACTTTTACGTAGAGTTTGGTATTATGTATCCCCGTTTTCACGTAACAAAGGTACACAGGTACAACTGACGATGAGCCTGATTCTACGAATTTATTCACAATCGCACAATGAGAATAAGTTGAATCAAATTGCTAAAAATATATAGTAATTATAACAAACAGAAGATAATGAGAGCGTAAGCAACCAAGAGTCATGACTTTTCATGACGATAACCCATTACTGCCAACCATTGTATTATATGTATATGTATATGTATATGTATACATATATATTCTATTCTGTTTTACGCAGAATTGACTTTGTGTCTGAAGTAAGCTCTTAAATATACAATTGACGAAATTAAAATTAGTCAAGTGCAAGCGTACTTGAAACTTTGAAAACAAATAAGCCACTCGCAACAAAATTTCATCCGACACCTTTTATTCTTTTTTGCATCCAGAATCAGCTCGCATAAGAATTTCTCGGTTCTGCGTCATTCGAAATAATAAAGCAAATTTTCTTTTCGATGATGAATTTTGCGGTATTTTCAACTAAAACGGATCTGAATTTTAATTTAAAAAAAGTTTTACTTTTGTTTAACCTTTATTATTATTATCAAGTTAACAAATTATTATTTCCTTAAAAATATACTTATTTATTTATTTAATCGATGCAATTTAATTTATAATTTCCATAATTAGAGAAAAGAATAAAGATGCATAATGAAGTATATATTAGTTTATGTATTTGTACATGAAGTAAGAATATTTTACTAGTTTTCTTACTATCAATTTTCTTCTAGGAGTTATCATCGCGTTTACATGTAATATGCTTTATTTAAAATAGCTGTGTCTTGTAAACATCACTTTGTCTCACGATCAGTTATGCGAGGTATGTAATTACTTTTGATTGACACTGCATGTGAAATGACAACTGTCTAAAGTTCTAAAAGATTTGTTGCAACATTGGACGTTGAGTTTTAGTAATTTATCATGAAAATGCAATCCTGGCACACGTTTGGCCGTCCATGAAAAAGAAATTGGTCAAAGTAAATTTATCAGTATCAAAATGATGTTCGAATGTTTAGTATCTACAATAAATACATATTATTCATTACTACCGAACGAATGTGATAGATGCGTATAAAAGATGCAATGCATTAATGCACACTCGTGTGTACCTATATGTATATTTAAAAAACAAGATACGTAAAATGCAATAAAAACTATTTTATTCTGAATTTTTTTTATTGAAATTTATGTATCTATGAAGATTTATGTATTTATACGAATATTTTCAGTCTAGCAATGACACGAAGCCTAAGAAATAATATTGTAGAATCATTATAAGGTGTTTGTACAGTTAGGTATACATATTACTAATATGAGATTTATACATACATACTGTATATTCGAAGCAACGTGTTCATAAATATTATTCCTTTGATTTTCATTCATTCGGAAAATTTAAAACTCCAATGAACAGCGAAGGAGCAAAGAGATTTGGGTGAGAGGGGTGGGGAAATATGTAAAAGTTGGTATTTTTTAATTTATATTTTAATAGTATTATTATTCTGGGAATGAAGGAGTCCACCCCTATCGCCCACGCTCTGGATCTGCCACTGCTTGTAAAGTAAATATAATATTTCTGTAATCTCATCGTCACTTTGCTTTTCTCTTATTTTAATGAAATGGTTTTTATATTTGATAACATTGTAAATGGTTTTAACTGAAAAGCGTAATGCAACGTGGCATAATGCATCCTTTCCATTTACTATACATTTACATCAAATACAGAGCATAATACTGCAAATTAAATTTTAATTAACTGAAAGGCATTCTCTTTCATGTGACATTGCTCCACGATATATGTATATGTATATATATGTAGTGCATTAAGAACAGGTCGGAATTAAATCAGTTTAGCTACGAAATTCATCCCCCGTCCATCTTACTCACCAACTGCTGCACCATCAGATTAATACTTGTTTTTATCTGTACAAAATGTCTTAATGAAAAGTATCGTGAACAATACAGCATCAGAATTATGTACTTGGTCTATTGAAAAGATGAACGCTGTACCGCGTTAGGAATCGAGAAGATGTTCATTAAATAGAAAGAAGTGGTAATTTTTTAATTAAATTAATTTCTTTTTAAAATTATATTAACCTTCGAAATACGACAGAAATTATGCAAGAGTTTAATATAATATCTTCCTTGAGAATCAAGTGTCGAGTGTTTGCTACTGAAAATTCAATGATCCGATATTCGGACACTCGACGATGATTAATGTACCCACGCAAGTAAAGTGGGTATATACTTAATAAAATGTTATTTTTAAACAATTTCATTTCCCATCTCCAATTGAAAGTTTGGAAATTTGGAAATTTGAAAATTTTCCCCCTCTACGGCCACTTTCACGGCAGTATAACGATAGTCCACTGTACCCTATAATAAGGTGTTTGTTCTCTGTTAATTACACAATAGACTATTCGATAATAGTTAAATCTGTTGATAAGTAAGCACAAGTTAGAAGTTTGATTCGATTCGATCGGTAGAACAAGCGAGCACACCTCTATAAGTTTACGAGTTAAGTCGAGGCTCTCTCCTTTCAGGCTTTCTTTCCCATTCGCACCTTATCCGTAGCTACGTGCCGAAGTTTACACCCCAACGAGTCTAGGTCAGGAACGACGATGACGACAGCTACCAACGTTTGACCTTAAGGTCTAATTTTAAAATTCTCTGCGAGTAAGAGAGAGGGTGAGAGAGCCATGCTGCAATACGAGGCACGAACGAGAGCCACTTGACGAAACAACAAACATTATCGCACCTATCGACGCCAGTATCCATCGAACTGCTTGAAAATATTTCAGATTTTCGATCGACAGAACTCGTGCATTTTCTTCAAACGCGTTAAACAACTAAACATCAAATTCGTTATTCGAACTGAAGTGATAATTAGAATTTGCATTTTTAATTCTCTTATTTCTAATTGGTTCTGCTGCCAAGCTGCAATAGCTTATAACGCATTGATCCTTTAACATCTCACAAAAGACAGAGCATATTCTCTTTGGCTGATTAATAGATTAATAGATGGCTTACAGACAAAGAGACTGATTATCTGGCTTGACAATAAACTCGCTTTCTCGTGGCATTATTATGGTACCGTCCATTTCTAGTAACCAGTTACAAATCCATCCAACAAAGGCTGTATACGATTATGAGAATAAATTCAATCTGCCAAGTTCTGATTTCTAAGATCATACAATATGTACCCGTTTAGAGAATCTTCAAGTATATGTATATCATAGAGCTGGGTCAAAATTAGAATGCTTCCTATGTGATAATAATAAGATGAATTTTTTCAAAGTAATAGCTACAATTTTTTGACACCACATGAAAGCAGCTATCAAGATGATAAATTCAATGACCTGCGATACGAGAGTTTTAATGTCTTAAACAGGTAGGATCCTTTTTATTTCTTTCATGAATCTACCACTTACAAGATAAACCACGGGAAACTAATATAGTATGTAGCGCGGACAGCCTGTATGTATAGGTGCGAGAAACTTAATGAACCCATGTGTTCCAAGCATATGAAAACCTTTCACGAACGGTTAATCTTCGTTAATGTCTCATAGCCATTTACGTTTACATCAAGTACGTTTTCTCAAGTATTTTATGATATGCTTCGATATCGTTTCTTTTGTTTCATATTTTTAAATATATTTATTTAAAATAGTGTTTCATACTCGTTGACAGTTGTTGATAAATAAATTGGGTAGGAAATTATTTCAGGTGCTCTATATTTCTGTTCTTTGTGCCTGATAAATTCGTTTTTCAAGATATTAAATGCAATCTATATCAGTCATTCAAATAAATATTCTGTAAATAGAATTTTTACTTTACAATGTTCTAATGCCATTGTACATAATACGTTTCGTAAATGCGGGCCATAACTGACCTAGCATCCAACGTTCAACAGTTAAAATCATTGTTAAGGTGTATACATATACATGTATGTACCTACCAAAGTAGCCTTACTTTTTGATACAAGATAGGTACTCGATATTTCCTAAAAACTTCTCAACAGTATTAATCCTGAGAAAAGGAGAGTTACTTAAGAGGAAAGGTTAAAAAGCAACGGGGTAGGTAAAAGCAATGCGGAGAGTAAAATTCTCACCTCCTGCGTCTGAACGGCCTCTTTAACGTGTTCGGCGATCTCAGCCGCCTTCAGGCCGGTCTCAATGGGCGCGACCTGCGAGTGCCGTCGCACCTGAGCCTCGGTGGTGAGTTCCTGGTAGCAGGATTCCCCGGAACCACGTCTGCTGCCCGCGATACACATGGCTCTCCGAAAGAGTCCCGCGACGACGGCGCACAGGCCGCATTGCATACCCGTCGCGCTTCCACGGCTCGACAAGGATCCACCATTTGTCCGTCGACGGGTCCGAGTCCCGCGGGATCCACCGTCACGTGTTTGGGACGCCAGTTTTCTACCTCTTTCTTTATTCCCCGTTTCTCTCCTCTATTTCTATTCGATACAACTGTTCCCTCCTACCAGATTTCACCATAAGGATTCCGTTTCATCTTTCGACATCATTGTCAGAAAGATCGTCCGCTCGTATTCGCGACTCGTTCCATCAACCATCTCCCGTTTTCACCGTGCGTTTCAGGCTAGCATTTCTTCCGACGCGCATCCATCGCATCGGTACCGCGTATCATCTGTACCACAAAATCACGTCCTGATATGTAGTCGGGAATCGGGAATCGGGAATCGGGAATCGGGAATCGGGAATCGGGAACAGGTCCACAGATTTCGCGAGAGGTCGAGGGAGGAGCTACAGCTGCCCTATCTCTCGGAGAACTATCGATTGGCATGGAGTTACGTCCGATAGTGTCTAACCATACCGTGAATGGAACATCGTGTACCGACGAACAATGCAGAGAAAAGAAAGGTACACCGAGGATAATAGGTAATCGCTTCGAAGCACTTTAAACGTCATTCGAAATTTCATACTTTTTCAAAGCTTTTGGAAATACAGACTTTTTTTTCTATAAGGTTACATTCCAGAAATGCTTATTAACACGAAAATAGTGCTATTTAACAAAATATGCTTATTAAGGATACGATTTTATTTTGCTATTTCCTAAATGTTAATGGTATTCTTTAATGGTTCTTCTTTCCTCTGGTGCTTTTTAATTATTCGATTAGTCAGCTGCGAACGTCAAGGCAGTCAACACGTGTTAAATCGCTCAACAATTTTTCATAACAGTTTAAACCACCGTCGAGGCAATTCCAAATTGTAAACGATTCAACTATTCGGTAGGAGACGGTGTCGAATATCCATCGGTAAGCAGAAACATACACAGCAGACAGGTACACACCGTTCGACCTTTCGAATAATACCACGACGATGCTACCGCGACGTGCAAAGTCTCTGTGAAAAGTGTCACGAGTGAAATGTGTTGCGATGAAAATTGGGGGAAAAAAGCAGAGCAGAGAAGATTCTGACGAGTGAATCTTGACAACGCTACTCTCCGCAGTGATTCGGTAGAAATAAAGCAAGAATCAATAGGTACATATAGGCTCGCGTACCTACATACGCGTCTTCGTTGAGAAACGGAAACGGAAACGGAAACGGAAACGGAAACGGAAACGTGAATTTAGCCACGGATAGAGCAAATTCCGTGAAGCTGCATCGCACGTGCTTGGTAAGGCGAAAAAGCAAAAAAAATCGTAGCCACATCGTCGATCCTCGTTTACGTCGTCGTTAATGACGGGGGGAGGGGGGCATCTGATACGTCGGGTAAACAAGGAAATCCTCCAGCTACCCCTTTCTCTCGATAAGATAGGAGAGAGCACAAGAAGCAAGAATCTCTTTCTCTCGGGCTGGGAAGAGAAATAAAAATGGGTAAGAACAAAGGCCGCTTTCTTTGTTCCCTTTGACCTCGATTTTTAAGCGAGATTTTTCCAGCTTACGGAGCTGCAATTATAACCGTGTGACGAAAGTGCGCTCTCAAAGAACGTACGCGAGGCAAAAGAGACGTAGGAAAAAAGATGGGACAAGGGGGACCAGGTTTGTATGCCGTCTCTGCGCTCCCTATCGCTCAGCCCCGTCTTGCCAGTCGGTGTATGTATGTACATACAATTATTAAATCCCGTGCGAATAGGAGACGGATGGTGTTGTTACCGTTAAGAAAAGCACGATTCTTCGTTTTTTCGATCATGCGTTAACCGCACAACGTGCTTAATCGTGTTACCCGTTATCTCTAGGTGTATTTCTCTTCGTTGAAAAGCACCTGTCTTCCTCGAGACTAAAGGAGCAGACCGAGCGACGTCGGAGGTATGTATGCTCCTTTTTCAACGAGGTCGCGATAAATGGGATGCGAGTGCGATACCTTTGACACGGAGCTTGATTCAGGGCTTGGCTGTCGTCGCAGCGGAGTTGCTGACTAGTACGCGAGAAGAAAATCGACGGGGTAACGCCCGCGCACAGATATTGTAGCTGGTTCCGTACCGGGACGAGGCTAGGAACTCCATAACCGCGTGTTACGGGATGGCCCCCGGGCCCCGAGGCCCGGTGCCGACGAGAGCGCGAGCACGACGGCGCCTTTCCTCGATGCTTCGCCCCTACTTCGCACACGTTTCCATACACCAAAAGCGCATCGATAGAAAAATAATCCCCCCCGAAACGATGATTTAGTTATCAACCGATATTCCGTTATCAACCGACTATGCACGCCGGCCGGCCGCTATGCATGCACTGAACCACTAGATCCGAACGACAAGACGGCCGATGTCGAGCTCGGCTACGTTCGACCGTCTTCGTCGCTCCTCGGCCCTGTTCGCCAGCTAGCCACGCTTCCCGGACAGGCTAACCGAACTCCGAACCGCGCAACGCTTACTCGGGACGGACTACCGACGCGAGGCGGCGACGAGAGTAGCTCTCACTTTGCGTCGGGCTCTCGTCGCGAGTGCCGCCGTGCCACCGTGCCGCCGTGCCGCCCGATGCGGTTGCTTCTCGCCTTCTTCCGATACGTTTCTCCTCACAGAAGAGAGGGAACTCTCTCACGTACATCGAGCAGAGAAGATCAATAACGGATCCCTCCCTTCCTCTTGTCGTCGCGCGTACACGGCCACGACGACGTATTAGCCGCCACGTATTTACACACGCGCGTCATGCGAGTAGAGAGTGCTACCCTCGCCCGCGAAGGCTGAGGGCAGCAACGATTTCGCGGTCATAAGAATTTCGTTTTTATCGATTCATTACAGATTTCTCTCGAGTTAATGCCTGTATAACGCGGAGGCATATCGATGGAGCGACTGCGTTGCTGTTTTAAGGTCGGAGGAATCAATCGGGTATTTAGAGATGAACGGCGCGGGTGTTAAAAGGTGGCGAGACAAGTTTAATCCTCTCGAAGGAAGCCCAATCGAATTCTGTTGATTAAAATATGGCCGTAGGTTCGAAGGTTTTAACGAAAACAAATATTCTAGGATAGCTTCTAATCCTCCACATTTTAATGGCTAATGTCACGTATTCGTGACTATAATACGTAGTCTTTTACCTTATCATCCTTTAGTCGATTTCTAGGTAATGTAGCAGTTATCAATTACTAATCTGAAAATTAATCATTTTCCGGCGTACATTAATGGAATTAAAATACAATTTTTATTAATAGACTTTGTTTAGATATTAAAAAGGTACGTAACATTTTCAAGGTCATAAATTCAATGACGATTATGGCTGTCAAAATGTTATAGGTACATACTTCTTTTCTTATAATTTCCTTTGTGGGTAAAAATTAATTTTTTATATCTACAATACTTTCTCATACTTGGAGAATTAAAAATCTTAAATATCTGATACATGACCTTGATCTATAACGTCAGTTGTATGAAAGAACCCGTAAAGAAGCTATTTTGAAGAATCATTTCAACTATTAGGTCGTGTCCCTTTGGACATCGCAATTTTATTACCTTTTTACTAGATATCTCTAATAAACGTTCAGTTTACCTGAATGGACGTATTTGTAACTCATTTTTAGATACACAATTAACCGTGTTAACCGTAATAACCATAATTAATTCAAAAATAATTCAAAATTCATTTATCATTCAAATCAAATGTAATCAACATTAATTATTAATTATTAATTATTAATTATTAATTATTAATTATTAATTATTATTGCAAATGGCAATTTCATCGAAATCTTTTTCAGAAACAGATATGCGAATGTATTTAATTATTTACATATCGCATTCTTACATTTATTCCGCGATAAATTACAGGCTATCCAAGTGCACGTAGATTTACAAAATACCCCTGACGAGGCGTCGTTGAAATTATAGTTGTGGTGTCCATACCTATCTATGTATCTCTGCACTTTACATAGTTGGACACCAGAAATGGCCAGATGAAAAATCGATAAACTTTTCCAGTTCTACATGTACAATTGAACAGATAACGTATTTGCACGTATCGAAAACGCGGATGCAACTCGTCTATTCCATGAAACGATACACGAATCTCAGATTACCTGCTGAAATAACATTGAAGAGTATTGTAAAAGACAGAAAATAAACGGTATCAACGCTTTACTCAACGATCCCTGTAGCTAAAACACAATATTCTTGTCAGTGGATTATTTTAATCAAAAAAATAATATTTTTAATTTTAATAAACACAAGGGATGGCAGTATTGTGAGGGTAAAAAAATAAACCGACTCGGTAGCAATTTGTGTAACCGCGTACGTGTTTGTAATATCGCATTACATACTAACGATAAGATGGGCGAAGAAAATTTCGAATAGTGTCGCGCGATTAGGGGAACTTTCTTTCCCTACGTCGCCATTTTCCCTAGGGAACTCTACCATGCCTTGATACTGTACTTCAGAAGGTCCATTCTCATTCAAGAAGCTATCTCAACGAGATCATCTCCGAGAAAGCTATTGTACGAGATATTATTTCCTAAACATTTAGAAATTCTCGTTTCATCAAGTCAAAGATACATCTCATCAGGTCGCCTAATCGTAAGTATGACCCTGAAAATACACGTAACAGAGCGTACACGATCCAAGGTGAGATTCTCTCTCTGGGGCAATTGCGGATAAAGAAAATAACGGTATGTTTTCAGTGAACCCTTTCTTTCTCCTCCTCTTACTGCTCCTCTCTACAACGACAATCCCAAAGGGAGAAAATCGGGCTGCATTATCGTGAGATTGCCCTTGCCGCTATAAAAAGACTTGACCTGTATTCTCTTTTACGTTAAACCTAGCCAGCGCCATAGAAACCTCATTCCTTCCTTCTGACTTCCTTCGCGGCTCGTTGCGAAACACTTTTCATCATGATAGCTGTCACGATCCTTGAATACGTTTGTAACGAACACGACTGGCTATGCTCCAGCTGATCAATGACTAGGGAATTTAGGCAACAATCCGCTTTAGAGAATGACATCTAGATCCTGAATGAGATATCGTTTTATCAAAAGCATGTAGCACCTCTAGATTCCTACTTGATTATTGCTTATTTTTACAAGCAAGTACGAATTTAATCCGTATGCTGACCTTAGAAGTAAAGCAGATCCGCTACAGTCCGACAACGTTTCACGCAACGAAACTTTGAAATACTAGGCTCGAGTATTTAGAAATTCAACTAAGGAGTCCAAATATACATATGTAGACGGTACGTAAAGCAGTACAAGTACATATCTATTACCGTGGTAGAAATACGAGTACTGCTTTCCTTGACTTTGTCACGGTACATACATATGTACATACCGTGTATGTACTTTGACGTATAACTAACAGCTGGAATTACTTACATAGGGTAACTAGCTGGTTATTATTCGTGAAATATCCAAATTTATCATAATTATTAAACGTTTTTTTCATAATTATTGTGTCCAAAAAAAGTGAATTACTTCTCTGTGTTTCACTGTTACTCCGTTAGAGGGGCTAGTGTCACTCCAATAATGCTTTGAAATAATTACTACACCAAATACTGGTAATTCTCGAGTACATGTAATGTATCGAGATGATTGATAAGATCTCCTTCCCTAAGTAGCTTTCTCCTCTATAGAAGGCTAATATGTGTATAGTACTCTGTTCTATCTGTTAGTTGGAATGATCCTTTAATTACAGATCTACGGATATCAAAGAGTTTATTCTGACAGAGAGTAACAGGAACAATCGAGTCCACAAAGATGAGTAAAAAGAAGAAAAGAGAAGAATGTTTAACTGACAATGAGAACCTCTGTCCGTTTCGTGGGTTGGATTCAACCGTTGCGTTGGGGCGACTCTGCTGGTCGGTCATTGACCTCGCAACTGCAACCACCCTATCTCACCCTCTCTCTCTCCTACTCAACTCGTAGGTGCTATGAAACTATTCCATCTATCTCTTCTCCCTTTTCGTATCTATCCTGTCTTCCTGTCTGGTTACTCGTTATCACCTTTTATCTGCTTCTTCAACTTTCATAAGGATCAGTTATGTCCGTTTATAATTAAATCGTTTATAAAAATCACATGGATTGATTAGCCATTTCAGGATTTATGGGATAGTACCTTTGCAAGTACCTTAATCATGTAACGTGTGTTGGTTTCACCTCTGAATTCAAATAAATTCCACGTCATTCTACCTGAACTATACGTAGCTGTGTACAGATAGAAACATGGAAAGGACGAAATGATGTGTTCAATAATAATGGTCGCAATAAAGCTTCATAATGTTTAGCTATAATCGATGACATTTAGTTACGTTGAAGAAATAGGTACAGTTAAAAGGAGAAAGAATTTTTCGTCAAAACTATTCTAGATTTTATGATACACTATAAGAAAATTGGAATTTTTATTAGCCACTTACATATTGTAATTATAGTATTTCAATTGCAGTAATTTTTAGTCAAACTATTTTGAATATTTAATATAGCAATATTAGCTAACTGTAAAAAATTCAATCAATAAATGAATATTCCCTCTGTTGACAATATCGAAAATAATATTATAATAAGACTCAAGTCTCGAATGGATTAAGCATAAGCGTCTCGTTCGCACTTTTCTTCTGGACCAGTGCAACAATGTCCCGAAATTTGCATACCTAACCTCGACATACGAGTTCCCGAGCGAGCAGAACCGGCCGAAATGTCAAAGTCCCAACAGGCGGGCGGTGAGAAAACAAAATCGCGCGGAGCCAGGTCAAAACTCAGCTCGTTTGAAACTCTCTAATAGTTGATTAAACTACACGTCACCGCGAACATTGTATGTAACGTTATTAATACTTGCCCGTATTAATAAGTTTGCCCATGGAGAAGAACGAAAAAAAAAGAAGAACCGTAGCCCCAGAAACCACGCGACGCGACGCGACGCGACGCGACGCCGCGAATTCTACAGCTCGCGTTCGAATTTGCCAATGGTGGACCTGCGGCAGGGTTAGGGGTGATTCGCCATGCCCGGGGGATCAGAACGGACATGGAAAAGGTGTTCCTGGGAAGAATGCGCGCGCATTGCTACTCATCGGCTGGAGCCCCGGATCCAGCCTTACGAGATCGTTATACGAGGTATATCGAGCATTTTTGTACAGAAAAGAAAATACTGCTGATGCCAAGGTTTATCATCGGAGGCTTACAGGTATTGATGGATATTCGATATTCTTTGTTGCAAGCTTTCAGGAAATTTAATTAAATTCGAATTATCAGCTATTTCGATAGTTACTTGAAATCCAAATTTCTTGAGAGGCTGAAATATTTATGAACTTTTGAAATATTATTGATTTTTGGAAATGAAGAACATATGTACAACGGTATTCAAATTATTCTGTATGTAATACGTAATACGTAATACGTAATATTATACATATAATAGGAATCATATTTAATGTGTTGGTGATGTTCTTTTGAAAAATTCCCACCAAAAAAAACTTTAGGGGATTCAAATCAGAAGATTGAAGAGGCTGGCACTGGTTCACCCTAGCCAATCCATCTTTCATCAAAGATACTATTTATATACCGTCAAACGGTGAATGTAAAATGAGTTGAGGTTCCGTCGTGTCACAATTTCAGTCTTACACCATAAGAGCATAGCATGCTCTTCAACAATCAATAATACAGATGAATTACATAAGGAAATATGAAATGTTGGTGAAGTAGTTGGAACGTAATTCTTTCGAGACGAAGATATCAGGTATGCGTGAAAATAGGACACGATGGAAATTTCTTATAATCATGAAAGGAAGAAATGGTTATCTACTGTTTTATGTAAAAGGATAATTCTGAAGAAAAGAAAGCCAACAGTTTTATTCGAAATGAAAAATTAATTACATTGGTCTAATCAGGTAGAGGCTAGGATGGACCTGCCTCCCACGTCCCCAAAATTTCAACTGGCCACTCCCTAATAATGTGGACTATCATTATTCTAAAACATTGAGATTCCAAAATTCCGGAATTTCAAAAATGTTTAAATTTCAGATTTCCAGAATTTCAGATTTTAGAACAATTTAGACTTACTAACTTACTAAATTCCAGATCCTGAAAATGTCCAAATTTCTAAGGAAGAAAGACCCACCCCAAAAAGTCGAAATTATGCCAACAGTTGTTTATGCCTTTGAGAATATTAATCTTTTGATCGATTGATGTGTATTAGAAGTTTAGGTGCATGAACAACCTCAGTCCAATAATAATTACGGATGTCATTGAAAAATGAAACCTGAAGTTTCTTCTGACATGTAATTTAACACACAAATGTCGACTTCCTTAAATCTTACCGCTTAGGAAGTGCTCTATCCCTTACCCTAAATCAAGGCCAACGCGTACAATGGAATTCCATTTCCTTGGTAGATACAGTTCGTTGATGGGGAATATTTTTCATCGGGAGCTCAACTCGCAAGGTATAACTTTTCCTCCTTTTCTCCCTGAAAGTATCTCGTCGATTCTCCGAGGGTTTATACGCGAGTCACAAGGAAATAAGGGAGACTCTGAAAAGGGTACGATGTCAGAAATCATCGATTATACGCCATTCTCGGTTATAACAATGTATCGTATTTATCATACGTATTATCCCAAGAGACCATGTTTATTGAAACAAAAGCGTTTTGAAAAGTTTTCATACTATTGTAGTTTAGAAAATAATTCAGGGGCAAACAATGTTAAGTCTAATTATATTCTAACGGGACTTGTCTTGTGATCGGTGGACAGTACATAGTATAACTATGAGTATACATATTCCTATACAGTATACATATACTAGATCAAAATGACTCTGCATTCAAAGAGCGAGGGTTAATCGAAGGAAACCTTGGTTGCGCGCTATTGTACATACGTAATTCCTGTTTGAGGAAAATGTTCTCTAAACTGTAACCTCCTTGTTGATTTTAGCATTTCCAACAACGTCGATATGCCGCTCTGAGAACAAGTTCCCACGTCCCTCTTAATTTTCTAGTTACCTGTACAAAGGAGAGACATCGAAGCCCTCTCCTTAGCGACATTCTCAGGATTCCGTCGATCTTTGTGTAAACGTTTCCAATTGGAATGCTTTGAGGAAACAGTATAATTAGCGGGGCGGATTCACGATTACAAGGGTTGCTTCCTCTCTGATCGCTTAATTTTTTTTCTTACCACGTCAACTATTATGTAATATACCTATGTACAATCATTCCTTAAGCCAAATGTTTAAAGGATTATGTAGCTGGACAAAAACTGCTGTAGGCACCAACATGCACATTAATCATATCTATACCATATGTACGTCGAAAAATACATTTATTAGCATATTGATAAAAACGTTAAACACAATGATTTTGTGCTAAGCGAGCAAGTGTTTACTATTGTGCAAACGATGCGTTTAAAACTCGTGTTTAAAAATAAATAAGCGATCAAGAATAACGCACGATTTATAGCTTATCGTATTCAGTCTAGCTAGACTGTGCAGACGCGTCTAAGCGTTCTGCCAAATGAAACATAGTATCAATTTACCATTTCGTAATCACAAGTACAGTTTATTATTGCACACGAACTCGACGAATAATTTTATCTTGCATAACATCAATGCTTCGATGCTGAAAATAATGTGTTGATGCGTTGACTACCATCGCAATAGAAATGGTTAGAAATGGTTAGAAATGGTATACGCAGGGCTGGCTCAAAGCCTTTTTCAAAGTAAAAAGTTTGCAAATGGGGCAAGTGCATATACCGGTTATTTTTATTATAATATGAGGGAAATTTCTCTAGGTAATATTATGTAGTAATTCGAGCTCTTAATTATTCTCACGAGTCGCCTCGACCGGATCGGTCATATTCATTTTACCATATTATCTGCTCTATACTTTAACCCACGACGACGCGTCAGCAGCAGGCAGCAGGCAGCAAGTAGTAAAACAGGCTCGAACGTTTCCGTCGGACTTGTTTGGGAATACATATGTCTACTCTACTGATCGACTCGTAGGAAGTATGTATGTAGTGGGGATTGTGCCATGCCGATGCGATAGGACACAGCGCGGATACGACTAATATAACAATAAGTACTACGTTCCATTGACACGTTGACCATCACAGTGGAAATAGATATAAATACAGTCAGACATATTAAAAGTGTAATTATTAGGAATAGGAATAGTTAATTTTCAAATTGTATGCTTTCTACTTGCTATTTTACATTATTTTTATATTTCATCGTGAAATGAAATAAAAAAGAAACGTCAAAAGGTTGAAAAACGAATTATAATTATTATAAAGAATCAAAACTTGGACCAAATGATTTGAGGCTTTTTGAGAAATCGCGAATGTATACCCACGTATACTCTGTCAATAGTACATACCTACTTAAGGGGTTAAAACGACTTAAAACCTCTGATCATTGCTACCGGAAGTACCTGTTACTCTTGAAACGTTCAAGGGTGAAATCAAGTCGAATCGAGTAGAAAAGCTGCGATACGCAACGAGAACGAACGTCCTCGTTCGTTAGTCCATTGAGATGACGTCAGCCCGCTTTTTCACGCCGCGCCGCGCGCCGCGCGCCGCGGCGACAGGTAATAATGTTAAGTAATATTTACTAACAGGCAGGATCGACCTCGGGTCTCTGAGGAGGCCACGAATCGTTCCTGAGGGTGCTTCATCGAGGGCGCAGCACCATCAACTAAATTACCCGCGAACTGAACTGACTCTCCAACGCAGCTCGAGAAGAATTTTGGCCTCCGTACAAACGCATTCTTCTATCGTTTCTCAAGATGTCGCATTCCTTGGAATTTATATCAGACGGCTGTTCAATTTACATACGACACGGCTCAATTCTGCCGGAACGTGGCAAGCAAACAGCTCCTTCTTCTTCTTCTTCTTCTTCTTCTTCTTCTTCTTCTTCTTCTTCTTCTTCTTCATAAATACGATTTTATTAATACGTATCGCGCGACCACGTTTCCAGCCAAATATTATATCTTATTTTTCCCCGTGGCGAATCGTCCACAGCCAGTGGGGTATGTATATTAACAGTGTTAACATCTAGATTGCCAGTGTGACAACGACGATAATATGTCGTATCATGCTTTAATCCATTTCGACACCCCGTTTCTCATAGTCAGCAGAAACGTCATTATACAAGGTGTTCGTAATTGTCGCCATGACTTTTCAGACATCTCTAATAATCTGGCAAAATTATCATCCATAGTGAATTTTTTAATAAAAAATCTCTAAATTTATATTTTTGGAATCAACGTTAAAGTCAGGTAAATTCCTGATCACCTTTCAATTTAAAAATTATACATTTAAATTTAGGTTAATGTTCTTGTATTTGTTTTCCAAGTTTGGATACGATTGACCCAGACTCCACTAAGTATTCAAGAGTCTAAAAACACAAGATAATTTCAACTTTGTTGGAAAAAAGTTGTTATTTTCATTGAGTTGTTTTTATACCAATACATTCTTTACTTAATACAATTTTTTTTTTTTTTTGTTAAATTATCAACACCAGTTAAAAAATGATGGTGGCTGATTCACGCAGCATCTTCTACAGTAAGAGTTCTCAACGTAGGATACTCGTACCCCGAGAGGTCATCCATGAAATTTCAAAACAAACACAACCATCTCATCGATTATTCAATTAAATATTTATAATTTTATCAATTTTGTTAAATTGCTTATATCCATTTATTGTATTTATTTAATTATAGAAGGAGCGTTCCAGTATGCGTGCAACATCAAAGGTTAAGAACCACTGTTCTATAAAATCTACACTTTATATACCTTCACGAGACAATACAATGACAGTGAAAGACACCTTGCGGCATAAATCAGTTTCAATGGCGATACTAAAATTCCGATTCAATTACATCATTTTAGTCTATGGATTCTCAAACGAAGACAAAAGGCATATTTTACGATTCAGTGACCGAAATTCAGTCGCCGATATCTAAAATTAGAAAAGAAAGCCTGCGTGCTTGAGTAATAAAATGAATTACATAGGTAATTACATAGGTTTCGGACCCTTCAATAATATATTTAAAGCTCTTTATTAAGTGTACCTAATAAAGGTAACGCGACGACAACGTCGCGTCGATCGACAACGCGAGTAGCACCTTCGTGCTACTCTCACCCTTCCCTATGTATGATATCTCCTTCTCTCTCCACCTTTTTATCTTGCCCTTTCATTCCCGTCGTACAACCCGATGAATTCCTATATTCTCCGCATTGTACGGCACCCCTGCGGCTTCTTTATGGGCTAACGTGCCGCAAAGTCTAAAAACGCATTAGTAGCAAATGGTATCGTTGCGTAAACTTGTTTCAACACCCACGTGAAGTGTAGTTAACACGATCGTAAGTGGTCAATAGAATTGAACCTGTTTCCTCGATTCCTGACCAAATGGAAGACACTTTATGACCCCATGTGTACGCAACAAAAAAATATACCAAAAGTACACTGTAACATGTACATATTATCCATATTAGATCAAATGTATTTATTATCTAAAATGTATTTTCAATGCCAACTTTTAAGTTTTTTTTTTTTCATTTCTTCAATGTAGACTGTTGCAAATGAAAAGAAAAATGCATAAGAAATACTTGTTATATTTTTTCAAACAATAATTTACTATCGACTACCTGAAATCATCAGAGTAACCGTTACAGGAAGATTTTCTAACGATTTTATCAAAGCAAGTAATCATTAGCAAGTAATCGAAGATTTACGAACAAGGAGAAGAAACCACCGATCGGATACATTCGAACGAAAGCAATGGGAGACCAACTACATATAGAGAAGGGAAAAAAGCCTAGCTCGGTTGGGTCTATGGGGCGCTCCTGGATGGTACTTTTCCATTTCCTCCATCTCATGATTTGCCATTATGCCATGATTGCCATCTTGAAAGCACTTTAAACCAATTTATTACTTTCATTTTTAATCGCTTCATCGAGCATTTGGGCCGACCTTGAGGAGAAGAAACGACACCCTTAAGAGTACCCTTAAGACAGACAGTAGAGGTAAGTAGTATGTAAGTAAGTACTTACGTCTCCTTCGAAGTTGTCCTTCGCCTCCTTTCCCTACATCTTTATTAAAAAATCCTATGGCATTTGGACACCCCGCGTAAAAGACTTGTTTTCAAAATTACTTGCCTGATATTCTATTCCAACTATTTCTCGTGTTTTCTTCAAATGTACGAGTAGAAAAAGAATTACAATCCTTATGAATGATGATTATTTTTTTATGATTCAACCATACCCCCTTTGAAAAGGGAGTCAAAAAATGATATACCTCTCATATCATATTAGCATCATGATAATATTAAGTTTTTTTTTTATTTTTGTTTATCACAAACAAGTTTTTAATTTCTTAATAAGGAGTCAGTTAATCCTTATGTTCCCCCCATTCATTGCACTCGTCATATAATTCATCATTAATAATCCCATTTAATCCCAGTCAAGCTTATTTACATAAATTAACAATAAAAAGAATTATGCATTCCCGTTCTCTTTTTCTAAAATTCAATTAATTTATTAACTTTACACGTGCGATTTGGGATCATTCCGTAGCCGCATTTCGAATAATGAATATGGATGTCAAGGTTACAGAATTTTTTTTCACTTCCTGAACGCTCTAATTTATGATCAGGTGACGAATTTAGGAAAACAAGTGGATTGTAAAATTAGACAATGAATGATATAGACGAAACTTTTGCACAAATTATATTCATGCGTCACGCTATTTAAAAAAGAAAAAAGAAAAAAGAAAAAAGAAAAAAGAAAAAAGAAAAAAAAAGAATTTAGGTCGAAAATTAATACGATTGATAAACAACCTGACTTGTTTATGTTAATTTAACTGGTTTGTTGATTTGTATTCTCTCGTAAATAGATGTGATTTTTATGTTTCTTCAGACATTTAAATTGTCTCTCTTGCAACAACTTTTTCCGTGTTGACGACTTTATCTTAAAATTATAATTCGAAAACAGAGTATTTTTAGCGCCGAACGTTCCTGAATTAAATGTTCATTTTAAAACATTCTTTTTTAAATAACACCTACTTTATTTCGAAGAATATGTTCGAAAATACAAAATGAATCTTAATTTTTATTTTAGAGAACTTGAGCTAAATCAATTCTTAATAAAAAGTACTAGGTACTTATTCCGTCCTCCCTAGTTAAAATGTCCTATCTACATCCTACATATTAGGATGACGATAACGATTGATAAATAACGATGATAAAAAAATAAAATTTGTTTATATTTAATATTTAAATATTCAATTATTACCACTATATTTTTCAATCTCACAACATTTTAACCTTTTTTATTATTTAAACCTCTTCACAATGTTATGAAAAATATTGTAATCTTTTAGAGATACAAAGAATAATAAAAAAAAAAATGATGCATTACAAATTACATATTAACTTGTTTTTGTTGAACACTTATCTGATAATGGAACAACGTATGCAAAGTATGTAAAAATAGAAAACTACAAGGAAGTATTTATTGATCGACATAATGAAAAATAAAGAGAGCAGAAGAGCATGTGAACGAACCGTGAAGATGCAAATACGTGATTATTATAATGTTTTTTTTTTTTTTTTTTTTTTTTTTTAATAGTAACGAAGTAAGTCCATTTCTAACTATGAATACAAAATAAACGAGTATAAAGATAAATTTAAGGTTAGATTGCAAGAAAACGATAAGAAAAAGTATAAAGTTACCAGTCTTGACGAGTAAAGTGTGATAGATTTATGTACTTCGCCGTTTTTATACAAATTCAATCGGTCATTGAGAAGAGGAATCATCTACATTTCTTCTGAGCTTCATTTTTTGTTATATTCTCTTTTTCTAGAGATCATCTATTTCACATGAAAATGGATCATCTACTTATCGCTAGTTTTTTTGCAGGATAAGTTTAACAGGTTAACTGCTCGAACGATAGTAAAGAAAAATGCTTTTTAGCAAAAATTTTCTTCTTCTTTTTAGAATTATTTAGTAACATTCTTATATACTTTTCGATTAGTTCTTTTTATGTTTGCTCAAAAAGTTAATATCAAACCCAAATTCCTCTTCTTTTTTTTTTTTGTTAATTATTCATTTATACAAAATGTAAGGTGTTCAAATAAATGAAATAAGAATATTACTCCCTTTTTGTGGAATTTTAATAAAACAGAGACTTTAGACTTTAGACTAATAACTAACAGTATCCAAAAGTATATGTTACACTTTTAACACATCAATAATCGAAAGACAAATACTGCAGATTCATCGACAGTGTCGAGTGATTTATCATCTGTTATGTCCTGTGATTTGTTTTGCCTGAGTTTTGATTTATGAATCGTAAACGATGCGCATCAGCTGAAAGCATTTTTTTACGATTTCATGTAAACAAAAAATAATATTGATCGGTAGCTTGTAAAGCGGTCGCGAAAAAGCGGCGTGGTCACAACGTACGGTATTACTGGATAGAGTCCAACCACCCACAGTATCCAGTACCGCGAAACTCCTTTCCGAGAGGGTTAATATAAAATTTCCCCAATAATTCCCTGTCTAGTCTTTTCAACAAATGGAGAATTATCGAACGTCAATGGTATATGTATACTACTCGTATATAGTATTCTTCGCAGTCTTTTTATTTATGTGATATAGCTATACATATATGTACTATGTATGTACATTCATTGGCTTTCGAAGCAATAGAATAAGGTGCACGCGCGTGCGTGAGTGATGCGTGTAAGCATGAGGCGTTCCTCCTAACAGGAAATTATCGAGCATACCTACTGCTCAATGTAGAAATAGATCGGTAATAATAATCATTTGATCTGTGGGTATCAGCTACTCTAGATTCCATGTTTATAGGGAAGCTTCAAGACAAAAATTAATTAGCACCCTAATTATCAAGAGGGTCAGCGGTAAGTGAATTTCAACTTTGATACACTTCAATGATTAAAAGAATAGAAGAATGATTTTGAGTGTGCTATACATATACAAGATGAAATTTTGTTACGTGCTAACAACAAGAGCAGGTTCATGATCGTTTCCTTCATCCTTTAAATAACTTATTATATATTTATTGAATATTTTTCTCTTATTTTTAAAATTTGGAATATCGTTAGAACATCCTAAGTGCCTAAATATAAAACAGGACCTGTGCCAACTGCATGGCTCAATATGCGTATCAGTAGCATACAGCAAACTACTTAGTGAGCATAGTGACTGGTGATGAGCATACTCCAATAAAAAGCTTCCTTTTTAATTTGCAAAATTTTTTAAGAAAAACATTAATATAACGATCAAAGGAGTTAAAGTCCTCTATCGAATGTAATACGTCCGATGAGAAATCGCTCGAATTTCTTTGACATGTGCGTATGTACATATGTATGTATATACATACATACATTATTGAACAAAAGCTAAACAATCATATCAAGGAAATCGAAGACGTTCATCGAACCCGGAGGCATGTTGCGCACGCGAATCGAAGCATTATGTATTCTCTTTCTCTGTCTCGCTTTATTTCTCTAGTACGGTGTGCTGAAACACGACTTCCCCTTCATTCGGCTGTTATCGCACTAAAATAGAGAAAGATTTCGAATAGCGGCAGTTGCGCGTCTTTTCAGCTGAACGTGACACGTCGTGCGTGCTCGTGCGTATTCGTTACTGCGACTCACCGGGTAGGGAGAGGAGGACCCGTCGTGTAAGACCACCCAGCGACGAGCGCCGCGTCGGCCCCCGAAAGACAAGCACGTGGAGTACGGTATCATGGTGACGGCGGCGACAAGAAGGGGGCGTACGATCTGCTCGAACCTTGTCACCAAGGACGTCGTTACTAATCGCCTCCGCCGCGCCGCGCCGCGCCGTGACCGCCGTCGTCGACGCGTTTAACCTTCCCGACGATCGCGTTTGACGTTTATCGCCGTTCGAACGCGCACCAGCGAACAAGCGAATGGGTTAGAGAAGCCTACGATGGAAAACAACAAGAGACCGGCTGGCCAAGGGCCACGAGACTCGGACGCAGTCAGGGTAATCGCGACAGCTGATTGGTCGAGCCGAGTACCACTGCCGTCTGCCGACCATTGCGCGCAACCGCGTCCGAGGGATCAATGAGACTCGAAGCGATGAAGACACTCGCCTAGAAGTACGATCGTATATGTATGTACTACACAGGCCTGAAAACTCCGCTTGTAGGAGTGATTACCCTTTTTGTTGAAGAACAAAAGTTTCGTGAATTCTCCGCTAGCCCCACTAGCACTGCAATCGCGGGGGTATGTACTATGTATTACGTAGGTCGGTGCAAACCCCACGCTACAGTGGCGAATTATTCCGAATTCTGTGTAACACGACCATAGAGTCCTCCCTCCGTGGCAGATTTTGGAAGCAAACCTGCTCTCAATAAGGGTACCACCCCCACCACAAGAATTCCCGGACATGCCTAGAAACGGCCGAACGCTCACGAGCGTGAGCGACGATCACCTAGGACTATGCATGAGAATCGGGTCGCGGCGCTATATGTATGTACATATAGTCGATACGTTTCGGCCTGACAATCGACAATTTTCTTTCTCGATGGCTTCTCTTGAGATCACAAAGCGACTGTGTCGTCACTTCTACACTTCCCATGGAATTTATACTCGCATGACCAATAATATAGTGTCGATATGAAATTGATATATCAATGATACTGTTGATTATGCGAGTAGCTGTTTAACGATTGAAATGCTCGATTGACTGGTCGATGAACGTTTAATGAAATCGGTTAATTAAGTTCGACTAGTTCGATGTCTCTATAATTTCAAACTTTAAGTAGATTAAAACGATAATGGGTTATAAAGATTGTAATTCAGCCCATTTGTTTTAATGAAAGATCCAAAGCACTTAACATTCCATTATAAGTAATTATCAAGTTGACTGTAGTTAACGTCGTACAGAAATGCATGTACATACATACATACATACAGGTGCCAAGCAGTTCGTCGATTTAAATTTAGCAGTATCGCGTGCATCCGATGCGTGCATTTTTTCCCCAGCTTTTTTAAAACAAGGGATGCAGTTTTCAATGCACCAAAAACTGGATCACCCACTGGCAGGCGTACTGAACAAAGCCAACTCTTTGTACCTACATACACTTGAAATTAAAGATCCTAAACATTGATTACCTATCGACATTGAATTTTATGAACGATATTTGCAAAACTGAAAACTCTTTACATATTTAAGAGTTATATCATAAGTACTTAAGTGTGCGTTAATTTCAACGAAATCTTTGCTATAGCAATGATTAAATCAGAGGCACCCAAACCTGACCCTATACATACTAGTTTATCGAGTGATTCCCCCACCTCCGTGTTCATGCCTCTCGGGTAGCAGCTGTGAAGGGGTACGAACGTCGGTAAGTACGATTTCTTACGGTAGAGTACTTACCGACCAGTACCAACGTTTACAACTTCACAGAAGAAGAACGAATGAACACGGTGTGAAGTAACCACTCGGTAGACTGCATTCAGGGGTTTAGACATTTCTGGGTTAGACAATTAAACCCATGTTTGGTACAAACAGAGGGTGTGTGTATCCTACTTGCAAATCTAATTTCCTCTTTATATTACAAATCAATGCAAGAACGCATACGGCGCTTTGAATGACGTACTCTGCGTTACGTCACCGATGAACAATGACATATAATTCAGGAAACGTTAAAACGAAGAACGACGACCAAATAACAAACGAGACAAATGAAATAAAACGGAAGACATAAAATCTTGATATAAACGAGAAAGAAGGGAGGGTAAAAGCCTAAAAAGATGATACGAAAGAAAGAGGGGAAGAGTAAGAGGAAGGGAAATAAAGGGAGAACAGAATTATGACTAGGGTTAGGGAAAACGAGAGAAAAAGAAAGAGTGAATTTCATCATTTAATTTTAGCACGATCGCGTGCAGCCGATGGCTGCCGCAGGGGCATGTCATGACCCAGGGAATTGCTTGCAATATCGATCTCAACTTCACGCACCTGAAGCGTACCTTCTCTCCAACGTGAAAGGAGGCTCATCGCCGCGCCGTTCCCATTATTCCAGCCCCTCTTGCCCTCTATTTCTCTCTACCACCTCGTCGACGATCAACCTTTTCTCCTTAATAAGGATCGTACATTGTTCATAAAAAGGACTTTGCCGGAATGAGCAATTCTATACTGTGATCATGAAACTCGAAGTTGTCATTGGATACTATCTCATTTATAGTAGTCATTAAGCTTGAGAGCTAGTCCTGCTCAAGGCATTCCTAGTGGGAAATTCCATATAATGACAAAAGTGTCCTTAAGGTTTGTATTAGGTCATTACAATGATTCTTGGGGAATCGTAAATAAGAATTAAAAGTAGGGTGTTAAAAATAAGGAAATTTTTAAAAATTCCTTTATAGCATGGTTCTACGCGTTCTAAGGAACCAAACGTGTACATACATACACAGTAGGATTAGTATAGAATTTTATACTATACTAGTATAGGATCCATTAGTAGGAGGATTAATATAAGTGAGCAAACTACTTAGTGAGCATAGTGACTGTCAATTTTACAAGTATAACTATAACTTCTATTTTACAAGTTATTTAAAAAAGAGACAAGAAATCCCTAGTCTGAAATAAGAAATACAACAATATGAAAATTAATCCTATCTCTACGAGCATACATCTACTCGTGGAT
The DNA here is from genome assembly GCF_907164935.1 of Osmia bicornis bicornis. Classification (NCBI taxonomy): domain Eukaryota; kingdom Metazoa; phylum Arthropoda; class Insecta; order Hymenoptera; family Megachilidae; genus Osmia; species Osmia bicornis. Next base: position 174,096 of record NC_060221.1, on the reverse strand, counting down.
CACTATGCTCACTTAAAATTTAAAAAAAATTTTATTTCTTTGACTTACCGAACTGGTGAGTAGCTGAAAAGGCACCATGGAGAGAAGGCACCATGATAATCCCCTTAGTAAGTTGATGTTCATTGTTGAAATATCAGCGTTGATTGACCATTCTGTAATTAATAAAACAATAACATTTCTACCATATTGCATTTACTGTAATAATATAGTGCAACTATTCATAATAATAAAACTTACGTATATTTTGGCGAAGATTCATTTAACAGCTGCATATTGTATTTCTGCTATTTCTTGTTTTATTCGAATGTAATTCTGTAACAAAAAAGAACATATTTTTTCAAATACATGCTTCAGTAATACATCATTTGCACCCAATCAATCAATATCTTTAAAAATCTATATTTCCTTGGAACAAAAATTTTGGAATAATTTTTTTGAATTATTCGATATTAATTAAATTTAAATGCTTATAGTATTATTAGACGTGTTAATCATCGTATGAAAATTGATTTGAATTTGACTAACGAAAGCTTGTACAATGGCTAAAATAGGTAGGATGTTTGAATTTCCCGCTAAAATGTTTTGAAGATTATAGACGCCATATTGAAAAAAAATCAGGATCTTTTTTTCTCAATTCAAAGTACTGAATTACAGGAAATAAATTTTTAAAAAATATATATATATATATATGATGTTATTTAAGAAATTATCGACACAAAAGTAAAATAAATGAGAAAAATATTATTCTAATTCGTATCTATATCGGCAATAACAGACAATAACATGGAAATTAACTTTTACAGTTTGAAACAATAAATTATAAGAAAAAGTACTAAAAACATAAAAGGGTTCAATAATCTTGAAGTAAATATCGATGTAAACGGAAAATAAGTAAGGTAGTGTAGTTTCAAGTACAATTTGGATTTTTGTCAAGAGTCAAAAAGTTTAACTCACGCATTTCTGAAGACAACGCCGAATTGATGTCAGAAACTATGAATCTGGTCTTCTCTTTACAATTCTTTCTTGTTTTTCTATATTTCTGAAACCCGAAATACAATTTAATACAATATTTTAATACGATTTAATCTTATTTGAAATTGAATTACCAATCAAACAATGAGGTATAGGCGGTGTTCGGTTCAGACTGAAGAATATTCCTTCCGACGTACCGACGAACCGACGAACCGACGAACTATCTTATTGTAACTTACTTCAGGGCAAAATGTGCGTCCAAGGCTGTTTCATTATATGTTAGTAGTGATGTGGAACTTTTCAATAGGGGAAATATGACGAAAGAAAATTTGTTTATTAATATATTATTTTTAATTATTGCAATAATATTTAGTGCAATATCACAATGTTCGTCTGCTTTATCAGATAAACGATTATGTTATAACCCCGATTGTTCTGGTAATTGAAGCCATACTTTATCTCCAATATGTATCTAATATAAAACGTATTTTTTAATTTAATCACCTTAAACTATTTTTCAATATTTTTTATCTAGAGCCTGTTTCGTTGGCTAGAACAACAATTAAATATATTCCAAATGAGCCAGGTTTATTAAAATTTGACGTTAGTGTAAAAGTCACAGTTTATAGTAAAGAAGCAGGCAACAGAACTGACTTATGGGGTGTTGAGGTATTTTATTTACCACTATATAAATAAATAAATAAATAAATAAATAAATTGATACAGATTACATTTATTTTTATTTAAAATATTATGATTCTAAACGTGTAACTCTCAAAGGTTTTCATTCATTTTAGATAAATGGAAAACATGGATATGTACCAAAACGTTTTCTGAAAGAATATAAAGTTATACATAAGGATTTGCAGTATGAAGTGCCTATTAATCAGTTGTCTAATAATAATTTAGTATCTAAGGAGAAGCTTCAGCCTAAGAAAGATAATAATAAATCTGTATTTGATACAAAAGATATTGAAGCTTCAAGTATTAGACCTGATAATTTGGATCTTAAATCCACAGAAGAACTGCCACAGAATGTGACTCCTTCCTATGCAGTTATAGATGGGACTACAGTCCATTTAGATCCTATGGTGCACGATGAACCTTCTGTGCGACCAGCTTCTGCAACAGGAGTTGTAGAAGCAACAATAGTGCCAAATAAACAAGATACAGTTGATAATTTAGAAGTAAATTTCAATAAAGAGAGAAATGAATCAGATATTTTTACAAAAGATGCAAAGTTGCCACAAAAACTTTTGAACGATGAATTAAAAGTAAAAGAACAAAGTACTTCTGATAACCTTAATATTAAGGATTTTATAACAAGCTCAGAAGAAATATTTAATTTACCAGATAACATTGGAGTTGCACATATTCCATCAGTAGAAGCAACTGAAAATCTTAAAACTAAAGTAGAAAATGAAGTAGAAAATTTACAAAATAGCTTACCTTCTACTGTGAAAGATGCATCTATCCTGGACAGTAACACTGATATCAACATTTCTCAAACACCTACATTTGATGACATTAAAGAAGAATTAAAAGATAAAGCTGAAACAGCAATTGAGGTAGATAGAAAAGATAATGTTGATACAAATGAAACAATTGCCAGTAATGTACATGTACAGAATACAGAAAATATCGCGCTCGAAGGAAAAGATCTCCAAACTTTAGAAAATGTTACACTCTTAGAAACTGATCAAAATGAATTAAAAGTAGAAATTAAAAATACTGAAGATTTAAGTAATGTATCTTCTTTAACACTAGAAACAAATGTTACAAGTGCAACAGAAGGAACATTACATACTGAAAATGGTAAAGATTCCGTGAAAAATGCCACCGACATCGATAAAATAGATGTTAAATTATTAGAAAATGATAATTTAACTGAAGAATCAAAAATAGAACAAAGTCAATTAAAAGAAGAAAGCCGTAAAATTGAGGACTCAAATGAACATAGCAATGAACATGTTGCACCTTTTTTCTTAGAATCAGTTGTAAAAAGTACTATGGAATTATTCTCTGATGTTAATAAAGATGAGATTAAAGAAGAAGAAAAGACTACACCTGTTGAAACATTATCTAATATTGAAAATACTAAAGCTGAAGTCACTCCTGAAGCAACAACAGTTCCATTTAAATCTGAATCTCAGGATTCTGATCTTAACTTTAAAGAAGATACTAATGCTACCGCTATTACTAACGAAGAAAATGATCAAGAGTTGAACAAAATGCAAAATACATCATATGAAACTCATCATGATATGAAAGAAATAAATGAAACAATAAATAAAATAACAAAAGTAGATGATAATTTGAAAGATGTTACAAATGCAAGCAATTATTCTGTGGAAACAGCTCAGCTGTTAAATGAAATACCTGAGACTAAACCAAATCTGGAGTTATCAGAACAACTACTGTATCCTGCTGAGAAAGATGTAATTTCAGAAAATGTGATGAACATTAATCAATTTCATAACAGAAATTTATTAGATGTTGAAACAGGTAAACAATTTGAGATTGGTAGGTAGTTAAATTGAAAATAACTTCAACTTAATATTGTGTGTAATAAAATGTTCATTGAATTTCAAGTGTAACCTTATTTTATGATTATATTAAATAGAGAATGAAGCAAAAAGTGAAATTGACAATACGAAGGATAATACTTTAGTAGAAGATAAAAATGACAAAATCGTACACAATGAAATTCCACACGAAAGTTTAAGTACTGTAGACACCCCATTTGTAATTGAATCAATATCAGAAAATATACATGAAATTCAAGGTGTAGTATAAAAGTTATTTAATTTTGTACGTTAAAATATGAGTAACATTTTTAATGAAGAAACAATACTTTCTTTCTTTTTTTTTACTAATACTAGATATTGTGGAAGTTCCCACTCCTGACGTTTGCACAACCGATAACGATGCATGTCCTCCTGAAGATAATATTCAAAATGATTACGCAAATGTAAGTGTCGTCAATATATGATAAAAATATTAGACGCGTTATTGTAATTTATCAGTATTAGTAATAATTAAGATCATTATTCTAGGAAAAAGAAACGTTTGAAATTAATGGAAATGCTATAATAGAAGGAATCAAGGTAGAACCCAGCTATTGGTTGACTTTAATGTATCTAAGTGTAACTGCTACAGCAACACTTATATTCTCCCTCGGATATTATTACATTGAGGTATTAAGCAAATACTATTTAATAATATTTACTTCTACTAAAACGAAATAAATATTTTTATAGAACATGAGAAGAGATAGACAGTTAATAGCTAGAGTTAATAAACTTGAAAAAGATTTACTTGTTGCAACAAAGGAATGTACAATGCTAAATGATGAATTGAAAACAATGAAGGAAAAGGTAATAAACTTATTCGTGTGCATATATGTTTATAACATATTATCTTAGATTTATTAAACTTGTATTAAATATATTTTAGTTAACACATACTAAAAATGATGAGCATAATTTAAGAGAAAAGGTACATTCTTTATGGGACGATTTAGAGGCTTCAGAGGTAAAATATTAAAATTTATATGTTCGTATGTAATACATTTTAAAAAGCAGCCATATTTATTTATAATATAATATTTTTCGCAGAAAACAAAAGCAGGACTGGAAGATCAAATTGTTATTTTGGAGAAAGATTTGGAAAGTGCTACTGAAGCTGGATTAGAATTAGAACGAATGTTGCGAGAAGTGCTTTCGTCAAATAACGAAGTTAATCCGTTAGCCCAATCAGTTGAAGATTTGCAAGCAAGGTTAAATGCTCAGCAAGCTGCAAATGAGTCTTTAACGAATGCTCTTAATCTCAAAAATCAAGAGGTATGCATGTATTTATAAATAATACTAAAGTTTTGTATTCCAATAGATGTTTTTTCTTCGATACAAAAATACGTCTTTAATTGAGTTTATCTTACGTATTTGTCGCAGCTTGAGTTTGATAAACTCGAGGTTCGTAATTATAAGCATTTCATGCTTACAACATTTTAAATATGTTTTTGTAAATTATGTATTATTGTGGGTATATGTATCTTAGTTAATGCCAAATGTTTTCCAGAATGAGTCCTTATCAAGAAAGCTCGCCTCTCTTAAAAAAGAATATGAAGAAGTTGAAGTTGAGCTCGCTCGGTTTACAGAAAATTTGAAACTTGAAAAGGAAAGTAAGAATAGCCTTGAACAAACACTGATTGATAAGGTAGAGCAATTAGAAATGCAAATCAAGGAAGTATGTATACAATAAATATGTAACTGATTGTATTATAAGAGGGACATCATTACCTTTTATGTATACTTATTTACAGATTTCTACTGAAAAAACAACCTTACAGAAAAAATTGAAAGGTAAAGAAGTAGAAACGAAAGATCTACTGGAAGTTATTAATCGACTGAATTCCAATAACTTGGATTTGGATAAGTTGTACGATGTATCCCATATTAAAGCAGAGGCAACAGCTTTATTAGAAGAGAGAAATGAATTAAAAGTACGATTAGTTGAAGTTGAAGGAGCACACCACTTGCTGGAAGGTATATTTAGCAATATTATTTACATTAATAATTTCACAATATTAAATACATACTTCTTTGAAATTTACAGAACATATGAAAGTTGTTAAAGAAGAGATAACTACCTTGAGTGAACAATGCAAGATAGCGGAAAAAGAGAAGAAAGATGCAGAAACGCGACTTGAAGTACTAACAAAGTTTTTTGAAGAAAAAGAAGCCCAAAGGCAAAAGTATAATAAGTCTAATTCAAATGGTATAAATTAACTAACGTGATTTAACAAATAATTGTTGTTTCTACATCATTATAGGGAAGAAGCTATTTGGTTACAACAGCAAGGTGAAGTTGTATCCACTGTAGAAAGAATACAAACAATGCAAAATGAAATACAAAATTATAAGTAAGTATTAATGTTATTATCTAAAATATTTTTGTAATGTAATGATTTCTTATATAATGGCTATAACTGATAACCATGTGTATAATTATTTCGTAGGCAACAAATAGAAATGTTAAAACGAGAAATACTGGATCAGGAAAGGGAATACAAAAATCAGATTTCTGTTCTTGAAACGAAAGCACACGAACAATGGGTATGAAGTTTGAATATATGTATATACTGTTTTTAATTACCACTTCAAATGTTATTAATTTTTTGAATAAATAATTTCTTTAGGTGATAGCTCGACAAGTTGAACGTCGCTTAGAAGAGTCCAGAGTTGAAGCAGGTCAATTGCGTAATCGACTTACATTAATAGAAAAGAATATTAATGATGCAGATTCAGAAGCAAAATTACATCGTAAGTACTTATTACATAAGTATTTCTTGTTTGAATAGATTTCATTTTATAGTCATTGGAGTAGCCATTATTGTTTCATTTCCAGTAAATTTAAAGTATAAACTAATTGTAAGTATTTTTAGCCCTTTACATTATTGTATTAAATTTTATGAGACACTATTATTTTCTTATTATAATAATAGTAGAAATTATAATGTAGAAATCTATTAATTCATAATGAAGATTATCAAAGATATTTAGGTCCATCCACTGTTGGTACACATTTAAAATTCAAATAACACTATGGGAGCATATAAAATGTATTTTCTTAACTTGATTTTCAAACAGGACTGGAAGCAAATGGAGAGACAACAACGTCACCTCCATTATTCATAGGAGCAGAATCATCCAGTTCTCCTATAATGTTTTCTGGTTCTTCAAATGTTCCTCCTCCACCGCCGCCTTCTTATCTACATTCACTTTTTCCACCATATTTACCGCCCCCGTTACCAAATACATCCGGAGTACCGCCCTATGAAGTTAGCCAGCGACCAGCGCCCTTGGGCGGTCGGTTATCTTCACCTCCACCTATGCCTCTACATCCTTCTGCTTCCAACAGGTACGACAATGCAGGTTCTCCACCACCACCTATGTCTCCACATCTACTTCCACCTTTTAATCATAGATCACCACCACCACCTCCATTTGGTAGCGATATTCACCCACCTCTACCACCCCCTCCTGATTCGATATTGCCTCCACCCCGTGGAACGCCGCGTTCGTGGGGGGACGAATCACTGCCACATCCACGCAATTCTGGTTTTCACCCACCACGAGAGCGAATACGAAATCACAAAGGTTTGTGTATAAAATGACAAGCGACAGCAAGACATTGGCACCGCCCGTTAAAATGATCGATTTCACTGCTACCAAATGTTTTTCTTCTTTTTTTTCCGTCACCATTATTTTCTATTCTTTTTTTGTTGTTATGCATGCAAGGACGCAAGCGATTCTCTAAAGTGAGACAATTTTGGAGTACTATGGAGGGAAATAATTGCAAATAAATGCAATACAACAGGTTGACTAAGTCGAGTTTGATTTTGTTTTGCTATTAATATAAAAGATGCTATTTTGTTTAGTCTGGTGCTTTCATATGTGTATAAAATATTGAAATTAAATGAAAGATCATTAACAAGTCACTTGAAAAGCAAACTTTTTTAAATTTAAATTACGTTTATATTGGAAAGTGAAATGAATATTGATTGGACTGACATTTGATTTCGATATTTTAACAGTAACGTGTATTTAAATTTCTTAACGCATAATTTGCATACTGTACATTTTTATGGTATTAATACCCGAGAATACCGATAATGCGGCATGATTGGGGCTTTGGCAGTGCCGTGCTGTATTCGCAATGCGATGAAAATAAGGAATATAATTTAAAAAACGCTCGTACTTAATACGATTCATCGAATGCTGCATTATCAGAACTCTACTGTACATAGAAATAATTATAAAGCACAACATGTTATTTACAGTTAATTATCGTTTCAGGTTCCTTACATTCTTCTGGAGAGTCTTTGGACAAGACACATCATAATAGTAAAGTTTAAATCTTTTATTTTATTATGAAACATCTTCACGCATACATCATTTTTAGCAAGGAAATACTCATAAAAAAAAAACGAAAAAAAAAAAAATAAAACTTTAGAAACCAATAACAGTGACGGATAATATGTTTTACTTTCTAATAGAAAGTCAGTAATACAATTTTGATATAGTACTTTAAAAATGTGATAAGTACATACTTAGTTTGCTGCTAGGAATGTATCTGGTAAGTGTCGTCACTGTTACACTAAAAACCAGCAAAACAAATTGTACATACATATACATTTGATTATTTATAGGTTTATTGACACACATATAGAATAGCTTGTAAAAAATGTTTCTTCATGTAGTTATATATAATTCTTTGTTCAAGTCCGAAACTTATATGTATTCGTAAATAATCAAATCGGGAAATCAATTGTAATACGAATTTAGGTTAAATGCAATTGTTATATAAGGTTTTAAAAAATTGAAATAAATCATAATTTATTATTATGTTATATAATTCATTACCACGTATCCTTATAAATACATATATTCATTAAAAATTACTAAACATTGAAAATTATACATTTATTACCCATAGCATCCTTTTTACAGTTTACAATCAACAATGTAGCTTTAATCTACACTGATGTAGTGTTTAATTATTAATACTTACAGTATTCACAATTCAACAAAGAGGTCGAGGAATGCAATTGAATATACTATTCTATAGCTAGTGAGTCATAGTTTTATAAAAATTCGCCTCGTTCTTTGATCAATTTATATCACAAATGGATATGAATGGTAAACTACAAAACTGAATGAAGAAATATATATATATATATAATAATAATAATAATAATAATCATCATCATAGTAATATAATTGTTTTATGCCAAAAACACTACAAAAAATATAAAGAAAAATATAAGAACTGCAAATATTTTTATCATTAGCCATCTGTTATTTGTTACAGATTGAAAATATTTTAAAATTTCTGCATGTGCTGCTTCCACGTTTAATTCTGTATCTTCTATATTACTATCTATCCTGAAATTTTATTACATTCTTATAATAAATGTTATATATTTTATATTGATATAATATGAAATTTATAATTATCAAAATATTGCTACCTTTCCACCATCTCCTCTTGTTCTTTAACCATGTGCGCTAATTGTTGAAAAATTCCTCCAAGTTCAACTATAGTGGACTCTATGCTTTGCATTGTTTCTGCCCTTGACTGGGCATATGCCATCTAATAAATTCATATACTGTTATCAAAATGGATTTAGTTTAATGGTATTTTTCAATATATCAAATAGCTTACAGAGTCATCTTGAATTGCTTGCTGTAATGTTAACTGTCCCATTGCTGGCTCCAAATCTATAACTGTAGACGAAGGAGAATCTTGTTCTTGAAGCAATAATGAACCTTGTTTCCCAGCAACACTTGGAGGTAACATTGTAGATACAGAACCTTGAGTAAACTGTTGCCTTCTAGTTTGCTCTTCCCTCATATTCTGTATATTTTAACAGAAATGTTATTTTTTATTGCATCATATAATCTTATTCTTACATACCTCTGATCGAACTTCTAATACACTTTTAAAATGATTTGACATGTTTGCTAGCTTTGATTGTAAGGTCATTACAATAGAAGATGAGTGTGAATTCATATGATGACTTTGAAATGCACCATATCCATCCCGCTGCTTTTTTCCAAGTTCTTGTAATTTTCCTATCTGATGATTTAAACTTTTTAAGTCTGTTTTTATGATATTTGTTAACTCATCAATTTCCATTTGTCTGTCATTAAATATAGATTTCCTTTTTGCCACTAAAATAATTAATAAACATATAATTTTTCTTTATAATTACCAAAATTAAAATATTCCCAGGAATTTAAGAAACAATTTAGATAAAAGACTGCTAATATGTAATGAATTAATTATATTAAATAATTTGTATTCAAATATTTCAGTATATTCAAACATTTTGATCACTGCATATGTTTAACTCTTATGCATTTAATATAAGATGATGTTAAGTGTTTATTGCGGTCTTACATAGAGCAAGCTTTTCTAACTTAGTGTACGTGCTCGCTATATTTTTTCCAATACTTTTAGCTATCATCATAAAATTTGAATAGCTTTGTAATTGACGTGCTCGACGAGGATTTTGCAGAACCGCTGCTCGTGTCACGGTCCTGCTTTGCATCGTCCGGATGGCATTAACGAATTCATTGGTCCTGTCGCGCGACGTCATTGTCGCTGCTACGATATCTGCTTTCTTCTTTTCGTTTTTAGTTAAATCGCACCCTTCACTTTCATGATTATACTGCTGACTTATGGTATTGCCCTGCCAGGGACTCTTTGAGGTTGTGATCACGAAACCATGGTCTACCTCGGAGACAACGTGTCGTCTACGTGCTGGCATCGCATTCTCACAATAAGTTTGTCTACGTATTCACGTTTTTATAGATTTAAAGATATAATACCTAATCATCTAATTTAAATGCTATTTAATAAATGTACCAACAGATTGAAAAAGACACGTCCACATGACAGCTATAGTCTACCCATATTCTACCTATACCCTGTGTGATGATTGTTATTCGTTTCCTTCAGCCATGTCAAACACCAAGTTCTGCATTTGCTAAAGTGAAATAGAACTATGCGAATAACGACTTTTCACGTATGTCAGCCCTGAGCGGTTTTGCCATAAAAAATTACTAAATAGTTTCGGATCACATCATGACTGAAATAAAATTGCTAATCACAAAAGAAGTAATTTGTCACAAACGTTAAAAATAGACTCACAAGCGATTTACAAACGAAATACACTAAGAAAAATTAAAAATAATCATATTTTATTATTCCTTCCGGCTAGCTTCATGTATGTAGGTAGCTAAAGGCATACATATACCCTTATTTTATTTTCTGCGTTCATTTAATTTGCTGTAATTATCTTCTTAGCTTATTGAATAAACTCCTTAGGAGCATGAACGTGTTGATTTTATTACTTCCGTCTGCACCCTTTATATCTCTGCACCCTTATATCACTGCATCCCTAACATCCCTGCATTCTTCACATCTCCACATCCCTTACATCACTGCATTCTTCACATTCCTGTCTTCTTTATATCCCAACATCCCTCACATCCCTGCATCCCTTACATGCCTGTATCCTTTACATCCTTGTATCACTTATATTCCTGCATTCCATACATCCCAGTGCCACCCTGAAATTGAGTTAAAGTTTTTGCGGCTATAAGGCCAGCGATTTCATACAAATTTAGTTCCTTCTTTCGACGCCAGAGGGCGCTGAGTCGACATCGAAATTTTAGTTCACATTTTTGCCGCTAGAGGGCCAAAAATTGAGCAAGATTTAGTTCCTTTTTCCAAAACCAGAGGGCGCTGATTCGACATCGAAATTTTAGTTCACATTTTTGCCGCTAGAGGGCCAAAAATCGAGCAAGATTTAGTTCCTTTTTCCAAAACCAGAGGGCGCTGATTCGACATCGAAATTTTAGTTCACATTTTTGCCGCTAGAGGGCCAAAAATCGAGCAAGATTTAGTTCCTTTTTCCAAAACCAGAGGGCGCTGATTCGACATCGAATTTTAGTTCAAATTTTTGCCGCTAGGGGGCGCTGTTTTTTTTCCGAAATTTTCGCGAAAATAAAGGTAAATTACCTTTACTTACCTTTACTTACCTTTACTCGAAGCAGTCTTTATAATATATTTATTATAAGGGATGCAGAGATGTAAGGAATGTAGGGATGAAAGGAATGTAGGGATGAAAGGAATGTAGGGATGAAAGGAATGTAGGGATGAAAGGAATGCAGGTATGGAAAGAATGTAGGGATTTAAGGGATGAAGAGATGTAAGGAATGTAGGGACGAGAGGAATGTGGGGATGGAAGGAATGCAGGGATGTAAGGGATACTGAGATGGCCTTGGCTTATAATGAGGGATAAAATTATATAAATAACTGGAAAAAGTAAAATAAATGGGGTCCTCGGTTGAGACCCAGAAGAGGGATATAATTAAAAATGTTATTCCCCTTCGATGAGGTTATTTAATAAGCAAAAAAAAAATAAACGAAGTAAATTAAATAAACTCTGAAAAAAAAAATTATACTGGTTGTGCCCTCTTCATACGGACCTGATATTATACTGGGGTGTTAGGGACCCCGCTGCGCCAATGACGCCCTCTGCGTACCGACCTAATATCATATTGGGGTATTAAGGACCCCGAAAGGCCGGCGACTATCTTTGCATACCAATAATATAGCATCCGGGGTGCCAGGGACCCCTTAGCACCGGCGGCACCGTTTGCATATCGACCTTTTGGCATCCGGGGTGCCAGAGACCCCTAAGCACCGGCGACACTGTTTGCATATCGACCTTTTGGCATCCGGGGTGTCAGGGACCCCGAAGCATCGATGACACTCTTTGCTTACCGACACAACGGTATCTGGGGTATCTGAGACCCCTCGGTACCGGTTAAGCTGCTTACCGACATGATATCATCTTGGGGTGTCAGGAACCCCGAAGCACCGGTGGCAGTGTTTGCATACCGACATTTTGGCACCGGGGTATCAGGAACCCCGAGGTACCGGCTACGCTGCATACCGATATTATGCCACCGGGGTGTCAGGGACCCCGAAGCAATAGCGAAATATAAGACCTAAAAACGAACAAATCGTGAAACTCACTTGTTCGGACTAGTGATGGGTACGACTGGATATAGCGAAATATAAGACCTAAAAACGAACAAATCGTGAAACTCGCTTGTTCGGAATAGTGATGGGTGCGGCCGTATTTAGCGAAATATAAGACCTAAAATCGAACAAATTGTGAAACTCGCTTGTTCGGCATAGTGATGGGTACGACCTGGTTCGAACCTGGGGTGCCTGGGACCCCGAAGCATCAGTAACACTATTTGCATACATACACCTACATGAAGCTAGCCGGAAGGAATAATAAAATATGATTATTTTTACGAGTTTTGAAATTAATAGATTCACTGATTTATATCCTAGCTGTTGAACTTTTAACAAGAACGAACTTTTATGGAATTAAATAAAATGTGCTCTGTAGGAAGGGGAAGAAATTACCCTATTATGCCAACTATATTTATTCTTTATGCTAACACATTTTCTTTTATTAAAAAATATATCTTTATAATTCTATTACAACTTTATATTTCGATCCCAACTCAGTCAAATAATTAATAAGAATAGGTATATCTTTAATTATCTTTAAATTGTTCGATATCGAATTGCACTTGTCTTTTCTTATCATACTTACAAACGAACGTTGTTTAAACGTTTTTCCCAATTACTCATTAGCATAAATAAAATACGGTTGACTACTAGAAGTAAGGTAAATATACATAAAATAAAATTTTTATTATATTCTTAATGGGAGACTTTTAGAAATAGAGGAATGGAAAAATAGAATTTAGAAGAAATATTTCAATTAGGAAAGATATACTTGTTTCTTTTCAAACCATATCACGATCGAATTACCATAGATAGTACAATCTGTAGTAAATTATCATAGTCTCACTACTGCTGGTACATCTTATACAAGAAGCTGCGGGCATGAGGGCAGGAACAAGATACATATTTAAATGGCCAGATAAAGAATTTTAAGATTTTCAGATTTGTGGTTTAGACGTTCATATTATATGTAAGTAAGTACGTAGCTTGTCCTTGCCACAATGCCCATCTTTATCTTATAGGATTCAAATAAACATTACAACCGTCTTTGCTTCGACACACAGGCGACTTATAAATATACGGTTATTAACTACTGGAAAACATGTAAATATATATAATGCATAAAACAATAATTTATAGCACTATGATAGTTGACACTCTGGTATCTCGCGAATCTTTACGCGAAAGTAGTGTTTTCTCGCACAGGAATCATCAGCTCGAATCCGAAAGAAGGTTTAATGGCGGACGGAAATCTATCTCCCTTCCGCTATTTTTGCCGTATTAATTTTGCCGTTTATTAATTTCCATTAGAGTAACTCGTTCATTGATGATGTATTTTATCAGTGGCTTATCTTAAGGGGATAGGATAGGATTTATTTTTCGATTTAATGCTTTGGTTTGTTACTTCTAATTACTAATGTAATTTTACAGGTATACAAAATTCTGTCTCTTGACATTTTAATTACACGACTTAAATTTCTATCATTGTCAATTAATATGTATTAATAAATTTTTTCATTTTTAATTCTATACTGTTTCGTAGCTGAAAATAGTTCTAGTAGTGTATTGATTTAAAAGAAATTAAATCTACAAAACAAACGAGCTACTAAAGATGAAAAAAAAAAAAATCGTTGAAATGCATTTGTAAAGAAAAAAAAAATGATACTGAAAAATAAAAAGATTTTAATGATCAGTACCTAATAGGAGAGTAATTATATAATCTTTTTATAAATTGATCGTTTGTGATAAATCTTTGAATACCTGAGCAACGGAAAATGAACCATGAACCATGAACCATGAACCATCTTTCGGATTCAATGGATTCTAACGGTAACAGATATATTTTAAGCTGTTTATGTTAGCTCTGTCAATTTAAGCAGACAGAGTGTCGACTTGGTTCTTCGGTATCTCATTGTCGATATCCTCGACGGTCTCCACGCTTCTTGGCGGTGTTGTGGTGTTCTCATCTCTGCTCGTGGCGGTTTTGCTGGTCGTTATGGTTGGCAAAGTGGTTACTTCCGCGTCTGCTGCGCTTTCGGTCAACAAGATCGTCTCGTTTTGGGGTTTCACGTCGATAACGCGGATGCGGATCAGCGTTCCAAATTCGTCGTCACCATCCATGTAGGTCGTTTCGTTTATGGTCACTACGTGTCCATCGATGATCTGGAAGCAAACGTCATCACGTTTCTTCGATTTTAAGTCTGCGAGTCTAAATTTTCTAAATTTTCTAAATTTTCTAAATTTTCTAAAAACTTTTTCGTTTAAAAGTTACAGATTAATTTCCTTCTCTACGATTGATCCAGACTTCGCTGTCCGATGGTTAAGGAACATTATTAATTGATATCATATAACAAAGCGTTAAACAAAAGTAGAGATTTGTCAATAAAATAAATACATAATTGATGATTAGCCAAACGAGCCAGAGGGAAATTATCGTAATGTTCGTACGTGACCCACCTTGGTGGTGGAAGTAGTGTTTGCTCCTTCAGGAATCTTGACCGAGGGCACGACGCCTTCCTCGGGAATACGTGACAAAATGCCAGCGATCTGATCCCTCAACCTTTTCATGTGAGCTGAAAAGAGGTCGGAGATTAGAAATAAAAAGTTGGAAATAGACGACGTAAACACACAGATACAACATACACCTGTCATCGTATGTCTCTCTCCGTACTTTTTGTGTAAAAAAAAGAAATATGAGTGGGATGAGAGAAGAAAGGGATAGAAAGACGATTTAGAGAGGAAGCAAGAGGGATAAAGGAAAGGACATCAGAGATGTGAAATTGAAGAACGAAATGCAATATTGAAACTTCATGGAACGTGTTCGAATCGTATAGGAATATTTTGAGAAATGGTGCAAGAATTGATATATTTTTAGAGAATGACACATATGTAGCTCCTAACATATCCGGCTCCCCGTTGAGGTACATAGGTACATATGTACTTACCTTAGGTATGTCTTCTCAAAATTTTAACAATTCTACTTTTAGAAATTAAAACATTTTTTCTAGTGGATTTGAAGAATAATGCTGGTAAGTATTGATTTTTTAAATACTTTCTACTTATTTCAGCTGTATCGGAGTAAGTATAGGATTGGGGCGGGTAGCGGGTAGAGATCAGGTCTCTTAGCTTTATTAGTAGTGTAAAATATTTAATATTGTCTGAATTATACATACATATTCATAAACGATCACAGATGGTAATAGATACATCGTCTCGTCCGAAGCGTTTAAATCGAGAACAATCGGAACTTGCACTGTTAGCAAGTTGAGAAATGAAGTTGAGAAATAATTTAAGAAGCTAGTACAGAGTACAGAAACATTAAGGCCAGGTTACTAGGAGAGGCAGAGACTAAAATAGAAACTATAATTTCCTTCTATAGAATCGTTTATGAAAATGATGCTTAATCGTCTTATCAGCACAACTGAGTAATGACTTAATATGCTCCACCTTATGCGATTTTTTCTGTGTCACATTCAAGGATGTTCCAGCTCCTGACATTATCGCTATTATCATTCTAAATAGCGATAGCAATGCATGCTTCTCTATTGAACAGTCTTTACAATGACCGTACACGCGAAGATAGAACTGGTACGTGTATGAATTTTATAGGTAATCAGACTGCAATCAGAATTCTATCTCTTCATTTGCCTATAAGTCCTAAGTATATGTACCATTTTGGCTCGAAAGTGTTATACATTTCATCTCCTTGTAAGATTAAATAGCGTCAGACTTGGTATATTTCGAAATCCGCTTAATATAAATAACGGATAAGACTGGCACTGTAAATAAATCGACAATGTGAGAATAATTTATATTCGAATCGAGGCCATCAATGTACGGACACGTGATAACGCGATCGATTTAGTATATTTTATTACGTTTACAATGAGGAATAAAATGACCCACTATATCGATTGATTAGTGGTACGTGGAATCTTAACGAGGATACGTCACCAATTCATTATTCGACCACGTTCTCGTTACCAGAGAAAAATGCTGTGTCTTTTACCATCGAAATAACAGTCTTGCGTGTATGTATATGTGTATGTACATACATACATACATACATACGTATATTGTGGTCGTTTGTCGTCAAAGATACGAAAATGCTAAATAATTGCTGGTAATTGTTTCTCAGCCAGCGATTGGATATAATTATCCGCTGTTCCATTTATTAATGGCCTATGAACGAGTTAATTTCAGTGAAAGCATCAGAGATAGAGATTCATTTTTTTTTTTTTTTTTTTTTCTTTTTTTCACGTATTATGAGGATTTTGATACGGAAATTGAATTATGTACTTCTCGAGCGATGAAAGAGGGCTCTTTCATACCTTGGAGTTACCATTTTGTCAAATTTATGACTTCTCAATTTTACTGTTTCTTTATATCTAATATTAAAAAATTATTGATAAGTAATTGTATTTTAAAGCTTTGTTATACAGAGCCCCATTTTGCAATTTGGTCTTTGAAAAGTGTTTTTATATGTATAATAGAAGGAAATTTTGTGTTTTCAATTTTTTCCAAAAAACGCTCTGTACGTCGATGGGTATGCTTCTTCTAATTGTAAGTATGAATATCGTAATTTTTGCACGTTTCTTTCAGAATTGCGTCAGAAAAATGTGAATTACTTTTTCATATTTCACTATTACTTAATTGTGTATGAATTTCAATATTTAAATATTTATTTATTCACCTATTCGAAAAACTTACTACATACATACACGCTTTCAACATCGAAACAATCGGAGAAAATTTGGCTTTCCGACAATTGCAATGATTCTCCTTAAACGTAAATTTATTCGTCGCCTTAATGAGCACCGATTCAACGTCAACGATATTATGGTAATTTTCTCGATAATCGATTTCGTGTCGCTCCACGAGCCTGTCTGTGGCCGCGATTTCACTTTTCCGTTCCTACACTACATAAGTACATAGGACAGCCGATAACCGCGAAGACTCACTGGCGATCCGAATACATATTAGCAAACGTATCGCAAAGAAAAAGAAAATTAATGTTCAAACCAGCAGATAAGACGACATCGCAGGAATGAACAAATAATGATTACGTGTACAAGCAAGGTAAAGTTAATTGAGGAAAAACGGAAACGTAACTTCCTCGGTATTTACTCGCAGTAGATACATATTCTTCGAATGAAATGAAATTCATCCTCAGTATAAGAGTTAGTCAATTGCCAAGTATTAGAACGTAAATACCTATTAGATACTGGTATGATTTACTTTGTTATTCGCACTTTTCAGTTATACTCGTATTATAAATTTTATGATATTTAATAATTAAAACTCGTATTATTTTTTTTCAAGTTACTTTTAACATCAATATATCACCATTTTTCCTAGGACAAGTGTGCTTTTTTGTGCTTTTTTGCGCTTTTTTGCGCTTTTTTGTGCTTTTTCAAGCACAATTATAATCATTGTTTATTAAAATTTAATATCTAGAATTAATGCTGCAAAGCGTAAAATGTACAAAGTGAGTGTAAATTATATTATACGTATGTATATTCAATTATCAGTAATGAAGAGGATTAATTATTAAAGACGACGGACAGAAACGGGTTAATTATATTGTAGAAATTGTTATCATGTATGTATTTATTTTATAAATTCCATGAAATATGGAGCTACAATGATAAAATGTGATCTACAACCTAAATATTATCCTTTGTTCTGATTTCTAGTGGTCTTAATAATTTCACCTTGTTCACCGAGGGAACTATATACATTCAATTATGTAAGAATAAACGAGGTGTGTTGAAAAACCGGTAAAACGAGACCATGACATCGCTTTCAGGATCCTTGTCGGTAAGTAATTACAAAAGAATAAGTTGAAAGGTGGAACGTATGCAAGGAGATAGCCGTGCGATTCATTCTATGAACCAATTTTAGAATCTTAATTATTAAGAATAATGATACAGTTAATTTGTAGATTTCAAATTTCAAGTTTTTTACGTGCTACCTTACATTACCACTGTAATAGCCTATCACCCATTTCTTTCTTTTTACGATTCAAGGGGGTCCTTAACGGTTTGATAGTTACGATAGTTCAGATTATTATTATTATTATTATTATTATTATTAGTAATAGTAGAATAGAAATACTATTCAAAATAATATTTTCCTTAAGTTATTTTTTCTACGTAACTTATTATATTATTAAGTATGCGAATCCTAATTTTTGAATAGCAGTGTACTATATATGTACTTATCAAGGATTATCTACTATGTTGCTTTTGAATTTCTTTTCTAAAACACTTTGTATATGCAGATACATTTCTCTCCTTCATTTCCGTTTTTAAGCATAAGGTTTTCTTCATTTCCAACGGCGCAGCGCGGCGGTCTTTACATCCTTCATTTTCATCCTACTTTCTCATCAATCTTGGTATCGATTCGGCAACTTTTAATCCTGAAGAGCCTTTCTTCCACTTTGGCTAACAGCGGGTACGTAACATGGATCTGAATAACGATTCATCGGGTCGTGCAATCGGCGATTACCGAAAATTACTGGCTCTTTCACCGAAACCTTTCGGCTCGCCTCGCCTCGCCTCGCCTCTTGTAATTCATTACAGGATCGAGCAGCCTCGCGATTATCCTTCTTTTTCTCCGTTTGTTTCGAGATCAACGGTTACGTAAGTAGATAACTGTGGGCTCTTTCGAAGGTGAAAGTATTACTTGCTTGAATTACGCCTCGTTATTATGTAGCCGACCTTGCTGCTTAAGAACTTACGAAGATTAAGCAATACTCTTTATGCCAATCAAGAGTTTGGAGTGGTTTTTTCAGATATTTTATATTGCATATTTATCTATTTAGGACAAACGATTCGTAACTTGGTCT
This sequence comes from Osmia bicornis bicornis, assembly GCF_907164935.1. Taxonomy (NCBI): domain Eukaryota; kingdom Metazoa; phylum Arthropoda; class Insecta; order Hymenoptera; family Megachilidae; genus Osmia; species Osmia bicornis. The sequence continues at coordinate 154,652 of NC_060221.1, read as the reverse complement.
GGCGGTCTCACATTGGTTTATGATGCGTCAATCGCTATATCGAGAACACAGGAAACCCAGCAACGAGCAACGAGCAACGAGCAACGAGCAACGAGCAACGTTCCAAAGTCCTGGCGGAACTTTAGGTCTTCCTGGCAATAAACAACTATGAATTACTTACACCCTCAAAAACAGCAGAAATCGTGTTTATGTACCTATAGAGTGTTCAATGCTTTCTAAGCTTTCCTAGGAAATATGGTGTTACAGGATACCTACTGTTATGGGGTATAGAGGGGGCATTTTCCCTCTGGAAGACTGCTATTTACTCAGACTTTGAATAAATTTAAATAAATGTAAAAATCGAATTTTTCAGGTGTACAAGAACAGAGTAATAAAGTTTATATTATAAATCGTTGAGCAACATTTTCACAGAATACTTTTAATTTCCTAGCGAGCATCACGAGTCGTCAGTGAATGCAACCCAGTGTAATGCAAAAGTGGAAAATTTCATCGTACGATGGTGTATGTACAATTAAACAGATTGCTCGTCTACGTTACGCGTGGCCACTTTCTTAACGTCTTTTTAATGCGAATTCCGTCACGAAAAATATAATTAGAACGCGTTTTTAATTCCACCTCGCCTAATGCTACATGAAATATTTAGAGCAATGGAAAAAATTTCATTTCTCGACGAAATGCTATCGCGAGCATGGAATTCACCGCAACTTCTTCCACATTTCTTTCAAATTCGTCAACTTTATTAACTTTTATCAAAAGAGACTATTTGTAGAGTTTCAAATTGATTTATCGTTAGTGTTTTAAAAATTTTAACCCTTTCCCCTATAAAGTAGGGGAAACATTTAACATACATTTTAATTTTAATTTAAAAAGTCTGAAATTTAAAAACTCTGGAATAGTGGTAGTGCTATCTATTATAATACAATAGTTACGTCAATGTATGCAAATGAAAGAATTTTGAAATTTTTCTAATTATTCGCAATATCAAATTGAAGCACTCAATTCGAAAAATAAATCCTTAATTATTTAAATATAATATAAACTGTATACAATATTATAAATATAGTATAATACAGCATTCCCCTGCTATCCTCTTAAAAATGAAAATGATCTTTATCAAAAAAATGAAATTGCCAAGTTCGCCAAACGATTTGAAACGCGGCTTCATTACAAATTCCACGCGATAATGTCATCAATCTTTCCCCATCGGACGACATTTCTGTGAGGCATCTCTTTGCCGTTTCTTTTCCCTCGTCCTTCTTCTTTCTCTCTGTTCCTTTTCTTTCCGAAACTCATCCTAACAGTATGCAGATATATTCATGAAATTGCTCCGGGAAACGTGAGCAGAAGCTCATGGAATTGGCAACAAATTGCAGATGGCTCGTCTCGAAGACTATAAAATCAATTTTCCGTTACAGAGCGAAACAAAGGAGAGAAAAATACCCTAAGAGAGAATTAAGAGAGAAGGCACGAGCGCCGGGCGCCGGGTGCGGCGGAAGGAGAAGTACGAAGGGATCCGCAGTTTCCGCGATACCGCAGTAATCACGACCAGCTAATTAGGACGGTAATTTTTGCTAATTGCTTTCATTAGTATAGTCCGAACGACCGTCTTCTTTATCGCCGATATACATATAATTCTATAATTACATCGATTTAACGGCTTCTATGTTTTATTGCTATGGGATCTAGTTATGCCAATGATCCATTGGAGGATCTAAAAAACCAAATGAAGTCACTCTGTCCAAGAATGCGAAATATGGCTTTCTAAATGCCATCCCTACCTACCGACAGAGCGCATTTCATGCATGCATAAGAACAATAAGAATATGCGCATAGCGTGCACCTAGAAAACATACTATGCTACAATCATCATTTTCATAGTCGTTCGAGTAGTTTTCATTTAACGAGCAAGTCATTTTCCTTCATTCTCTTGACATTATCTAAAATCTAAAGCGATCGTGTCATCAGAGCGAAGAACGTAATAAAGCTTTGGAAATTGGAGAAATTTCAACAACGAGGACGCGGCGGCGGATACTTTTACTAACATGCGCAAACACGAAATACGTAGGTCATCACCAGCACGGGAAACGACAATCGGGCCCTACTGTATACAGACCAATCGCGCGCACCGTGTACCGGAAGTTACGTTTGACAAACCGCATGTAAGCGGAATACGGACACCACGATTGCGCCTGCGAATCCGTGTAATTTTATGTTTGTGCTTGTCGAACCGTGATCGCGTTTCTGCGGCACACGTGCGGTCGTTCCAATCGCGTTAGGGTACAAGTCTACTTGGCTGATGATCACACTAGCCACCAAATTTCAATTTCTTTTCTTCTTTACGTGTGAAAATTAAATAAAATCCTCTCTTTTTATATTAGTATACTACGTATTCTTAATTACTAAATGTTTTAATTTCATTTCGAATATGTTCTCGGACAGATATCTCTGAGATATACAAAGAATTTCGGGTACCCGACCATGCAATGCAATACCTACAGATAATAGGTGTAATACTTTAACTGCCTTCAGCTATTTTCTGCTAAAGATTGTCTTTCGCATACCTTGTATACGCGAATACCATCCATCCAAGAAATTCGATCTGAACATGCCGTTCCATGTCCAAGTTGGATTCTCGACGCTATCACTGTCCTCGAAGCTCATATCAGGGAAACCAGCACCAGCACCAGCACCAGCACCAGCACCACCGTATGGTCGCATGAAACGAACTGAGGAGCCGTTTGGCAGCAGCAAAATCGTGTCACTATTTTTCTCTTCATCACTGTCGCTATCACGTGCACCTGAAACAGGAAATTTCAAAATGGTTATAATTAAAAACAAGTGATTTTTATCAAAGTGATTTTATAAGAAAAGGAACGAAAATTAAAAGCATCGTTAATGGATAGAGAAATATTTTTTTACCGTAGAAACAATATTTTCTCATGATTCTTGTTTAAGATTATTCTTTGTACAATTATACAGCGACGTACAGAGCCTAAGTTTACAATCAGAGTCTTTAGAAATCTTATAACAAACGCGTTTTTAAATTATACATCAATGTGTATACTAAATATAAATTATTACACATTTCTCTCAGGATTGCATCTGAAAAACGTGAATTAACGTCAACTCCTTTTGACTCTTAAAAGGAAAATGGCGAAGTCGCGTCGAGGGGCTGTTTAGAATTGAAACGCGGCAAATGCAAGCATATAATTATTCTTGCTCGTCGCGAGCAGGATCCTTTCAGAAGCCATACAGCACTTAATGCTTTACAAGGAATTTGCCGAAATGATTTATCGTTCAGCCCTTTTAGTGCCACGCCAATGAATTCGCCAGCGAGCTCACTTTGTCAGCTAGAAAATGCAGGATTCTGTACTTCTGTTCAGACAGCTTGATACGCATGGACAAACTCAATCGGTAATCAATAAGCACGTAGTACTAGACAAGGGTTGAAAGAAAAAAACGGGGTGGGTGGAGGAGTTGACCACCTGACGTCTCATTTGTAATGTGTCAAAGCACTCTGCGTGTACCTAAAGTTTCATGGTATCGTTTCCAAATGATCGATCGACTCTTCCTCTTCTTTTAAACAGCCTCCTCTCGTTTGTATATCAAACGCTTCTTTTTCCTGAAAGAACGCTGAATCTTTTCGAGACAGCCCGTTTGAGGTGAAATGTAAAACTGTACAATCGACTTTCGTACAAAAGAATCCGAATAATGCATAGCGAGTAGTGAGAAATATTTGTTAATTTTTTTGAAATGTCAGCAATTTTTACTGGAGGAAAGCAGTAACACAACCATAATTTTTTCACTTCCTCCCCCCTTAGTTGTGCTACTGAAGAGGTATTCACGTAAAAATAAATTATTTACTAAAAATAGACTTACACCATTTTCAAAATAAACGATCCATGTCTTATCGATTTTCATTATGTCAGTTAAGGTGTTAATGCAATTCGTTTCTTCGACTGCTGATTCATCAGTGAGATAATCATTGAGAAAATCAGCAGATGAGTTCGTAGCAGATTGGTATCGAATATATCCGGAAAACCGTAAAACCGTAAAACCGTAAAACCGTAAAGCCGTCCACCAACGTTATATTCGCAACAGCAGGTAATATCTTACAGTAAATACATTTGCTTTATTCCTTAATCAGATCTACCTATTTGCGACTATTCATTCGCTCGCTAATAAATGTAATATCAGTCTTTCCGTGATAATCTATGTCGGTCATTTGTCGACGTCTCAATACCTAATCGCTTCTCTTTTTCTCGAGTCGTGATATAATGAAAGTTAAAACCACCTGGATCGTGTAGCAATAAGTTAAATCTTTTCGATAAATATTATTTTTCCTGAATTACAGGCGATTGTCTGCAAACGTTATTCAGATACTTTTAGGTTGAAAAGGCTTGTTATAGGTATAATTTTCTTTATTGTAACTGTTTTTAATACTGTTAAATTAACTATTATCTTCTAGTTTTTATTTAGAATTCTAGTAATTTTTACTTTTCTTGTACAGGCAAAAATGGCGACCCCCCGGCCCCATTTGTTCAAATTACCTATTACATATACCAAAACGTAGATTTGGTTTAATACATATCCTACTTTTCTGTCACTGCAGACGCCAGTGAAATAGAGAACAATCTAACGAGAAATACTCGACATTCCAGAAAGTCACCGAATTTTTTCCCCCCCAACATTTCTGGCGATTATCCAATTTGCTGGTCGTCAATTCATATTGACGCAAGAAAAACGTGTAGGAGTGAATTATTTTAGTCAATCTAATTTCTCAGTCTATCGTAGCTCTCGGGGAAATTCACGAGAGTCAGGATGATGAAAAATCGTCGAGATTGCCACCGCAAAATGAAATGTTTTGACAGACGACGTCGACGACAAGATACTCCCCCTTTATTGAATTCTGCCCTGGAGGGGTTGATTCTTGCCAGACGAATTCGCTATTACTTCCTACTTTCGTTTCGTGGATTCCCTTCGAATCAAACACGTGGCACGATCGCATCGTTTACGTTTTAATTTCTTATTCAATGTTCCCGTGTGTAACGGGAAAACTCTAGCAGCCTGTATGCTCGTAGGATAGCACGCTGTATGTATGTATGTATGTATGTATACACATGACTAGCTGGGTCCCTTGAGAAATTCGAGTCGGATCGATCTATCGGCTGCTTTTTTTCCACCTTCCACTTCCACTTCCACTTCCACTCTTTCCCGAGTGGTATTAGGCAGGTTTAATGCGATGCCTGCAAAAAGGGAAACAGGGAAGGGTGTAGAAGTACGGCGAGTGGATGGCGAGTGCCATTGACTGCAGAATAAAATACACGGTGGCGTTCTAACCGCGGCTCAGCCTTGGCAAAATTCCATTTCTTTTCCATGAAGCCCATGCTCTGAGCAAAAAACTGATATTTCCATTTCCTTTTCTCTCTTTCTCCCCCTCCCTTCTTTCACTCCGGCGAAACTGCATCGACGAGTTCCGGTGCAGCTATACCGGATGATTCAGGAGGAGTGTAATAAACTTTGATAGATCATTAGAGATTGTACCTCATTTTCAGCTGCTAAATTTTTAGTCAAGTCTTTACCCTTTCGACCAAAGTTTTTCCTATTTGCATTTTCATGGGTTCATTGTGAGATAAATTAATTAAATTTTCATATGTACAAATTTTTTAAGACAATTTTGAATTAATAATAAATATTCATTCCCGAAAAGAAATGATTGATAAGTTGTAAAATCATTGCTCTAAACTCTAAAATAAACTGCTCTAAAATTGCAGAAACATCCGAGAACTATAACCGAACATTTTGGAGCGTGTTCGAGTTCGAGTTCGAGTTCGAGTTCGATCGATCAGCAGCAAAATTCTCTTTGGCCGGTCCAGACAATCCGGTTTGTCGCGGAAATTAACGCGACCATGTTGTAGAGCGAGGCAACGAAACGAAATCGCGATGTATGCAATGCACGTTCGGTGATTTTGTGGGATTCGTTAAAGTTTATCCGGTGGCGTGGCGAGGCGCTTAATTGGGGCGCTTATCAATTCGGCCGTTCGAAACGCGGACCGTCTGGTTCTGGACATCGGGTAATTATAGTAATTACAGTGGGGCGCATCGACACAGCTACTGCTACTGCGACTGCTACTGCTACTGCTACTGCTACTGCTACTGCTACTGGATGCACACGGTATACAAGGTACGTATGCACACAGCGTCGATACGGCTTCCTCGATGACAGTAGCCCGGACCAATATTAGGATGAACCTCTTAGTATAGCTATAACTATTGACACAACCAGCTATTAAATTAATAGCCGGCAATTAAGCGGATGATAATGTTTCTCCTAGACCTACATATGTAAGTCGAATTTGGTCAACCTTGATAAAAAGACAATTTAAATAATTAGGAATAGATTTCTTTTCTTGAATAATTATAAGGAGTAGCATTTAGAATGCTCGTGTCAGGTACACGAGCTGCTAAACTGTTAACACCACACGATATACCTATGTAATTGGATTTTTTACACAGTATTAACGAATCTGTTACATTTTCTTCACATTTCTGTATTTTCATGCTAATTTAATAAAGCAATATTTTGAAAATAGAATTAAATTAAAATTTGCTTCCTAACGATAAGATCTGGATCATCTCCGCGCATTAAGTTCTTTTTGCAAGCTGAACGCGTAGAAGATTAACGGACGTCAGGCAAACAGGTAACCGGAAAAAATTATATCCCGGCGCGAGCGTGCTCCGCAAAAAATATGAAATCTCGGTGAGATAAGTGGTTGAAACGTTTTCATCTCGGTGCGGTGCGGTGGTGCATCCGTTGCGAAGTTCCACTTTCTATCAGAGCGGGAGAAGGATAGGCTTATGCAGCTTGACGGACCAAAGAGAGCAGAAAAAGGTAAAGGTTCAGGTAAAAACGACGTCGACAATACGCTTCAGCATTGTGAAAACTTGAAATCGAAATAGCGTGCGAGTGTTGCCGGTATGAGCATCTTGTACGTACTTGGTATGAAAAAACGTAAAAACGTAATATGTAACCTTTTATGTGGCAATTAATTTTCCATTATTTTGATATCAGTGATAATTAAAAAAAAAAAAAGAAAATGAGCTCAAGTCTACATAGTAGGTATACAGAGAATGAAGAAAATAACATTTATATCTGTAATAGTTGACATTTGATTCGCTGTTAACATTTACGAGGACCTTGATACTTTCACGGCCTAGGATGTTATAATGACATTTACTGAACTCGTATCCTTGCTAACTTTCAATGTCTCGTTAGCATAGCAGTTACCTTCGTTTCGAATCTAAAGACGCAGTGATTCTGAAGAAAATTACGACACCATAAAACAGGAGGCAACAGACCGTAAATACTGACGATGAAATACTGATAATAATCTTCACAACCGGAATCAAGATTATCTTCGTTAGGTCGATTATCTGTCTACAAGATATTGCATATGTTGCAAAATTTACATGAAGGTTACTGGGAGGAGAGTGAGCATAGGTACTATGTATCTCAAAGAACATGAGAGATGCACCAGAGTAGGATATACATACTTGGTTAGTTGTAGTAATCATTCAATCGCTACACAACATGGAATAAAGGTGAAAATCTTATGTTAGGCGTGCTTCAATTTTTATTTGACCAGCTATCCAATTAGAACTTTAGTATCAGAGCGTTCTAGAAGGTTTGATAAAATTACCACTACTGTTCAAACAATATGGTATAAATCTAGAAATCTGCTATGTCAGCCTGCTCTGCTTCCAAGAAAGAAAAAGGGATTCTTGATGCAATGATAATTTGGTAATTATTAAACAGATCACTTAAATTTTTGATAACGACGAAGTTAGGTTTTGCCGGAGGAGTACGTAACTCTTACGTAAGTGTGGGACTCGTACCACCCATGGCAAAAAACTAGGGGTGGCACAGTACTCGCTAAAACCCCACTCCCATGTAGGCCGTCAAAAATGAAGTTTAATCCAAGAAATTTATTGACAATTCAACAGAGCACACTCTTCAGTCAGCTATCAATGCAGTCGCATTCGAATTGTACGCGCGTGGCATTCATCGTGTCCCAAGGCTTCTTTGTAATAAAGAAGAAGAAGAAGAAGAAGAAGAAGAAGAAGAAGAAGAATCATAATGAAATTCATTGCATAGGTGCATGCGCGTGTAACGTAACGTGGCGGTAGGAAATGCATATTATGTGCAGCTGAGTGACTGGCTCGAAAGGATATACGGTTGACCGTGAGAGGATATGTATCTCTTGTCCTCGTTATGCTCGTTGCCCTTGCCAACAAGTTGCGCGAACGTGGAAGAAACCATGTATGGAAAGTGCGGCATGCATCGCGAAGAAACAAGTTCTCGCCACGATGATTCGCCAAGTCCTTGAAACGCGTGCACTTCCGCGCTAGAGGCTGTCGATAATTGGAAGTCGTTCCACTTCTTTGCCTCTGCCAACTCTCATCTTGGAATGCGACCGGCTCTCTGCACATCGTCGACACGTTTTCCTAGCTACGGCCAACAACCGTGTCGTAACACATCGGCAAACGGTACAATGAACTTCATGCTCGAATAGAGATACGCTCTTTTAAAAGTTCCTACCTGATTGCTGAATCGTAATTAAACGATGTAGTAGGCTGTTTTTCAAAAACGAACAATATGAAGAAACCTCGGTTTCTGACTAGTTAATTAATTCATTCATTCATTCACTTATGTTTCGATCATTTCGTTTACTCGTCAAAATCTAACTATTCTGAGACTAAATAATAGTACATACATCTATCCTACTTGATTTGGTTAACGTTTCCAATGACCTGTCAGCGATTTGTCACGGATCTTGCAGCGCGGAGAACAGGCATGAAACATGGCGGTAGTCAGATGTAACTGCCCATAGGAACAGAGCTACAAGGTAGCTATTAAAGCAGACTTTCAAAGAATAAATAATTTCAGAAAATTGGAAAATTTTAAATAGTCCTACGTTACCTTAAATTGACAGTACCTAATTTTTTTAACCTAATTTAGTTGAAGATATCAGCATAACTAGGGTAGAGCGAGGATCAAAAGTGTCAGTAGACCTTTATCAAGAAATTAAAAATTTATTTTATCCATATTTTTATTATCCAAATAATTTCTTATCGAATGTTTTGCAGTTCTCGGTTCATGAACGATGCATGTATGTCGCGTCGCTAAAAGAGCTTATCCTCTCATTGTCAGAGCAATCCCATTACGTAAGCTTCTCGAGTCGTATGGAAGGTGAAGCAGAAACTAATAAGGAATTGCCTATTATATCCATCGATGTTTTCTTAATCATTCTTGCTTCTAGTAAGCACGTTCTTCGTAGCCGGAATATTGATATAAAACGCGCGTTATAATATGTACATATACATATGTAGAGCGTATTATTAAACGAACGCGAACGCGAACGCGAAGGCGTCAGAATAAATCAGTGTCGTTTAGCAAATTATGCGGATCGGTTTAGTTTCAGCAAACGTAATCGTGTATCGGGTTTATACGATGAATTTTTAAAATTCAATTCACGTGCCTGAATACGCGACACGGAATGCGATACGCGTCCGACTGTTCTGCGTTGCGTAACCGGCCACGTTAATACGTACAAATTTACCTAGTCAGAATTCCCTCAGATCGAATCGAATCGAATCGAATCAATTTTTTCCTCTCGTTTTTATCACGATCCTCTGAGTGTGTCACGCGATGCGGCGTAATAACAGTTTAATAAAGACTACAGGTTTAATTAAAATTTTCGACAGTTCCAGTGGTTAACACCTGTCATTCGCAGCTGTTTACCAGATGGATAATAATTGTGCGTACATTTTCGAGGTTTTCGCATATTTTCCAAATGCAACGAGATTTATAATATTGCTATTTGCAAATAAAAATGAATCTTAAGCTTTTTCCAGCATACGCTAATGTATACTTTGAAAAAATACAGCTAGAATAACGAGTTAATCGAGCTGAATAAAGGTAACTGTAGCATTCTGAAGCATTCTGAAGCATTCTGGTTTTTATCCGACAAACAGCTTTAGGCAATGAAACCTTCTATTTTATTCCAGCTATTTCGTAACATGCAATTCACGATGAATGTACCGATTTCGTGATGGATGATTTCGATCGATGGAACGAGGAAAACTGAGAAACAAGTTGCAGTTATTCGAGCAATGAAGCGCAACGACAATAACCCGACGTCGCGTCGCGTCGATCGAAATGCCAATCAAAACGTGTCTTCCATGGATCGTTAAGTACTCCATTCGCTTGGAATTGCTAATTATAAACCGTTATCGGTGCAATAGTATTTGTAAGGTGAACGGAGTACATTCACACTCGCTGGCAAGGATATTTCTCAGATTGGAATACATACAATGATTTGCTTGTCTTTATTCATCCTCCGTGGATACTAATCGTAAGAGATTGCATGAATTAACATTTCCATTTCCCTTTTCCATTTTTATACTCTGAAAATTGACGAGTGCTATATTTGCTATAAGAGAAAATTCGTATGTCTCTGACAAGAAATTATTTCTACATTGTTCCTCAAAGAATATCTGTCGTTATTATAATTAAATCCGTGTTTAGTGTCGAAATTTCATTAATTATCAGTGAAAGAGTTAAACGAATGAAGAAACAACAGAGAGATAATAGGGGGTTGATCCTGTGATTGGTTCCAAATGAATTTCCAACTAACCAATTCAATTCTGATTTCCACGCGCGATATGCACTCGACTATTCATAATTACTCGATAGTTAGCGACCACAGGGGTCGAAGTTTATGGCTTCGCAACTCGCCAGTAATTGGATTGTCTGTCGACTGACCGAACGCTTCCATAATTCTTTGTACATAACGTAAAATCGAAACGGTGATTGCGCTCCGAACACTCAGGTATTTAGGTTGTTATAGATAAAATGGGCAATTTCTTTCAAAAATTTTCAATAGTTTTAACTTTGTCAATAGTATTAGGTTATTGCCTCCTATTAAATTTTTCCGATTTTCAGTACATATTATGCAGTTTGATGGTATACTTTCGAAAAGTAGCTACTACAAAATATCACTTATGATGTATGTACCTACATACCTATATCAAATTGAACCTTGAAATTTCAATAAAAATAACTAAATTTATTTTATTGTTCATTATAGGACCGGATCAAGGTTCCAAGGGCCAAGGGTTATCAAATATTCAAGAGCCCCCTTGGTTGATAAATTGTATTCAAAAATTAAAATTTATTTTAAAAACATAGCAAATTATTCTTATCATTTGCTCTGAAAGGAACATTTTTCATTTGTTGCTTCAACAGTCAGCAAAATTAGCAGTATCTTCCCCTTTCAGTTCGAAGCTATTTAACTAATCGTTTTCACAAAGGTGTTATCCCGTCTCTGTCGACGCGGATCGAAGCGTTAATACGGGAAGTTCGGCGTGAACAGTTATACGAAATTATACGAGACTTGAAACTTTTCACGCCTTATTAACATCTTGTTAAGAGGTGCATGTTTTAAGAATACCTTTGTCATTTCTCTGTCTCTAGTTCTCTTTGGATAATACAACCAATAAGATAAGCCATACTAATTTTGGTAGAGTAATAATCATTGTTACTTCCAATTTTGGCAAGGATTCATAATTATATGTTAAATATTAACATATAATGTTTGTTCATAAATTCAAGCATTAATTAATATTTTCAAAAAATACACTAGGGTATGCGTTTTAATATTTATTATTAAAATCTAATTTGTTCTTAAACTGTATGTTTTCTCAATGTATAACACAATCGTATGTTAGATTATTACATCATAGTTGTTCGCGGTCCTCTCTGGTACATCATCCGTTACGGAAAACACTAATTTACTTCTTATTTCGATAAATCAACCGCATTCAAAGCCATATTACGAAACTGTGTAATTGTAAAAGTATACCTGCATGTGTCTCAAATAGCAGTAATGTTAACAGATATATTTTAACATTATTACAACTGATGGTTACATTACATTTTTATATAACGTGTGTTGCATCATACTATACCATTAAGAGATGCTTTTCAGTGTAATTTAAACTGAAATATTTGAAATTAGATTTAACTTTAATAAAAAAAAAGTTTATACATACTCCAAAGCATTCAGTATATTCTTAGTTTCATCAAAATAAACTTTTAGAAAGTATAACAACTGCCCTAATATGTATTACCAAACTAAAAGATACAAAACTTTTCTCTAAAACTTTCTGCGCTTCCTTATCTGCCACGTGTGCATAAGTATGTATTTATGTATTGATTTTCAAAAACGCGGACGCTCGCTTCGACTTAAATGTAAGTTGCAGGTAAGTACATAGTTTCTAAGATGGAAGAAAAGTTGAATCCTAACACGTCCTTTCTAGCGATAGATTGCAAGTTATCTGGGACGCAACACGCGACTCCTTCGCAGATGTAAGTATCTCATGTTCTTTCGAGTACAGAGCACTGTCCTCTCACAGTATACGGATTCTTATTGTTAGTTGCCCATAATATACAAAGCCGCCCCTAGCACCGGGCAAAGGGCAAAGCTATTGCCCCGGGCTCGCGTTTAAATATTATTAAAATAGTATTAAATTCATTAAATTTGCAAATTAACATCAAATTATGCAATTTTACTTTTACGGACTCCTCGATATTTGAAAGGAAACCAATTTAAGGAGCGTAGGAGTGGAATCGTAGTGAATGGAAACTATTAGATCCTGATATAATATAACTAGCTGAACAGTGCAGTGTGCAATAGAAAGGAAAGTAAAGACATTTATTTATTTCATTAATTATTTCTCTTGAAAATTATCTCATCTATCATTAAACTGTCTTTCTCTTTAGATTGACATCAAGTACAATAAAATTTACTACATGTATGATTTTTCTGATTAGATTAACTTTCAATAAAAAAAATTTCTTATATGTATAAACAATTTTTAGATTATTAATACTAGGTACATACATACATACATACACCAATACTAAGTGCACACAATCATTGTATTATGAGAAGTTGGCATAAATTCCTATATCTAATTAGCTCTGACCATGCGCAGGTAGATACATATATCCGGCTGCCTGGATAATGAGCTGGCTAAATGAACAGATATATTCCCTTCTGGCGCAAATGCGTTAATGGCGGACAAATACTTTTGAGCTGTAGAGTAGGTAGCTCATTCTCCTATTATCGTATCTCAATAAGCTTCGACGAGCATCGAATCCGATATACCAATAGTTCCAACTCAAAAAGCCTGCTTTTGGTTTAAGTGGAATAAATGGAAGAACATATTATAAGTTCCACAAAATTATAGGTTCCATCGAAATTTTGAAGGGTGGTCCTAAAGCTGATCGAGCATTTCACTTTTATACATATCACTGTGATTTAGAAAATCTGCTGTAACTCTGTCAGTTTTGAAAAAACAACCATGAAACTTAGAAGGTACGTGTAGAATCTAATTAAGTATTTGACTGAATGAAAATGGGCTTGGTCATCCTGGAGACCGTTGCATTTAACAGAACAATAGGTAGAGGTGAGTAGAGATAGGACTATCTTATCGCCCCTTCATCGATTGTCAGCAACTATGATATGCCCCGTGGGTTCCCATAATGGTCAATAAGCTCAATCGTTGATAACGTGCTTCATGATTGTGCGCTAAATTGACCCCCCTAGAGAACGTGCGTTAGAGCTGACCTAAAGGACGGCGAAACGAATGCAGCTATCATCGGAGCGAGGGAAAAAGCATAGCATGCCGGTAGCGGTAGCAGTTTGCTTGGCTGGCTGGCTGGTTGGCTGGCTTTTTTCATTGAAATTACTCGAAGGAAGGCAGGCGGTAGTGCGCTGCGACGCGGCCGGCATACCTAATGGCCGCATATTGTACGCTTAGCTGCCACTGTCATTTAAGGCAAGCCGAACACCAGACTGCGCCAACACGGATAGGATCGCTGCTGGCCTGTTCTCGACGGGCAAAATAATATGTATGTATGTATGTACCAGTTGCCGATAATCCATGGCTGCGTTTCGTGCGCAGATATAAACCTCGTACAAAGTACTCGATAAAATAATTGAAACACTAACAAGAAGAGCATACCCTTACTGGCTGACCCTAATCAGGTGACACATATTACCTCATTCCAAAGACGCAGTGACCTAGATAGGTCGTTAACTCTTAGACCTTCCCTTGATCCGATTCCGAGTCTCGTGTTGATACAATGTGGCTTTTGTTAATTTATGTTAGAAACGTATCGTCGAGTTCTATCATACAACTGAAGAACCCGTGTGCATCGCATTACATCCGCAGTAGAACAAAACATAGTAAAATACAGAATATAGAAGATGTATCGCAATAACAAAAGCGTCGTGATTCACGCTTTTTCAGCCGATTGTTAACGAATTTTTAGCATGAAAAGAGAGGAGAAACGGCAGCAGACGTTCGTTCGAGCGTATTCTTGGCTGTCGGCATTCGTTAATTTCAACGCAGACGGTTATTAAGCCGGTTAGGTGGATAGGAGGCAAAGGTACGTATATAGTACACAATATGTAAACCGAGCAACTGAGCGTGACACGAAACGGCGCGGCGCGGGCGGCGCGAGGAAGCGCAAACATCCTCCTATTTTATTTACGCTCGCAACGGATAGAGGAAGAAAGTGGACGTCGAACGGTGGAAAAAGAGAAACGACAACGGCCTCGCGATATGCTGGATAAAGTAATTAATGATCGATCGAACGACGTCGGAAGTAATTAGTCACGTATCCTATTCGCGACATAATTAAACTCTGGCCAGGCCGATCCCGTGGTGCAAATTAATGTACGAGCGATCATGATCGATTCGAGGACGCGTTACTGCCGCGTGAATTCGTCATTGGAGGAAGTGAAACCCCTTGCAGATTTCTGGAACCCGGGGCTATCAGATCTTCAGATATGTCCATGCATAATGAAAAAAACCGTAAGACGTCATGAACGTCTTAATGCAACTCTACGTTTTCACCAACAGGTAGAAATTACGAAGATTTCAAGTTACATGTGCGTGATATCTGCTTAAACTTTGGGGAAAATTATACCAGATGCATACATACATACATACATACATACATGTGTGATCACTTTAACCCGTAACTACATAGTAAGATAGATTCTACGAAACTCTAGTAATTTTTACTTCTTTGTAAAAAAGAAAAAGCTTGATAAATTGCTTTGCTAATAATTTTTTTCTAATGAATTACCAGTTTTGAACTTAGTTTTTAAGACCGTTCCAAAATATGGTTTCCAAAAAATCTCGTACGTTGTAATAATTTTTTTATTTAATTTTCAATTATTAAATGTCTCTATGTGGCTTGAAACAAGAACCCACACAGTCCGTACGTTTTAGACAGCACACACGTTATAATAAGTCATAAGTAATTCCCAAGTAAAGATAAATTTATATTTATATTACTAATTATTATTCGGACGACCATACACGTCACCAACAGCTTTAGTATGTATCATTTATTCAAATCCACCGTTTAATCTCCCATGATTCCTACTTTGAACAGCAAACAGCAATTATCAATGCTAATTTAAATTACAAATGTAACAAAAAGTTATTTTCGCTCTTCATCGAGTAAGGTTCGCGTTACTAAACGTATTTAAACGTATTTTACACTTTTTACATTTTACTGAACCAGAAATAAAAATGTAAACTTTTGTCCATATGTAAAAGTCCATAAATTAATTTACTTTATTAGTAAAAATCTAGAGTATTTAATTAATTTAATAAGAGTTAAGGCTAAGTTGGAAGGTCAGAGCTTGGTTATGGGGGTATACCATATGATGAGGATTAATGCAAAGTTGAAAGATTAAAGCTAAGTTGCAGGGTTAGGACTAGATTATGGTGGGAGGGTTAAATTATGGGGATTGGAGCAAGGTCATGGTTTAGGGGAAGGTAGGTCTGGGTTATGGGGGTAGGGTTAGATTATACGAGTTAGAGCTGGGTAGGGCTAGGTTGCGGTATAGGCTAACGAGTATTTATAATCAAAATGTATATTTAAAAAGTATTCCATAGTACAATAGATCTGCAACTGGAAATCATGAGTTTTACAGTTTCATCTTTTCTTTTTTCTTTTTTTTTCTTTTTTTTTCTTTCCGTTTATCCTATGACCCATTTTGATAAGTAACTATTATTAGCACTTATTGCTATCATTGTTGGTGCATGTTACCAATGAGTCAAAATGTCAAATAAAACTTATGGCAAGAATGAGTTAAAGTTATCGAATTCGATAACGCTGATGTTATTCTTTAGTAATTTTGCAAGACTAACATCTCAACTTCCTTTTTCTTTCGATAACAGGTAAATACAAAGATTTCTTTTGTAAAAATATGACCGAGCAAATACACACACTGTTTGTTTTTATCTTCGTTACTATTGATTCGCAGATTATCGATAACTGGACACCTCTTACCTAAGTTTGTGTTCTCAATGTCTGGAGTACTTTTCTCAAATTATCTCACGTTTGTTGGAAACGAAAATGGAAAAAATTAAACTAATTCGTTGATTCAAGTAGATATTTAGCACATCATGGAAAGAAATCTTTATTCTGTTACGAATTATTATAAAAATATAATATATTTACTGAATATATGAAACTACTTATTGGGTTGACTTTAAAACATCCCGTATACATACATATACGCAGTGCTTACACTCTGTAACTACGTATTAATATTTGCAACAATTTACGAACCCCAGTGTAGAGTTAGATGAATAAATTGATGACTGCTTGTGGAACGAATCGCAATTGCAGAGTAAAAACATGTTGGTCAAGTACCGAGAAATACTAACACTTGCATACAAGTTGCAACTGCGATTCGTTTCACAAGCAGTCATCAATTTATTCATCTAACTCTATATACATTGGGGTTTGTAAATTGTTGCAAATATTAATACGTATTAGTTACAGAGTGTAAGCACTGCGTATATGTATACGGGATGTTCTAAAGTCAACCCATTAAGACATCTACAAAGGCACCGCATTGTTTTTCCTCATTTTACGTCATTTCTACTACCTTCCTTCGCCTTTTGTTCAATTATAACGTTCAAAGTGGTATATACAATAGAATGGATGAAATTTTTCCCGGTATCGGGGAACGCTTTGACCTAGATTTATCAAATAATTGACTGACAGGAAAGTTGGATGAAAACTACACGAAGTAAACTGAAGTTCGACAGAAATTCATTTGAACAATTATCTTCGGAACGAAACGGCACCAATTAAACGAGTCCCCCTCCCCTCCGGCCCAGTAAAAACGACGCCGACGCTAATTAGCAAAGTCTACGGTCCAAGTGAATCTCATAGCAATCCAAAGGACTGGATGCTTTAAGAATTATCTCCTTACTATGTACATACCTCGTAAACGGTCCAAGTACCAAAAGTTTCTGATTATTCACAAAAATACTTTAAATATTACAAGAGGTGACAATTATCTCAAATAATAATAATAATAATAATAATATTTTGTTGTAAAAATTATTCTTTCAATATTTGAAATTCTTTCGTTTAAAAATTAAACAAAATATCCTTATACCTATACATATATGTACTTTGTAAGTTTAAGTCACGATTGACCCAGGGTCTGGTATTGAAGAATTAAAGTAATTTCAACGCCACGCGTCGCGCATAGAGCGAAACGATAGAATTGTTGTTAAAGCGGCATAACTTTAATTGATGCACCATATTAAGACGTAGTGGCGAATTATACCGCCGTGGAAATGAAGTAGACGTATGCCAATTGGCAATATTCCCGTTTGTATGTACATTCACGTCGGACGAAGAACGCGAGAAAATGAGTATTTTGCGCATACGCTTATCTAGCGTAACAACTTTTCGCATAAAACTGTATAAAACAGCATATAGAACAGGGCACCGCAAGTTTTATAGCAAGATGGCTTTGTTCTGGCAGGAAAACGTTCCCTCCGCGAAAAGTTAAGTCCATTTACAAACGTACATGCCTCAACGTATGTATTCAGAAGCGGAAGGATTCACAGAGCAGAAAGTCGTAGAATATTCAAGGAACGTTACAAACGAGTCTATTTCACTTTAATCTGCTCAACTACCAACTCTATTTATTCTTCATGTTTATTATTAAACGTTTCGAGACGTTTATTTTATACGTATATGTATGTATTATATCGTACAACAGTGATAAATATTCGATACGAGACCCGTTGTTCGTAGTAAACAATGAAAAAGAAAAAAAATGTCTTTCAATTCTCCGCGACACGACGCGACTTAAAATTCTGTTTTGAATCACCAGTCGTTACAATTGTTACGATGAGTCACTCGACATCCTGAATCGGTTTCTTTCCTGAGCTTATTTTTCGTTAATATTTTACCACTTAATTCTTGACATCATTATATCAAAGTTACAGATGAGAAAACGAGAAGAACGGAATTGTAAACTAAATTGAACGTTCTGTACAAAACAAACAGGTTGTGGTTACTGAACGTGACTTTTCGAGCGCCCTATAACCCTCATCTACCATATACATATGTATATATATCTCTTCCGCGCATGTACACGCATGCTCCTTTCGCTTGGAGCAGCATTTGCTCAGCTGTCACGCGACAAGATCACGAATATGACCTTAACTATTGCCAAGGAATTCGACCGCTTTGTCCACGTCCGTTTATTTGTTCGTCGAGAAAAAAACGTTGGATCGTTTAAGAAGCTACGAGTTTAGAATCAAAACGTGCGTCAAAGTTTGTCGTCGAGTGGAGAAAAACTAGTTTAACGTTGAACGCGAACGATCATCCATCTGTCACCGTAATTACTTCTGAACAAATTATCCCTTTATACACTTATTCGTAGTTTTCGTTTTCGTTTTCGTTTTCGTTTTCGTTTTCGTTTTAAAAATCAACGATGTCTTTTCTTGGCTATTGTAAACAAAGTGGTGTACTTACCGGGGAAGCCGTGCGTGGATGCGAGGAGACACGCCGCCACCAACAATACGCCGCTGAGGGTTTTCATTGTCGTTTTCTTGTGCTGTTTGGAAATTGCTCGGGTAACTTTCTACAACGATGATGATTCGATTAGTACTGACGGCTTCGGTTTGGTGGAACGAGATTGTCACAGAACACACGAGAGGATCAAGGTCACTCACGGAACCAGCTCACTCAAACTCGCTTGACGCTTTGCGCTACGGCTTTTACCTCGTGCCACTCTATATGAGATCGTTCGTCCGTCGCTCGGCCAATCCCGACGCTCCGTGCGCCGGTCACGTGACCTACCCCTGTCACGTGACTATGCGGCGCGTAGCTTGACTCACGACGCGATTTTTCTCGGTATTACTAATCTCCTTCTGTGCTGTACGATGTCTAATAATTTTGTAAACATTATTGTTGGTGGTATTGTTTCGTCCGAAAACTTCATACAGGAATTGCATAATGAAAGCAGTGATATTAATGAGAGGGAATGGACAACTCCGTGAACATGACGAACAAATTCTGTTATTGTTCCTCGAATCACGAGTATGTGATTTTATGTTGATGATCAGGCATAAACACTTTGAAAGGCGTTGCTGCAGCTAATAGTTTACAAAAGGTATGGACATATAACAGTCAGCTGCAGCTGCGTTATTTCTTCCCTGATACGTTCCTATGCATCACACTTTTAGCGCTTATGGTATACATGTACATAAGTATTGTATACATATAAATTCGGGAACTGGTGTTTCAACCGTAACATTTCAATTGTACATTAAAAATTACATTATTTTTGTTTAAATTACTTTTAATATTAATATCGTCAAAATTCAGATTTCAGCTGTCTTCTTAGAAATCGGTGTTCAACATTCAATCATTCCGTTGTTAATCGATTTAAATTAGTCGAAATGGCGGTAAATTAACTTCCTCTTTCTGTTTTCCGCTTACGTTCAATTTATTTTATTTATATATTTTAATTTTAACTTTCGTCATTTCAAATGTTAATTCTGTTTGTAGATACGATATAGGTATGTATGGTTCGCATGTTTTCAATCGACAAACCAACTTGTACACGTTTTATTTTTTTACCCTCTATATTTAATAATATATTTAAAAATTCTAGACGAAAGAAACGCGTTAATGACACGTTTACTGACCAATGTAACTGATCATTTCATCTATCCGTAACGAAAGAGTAACTGTACACGCAACAGCAACGGTGTTCCAATACTTATGCATAAGTACACTTTTTAACTTTTAACCTCGTTTCAACTGAAACGGTGATATGTGATATACATATACACACGTCGCATTCAGCTTTACGAATCTCGAGTCGAGAGATGCAAGGTAAATCAGAACATTCGAAAACGAGTTTCTGGCGTTTCTGCCGATGGACGAAAATTGTCAGGATAGATGGAAAAACAATCATTATCTGTTCATATAATTAGTGGCCGTAAAGTGGTACATATTACTTTCGATTGATAAGTAAATAATTATACATCTCGATAATCCACTTTCGAAGTATGTATCATGTAACTTTGTAATTAAGAGATATTCATTTTTCATATTTTTCTATTTTCTTTTCGACTTAAAAAGTAGTGTACTTTGAACGCTGATAGTTCACAGCCTCCATGATTCACTGATCAAGTTAGTTTTAAATGGTCGTGGAAATAAATGTCTGACACCCGAAGGTCGCATGTACGAGCTATTATGGTACGCGTTTAGCCATTGTTAACCGTTGATGAATTTATTAACAAGTCTATCTTAGTTAGTTAACGGAACGACTTCCATGGGTCACTGATCAAATAGTTTAAATGGCCGTATAAGTAAATGCCCGACACCTGAAGGTCGCATGTACGAGCCGTTATGCCGTACGTTTAGCAATTATACGAGCGTGGTGGAATACAGAATACAGAATACAGAATACAGAATACAGAATGGGAAGTTTCATCAACGCAGCTGTGCCTGTTCCGGTGAATTTTCCAGATCGCCGGCGATTTTGCAAATTTGCGTTTCACCAAACGACTGCGATGTTGTTTTCATAATATTTTAACTTTTTCCATCACACCAGTGGATATGGTCCGATTTACTCTTGTATCAATAACCTGCATATCCATTTCTACATATATTGACATTCAAAAGTTAGAAAATTATTTGAAATATTTATTTGATACAGATTTTATTTTCCTACTTTTTATTGAAACAAAAATATTTCTAAAATTTTAATTTATATTAATATTTAATTTACAATTTGTAAAACTTCTTGATTATTGTCACACCTTTTGTACATGCAATAGTTAATAATAACTGATAGAAAATGAAAATACCAACGGAAAGAGATCAGATGTAAAGTACATAAAATAAAATAGTATGGGCAACGTTGAATCCATCGAAAAATAAAATAAAACAAATTTTTTTATTGATAAGCAGAATCCTCGTTAATTCTAGGATATCCTGTAATAACGCAGGATCAATTCACTTTCTGTATTGTACAATGTTCCGTTCCATTGGTTCGTTGAAGTCGTGAAATTCGAGCATAGAATAAATCGAACGATCATCAGTTCCCGTGGATTTATTTCGTTGGGAAGACTAGGCACAAGCGTTAATTCGGTGTCTCGTAAACAACGCAGGTCGCGCTCAAATGTACGGGGATTTCCGGTGTTTTATCGATCTCCATAAAGTCTCGCGTAGATAGTATGTCCGCTTCACGATTCTGTCGAGAGAATAATTTTTCCCTATGATTTTATTGCAATGACAGTTTCCTTGTGTTGTTTTCTGCTTTTTTTCGTTCTTTTTCTTTAATATATGTATATATATCTTTACTACGTAAACATTTATATGTCGCTTTTATCGGACACGCGATTCTGTTGCGTGTAGAAACGAAGAAACGGCTCGAGATATATCATTTTAACTATGTAAATACTATAAGCATTACATTTAACGTGTCGATTGTCATACAAACGTTGTTATAAAAATTTCATTAGAGAAATCAATTTTCTTCCACTTGAAACACCCATTTCTCACGAACAATGACCATAGTCGAAACAAAGTTACATTTCCCTGTCGTTCGAATAAATGGTATATAAACATAGAATGTACTTACAATACATAAACACACAAATAAGAGATAAACGGCTAAAGTGGTTCAAGGAATAAGGGAAGCAGTTCCGTTGCTCAATGTGCATTTTCATCGAATTAGTCTCAGTCTCGTCCCGACGTTGAATTTATTCGCTCGACTCAAGATCCCCATTGGGACCTCTATTCAACTACATGCGCGATGAGTTGAGCAGATTCAAGGCATTCTTCAGATACAAATGTTATAGTTAATAACTGAATGGTTCTTATCACAACCTTTTTCTAGAATGAAAAATAATCGTGTATAATATAGTACAATATGTATACAAAGTACAAGTACAGATACATTGTACTTTTTATAATAAATTTTTGATTTATTGAGGTGTAAACATAAATGATTAGCAGAAAAGTTATTTACAATAAAAGAATAGATTGTTAACTGTAATTAAAACGAAAAAAAATCAGCTAACAAGTGTTCATATTTGCAGAATTTTCATAGAAACTGCTAATTGCTTCACTAATTACTAGTAGCAAACAGTTACTCGAAGTTTCTAATAATAATAGCAAGTTGTTAATACAGCGCAGCGTGCTCTACAGATAAGCTCTTTTTTTATTTTAGTTATTTACGATGATAAACGAGTTTCTAGAAAAAAATAGTAGCTTCCGAATAGTAGCGATATTTATTCACGTTGCAAGACATAACAATAGTCGCGTGGAGAATTGTCAACCGAATATTCTTTAGATAATGTGTCGACAGTCTTGTCATTATCAGTTACTAATGGTGCAATGACAGTAAATGCGATCCACTGAGACTGGTACCACAGCACGATTGTGCGACGCAAATGTTGAGTCATCGCCGCTGAAAATATCGTAATAACATCGTCCATATATGTATACACTTACATTTACGTATTTCCTCCTTCAACATGAATGTGAATGGTATACCTGCAGAAACGATGATGTGTTCAGAAGATTCGAGAGCTCTTGAATTGCGCTATTTGGTCGAGGAAAACAGAAGTATGTATAATAGATAACATATGTATATTGGAATTTCAACACGAACTAATAATCATGTTAAATGCTGTGTGGGGGTCATCGGTGATCGGTGACCGAATGACAGATACTTGAATAATTAAAAGAAAACAACTGAAAAATATTATTTTAAATAGTATCATATTATTATAGTAGGTAAAAGTGTTTCCCTACGTTTGATTGATTTTCTACGTTCTCGATATTTCTACGAACTATGCATTATCCGGCCGAAAAAGATAAATACACTTCCATCGGGTTAAATATATACATACATACATACATACATACATATATACACGCTTCTATTTCATTGTTCCACGTGCTAACGCGTGTACAACGAACGACAGACGTGTACATACATACAGGTGGAGTGATTTACTCTTATTCATCGGCTGAATGTCAATTTGGAAAGCTGCTTTCCGGTTTCACCATTCATCGAATCAACGACAAATAACGTTGCTTTTGAATCATGCGGCCATGGCAAACCACCGCGGCACCGAATGACGTTATTCAACTTCTTCCGAGAAAAATTCGCCGTTGAGCTATTATCGCGCCGTGTTCCTGGAACGCGGAATAATTCTAATAAACAGTTGATCTTATTCTCGTGAAAATAATTGGCTCATTGTTTTTGCATTAAAGTCGTAGAATTTATAGAGAATTTCCTTTTATTAGTCAAATATGGACACACACACACGGTCTCAGCATTAATTTAACGAAGGAGTCGTCATGGCATTAGTTTGATGGGTGGTGGTGATAGATAGTCATGCTATCGACACATTGTTGACGCCAGGCACATATCTCAGGGGTGAGACATATCATGCGTCGACAATGTTTCGACAATGGCAGCGAACGTGTAACAATACTTCTGGATGACTTCTGGATCTCAAGTTGAAGAATCCATCAGCAGCGATAGCGATGTGTGTTGAGATATGCTTTACGGTATTTTTAGATCAATGATCAGTAAATAATATTTAGTTGGTCAGTTGATCGATTAAAAAAATGATTTTTCATTATTTTTATTGATTCTCTATATTTTCGAGGAAAATAACATGAATAACAACCCTTTTCCAGAAGCGTGATCTTATCAAAGAGGATGTTACATATGTTCCGTAAGTAAATTGGTATTCCGCTACGGCAATCTGGTGAACTTTTCGTATTCCTCGAAACGCGTGCTCTTCCCCGTTTCTTCAATGCAGCTTTTCTCGCATAAACATAGAATTTTGTACATATAGGTAAGTAGGTACCCTTGACGTGTCTTGGTCTTCTTCTGATGCGATTACGGGTACTTTTAACCCTTTCGTTACTAACGGCAAACATAGACATTCGCCTAGTAAATATTACAGACGACTATGTATATCGGTTATACTTGAATATCTGCAATAAAAGATAGGTACCTTATTGGAAATAAAGTTTTCTGAAGAAAATTATTTTACATTCATTTGTATAGTAACTTGGATAGTTTAATATTATTTATTATCTCCAGTTGTAGAAAGCAATATAGTTGCTTCTTTTTAAAGTTATAACTGAGTTTTCACTGTTATATTCGCTTCCAATCGGGTTGTAAAGTTGAACGAGTACCTACATAGGTATACCCAGACGTGATTGGGGTATCTGTGCTAAGGTCGAGCGAACAAAAAGTGGAACGAACCGTACAGTTATTTTCTTAAAAATATAAACATGTAAAAATAGCTCGATGAGAAATACCATATTATATGTACATATACGAGTACACTATTTATGTACGATATACATATGTATGTAGAGAAAAAAGAAAAACTATTTTTTGCTAAACTAAAAACAATAAGTGTACCAAGAGAGTTGAGGCATCACCCAGTGACCCTACCGTGTCTACCGGAGCCAGGCACTGTTTATAGATTACCTGCCGGTTGTCGGTTGCTATAGCCTGAAAACGGTGTGCCACCTTTCGTCGGCCTGAAGGAATATCTCAAGGACCGTCTCCGCACGGAGTCGATCGTGGTTAGCCATACGAGGGCGAGGGTTACCGTTCAAACATGGGAGAATCCTTGTTCTTGAGGAGAGCAGAGAACACTCGAGGAGGATCTCGCTCGGCTGGTGGCTGATAAGCGTACGAGTGGATCGAGTGTGGACAAACGTCAGTGACAGAGTCTTAAAGAGGGATGTCTGAATGGGTGGTGTCTGCTCCTGTCGACGAGATCGCGGTAGCCAAGTTGACGCTGGCTCGATCCTCGACCGTGTGATCAGTCAGGCGAGCGACGAGGACCAATGTCTATTATATCGTCTGGCGAATTACAAAAAGAGTGGCGAACTGATAGACGCGTATAATCAGGGCGGCCAATCGGAGGTGGAAAAATTGATAAGGGAACAGTTCGGTGTGCTGATGTACGCGAACGGGAAGGGCCAGGTGATCAATCGGGCGGAGTATCTACGCTGGAAATTCCGGGACCTCGAGCAAGTCGTACTTCCGATAGAAGCTTCCTTGTCACGGCTCGATCCTCTGGCACAATGGAACGATCATCGGGCATGCTGGCAGATGCAATACAGAGGCTCCTTAGGAGAGACCCTCTTGCATGTTCTGATCATATGCGATAGCAGGTTACACACGCGAGTGGCGCGTATCCTGCTCAAGTGCTTTCCACGATTGGCTATCGACGTGGTCGAGGGCGAGGAATACCTCGGCGCTAGTGCACTACACCTGGCTATCGCGTACAATAATAACGAACTGGTGCAAGACCTTGTTGAAGCGGGCGCGATTATTTCTCAGCGCGCAATCGGCACTTTTTTCCTACCCAGGGACCAGCAACGAATGAACCCGGCAAAGAATACGGATTACGAGGGATTAGCCTACTTGGGAGAGTATCCTCTCGCCTGGGCCGCCTGCTGCGCGAACGAGAGCGTTTATAACTTGCTCCTCGATTCCGGCGCCGATCCTGACGAGCAGGATTCTTTTGGGAATATGATACTACACATGGTGGTAGTCTGTGATAAATTGGTAAGTCTTTTCTCAATGGGCTTGAAATTTTAACCCTAGTCCAAATTACCTATTCTAACCTATTTTTAATTATCTTCTATGTTATTTAGGTACCTATCAGATAGGTGGTACTTAATTAAAATACATAGTTCAAGTGTCATACTTGATAAATCGTTAGGTTGCCAAAACCTTTGCTTTTTTTTTTTTTTTTTTTTCTTTTACAGGAGTGTTTATTAAAATTTATAAAATAATAATTTTTAATCAAATTAAAAACTTTTTGCTTATTCCCCAATCTTCTTTCCAAAATTATTATTTTCAATTTGCTGTACTTGGGTTTGAATAATTTATGTGACCGCTTATGTGATTTTCTTATTAGATTCGATTATTTTTATACGGAGGGTAACAGTATACATACAATACATATGTACCATATATGGAAAGTTACCCGTGTATGGTATAATGGAAAATAATGCAGTAGCTTATCAAGGCAAAGTTTGTAACAGTAATTAGAAACAGAGTTTCGAATTGTTTTTAATTACTTTGCTTCATTTTAATGGAT
This sequence comes from Osmia bicornis bicornis, assembly GCF_907164935.1. Lineage (NCBI taxonomy): Eukaryota > Metazoa > Arthropoda > Insecta > Hymenoptera > Megachilidae > Osmia > Osmia bicornis. The sequence goes on along the minus strand of NC_060221.1, from coordinate 128,075 downwards.
GTTTTATAACCACGTAGCTACCTAGGTAATAAAATATCACACTCAAGTACTTTGACCTGTATTTTTTAAACGAGAATGCTTTGTTTATGGTGACACCCGATATACCTTGATTGAGAAAGGTCAAAGAGCGAAGGTTTACATGTTTTTCATCAACTACATAGTTGCTTATGTAATGTTGTAACGTAAAATAAATTGATACTTCAATATGTATTGAAAACTGTATCTAATAAAATAGATTAGTATTATATCTTAAAATACTTCTAACGATAAGAATAGAAATTTATTGTTTCTATTAGGTATATCATTTTGTCTGTTTGAAAAGACTAGTAGGTACTTGATGAGTTGGTTGAAAATAAATTAGATTGATTAGAATAGAATAGAATAGAATAGAATAGAATAGAATAGAATAGAATAGAATAGAATAGAATAGAATAGAAGACCGTGGAAAGTTGATAAAAAGGTGGTTGTCTAACGCAGGATATGTTCGGCTATGCTCTTCGACATCCGAAGCTTCCAGCTCGCAATGGGATCGTGAACGCGGCTGGACTGACCCCATTGACGCTCGCCTGCCAGCTGGGTCGTGCAGAGGTCTTCCGTGAGATGTTGGAACTGTCTGCACGAGAATTCTGGCGCTACAGTAATATCACCTGCTCGGCATACCCCCTCAATGCACTCGACACGCTGTTACCCGACGGCAGAACAAGTACGTCGTAATGCTAATCGAATTACACGCTTTCGAGAATCGTCGTCGTCGTCGTCGTCGTCGTCGTCGTCCTGGCCTCGTCGTTCACAAGCCACGCTCAAGTGGCCACTCACTTTGTGACGTGTCTTCGCATAATTGTTAGGACCCGTGGCCTTAAGTCGCTGCCGAGTACACTCGCTAATGCTACGTAATTGCCCTACCTTTTTCTAATCACGATCGAGATCGACGTTTCTTTGACGAATGTAGTTCAGATATGAATTGATCCTTTGAAAGATGTTCGTCTTGCATGCTGATACGGGTTTGTTGCACGTTGCATTGATAATTTATTTAATAGATTACTCAACTGCTTAATTTTTTTTCTTTATTTTTGGTCAAACCACCGAAAGAATTCAGCTAATTCAAGTACACGATCGAATTATTTAGACGATCGAGTGGTTAAGACCGATTGAAAGCCTAAGTAAATCTGTCTGTAACGCTAAACAAATCACTTCAGATTTAATCACTTCAGGGACTTAAATTTGTTTATCAAAAGATTAGATTATCGAAGAGGAGCTCGATATCCCGTCGTCTAATTTCCATGAAATTCATCTCCGTCAGAAAGGCGTCGCGCGTCGCGCGTCGCGTAGCTTAACTACGATCTGCATCTAAAGGGACTTTAGGCAATCGGACTTTCGCGAAATTGCATCCAAATTTCCGATTGTCTCGTTTCGTATCTCGTGTAAAGCGTACTATCGACGAGTTTTCTCGACGTTTAGGTGATTCATAGCTGAGAACAAGGATGCCTGGAAGATTGTGCAACGACAGGAACCCGTTCCACATTGCTAGCTGGGGGATGAAGAGAGGACGAAGGGTAAGAAGGAAGACAAGGGAAAGCGGGTCGTTGCAGGATGCAATTACGGCCATTTAACGAAGTTTCGAGATTAGCCGCGGACGAGGAGGAGTCGGGTGCTCGCGTTTCATTTAGTTTCGGAATCCATTATCCTTTCACCCACCTCTCTCTCTCTCTCCTTTACTTCGTTCCCAAGCATTGCCGTCTTTGCCAGCACGGCGTGGATGTCATCCGATGGATTCACCGATAGCTCAACCGAGACGAACCAACCGGAGCGAGAGAGGGGTAACCCTGCTGTCAGTATATCAGAAGGGGGTGAACTTTTGGCTTGCACCCCTCTACGGGTATGCTTAATTACTGTAAGCCAAGGCCAGCCACCCAGCCAGGGTCCGTTAGTTAGTTAGCCCCAACCAACCCGCACTTTCCTCGCTCTTTTCCCTCGTTTCTTCTCTTCTTTCGCGTTTTTGTTTGCGCTGGAGCGAGGAGATCAAAGATGGACGGTTCATTTTCCGAAGAATAGCGAAATTTTTTTAAAATCTGTCGATTCTTCTTTACTTTATTCGCAAGCTAACGTAAAGTTACCGGAACACATCCTTATCTCATTTCTATTTGATTTTAGACGAGAGCTTAGGAGAGCAAATGCGCAAGATATTCCACGAGGGGAGGTAACACCTTTCCTGTGCTAGAAGTTTACCTGATCGATCCTTCTGGTTATTAATGATTAGATTAGGTCAAGATTAGGTGATGATAATTTATAAAATTTGAGTAATAATATTAATTTAATTGCGCAAGGGGGCAGTGAATCGATGAATTTTCTGACGCCACTTTGCCATCGACTTCCCCCATGAAAATCCATCGGGCGTGTGCTGCGTTCATGGGGACAGAGGTTTCTGATACAATCTGCCGCTCTATTATATCAGCAGCGATCGACTTTTGATGTTCCCTGATGGAATTAAGCTCGGAAAGATAGCTTAAATCGATTATGGGGAACACGGATGGCCGCCTCTGCTAAAACGTTAATAATTATCCGAGCACAGCACTTAGGGATGATGATCGGTGATAGCGGCTAGCGAAGCGGCAAAGGCAAATCGTTATTCAACTTTGGTTCAACGTCCGTTTTTGCGGACTGGTCATCACCATAGATCCAGAATAGTTTGAAGAGAAATGGTGGGGAGAGAAGAGAGCCACTAGTCACTAGACCGTCAGGGAAAACTTCTCAGAGGCTGCTCTAGAGTTAGATATAATTACGAGTTGCGGTAACGACCATGTACTCCAGTAAATTCGCCGTCTGCGCAAAGTTCGGGTCCCCTGTTATGTCCGCCGCGCGCGCCGCGCCGCGCCGATCTAACAGTATATGTACCACGTAAAATTCAAGATTAAACGTTCAAGACTATCGTGGAATTCGTGCTTTCTTGGAATACGAGTATAGGTACTACCTACTTGGGTACGAGTGCCCAATTTTAATTCATAAATGTGAATTACTCGTAAACTACTCACTGTATGAAAAAATGGTTAAGGTAAGAATCCAAAGGGCCATAATCTGGTGTAATTAGTTTTTTTGATAGATGGATGTGTAGAGGTCATATTAAAATTACAATAGAACTGTACGAAATTAGAGATTAGATACCTAAATGAAATTGTGGTAGTTTCAATTAAATGGTACGAAATGCCTAATTGTAAATGGAGTCGGAATAAATCTGCGTCATCTTTTTTGAATGCACCTTCAAAAATTTAATAGCATCTCTAGAGAGATAAGAGTGAAATATTAAAAAATAATTTACGTTTTTCGGATGCAATCTTACGATGAAACGAAAGGAACAATAAAATTGATGAAAGTTAATTTTTCATTTATGGTCTCTGAATCGCTCTAACCTATGTATATGTATACAATACATTCCGCCTGTGCCCGATTTGCTAGTATTCGCTGATTTGTAACGTTTCCGAAAGTGCATCTGCTCTAAACGGTCTTCGATACGATATTTATTGCAATCGCGTTCCCACGCATTTATATTGCATCCGTTCATCGATAAATACACGATAAATGTATAGAGACAGAGGGGTACACCGAGGACGTAGCGGGGGTAGTAGAAGATTTGGAGAGCTGACAAATATCGAACAACGGCCAATGAACTTTGAACCGTGTCACTCCCTGTATTGATTATCGAACCTTGTTCACCTGACTTCCCTGGTAACTTTGGCCAAGTTTCGCGTATGCCCCGCGATCGGATTCGTTTCACGGCGTGAAATTCTTCGCGATGCTCTTCTAAGGCTCGATCGCGTTTTCCCAGGCAAAGCTGCTTTCACGGTGGCTTAAAGTGTCTCGAAAGTTTGCGATTTCATTGAATATACAGGGTGCTTTCGAAAAAGGTGTCCATTCTTTGCCACGATACAAAAATATTTCTTTTTTTTTCGAGCTATATATACCATTAACCACAATACCAGCCAACAATACTAGACTATTGCAACAGTAAATAGTTAACTCTGATAGTCGCAATTATTAAAAAGAAATGATAAAGCAAGGGGTGAAAGAAACTCAGCCTACAATTATTTAATATTCTTCTAAATTGGTCGAAATAGGTATTGTACAGTATAAAGTAATCTTCATCCCTACAGATGATTCACTCTCTAAATACTTTTCATAAAACAGTGATTACCGCCAAAGCCGTTTATGTGTTTGTTTAACGAGAATTCAAGTACATCGAACTAACATTAGTTGACTTTCGGTGGTTCGCGGCAAGTTGGACTGGTGGATTAACGATTCCGAGGAATTCTTCCCGGTACGGAAGCCACGTAAACTTTTATCTTTACATGCAAGAAAGTTTAGCACCGCACGTGGCATGGTTACAGAAAAAGCTGGCGGAAACTTGTGCATCTAATATACTATATGTATGTATGTAGATATACATATGTATATATAGCCGCTAATGCAAAACCCATAATTATCGCGGCAGAGTGGAGCGTAAAGTGATGTTCCATTAACCTGAAACGGTCCCCGCCGAATTTCTATTTCAGACTGGAACTCGGCGCTATTTATCATTCTGAACGGTACCAAGGAGGAGCACTTGGACATGCTGGACGGTGGTATTATTCAGCGATTACTCGAGGAAAAATGGAAGACCTTCGCGCGGGTAAGTGCGCCCACGTGACGATATCCTTCCTCAGTTCCTTTGCGCCTTTGCGGACATTTTTCATTGCTTTGCTTCGAACAGAATGCGCTTTCTCGCGCGCGGAGATGCTACAGTAGCTACAGTGTTCTTCATTAATCCTTCAGCCATCAACTATATTTCTCCGATCAAATATTATAATAACTGTCTACCAAGTAAATTCAAGGAAAATTCAAATTGTATCTTGTTAATTATAAGATAATAGATAAATGCGTGATCGATGCGTGCTTCCAAAATCTGATATAGGTATTAAATCAAAATTATTTACAAGGCTTGAAATTAAATTCACGATCTTCACGTTTTTTTTAATTGTATTATTTTTCAGAATTCCAAAATTCTGAGTAATAAAATAGTAATAAAATTTCATTATGCAAACAATTTATACTATTGTTAATTAATTCTATCGATTACCACCTATAAGATAAATATTTGACAGCCAATTAATCATTAAATCAACATAATTATCAATCATATATTGAACACTCCATCCTATCGAATATTTCTATTTTATCCTTCAAGTGGACGTGTACTTGACATGCAATAATAATTGACATGCATATCAATCGTACGTTCTAATCATTCTTGGGGGGCTAAGGAGTATACAGAAAACGTTGATCGCGTGTACTTATTAACGCAGCAGCATTTCAAATTAATTTCAACGATTATTGACTGACATCGAGAAGCGTTCGAATGACGGAGTGATTGTCATCTGAGTGTGCTCGACGCGAGGACGATCGAGTAGCATCGACGACGATGCGACCCGACCGCGACGCTACGGACGGTTTTCTACAACCGTTGAATACACGCGCGATTTATCTCTATTCAGGGCTGGGTATCTCTATTCACCAGGATATCGGCAATCTCTGAATGATCTCGGCAAGATGCTCGTCGATGTCGTACGGTTGAACTGATTGCGGTCATAACCGTATCTCCAATGGGCTGTTCCGTACCTCCAAAGGGTTAACGAGCAGACGTCCTTAAACCGTTCATACATTTGCAGTGAACGATTTAATGCAAAGAACAGTGTTCTGTGACGAATAATATAATCAGTGACGACGCGCGACGCGACGCGACGGTTTGTGTCTTGAAATCGAGGGTGTGCAAATTTAAATACATGAAAATATACTCAATATAAATTAATATAAATTCAATATAAATTCTTGACTCTTTACAGGATTATCGTAACGGCTTGTTACCATCCAATGTGAATACTGATTAATTATTCTAAAATTGTCCTAATCTCTGTGTACAATATCACGGTATAATTGCTCATTTGACGCTTGTATGCTTGTATGGTTTGAATCTGACCATAATTAGTACCACAAGTGGGATTCATTATGGATGTTGCGACGTTATAATATTCTGTTGTACTTATACAGGGTTTTCAAATTAATATAATTATTATTCCAATACAAAAATTCCAATACAAAAAATTATCAGCAGAAACAAATAAATGAAAAAAAAAATTTGAAATCGAATTAAACTGCCAAGTATGTGTACAAAAAGACATACATACCTATGTCTTTTATTAGCTCGAGCAGGCATTCTGCTTTTTGTCTTCAACAGGGAAAATTTTCAAACTAATACACGCGTCACGGGGTGCAGTATATTATTTCCATTGTTTCGCATGAAAAACCCAGCTGGCAGTATTTAAATACGGAATTTTTTAATCAATTCTACGCGTTTACGCTCCGTTAACTTTGTAGACGGCCATTTTAAAAGCCGTTTCGGTTAACAGTTCTGTTAACTGAAATAAATCAATATAAATTTTTCAATTTTAAGGAATAAGTGTCATAGAATTTTGGGTAATAAGCATCTACCGCTTTCATCATAAGATCAAAAGTCTATAGCATACCTATATGTACATATTTAAGAAAAAAAATTGCATAATTTTATTTGCAATGAGAAATTTCTTGACATAAATCTTTACGTTTCTAATTATCACCTGAAAATTTTCTTATTACACGCCTGCTATTTTGAAACATAAATGCTTTATGCTAGACGGCCATAGCCGTCCGTAGTACTCAATACTAGTTACATTAGACAAACAATTAGGTATAGTTATCCGCGAAAAAGGTGCAAGCTTTTAAAAACAAAGATGCCTTTCACCTACCCGCACTGCAGGCTTCCCTGTCCCGGGCCTCAATCAGCTGACTAGGCTATCCCAAGGCCCAAAAATCTACTGTTACTCTTAACGAAGAAAGGCCTACGTTGCCCCCGATAATTGTATAGATAATTGACGATCAGTTTTCAATCTTGGCCTCTTGTAAAAAGCTCCTACCGGTAGTGGCTTAACACGGTAATTGGGTTCTCAAATATCATATACATATGTTATAGAACGTTGGAACAAATGTCTTTTATACCTCCTTCACTGTTGCTCTAATAAATTATAGAAATAGTACGGATAATTATTGACCCTCGTACTGCTACCAACCATATCCCGGGCATCGCTAGTAATCAATGTTACCGTTCTCCAATAAAAGTTACAGTTCCTGAAGCGTCTGATCATCTTGGTATTTCACCTGACGTCGTTATCCCTGGCTGTCTACTTAAGGCCCTCAAACGTCGATACTGCTCTTATGAAGTGGCCAGAAGAAGTAACGGAAGTTGCTCGCACGATAGCCGAGTGTATCACGGTGATAGGCGTCTTGAGTTATATTCTGGTGCAATTAGGCGGTGAAATCATCAACATTGGTTTACTGTCGTTCCTGAAACAGTTGGTAATTTTTCAATACTTAACTTTTTTATCGGTCACTTCCATACGGCTAAGTTACGGATAATAAACGCGTTGCATTGTAGAAATAAATTCATATATTACACTGTAAGTGTAATAGTTTTTTCGTAATCGTCTTTTAAAAATCAAATTGTTACTATCACCCCCGGTTTACCGTATAGGTATTAGGTATGTTTAAAATACTTGAAAGTAACGATTTATTGTTATTTTGGATTTCAGCTTTTAAACATCTTTGTAATAAATAACGTGGCGATAAATCTTTCTAAGCGGGCTACAGAACTTAATCGTTTTTGAGTAGTTATAAATTCGTTAATTTCACAAATTTCACCATAGAATTTATATGTAGGTACATTTTCGAAATTGTACAGTTTAAGAAATTGCAAGAAAAGAGATCCATTTTTTTTTTCAATTCGAACTTCTGTGCTAGAATATCTCCGTCGTGTATGTAGGTAATACATAGGTACTTACATACATACATTACCAAAGTACAAGATGGTATCTTTCTCACAATATATCATTGTTTGACACTTTGTCTACTAAATTGGATCTACTATCATAGGATCATTAAAATCCACAAATGGTTGTTTTATCGTTAATAACCCTTTTAACATCTAACGATAAGGAAGTTTGACATTCAAAAGTGTTAATTACACTTTTTTGATTAATTACAGTTTTACAGTAGTTTTAGTAGCAGTATAATTCTAAAATAAAATCCGATAGTTGTGCTCGATTTTTTGTGGAAAAGCGTAATAATGAAGTTATCAGAACACTGGACGCGTAAATATCTTTCTAATCCCTTACACGAGCGTATATCATATCATGACACGGAACGATTAAAACACAATGTCGCGTGGAAGATGGAGATTAAATTATTAAGTTCGTTTGCGATGCATTCCCTTTGCCACGGAATTTCATGGCCTATCGATTCCTCTGCGGGAGGCCGTAAAGTAAAGTAAAGTAAAGTAAAGCGTGCAAGAATACGTGCCACCTCTGACGTTTCACTTGCACATTTGCCTTTCAGAGTCACGAGCCTGCCAAGCTGATATTCCTGATCAGCAACCTGCTCATACTCGCGTGCATTCCGTGTCGTCTTGCCGGGAATAGGCACGCCGAAGACGCGATCCTCGTCGTTGCTGTACCTGGTTCCTGGTTTCTTTTGATGTTTTTCGCTGGGTAAGTATCCATATATGTACATACTCCCTCTACTCTTCTACGATCAATATTCTACTCTTACTTATTCACAAACTGATTTTATTAGCAACAGGTAACCTTAATCCTTTATAGATTTTTACAAAGGGCTTTTTAAAGTAAAACACCACACTATGGTGACTTTTCTCTGACAATATTAAATAATAAATGCAGATGCCTTTTTCATGTGTCATGTGTGGTACTACCACTCCAATATGCAATACCATTAACTTTCACCAGTGTGTTTTGTTAGCAATGTACAATTACATTTATTATACCTACTATTACTTATTTCTTTCTTTGCATTATTATTTAAAATAATCAAATGTTTGGAATTTTCGAATTTATTTACATACATTCTGATTTTCAAATAAACTTATTTGTAATTTATTTGGAATAAATATTCGTTTCTTTTATTTCTTAATTTTGTTTTAAATAAAAAAGTGCCCAACTGTGAATAGTATGTCTAACTAAAGATTGTGTTACATACATATATGGTACATACCCATGAACCCCTCTGTCATCAGATTTACACAGTTCGCGTTTTATTATTTGATCATTACACCTATACACCTCGTTTCCATGATAACGCTTAACGATCGAATATTCATGTGTGTCCGTTTCATTAACCAGGCCGCGTTTGTAAGTGAAAATTCATCTGATACACCGGTTTCATTAATAAAATATGAATTATTAACAGCGTTGTAGTAGCTTTTGTTAACAAAACGCCGGTTAATGAGCGAATACCTATATGGGTTCGAAATTCCGTCGGTGCAGCTTGCGAACTTACGACAGAAATATTTATGAAGAATGATAAAAGAGTGCTCGATAAATGTTATGTGCTTTGGACACGCAACATCGGTTTATTATACACTTATTACTCAAAATGTCACACAACATATTTTTATTGTACGTCCTAATTTTGTTTAAAGAAGACAAACTGCTTCTATTTCCAGGAAACTATGATAATTCGAGCTTAGCAAGCGATGCAGAGTTTAAATAACATTTTTAAGATTTTTAAGATATTTATCAGAATTAATTTGAGAGGAATTTTCAGCAGAATTATTATCCAGTAAATTTTTTGTATTATTGAAAACATGGAATTTAGCTTATCTACAATATATTTTAAGGTTCAACGTTTGGCGACCTCACGCGAAGAAACTAAGAAATCTAATACCTACTGATAGCAGGGATGATCTGGGTTTCAAGTTTTTACGTGGAGCTTACAATTGGTAACATAACGGGCCCTCTTGTTAAATACGGGTTCTGATTTTAATTAATTAGGCCACAAATACCAAGAATTTGGGGAAAATACAAGGAATTTTCCCAAGCTATCGATTCCTCGGAGTAGGGCGGACCCTTGCTTGGTGAGAAGACAAGAACAGCGCGATAGTCAAGCAGCAATGCTGACATAAAGTCAATTATGTATACCGATACCATACTATACGAAAAATATAGCGATTTCGTAATTCAAAGATTTTCAGCCGAATCTTTCAGCTGAATTAGCCTTTTAAACTTTATAAGAAAACCTAACAGCTCAAGAATGAAGAATTATTAATTACATAATTGCGAAATGCTGTTATACAAAAATCGTGATATAATTCTATATAGACTTATTATATTATTTCCTTTACCATCACCTTTAGAATTATTTATTCCACAATCAAATATAAAATTTAAACAAAACTATATTAGGTATATCTAACAATAAAATCTACATTAAAATTACTGAAAATATAGTTTCGCAGATAAAACAATCGCACATGAAACGTAAAATTTTTGATTTAAATACATCAATTTAAATTTTTATCAGAATCTACCATCGCAAAATACCTGAATTCATCATGGGTCACGTTTCAACGATAAAGCGTACGCGACAAAAATCCAATTCAATTAAATTTTACACCTGCCAATTTTCGTACAAGTCATTCTGAATATACCTATGTACGATTGAAAAAAAAAACAACAAAATTTCATAGAATTTGTCGTATGAAATTCACTCGAAGCGTAACGTATTAAGCCGATGAGAGACTTTCATTTTCGCTCGATCGATGTACGATCAATCGGCAATCAATCGGCAATAGAACGTGAATTTCGAGGGTGATTTTCACGAAATTCCGTTCGTTAAATCCGTTTGCCGGTGAAGCAAAAAGGAAGGCATTTATAATCGGACAGACGATAGGCGCCTCCGCATTTCAAACCCCTTTTTTACGTGATTTACGACGAGATAATGCCGGCTATTTCGCATTACCATGCACACGCCTCTCTTGGCAATCGTTTTTCGCTTGTGCGCCTCTACGTCCTTTCCATGGCCACTTTCCTGCAGGTATTACTGCAGAACTTTCAGCTCCTCTTTCTTCGTCTCTACGTTTCATTGCTCGTAGACGACTTCTTTTCTATCCTTCCTGCCGTGATTTCAAGCCGAAAGCTCTTTGACTCTAAACGATTTCGACGTCACTTTGACGAACGTCTACGAGATTGACAATGAGTGGAATTCGGATAAAAAGGACATAATACCTATATATTGGTGATCACTTAAAATTGTTATTAAATTTTTATTCTCGTCATTTAAGAGGACGTTTTTAGAATTTCGATGTGATTGAAAAAGGATAGAACTGGCGATATCGATCATTAATCCTTTCAGTGAAGCCTGGGTTTAATTGAACGTAATAAGGGTTGAAACAAATGATATTATCCAGCATGAAGCAGCGCGTCGAAAAAGTATTTTCTTTATTGGACCAGTATCCACGTAAAAGCGTCTGCATTCCCCCTACTGTAATTATTTAATTATTGTCCATCAGGCTCCTCTTTTGTCTCGAACTCTCGGTTGAAGGTGTACAGTAAATACATACATACAGGTTAGTACTTACTAGGGGCGTAATTCCTCAAAGGCTTTCGAACTCTCACCACCAGATTTCTTGTCCTCCATAACTGCTGCCGTTCACTTGGCAATAAGCCATCCGTTGCGCCTTAGATTAATTTCCCACGAAATTTGACAATTTCTTCCTCGTCTTGATTGAAACACAACTCGCAGAATGTAAATTGTGAAAGAGAGTATTCTTAAATTGATATTTTTCAAAATATGTATTTCAAAAATGAAGTCAATATGGTATAAGAGAAACAATTAATGTTAGATTAAATGTAATAGGTATATTCCATTTTCTAACCCAATAATGTAATACATTCTATTAATCTGTTGGTATTTAATATTTAATAGGAGAAATGATCTCTTATTCTAATATAAAAATAATCAACTTGGATGTATAACAATTTGGTTACGTTTCCACTTACCTAACGAGGAAATATTTCAAATTCGTCGGCACGAAAGCATCGTGCCTAGACTTCTAATTATAGCCACATGAAGCGAACATAATTATTGTGGCTCATCTACCCGAGAAGATGCAAACCCGCATAGTTTAGATTCACAAGCCTAACGAGGTATAATCCTCAGAGACCGAGAAAGCGAGAGAACGAGTGAGATAGTAGCATAACCAACCAACCAGGTATGGTATGAATCCGAATCTCTACCATCCAAGAACCTAATTCGGATTTCTGAGCTATAGTCGGTCTGACATAAGCTCGGTCCGGCAATTGGTGGAACTAAACCGATTCTCCAAACAGTGGATCGCTTGTTACAACCAATGCAAACCCTAAATCTAAATCCTTCCTCGAAATCGAACCATTCGATGATAACGTGATAGATACCCAATCAGGACAAATCATATACCGATTCTTAAAACAAGTGATATAATTAAAATCTATGAAAGGTACTTTTTAAATTTTCATTAGAGGTGCAAATAAAATGTTTATAAAAAATGATTTTTATTAATTAGTAATTTTTTAAAACAACGAAAACATTAGTCCCTCCAGCATTTTTAAAACATTTACATAAGTCGTATAGGTCGATCGGTGTACCAACTGGTATTGTTTCGATTTTATTATTTTCCACGGTGACTGTACTTTCCCTTGAACTTAGTTAGCAGTGGGAAAAAGCGAAGATTTATGAGTGTCGGTAACTCTTGACAAGATAAGGTCACCGATCGATTAACGGAAGCGAGAAGGGACCGAGCTGTCGTTCCGCTTAATGGTAGCTCGATCGATGCTTCTTCCACTGTGTCATTTCTCGATTGGTTTTCCGCGACTCTCTCCTCTTTCAATCTGGTTGACACACAGCTTAAAAGGAGAAAAAGGAAGAAAAAAAAAAAAATCTTTCCTCCTCTCATTGCTCATTGAGAGTAGGAAACACTTTCGCCATTGTAGACTACATTTCACATTATCCAATTTCACATTTGGATAAATTGTTACTTGAATCTAATGATTCATGGAACGATGAGAATGCTGAGCAAAATATTTTTCCAAAATGTATATTGCATATTAGTCAATTTTACTGAAACTGGTTTAGCATCAAATCTGCGCTGCATATCTGCCTCGAAACGCGCGATCCTTTAGTTGGAAGAGATCATAATTATAGCCTGATGGTGCTGATGGTGCTGATGGTGCTGATGGTGATAGAGCAATTGCCGTGAATTATGGTGAAATTTAATGTGAAATCCTTGGAAGCCACGAAATCCATTGCAAATTTAATGCGACCACCACTGCCATTCGATTGATTAACTTTAATACTACCTTGGACCATGCCGTCCATGTATTGTAATATCTTTTTCTATTGAAAGTTTCTCCTTGTTCGTCCGCCAATTAACAATCAAGCAATTTTAATTAAAAATTATTTTAATAATATCTTGTTAATTAAAATTGAGGACCTTGCAGCTCAAAGGGTGTTTGTTTTTTACCATTTTTACCAAGTTTAAGTAATATAGAAAAGAAAATGGTAATAAAATGGCACTATAACATCAGCTATTGAATTGATATTATTCTTTATTTTTATTTTTGACAAAATGTTTAGAATTAGGTAAGTACGTTAGAAGTTGTCAGAAAGGGATCTGCACCCATCCTGCTACAAGAACATCAATTCAAAATCCTTACAACCAAGTTCTTATAGTAACGTTTCGTGTACCTAAGTACATATAAAATATTTTTTACTGCTTAATATGACAAAGTTCCAGCTGCATTTCGACGGTATTTCGTACGTGGACTTAAATTAATCTATGTATGCCGGCGACAAGTTCACTAAGCGCGCGCTATAATGCCAAGTTTGACTAAAATGCTAATATGAAAATTCTAATTCAGAATTGTAACGTGTTTTAATAGATAAGGTAATTTATGCAATAGGAAATTCCTATTGGCAGTGCGAAGCGTCAGTTAGGAAGGTTTAACCCTTTGGAAATTTAATAAACCGTTCGCATCGACAGCTAGAAGATCGTTGCGTTTGTAATCGCGTTATGTACTCCGGAAGCAGATGCCAGTCATTGCATTCCTATCCTACGGACCACCCACCATTGAATTGGTCCATGACACGACTATGTTCGCTGACAGTAAATACGTCCAAGGATCGATATCTGTTGCAGAATGCACGGATACCTCTAAACTCTAAACTCGAAAAGGAACATCGATACTTGGTCGATATCGGAGCATCGACCTTGTTAACGCAACGCAAAGCAAAGCCTCCTTGAAATAAAGGAAAATAGAAGAGAGAAGGAGACATTTTCATTTTATTCTTAAGCTCTATAAATAGTAGAAAAATATACATATAGTGTTAATGCAGAGCCAGTTTTCAGAGGCCACGCCTCTTACCTCCCGTCACTCTCTATGCCCCGCGCGAGGGCCTGACGTTGAGGCCATTGAGTCGGTCGAGGCAGGAGGAAAGGGGCGTAGCCTCTGAAAATTGGCCGAAAATTGGCCGAAAATTGGCCCTGAACTGTACCGCACATCGTTTGACTGTTTTAAAAGCGCTATCCGGCTGACCGGTCCATTCGTCACCATGGTCTACAGCATGATAACCGGCGACATGTTGACCTTCGGGATAATCTATATGGTGGTGCTGTTCGGTTTCTGCCAGTCGTTCTACTTTTTGTACAAAGGCTTTCCGGGAGTGAAATCATCTCTCTATAATTCCTATCACTCCACATGGATGGCACTGTTTCAAGTAACCCTCGGCGATTATAACGTAAGCCCGACTACATATAAATCATCCTTTTATTCCCCGTGTTGCCGTATGAAGAGGCCCTCAGGATCAATTCGAATTTGGGCCTTAGAATTTTAGTTTTCGTTATTTTTTACTTATTTTAACAACTTTTTTCCCACCATTTTCTCTCTCTTTTTACATTTTGATATTTGAAATTGTAAATCAGACTATAAAATAATGTTTTATGAATGTTAAAAATAATAAAATTATTTGCTCCAGTATATAGAGTTCAATATAGGTACATACATCTTTATCGTATGTATCTTTATTGTCTTCTATTTATTTCGTTTGAAGTCGCCAATTTCTATTTAAAAAACAATTTAGTTGACAATTTTAATTACAGTACGTGTATATACTCGTATGTATGGTATATACACATGGTCATCTTCACAATGGACATGGACATTCGTAAATAACATTCACGAAACATCCGTTAAAAATCATTGCTCGGTTTTACGGTTCGCCTAACAATTTAGTGAAATGTGTTGAATTAAAAAGCGGAGGAACGGGGTTGCGTTCGAATTTCCGGTCGAAAATCCACGAAACGATTCTGATGGCCGCGCACTTGCTCGTGACACGATTTTTTTTGCCGATTCGCTGCATCATGCACTTTATTTTTCAAGCTGCTTAATCGCTCGGGTATCAAGGAATGTTATACCTGTTTCACAGTTGTACATGAAAAATTCCAACTATTATATCCTAGAAACTATTATATCAGTCAGATTAATTGAAGAAAAAGAATTTAAAATTTCTTGTTACTTTTAATCATCCATAAATATTAATATATTTATAGTTTTGCAAATGTTTCAGATTAAATTGTTGAAAAATTTTCTCATTGTCAGACTAGAAATAAATTTTTCACAGATTATAATGAAAATAGTATGAAAAGTTCGAACTTGTGTTATTTTTGGTATTTAATTTATAGTAAAGAAAATAATATAATTGTTTGTTTCAGTACACAGACCTCAGCTACACCACGTACCCGAATTTGTCGAAGATGGTGTTCGCTATATTCATGGTATTGGTACCTATACTACTACTGAACATGCTAATTGCCATGATGGGTAACACTTACGCGCACGTGATTGAGCAAAGCGAGAAGGAGTGGGTGAAGCAAGTAAATATGTGCTGAACGATATAATTAACTGCTGATCTCGGGAACTAACGTGTTAAATTGTTTGCTATCTTTAGTTCACCTACTTTGTGCCGATTCCACAGAAACTCCTCAATAAATTGAGGAATTAACAGTTGTAGTATCTTTACAAAACAGAAGGTTTCATTAGATTGATTCTAACAATATCTATGTTAATCGCGTCAAGTCTATCACGTGTTAATAATTCTACAAGGATTTATTATTTTATTATTTATTGGAAATGAAAGAAGATATAAATTGTTCAATAAAGAAGACTTTTATCGATTTACATAAATAAAAACTAAATTTTGTTAACTAAATTTCATTATAGGTACATACATATTTATCATAATAATTGAAAATTATGTTAGAAATATGTTTAATTCGAAATGGCATACAATTTTCAGGGCACATTTTCTCTTTTCAAGACACTGTCGTACTTTGATATTTCTTTTGTGAAATATTTCACAAATATTTAATAACGACCTTCTTCTAGAGCTGTCGATAAAATCATTAGAGTTTAACTGCTTCCAGTGGGCGAAAATCGTGGTCTCCCTGGAGAGAGCGGTATCGCAGAAGGATGCACAGAATTATTTGCAAGAATACAGTATTAAACTTGGGCCTGGTGATGACCCGAACAACCCAGCATCTGAGCAACGCGGCGTTTTGGTGATTAAAAGTAAATCGAAGACCAAGGCGAAGCAACGAAAAGGTGCTGTGGCTAATTGGAAGGTAATGCTCTTTTTCCTTTCTTTTTATTTTTATTTTTAAAATATGTATCGAATTTTCTTTGTAAATACTCAACAAGGTACTTTCAACATTAGTATCATTCGATTATAAACTTATCAATTTTTATGACATCACAAAGAAAAAAGAGAATTAATCAAGAATAAAAAATTTCCTACACTTATTAGAAGGTTCGTTTCGGCCTCTACGTGCATCATTTCTCGACAAAAATCTCGGCTACTCTTTATGCTTCAGTTAATCCGATCTTGTATCCCAAGCTTTTCGTCCTGTTAGAGAGCCTTCTTGATGAGTCTTTCAACAGGCCCAGGATGAAACTCGTAGAATCCAAAACCGGATTTACTGAAGGCCGAGATTTTTCTATTATCTGTGAAAAAGCTATTATGAATCTTATATTTTTAATAAAAAGAGAATTCTTAATTTCTAGAAGGAAGAATTAGCAGATCATTCTATAAATCTATGTTTGTAGCGCGTGGGAAAAGTAACAATCAACGAGTTAAGAAAACGCGGAATGACAGGAGAAGAATTGCGACGAATAATGTGGGGTCGAGCATCCTTTTCTACACCAGTTAGAGCAAGGTAATAATACTGCTGAAATATTTTGTTTTTTTATATATTTTATAGTACTGTAAAATTTACATTATGATAGAGATAATCTGTGAAGCATTGATTTAAACATATCAATGCGAAACATATTTATTTCGTACATATTTGCAATTAGACTATGCTATTATTTGTTCTGTAAATATAACGAACTTATTATCCAGCAGAAATGTTCATTTAATACAAAATGTGAGATATCACTTCTAGAGTTCGAAATGTAAGGCCGATATTTTTCTGCTCGTGGAATCCACATGTCCATGTCCATGAACATCGTGAACATAAATTTCCAATTGTCGACCTTGCACGGATGATTCAGAGCGTACCACGACGATGCTTTTTATCACCTGTGTAATTGCTTGCCCGTTTCCACTTCTAGCAACATTAACTTTCCGAATGGTCTGGAAACTTTAACCGAGATGCAGAATAAATGCGGAACAATAAAACTGTTGACTATAGTAGAGAATTGATTTCTCAGAATCGAACCAATAATCAATTATATGTATATTCTAGTACCTATTATTTTATTTTACTTTGTAGAATTAAAAAATTAATCAGAATATGTAATCATTGATATTAGCAGTTCTAAAACGTTTCATAAATGCTTATCATTAGAAAAGGATAATTCAAGAATTCCAGTACCATCAACGAATGTATGTTCTCTATGCACATAGGAATTCAAGAGAAATTATTTTGTAGAAAATAATAATTGTAGAAAAAAAGAAGCGAATTAACATGTACAGTATGGAGCAAAGTGGACATCCCTTGGGAAAATGGCGACATAAGGGAAGTAGGAATTTTGAAAAGCCTAATTTTGTCGATATTAATATATTAATATATTAAAAGTGATTTAGAAAGAAAATAATTTTCTTTTATTTGCTTTCACAGTCCAAACCTAGCCGAGCCTGGGGTATCAGCGGTGACTGCTGGTTTCGGGGATGCATTAACAGCAGCCTTGGACGTTATGGCATTTGCCCATGACTTGGACATCTCCACTGCCACTGGATCGATTCCAACTAACATTGACGTAAAACAATCGAAAGCAAAAATTGCCAATGATGGAGAAACAAAGTTGACAACGAATAATCAAGATAAAGGATCGATAAAAGGGAAATCCGTCCCAGAGATCGTGAACAAGCAAGAAAATGATAAAACTGAGCATGATAAAAAATTTAACGAACCTGTGGATATTCAGGAAAAGAACTTGAAGAATGCGAACAGTGAGTAGAAATATGTATTCTTAATAATGCACGGTTTGTAGAGCATGAAATTTTTTATAATCGCGGGCTTCGAAAAGTCAATCTATTATACTTTTTTAAAATATGCATCTTTAAGAAAACGCAAAAACCCGAAATATTTTAGCATTTATAATCTCTTATAGTGCGTGGCACCGAAGCACCGCAATGCGGAGGGTGAACTTTAAGGAGGGTATTCTCATTTGCAAGCGAGAAGAAAGTGTTTCATTTGAAAACTTTCTTCTAACAATAAGAAGATATTTACAAGTTACTTATAGAGAAGTTTACTTTGATCGATACTGTACTTGTTATTATATTTCTCTTTTGTACAATTAGAATTAAAAGAATAAATGGAATACATGGAATTGTTGAATTTTTATGTGACAAAGCGTTAAAGTGTCTAACTATATGTACATATTGTCTACTATTACTATTGTAATCACAATAAAAATTGGAGGCAGAAAAATTTCCAAGTATTTTTACTTGTTTGTCTTAGAATTAGGTTCGAGCTTGACTGAAAATTATCAGGATCCACTGTTGGAACTTGTGATTGCCTCTGAAAGTACGAATGACTCTAAAATGCTATTGAAAATAGCGGAACGTGCTGCCAATGATTTTGATTCGCCTGCTAATCCAAAAATAAATCTGCAAATTTTGGAACAGTTCACGATGACCAAGATACCGATGGAGGAACAAGTTACCGTCAAGAAGAAACAATATTTCATTGAATCGAGTGATAACGATTTTGGTGGTAATTATGAATTTTTCCTTCTAATTCTTATACATTTTATATGTAAATATTAATATCTTTGATATATTATTTAGTATTTATCATTCAAAGACCCAACTAAATCATGAAACGTTCCTTTGAAAAGATAATGTTTACATAGTATGTAACGTCTCATGAATTACGCTAGTGAAGATCAGTGTGCATACGAAAAATAGAATTATCCAAGATAAGTGTTGGCACGCGATCGATAGAGCAGCAAGTGTCGCGTTGAATTTAAGAAAATTGATCGTCTTATCGCAGGCGACAACCTGCTAGGAACGGTTGCCCGTCTCCGTAGAATAAGATCAGCTAACAGCAGATTTATCACGGCACGGAGACGTTCGCGGCACACCGATGACGACCTGTCATCGACGTCTTCCGCATCCGACGACGGCGGCGGCGACGGCGGCGACGGCGGCGACGGAGGAAATCCTCGATACCAGCAGTTGCGCAACGAGCCTGAAGAGAACCCATCGAACCATCCAAGTGAAACCATCCTCGACGAATCCATCGAGACAATTAAGTCGCAAACAAAGCAGAACGATGTTAGCTGTGGATCGAGAAGTAAAGCTCATTGTCAGAAGCGTCGACCAAAAACGGCCAGAAACAGGTATCAGATTATTTTATAAGCTTTTCTACATCTTCTCAATTCTGAAAAATTTAACAAGACTAACATACATAAGAGGAAAGAGAAGCGGCAAATTAAGGTCGGTCTTCTTTCAACGAAACTCTATCCGGCAGAGAAACGAAAGCATAGAAAACACACAATTTCCTGCTCCGACTTGGAAAAGTAATTACAACATAATAGTCGTCCAGAAAGGGTTTCGTGGCGTTCGTGGCGTTCGTGGGGTTCGTGGCAAGTCACACAGACTCTTGGAAACACTCGGCTGCACAATAGCATCGACAATCGATTGTGTCGACATGTTGAGACTCGTGGAACACGCAATATTGGAACATAGATTTCCCATTTAGATTCGTCCATGTTTTCCTCTGTCGCAATTTTCTGCGGAACTTTCGCAGCCACGTTTCCTCCGTCTTCTTCTTCTCTTCGTTTTTCTTTTTTTTTATCTAAATCCTCGACCGTGGGCGGAATTAAGATCGCGTTTCGAACTCTCTAGAATTGTGCTCTTACCACGTAACACTGCCAACCATTCGTGCAACCTGTATACAATGATTTCATTGTGACGATTAATCGTTGCTCTGCCCCGTTGTTCGAGGCTACGACACCTCGAACTCGAACAATGAAACGGTACGCTTCGTAGAAGTCACGAAAGTGTTGATAAAAAGAAAAGCAAGAACTGGGACACGTTTTCGAGACAAGAATAGAGCTCCTTGCTTCGAGGAACGGTGAGTATTTAGAGATCTATATAAGATAGCGAAAATTTTATCAGGAAAAACGGGTCTAAAAAGGAGTTTACGGGAATATATTTTTCATCCTTATATGGGAAGATTTTCGACTAAACGATGAATAACGCTCGCAACATGTAAATTAATGTAGTACTTACACTCGCGATCAAATCAGGCTTCTCTAGGGAAAATGGCAATACAGGGGAAACAGGAAATACGTGTCCGTTATTGTTGTTGTTGTTGTTGTTGTTGCATCTGATTTCACTGCAATCTGAATTATTGTAATTGGCTGGAAACGATAAATTATCAATCAATCGGTAGTAATTCTTTTTCAAAAGTATGTACGAGGAAAATGGAAACGGTCATACACGAAACAATTTGATAAAAAGTACTGAGAACAACTGCAGGATGATATGGGTCACGAGAGAAAAAATGTAAACGCAGGAAACAATCAGTTATTACAAAACAAATTGAATTGTTTGCTTCGTGTATGTCAAATACAAAATTAATCCGTTTGAAACAAAAAGAAAGAAAGGAAAAAAAAAAAAATGTTGGACTTGTACCGTGATACCTGAAGGGAAAAAATGTCTTTGTGGTAGTGTACAATGAATATCTATTGAAAAAATGATTTTTCTATATTTATGGAATTAATAGTTCCATTTTATTTTCCCCGTTTTTCTTTCTAATTTGTCTTATTTGACATTTGGTGAATTTTTTTGGCATTAATATTAATTACCGTCAATTATAATCAATTAACATAATGAATTAACTGATAAAATTATTCTTGTAACCCTCCATAGATGAAACGAAAGTTTCGAAAAAAAAAGGAAGTTTCCGGTAAATCGCAATTTAACAAGCATCCCATCCTGCCGAGTTCACTGGGACATCCTGTTCCTAGTTCCCCGAAACCATAGCCGCTTCTCCGATTGACCGTTGGTTTAATGTTTAATGGTATTCTTGTTCTGCGCAATTCATGCACAGGGTATCGCCGAAGGAAACGGAGGATTCCGGCGAAAGGAGAAGGGAATCGATCGAGCGGAATAAGGCGGTTTCACCGGCGACGTCGCCCACCGATCCGCTCGAACCATGGAGCACACGCGGCATTAAAGACATGAACACGATATTGGCTTGGGAGGAAAATGTGCGGGACAGTCCTTAACGAAACTTTACGATATTATCCTCGACATGTTGGCCAAAACAACGGACGTTGTTTTTGCGGCGACGCGACGCGACGCGACACGACGGAAGCTATCCATTACCACGGAAATGGTAATCGAGGAAATTCCGCTCTTGATAATAAATCTGAAGAACCAATGGATGCTCTGTATGCTCGTTTAAAAATTTTCCTCTCTTCTGAATAAATTTTAGTAATATTGTTGATTAACAATGGGATACAATAAAAGGATACAACGCAGTAGGGATTTGGAATAAATAAACTAAATAAATAAAAAATTTTCTAATTAAAAAATCTACAAATACTTGTTTTCTTTTTTCAAGTGTACCAAGTACCAAGTGTACTTACGTAGATTTTAATTTAATTTAATTTTGTATTTCATATTATTTTCATTTACTACATTTTACACTGTTTCTCTAAAATTATTATTGTCCTTCATATTCGTCTTGATAGTGATCGCTACTTGTTGACAGTGAAAACAAAGATTGATGTGGAAAAATATTTATACAAACGTGGCTAGCTAATTGCTCGGACTCGTGCGAGACAAATGTTTTTGATGGAAGCATAACAGCCTTCGAGAGATGAGTTTTCAGAGAATGGAAGATGGATTGTTTTCACCATTCGTTCGGGTTATAAAGTATCCGATAATAATTAGTGCCATTTAATTCGTAATAATTTTAAGAAGATAACTTGATTCGAATAATAATGCGTTTCAGCAAATGTACGCCTTTTCACGAGTCTCCCTTTATACATATTATTCCAGGAGAATATTATTCCAGGAACTCTACTGAAGTAGACAGAATATTAGGATGAACGTAGCTGTTTATCAGCTAAATTAAAAAGATCGTGCGTGTCAAAGGGTTTAGATTTTAGATATTCTACATAGAAAGACACGAAGGAATTGAGTTTGGTTCATATTTTGCTTAAATAACTTTGCTTTTGGTTCAGATAATATAACTAACGATAAATATAAATAGAAACCTAAAAGAGCATTGTTTACTACTAACTTTGTTAAAAACTATGATAGCAGAATTTGGGCATATACCGGAGCATTTATTTATTATACATATATGTATAAATAGCCAATTGCCTTCTATTTAATTTTTATTTCAAATCAGACGTATCTGGTCGTATCTGGTCGTATCCTATCGTTCCCTCGGCGGAAACGTAACTCGAGCGAGTTGGACGATTCTCAGATGTTCAGCACGTGTTTTCATTTCGTTATCCTGCCGACACCCCTTCCTTCTCTCGTATCATTACTGTTTCAATACGCGTGGGAGGCAGAAAGTTTTCGAGATGGTGAAGCTAGCCGAGTTCTATCTCGGCTATGTTCTTCCCGCTTTGCGACCGCTCGCGGTTTCCTCGAAATGAGAACGGCAGAGCACAAAAGAACACTTCGGAAAGAAGTAACCGAAGTAACCGAAATTTTATATTTTCCACGAGCCCCGTTTTCGGTCCTTTTCTCAGGGAATAGCGGCGAAAGGAGTATGTAGAAGATTTTACGCTGGAAAGGCAGAGTTTCTGTTTTTGCCAAGTTGAAAAGAACAGTTAGAGAAGACTGGTAGGTGTTTTGTAATTGGTATTATAATTTACAAAACATTGAAAACTGTGATTAGAATGATTTAAATTTACTGTTACGTCGCAATAAAGGTAGGAAGGTGTGAATCGTTGTTAAACGCGTTTCATAATTGCGAAAAAGGTCTGTAGAATAATTTCAAAGAACTCATCCCCACTGCTGGGGGGTATACCCCCTGACGACGATATACATATATTACATTGTTAATAAATTTTAAAAAGATTCTGTAAAATATGCCAAGTTTTATATGTATGTAATTAAGTAGAAAATAGAAAAATTAATGTATTAAATAACACGAAAATGACATATCCTGTTTCACCTCTTTTTGACAGAATTTTATTATCAAAAAGGATTTATATTTTACAACAGGAAATATTATTACTATTTTTCGAGGGAATTAATTGTTAAAGAAAATTAATCTGACAATTTCAATTTATATTGTACATATACTCATTGTCAGATTAAATTTGAATACCTAGTTGTTTTAAATCTCGAACGGCAGACCATGGAGATTTAATTTTCTGCTTCATAGGTATTAGAATATGTTTTGTAAGTTTGGATTACGATTGACCCAGGCTCTATTGTTCAATATCCAAGAAAAGTTTCTTCCAAATAATTTCAAGTAACTTGAAATAAAACTTGAAAAATTGAAATGATTGAAATGATTGAACAACCCCTCAGGAAGAAATCTTTATTAATTGAGGGTAGTTCTTTTTCTTCCTTCTACGTTACCAGATTGGAAAAATATTATCCTTGGTCGCACGCGGGCCTGTCGCTGTTTCATTGGAAAATCGATTCGGAAAACATTGGCCCGAGGTGAAGGTAGCGGCGAGATTACCCACCCGACATGCGACAGCAGTGAAACGCAAAAGATAAAATGTCGCGGCGGATTTTCGGTCGTTGAAAGCTCCACCGTCGAAATGACAGCTCGTATCCCGTTCTGCCTCTTATTGTTCTTAACGGGCTGCTGCGATTGCATGCTGCGAGGGACAATATCACCGATCCTCCGTCACGATGCCACTCGTTACTGCCACATTTGCGCAAATCACACCATGTGCCAATTTCCGGTACGTAACGCTTCACTGCTTTATCCAACAATTATTAAACGTGGCTACAAGGGGCTGAGGACAGAGAGACGTTAATATTTCACTTTCGCTTCGGATATGTTGGGCTTTTGTTGAGGGAACATCTGGGAACATTATTATTATGCCTCGGTGATTGTAAAGGTAACGGGTTAACCCCTTCTTGTTTCATGGATTTCTTTCCTGAGATATGTACTTTTGCATTTAATAAAACGAAACTGACCGTTTTTTTTTTTTTATTAATTATTCATAATAGAAACGATTAAATATTAGAAAAATAATATCTATACCAAAATGATTAAAATTACTGGAATTACGATTGTGAGTCTTGATAAATGTACGCTGGCATTCAACGCATTAATTAGGGAAGAAATGGAATTCATTAATTTCCTGTACATATAGGTTTCATCGATTTTGAATAATCTGGCAGTACTGTCGAACGTTTTAAATGTCGATAGGAAAAGAGTGAGGGATATAGAGTTCAAATGGAAAAAAAAAAAAAAAAATAACAGTATAAAAATAGAAGCACCAGAGGAATACATATTCGGAATCGGTAAAGCGGATCTTGTGATTGACGTGCATCGGGTAGCTTTGTTTTATACACTCGATCAACGTTAATGCAAGAGCCAGGCGAGAAGAAACCTTTCGATTAAATGCCATTAGGTCAATCGTACCCTGTCGTTATCATTAATTTCTCTGTAATTCTCAACTACCCGCTACCATTTGAAATTCCCTGTAACGTTCGATCCAATTATTTTCTGAATACCGGGCTAATGAAATGATCAACGCGTTTTCGGAAATCTATTTTCAAAACTCTCTCTTCAGAACTCTCTGAATGGAATTCTAAGTATGTGGAACGAGTAGAATAAAAACATTTAATTATTAAAGTCAAAATTTTTCAAAAGTATATTTCAAAAACCATTGTGGTTGTTTATTGATAAAAGTTTGAGGAATTTTAACGGTAATAGTGTAAGACGTCTAAAAATGCACTACGCATTTTTTAATCAATTTTAAATTGGAAGTAGTATTCAAACATCAATTTGAGAAGAGAACAAAAGGATTGAATCTGTGCCTCTCTGCTAGGCAAAACAATCAAACAGAGATGAAAATTGAGGCAAAAGGAGGAAGAAGGAGATTTCATTGGCAGCTTTTGAAAAATTTATTGACAGCTAAAAAAAGAAGAAAAAAAAAAAGGAAGAAAGGACCACTTCCTCTGTTGCGCATCAAAGCGAATTCGATGAAACAGCATGTCAAAGGTGTGTTTGAAGAAAGTGGCTGCCTCGAGGAGCTTTCCATTAAATCCGATAGCACTTCATATGTAAAGCGTAAAAGGAGTATTTTTATTAGAGTTTAGAGATTTGCAGGTCGAAGAAAAGAAGAAATTTGAAGAAGAAAATTGTTAAACAGACGTTCAGACATTATCCAACTTCGATTACTAATGATTCTTAAGAGAGCAGAAGAAAATCTGTATTATAGGGTTATTACAATATATTAATCCACATCTTATTAGGAGCTTAAACGCAGAAGGGTAGTATGAAATCTAATAGGATAATTTAGTTCGAGAAAAATGTTAGACTTTATCGAAATAAAAGCTCTGTAGAAATTAAAGTGCAGTCTATAAAACACTAATTAATGAATTCGAGACGAGGGTTGAAATTAGAGCAGATTTCTGCTCGATGCCTTATTTATTAACCCTTAAATGATGGATCGTGAAGAGAGCCACAATTTTAATTGAATTTTGTATTTCATAATATTTTCATTTTCTACATTATACGCTGTTTTTTTTTGTTTTTTAATTATTCTTTCAATATATGAAACCCTTTTGTTTATAAATTATACATTTAACTTTAGGTTAATATATCCTTGTACATGTTTGTAAGTTTGGATTATGATTGACCCAGGCTCCGCTGTTCAGGGGTTAATTAAGAAGTGTGTTGTTCCTTTTTCTTCTCATTAATTTCATCCCTTCTTTCACTTTGTTCCTTTCTCCCTTGTGTGTCCATCTCTTTCTTTTGTTTTTGCTTCTCTAACTCCTTTATTTATCTTCACCTCTCCTGTTATGATTCTAATATACAATTCTCTTTTTTTCAGGATGATGATCATGGAACGAGATGTTCAAACCTTGATTCTGCAGATCTAGATCTAGATCAGAAAGACATTGATACGATACTTTATTGGCACAATACTTATCGTAACACGGTGGCTAGTGGTGAAGAACAAAGAGGGAATCCAGGCCCTCAACGACCAGCAAAATATATGATGGAGCTGGTATAATTCAACGAAATCGAGTCATTAAATAGTATACTCATAAGAGGGTGGTAGAATGGTTTAGAATTTAGAATCAATTCAGACTTGGGTTTGTCATTTCTGTTGAGGTTTAAAATAAAACTAAAGATCTGCAGTCCCTAATTAATTTGTTTTTAATAAAAGATCAATTTAAAGTACATTAGTACATACTTATAGGGTTAATTATCCGCATTCATGGATGACGATACATAATATTTATCTTTACAGCTTTGGGATGATGAACTCGCTTTTATCGCTAGGCGATGGGCGTTGCAGTGCAACCTCTTTGAGAAAGATCAATGCCGAGACGTTGGCAAGTAACATCCTTCGATATATCCTATTTTTCAATCTTCTTTACTCATCCATCATTTTTCAATATCTACAATACAATACACGAACGTGAAACTGTTACACCACTCACGCTGCAAAAACATTCGATATCTGTACACAATAATTCCTTTTCTTTTTTCTCTTGATATTTTTTACACAAGGTATGTAACCCGCGATATGTCCTGCAAGCAAGAAGATAGCGATTCTATTGCTTTTTTTGAATTTAAAGATTTTTCAAAGAATTTTTCAAATTTCTTCATAGCAAAGTAATTGACACCTTTAAGAATTTCTTAATTAAATACCGCTGAAAGAAATGCTTTTGTATTTTTTTTTTACTAATGTAATTGTTATTTATGTTTTTATACAATTTCATTCACGGAAATATTCGGAGCAAAAAAAAGTATTACGGTATAATATTCAGAAAGTTAATAATTGAGATTTTTAATTTTTGCATAAAATATTTTACGAATCGTTGATTTTTTTCTTTTAACATTATATCCTTAAAAAATAGACCTTTCTATAGAATCATTTAAACTTGATTTTCTCAAAAACAAAGTGAAAAAAAAAAATGATTATGAAATATTCTCCACAGAACTTCTCTCAGTTTGTTACTATAAACCGCAGCGATGATATTAGTAGATACGAGCAAAGGACCCATTTGGTTTATTGCCTGTTTTTGCTAGTGGCTCTGATGCCACTGATGAATTGATGATAATTGTTGGCTTCTTCGTTGTTTAGCTGGGTCTCATTGTTTTTATTGCCCAAAAAGAATGTTACTCATCGATTGTTGTGTACATACATTGAATAAATGAAAAATTCATTTTAAGGAGATGAAGAAGAATTAAGAAGAAAATTGTAACTTATAAATAGAAATTGACAAGTTAAAAATGTTTAAGCCATTTGAAAATATTTTCGAAATAATTTATTATATTTCCATGTAGTGTTTGTTTAAAAAACACAACTGTTTTTCAACTTTTGCCTTTTGCCTTTTGCCTTTTGCCTTTTGCCTATTTTCATATAACCAACTTTCTTTTATCGATGAAAAATTATTATAAGAGTTATTTTCATTTGTTTAAATAATATGTATAATATCACATAATTTCTTTTGCATAGTGCTGTAGTGTGACATGGAATTTCAATATCGTGAAATTCAACGATATTGAACGATGGTACTTTTATTCAATAACGTATGAATTAGTAAATCAAAGATCATTTATTGCATTAAAACCGATTTAGTAAGTTATTAAACAAGGATACCATTTTTGCAGACTTGAGATTTTGCCTGGAGAATATTAACGATAAGACATAACTAAATGTTACTAATCGTATGTATGTATGTATGTATGTATATATTCTTTGCAGAACGATTTCAAGTATGGCAAAACGTGCACGTGCTCGATATGAACAGCGTGGGAAACGCAACGTCCACCGGTAGGATTCACTTTCATATTCAATCCTGGTACGACGAGGTGGAAGACTTTGATTCTGCGGAATTCGGGTAAGCCCACTGTACACAGTTTCAGGCTGACCGAAAGCTTCGCCACTTTTCCCTATCCCATTCTTTCTTTCTTTCTCGAGAGCATTAGATGAATACCGAGATTTTCCGACCCGTTCACGATCAACACGTGAAAAAGAAAAATCACATCAAAGATGTGTTTGTAACACGATTGAGTCAAAAATTCTGCCAGATTTACCTATTATGCTGCCGCTGGAAATGCTATTTTTTAATATATATATATATATATATATATATAGTATAGTTAATGGATCTGTTCCTGAGTTAGATATTCGTAATCTGCCGTCTTGTCAATCAATTCTTCGAAACTGTTCATATCAATAATTTCGAAGAAATATTTCGGTAGTTCGACCTCAAAGTAAGTAGAACTTGAAGCAGAGCTGCATAATTGATTGGTCGCGAATAGTACTTCTCCTACCTTACCTCCATCATGGAGCTCACTTATTAAGGGCTTATTGCTTCTGCCATTACCCAATCAACAAAAGGCTATCATACATACATACATACATACATACAGGCGAGACCGCCATGATCAATTCGGATATTTTTTTCAAACAGTCGGAAATGTCCTAAATCTGAATTAATTCTGTTAGTGTCTAATGATACTTGTCAAAATACTGTCAATAATTACATAATATTTTGAAGCAATTTTTTTCAGAATTTTCATCTTGCACCGCTCTCTTCTATGTATTATTTACACAGATTCGAAAAACAGAGCGGTATAAATTTTTCAGCGACGATGGATCGAAGACGATTAAAGAAACGAGTTCAATAGAATTTCACGGTTCTTTATTCGACGATAAACGCTTCTAGGGATCAAGAGTGAAGGGGGCTAGTTCAAAGGGAGTTGAAAGACATAAGGCCTTTCAGTGCTCGTGATTCAACGTGATGTAACTCGCGTGTCAGCGTGTGTTGGTCCGCGAGAAAATCCACACGTATTGTCATTCTCAACGCAGCATGTATGTAATACTCTAAAAGTTGAATTGATCGAAACGACTGTTATGTGCCAAGGCATTCGCTTTGTCAATGGATACTGTTCGATCCGCGAGGTGTGTGTGTGTGTGTGTGTGTGTGTATGTACACACTGCTAACTTGCCTCTGAATTTAGGAGTAGGTTTACACCGCCTCCTCTCTCTCACTCGATTCAACTAACGCTTTTCTATACCTTTTACCCACCTCAAACTATTCTGTTTGACGACTGATCGATTTCAACTAGGAGAAACGATCGAATGAACATTTATATAGAAGATTGGTGTTGATATTTAATAAAAACAAGAATTTATCAACCCAAAAACAGTTGGTAGACAAACCTCTGGTGTTTGGATAAAAATACCTACTATATTTCCTTCAAAGCATTTCTTATTGTTTTAACATAAATCTTATTTATGTTATGTTTCCAGAGTATTCTACACAATTCTACATATAATTTAATCCCAGCACACCAATTACAGTAGAAACGCAAAAATATATTTCATATTTTCGACATTATTCAGCCTTGAAATTTACGTAATCTGACATTTATCGGAAAATTTGTCAAGTATTTAAACGCGGGGCCCAGGACTTTTAAGTATAATTATAATTTACACAGTCAAGTAATATAATTATAATTATATTGACATGCTTGGCATGTCAAACAATGAACAGTTAGTTCTGGAAAGGGTTAAATTTCATTAATCTTTGTTGCAGGTTCGTCAACTTGACAGCTCGAAGCAACCTTTCATATATCGCATTCGCATCGGCGATAATTAGCCAAGTCGGCTGCGGTCGTGCAATTTACACGGCTAAGCAAGATGGTTCGCCGCCGGGTCGTGAAGAGACGGCTACTGTCACGGGCACAATGCACGTCCTCGGTTTCGGGGATCGCGTGGAGACCCTCGTCTGCAATTACGGACCCCTCGATCGGAAAACACCGAGGGAACTCTACGAAGATGGTGTGCCGGCTCTTTGTCCGCAGGGGACGATCCGTAGCTCGGGATACGCAGCACTTTGTCGTAAGTGTTTCCTCCCTTGTGTCTCGTGCGTTCAGGACACGCGCCCGCGATTCTTGTCGCTTCCTCGCCACGATTGTTAACCATTTCCACTAGGACTAGACGAAACAGTTAACGAGGATGAATCTTGTCACGAACGGCGACGAAAGAGCAGATTTTATTGAAATTTTTCGCAATAGAGTCATCTCTTATCCTTCAGTCTTATCCGAAATGTAATATTGACACTAACAAAATGATGTTAGTTTCATTTGTTTATGAATCATTTTCGCAAACCAGAAAAATAAATATTTCATGATTCATGACACTACAATATCTATGAAAAAAATATTTGCAAACGCAAAGTACTTCTTTCCGTTCGCATTTCATCATTCCTTTATAAAGTAGTGGGTCAAGACGAGATCGAGGGTCAAAGTTTAATTAATAACGGGATATATTGATTCATTATCGTGGAAACGGGAATAGATGCTATCGGATCACCATTTGCCCGGGTTAACGTAATTCTTTGCCTGTCACGGGACGCGTACTGTTTGGAACGGTAAGAAACTTATTGTTAGCGGGATGATGAATGGATTAATTTTGTCCACAAGAACTTGGTACCCGGTTCCACTAGAAGATCTTACATTTTATTTATTTTCTGAGAATATGAAATTACTCTAGGTACAGGTGGTTAATATCAAAACCATGTAATGTTCTTTTTCTCTTTCAACTGATTTTTCTAGTCATTATAGCCTTATAATACTTCATATTTCTAATCTCAATTACAAATATTTAATCAAATAGTTGAAAAGTTAATGAATGTTAAAAATTCTCTTCTATAAAAACGCATTATTTATAAGGTTTTATTAAGAAGGCGAAATTGCAAGACAAGAATAGTTAGATTTGAACTTGTTTATGTCAACTTGGCTGCTAGATTCGAGCCCTGTCCTTGTCTCTCCATGCAAGAGAGACAACGATCATCCGGAGTTTCTCATTTTCCCCGCATGAGGTCTCTACGATCAAATTCTTGGGTTCAACTCCTTTTGGACGTTATGGGCAAAACATGGTTTCTACATGGTTTTCTTAAAGTTTGTAAACATGCGAGTCACTATAAAACATTCTCTGATTCTGAGTAATTACATTAATGAAACTTTATAAACCTTGGAAAGAAATCAGGTAACATAAAAACGGAGAAGAAAATTCAATCAGTGACCCATAAAAAAACGGACACGCAACAACAATTAATATAAACGACATGCCCTTGTTTAAATGCAAGCTCGCCGAGAATTATAGAGCAGTATCGAAAGACCTCACCCCCCCGTGGTATTACATAACGCAAAACATTTCCCGGTTCTCCGACACACGGTGCGCCACAAAACAGCACAAACGAAACGGCCACGAACAAGCGATGTCGTGAACAGATAAAGCCCGTTGTTACGCCGCGCCGCGCCACGCCGTTCGACTTTTTCCACTGCTACATTTTTTCTCTCGTTGTTGACCAAACAACGCCAACGACCAGTTTCGAATTGCGTGACTCGTTTCATTCATAATATACGAAATACAATTCCTACGGACAAACTGCGAAAGGAAAGTACTTTTATGATTCTGCATTAATGTTATTCGAATTACGAAGCTGATTCTCTAATTATTTCAAGCAGTGCAAATATTTAATTTTTATCAATTTTGTTACTGGCGCTTGTTGTTTCCACGCTAAACAAACTTCTAAATAAAAATAATAAAATTCGACGTAAATTTTTTTTAACTTAGTTTTGAATTTAATTTTAATATTCAATTAAACCGTGTGAAGAGGAAGTGGCTCACATGGCAATATAACTATAATCTACTGTAATAACGTACATATGTAAGAAATCGTATCATGAAATAGCAGAAAAAATGATTTATTTTTGTTAGAAAAATCCCAGAAGTGGCCGTCACGGAAGTTGCAGCGTCGGACTGAATCGAGCCAGAAGAGAACCAGCGAAACAATGACCAGCGGTACATTCCTGATTAAAGG
This sequence comes from Osmia bicornis bicornis, assembly GCF_907164935.1. Classification (NCBI taxonomy): domain Eukaryota; kingdom Metazoa; phylum Arthropoda; class Insecta; order Hymenoptera; family Megachilidae; genus Osmia; species Osmia bicornis. The sequence continues at coordinate 95,606 of NC_060221.1, read as the reverse complement.
AACGATCTATCCTGTTCACCTGATCTTATTATTGCTGGCACGCCTCTGGACGTGATCCCCACTTATTGTTATACTGGTGGTGCAATGTTTGTCTGATACAGTGCTATCAATAAACCGTTTACCAAGTAAAGGATTGTTTCTTATTGTTTCAGTGCTTTATTGAAAAACTTTGCATTAGTAATTTTATTAGAATTTTCAAATTGAAAGCAAGTCTGAAATAATGAAGAGTTGTTGAAAGAATTTGAAAGAGATTGTATTGTATCGATAAAATGCTTGATAAATTGTTTTTTCAGAAAAATGAGAAGAGCATTGTTTTATTCTCATTGTCAGAGTCACACCGCACCGGTGCAATAGCTCACAAATATGATATCCGAGAAACTCTCATAACCGTTCTCTTGTCAGTTTCAGACGGTTGTTGATGTTACGTTCCACGTTATTGTTATATCTAGACACATTCACGTGTACGATATTTTCACGGTGTCAAGAATAGCAGGTTCTTGGCATTAAATAACGTTAAAGTTGCTGGAACGTTCACGCGGCGAAAGCGTATCTTTAAGAACGGAATAAAAGAGAGAAGAAGGAAGACTCGATCTGAAAGGTCTCTGCAATAAAAATGATATATTCTGCTTCCGTGATTGTTAACCTCCCGTAAATAACAACTGAAAGTTGTTAAGTCAAATTTATTTATTGATCCCCTTTCTGTACATCGAGCATGAATTATAAATTGTTATTATTTTTATTTTTGTATGAAAAGCAATACATATTTTGAAAAATTATGAGAATCTAATAACGCGACACATCAAAATTTTATTTAAAGAATAATAAATTACACAAATTACAGGATATGAATAATTAACGATAATATTTATAAAGATAACTATCAGCGAAATTTTTCCAAGAAAATAGATGTGCATATAAATCTACTTTTGGTTTTATGAGTTTGTTATTGCGCCGCAACAGAATAAAAATTGGAAGTAAACAAAGAATAAAGTATGAATATTCATTGTGTCAATATTGTTGAACAGCGGCTTGCAATCAGCAGGAGCATCAAGTTGCAGAACAACGGTTTCAGAAGTTAATAACGAATCGATGTTTCTTCGCTGGGAAGTGGAGAGCGGAGAGGAATGCCGCAGACGTTTTCAAGCAGTGAAATAGACGAGTACCGCTTCAACTTGTCGATAACCAAGCTAGGAAACACTCGTGTTTTCTCTTGCTCTTTCTCTTTCTCTCTCACGGACTGTCGGTGATCGTAACGGAAACATATTGGTGGCACAGGGGGAAACATTAATCGAAACAGTTTGGATATTTCGATTTATAAGAATTACAGGGGCAGTCGTGTCGAATCGAGGGAAAATCGAGGGAAAATCGAGGGAAAATCGATGGAAACGTATGGTACTGGGTTGCCTTCATCGACTTCCATCGGACACGCGATATTACGACGTATCCCCTTGCAGCTGTTTCTCTTGTTTGATCAGTTCGAGCACGCCGTTTCTCATCTCGAAAACCACTTCCCGTTCGGTCAAGCCCAGCCGACGTTTGTTGCTGATGTCGTAAATGCCTTCTTCGCTTTCGCTGTGCTCGCCACGGGTGCCTCTGATCTGAAGATTTTATTAAAATAATCTTTAATCCTACAGCGGGATTAAAAAAGAACAAAAAATAAAAAACAGATTTATAAGTTTCATAGGTTTCATTGCAAAGAAAAAGAATTTCAGTCAAATATTTTTCTCGTAAGCAAAAAATATTCATGGCCAGCTGTTTCTACGGTCCGTTGGTAACTTTAGTTTATATTGCATACGCTTGGGATTACGCGTGAACGATTAACATTAATTTCGCTGTGAAAACTTGTTGCGTTTGTTTCGTCACTCGTTCCGCTGATAAATAATTTCGCCGCGATGAACGACGCGAAACCGAAAATCATTGTACGTACATATTTCTATTTCTTTGCTTTATATCGATTCTCACTCGTGTTACCACTTTATTTAATTATGAATTATCATAATTATCGCACCATTTATACTTGAAATTATTTAATTCAACATATGGAAAGAAATAAAATAATTATGTTCATGAAACGTTACTTATACCGAGGTATTATTTTTTATATTATTATAATCGAGGGAAAAAAGAAGGTGAGTTGATTTTGTTTCTTACCTGAAGATGGTACATGTTCGCGATTTCTTCGAATCTCGCGTAATCCTCGCTCAATTTCGGCAAGCGTGCGTGAACAGACGCCCTGATGGTGGTTCCCAGATTGCTCGGGCAAAAGGTGAGGAAGCCAAGTCTTCTATGTGGCGAGAATTCAAGTTTCTTTCCGACCTCGGTAACTGCTTTAACAAGCCTCGCGTATACAGACGACAGATTTCCACCCTTTTCCATCGATATCAAACGCAAGTGATCCTCCTCGTTGCACCAGACAAGGAAAGTTTTCTCCTCGTTAAAAAATATTCCTCTGCCTGGAAATTCGACAACGTGTCTCTTACTTTTCTTTTCCTTTAACTACATATGTACGTATTTACATACGTATGTATGTATCTCTGACGAGATGTATCCATACGATAGCTAATTACGAATCTTAACATGGATTTTCTGGAGATTTCAATATATATTGTCTCTGACATATTAAATAATATTTCCCACGATTTTATAGTCAAAAAAAGAGCTTCTGAATTCCTAATTAGATAGAGTTACTTAAAACGACCGACGCGTACAAAGATAAACATTGTTGTAAGTAGAAAATGAGGAGTTAGTTGTTTCACTTTCAGAAATAATATTATACATACTACGTTAGATGGAGCTGTTACTTTTACAACCATTATATTTTTAGTTGTAGATAGATGTATTTTTATATTTATAGTACATAACAGAGTTTAAATACGGTATAATAAATTGCATGAATGTTTTTTTTTTTTTTTTTTTTTTTTTTATATATAAACTGGTATAAATCCATCTGAAACGATGATTTTGTTTTACATTTTGCAAATCATAGTTCTGTTACAATCCTTTAAGCGGATTTGCTATGCACTTTCTCCCATAGCCTGTACTGGTCGATTCAAAAAAAAATGTGACCGAATTTGGTAACACGAAAGTGTTGTAAAATAATGCAACGTCATTTTTATGTTTTGTGTATGTACATTAATTTGAAAATTTAAGAATCTGATGAAAATGATTAAATAAACCTTCATCTAATGTTTTTAATAGAAAATGTCTGATTGTTAGTTTCACGATCTAAACAATTTTCAACAATTTGCAGTTTCCGAAAATACAGATTTTTCAGAACACATTTGGGTTAATAAATACTTTGTTTATTAAAATTATATTAATAATAAAAGCTACAGCGTTACCTCCAGAGATTTTTATTTTTATACTTAAAAATAATTTCCGAAAATATACTTAAGTTCACACGGGCAAAACGAATCTGGTTAAATTACAATTCTATGAAACATAGCTTTTCTGGTTTGAAAATGTATTACGTAGAGATATTAATATTTCATACGAGGAAATTGAAATTGCGTGTTCAACGAAATAGATTTCGCTTTTGACATTTATGTATCATGCGAATCAGTTGTACGCTGCAGGATACATATAAAGGGAATTTTTATAAATATACGATTAATCTTTGTTTAATTCACGGTGAATAATTTTCACTTTGAGAGGGTTACATTTATTTATTAGCTGCCAAAGTTGTGAAGCTGTTATAGAAAAAAAAGATGATTTTATTATTAATATTTGACAGAATAATTTAAAAGGAATATTCGAAGGGAAAAGAGCAACAGATAAAATCAATACGAACCGAAGAAAGCGAAGAATATGAAATGAAGCTTTTTCAGGACCTAATACCGAATAATCTTGAAGAAAAGAAGTCTTTGAAAGAAGTGCAAGTACAGGCGAACGTCGATTATCCGGATAAAAGTTGAGGCAAGTGGGTCCGATAAATCGATACGGTACGACAGCGCGGCGCGGCGCGGCGCGGCGCGGCGGCGGCGGTTCGATTATCCAGACGAAAAAACGATTTTCGTGTTGCAAACTACCAGAATTATCTTTATTATGCTCTCCGGAGATGGTAACTTATATGGTAACTTATATTAAAAAAATATCCGCTTAATTGGAAATCGGAATAATTGAACATGTCGGAATAAGTCAACAGAAACGTTTTTTCATAAATTTTCTAAAATTTCTAAATAATAAATATTTATTAAGTAGACGTTAATCTTTCGATTATTTAATAAGATTTGTAACATTTTTATATCAGTCTTCTGTCTTTTCTTTGTAATGTTTCAATCAAAATTATGATCCACTCGAAGCTCTTTAAATGTTTCTTTCTTTATTGTATTTTCATACATTCTATGATTATATGAGCTACTAATAATCTGATATTGGAAATATCACACATATCTGGTGTTAGTAACGGTTGTTGAAAAATATTCAACAGAATATTTCGCCTAAATGCTCGATGCAACACTTTGTTAGAATTATTACATCGCATAAATCAACAGAAATAAACGGGTTGGACACGTATGAAGCTCGCAGAACCATTAATCTATGGTTAAACTCCACGTGTGTCCAGTCAACAGTTTGTATTTAAACAAAGAACTCGGCACTCGCTAACGTTGCTCTGTAAACACGTTGTTAAAAGACTTGGAACATTGAATCGACGAATAACTTTGGACGAAGGCTAATTAAATTGATGTTAAAGCAGCCCGAAATTGTAGACGAAAAATTATTCGCTTCGATATTGAGATTCGCGACATAATCAAATTAATTCTAGATTAATTAACCCTCGATAAGACGACCTTCCAACCCTTTCTTTGAATTCTATACAATTCAAAAGAACTGATCGTGATAGGGTTACTTTGATTGCGTTTTCTTGCAAATGAACGATTTTTGTTAAGAGATACAATTTTACACGAAAATTAGTATTAATTAATTATTTATATTAGAATAATTACTATTTAATCCTTGGGCAACGAACTTAAAATTTCTTTTAATTTCTGTGCATTTTTATTTTCAATGCTTTAAATTTCTTTTTTATTGAAATAAAATTGTTTAAAAAATCGAGGTATACTTCTTAATTGCACAAAATTAATTTAAATAAACAAAGAGAAGAATTTGTAAGAAATGAAACTTGATTATTTCTGTACACATTTCTACTGCAGTAAATTTAATACGAATAAGAATGCTTCAAATAAAAATTGTAATGCAACGTTTTTAAGAAATATAAAAATACTAAAAAAGAAACAAAAACAGCTTGGAAATAACGAGCCATCTATTGTTAACATGAATCAAAAGTACAATACAAAAAGCGATAGTTGGAAGAGACGAATGAAACGTGCAATTATATCAAAGCAACGTAGGGAAAGGAGCTTTTTAGAATAATCATTTTATGTACTCTTGAAACGAATAAATCGATCGTCCAAAAGAGAGCATAAAAAGGGTAGAGTCAAAGGAGCGGTAAACAGAAAGGAAAATAGGATAACAAGCAGAATTGTATCGTTACGATAATGCAATACTACTTATAGTTGCCGGTTTTTTTTTGTATATTGTTAATATTTTATATAGCAGATTTGGAAAATAATGCAACAAAAGGTTAATATCAAAGATCAAAACCTAAAGACCTATTTAGTTCTTACTGTATACTGTAATACCTACTACTTTCTTTACATAATTATATTATGCCATCAAATTGTGTCGGAATTTACGTTTCAAAATCGTAAGAAATTAACTAGGGTAGGGGGGTCAAAGAGAGTCAATTGATCCCGACTCTCATTTCAATGAAATTAAGTAAAAAATGACACTTGATATTATTATGATGTTAATAAGGTATGAACCAAGTACTTTATAAAGTACTTGTAGTTGCGCTACTGGATCAAGTAGAATCCTCATATTGTTCGTACCAAATCGTTTAGTATCTGCAATTTTTTCTTTAAAGCGGCCAATTTCTTTACGGCCTTACAATTTGCCCCAATTAATTGCAATAGAAGCTTGATATGTGTCAAATAACGGTTGTCTTCTTGCGGTTCGTAGTCATCCAGAAAGCTGACTACGGATTTCGTGATTAACTGAATTTGCATTAGTGATTTTCATCACGATGGCCTTGGGAAATCTCTTTGCTGGTGAGATTAAACGGCTCAAAAGGGTTAAAGGATATTAAAGAGATTAGGGCATGTACAAGGGAGAATCAGCTACTCGGAGAGAGAGAGAGAGAGAGAGAGAGAGTTTTCAAAGCCAACCAAAGGGGATATTCCCTTCTACCCCCTCTTATCGTGAAGACTTCGTCAACATAACTTATTACCTTTTAATCTGTTCCCTTGCCTTCGTAATTGCTTGTTATACTGTCGTAAACTGTTGCCAAGTTAAGTGTATTTTATTTAACGTTCAACTTTCGATTAGGTACTTACTATAGGTAATCACATATTGGGGTCCCATCGCGCAATAATTTACCGTCTAGTAGTATTAACCCTTCAACCGGGGGTTAATAAAACTATCGTAGAAATTTTTTCTCAATTCTCTTGTAAAATAATTCATGTATTTACAGTATCAAGCATTCACGACCGTTCGAAAAGTTTCCGCGAACCATTTAACCCCCGGATGCAGGGTTTAGTAGAGAAAAACGAAATCAACAAATGTCAACAAACAGGTGGGGAGGACCCAGAGTCGTAACACTCGTCAACTCGCAATTTCCCTACTCCGTGTCCCGTCGAATTCATTTTAATCTGAGAAACTTTCGACTTAATCTTCGTTTAAACTTGTACCACCCCCAATTTCCACCGTCTGGCTTACCAAGGATTTATGTTTTCCAACGAGCTGAAGCAACTTCGGGCATTGTGTAATTGAATGTTTTAAGTGAATTCAAGCTGGCTACAACCAGCTTTAACAGATTCGACTAACGTTTGCTTCGATAGTATATAGTAGTACCTATACAAAATAATCGAAATACTTGAAGCCTTCCATTTTTCTTTACGATTAAATGTTATTTAAAGGGGCTTTTCGAAGGTTTGATGGCCTCGGGCCCCAGAAACCTTAATCCCATTCTGGTTTATCCTAAAACTCTGTTAAACAATAAATAGTAAAACGAATAATTCAAGTTGAAATTTAATAAAAAAAACGATGCGAATTTCTATTCGTTCTATTTCTATTCAAAGTTTTATAAAGATCAAATTATCAAATGATCAGCTGATATGCTTTTATATACTTTAAACTTTAGACTAATTTAGACTAATTTAGACTAATTTAGACTAATTTAGACTAATTTAGAATGATTTAAATATGTACTGCTTCATTTTACTATTCACTTTAAATAAACAGATCAATATTGAATTATCAAACACATTGTTGATATGCGAGTAATTTCCACAATTCCACAATTCCACAAGCCGAACTATGCAGTTCTCACTGAACGTGTGTAATCAGCTTCGTGGTCGTATATGTAGTCTTCGCTCTGTCTCAAGTGAGAAACCACCTAAAACCAAGTCAACTGTCTGTAGGAGGCAACCGAAACATCTACATACATATGTAAGTACATACATAGAGTTGAGAACAATCCGTGCCATAAACCGGAACGAGTTCTAAATACTTGAAACCTGCTTACTCTTGTATTTTCGCACTTGCCTTTTTATAATCTGTCCCTATGCATATTCCCCCTTTGTTAAGTCCGCAACCTGCACACATTTCACCTGTTCCGATTAGCGTAACTAACAATAAGGGAGATCAGACGGGTCAGTTGAACCCCCTCAAGACTAAAACTCTGTCTTTTAATAAATTATATTGGAACATTTTCGGAAATTTCAAATAACAAATAAAGTCTGAAAAAAATCAACATCTTCAATTTTTCAGAAATTTCATTTTGAATACATAGAAATTTTCAGAAATATTGCTTATTATAGGTTCATACAAATAATAGGTACTTATATAGGGGAAGAATTACGTATGTATATTGCAAAGTTTTTGCGCCAGCCCTTCAGAAACTCGGGATGTATAATACGCGCAAAGGCTATTGAGGTCGAAGAAAAAAACTTTGAAAAATTTATTGTGCAATTCTTATTTATCGAACGAACGGAAAACAGCTTTTTAAAATATAACTTTGCTACTAGGAGTATTATATTATATTGCATTATCTATTTGCATACTAAATATATTGAAAAAAAAGGAAGCACCTTTTCAAAGAATCATTCCTGTAATCATCTATCAGCATGACAGAGTCCGTCGTTAAGGCCTTTCTCTTATTACTAGTTTTATAATATTTTTATAATGTAGTTTGAATCACTCTACACTCTACACTCTACATATATACGTAAATAAAAGAACGTAGGTACACTCGCAATCAGGAAAAGTGTAGATACCCTCAGTCGGCACCCTTAGTTCCCTTACAATTAGTTAGTTAAGAGGAAGTGTAAGAGAAGTAGTGTCTAGGTTAGGCTCTTCCTAGCTTTATCCCACACCGAAGACAAATACGTAGTAGAAAACTTTTTTCCCTACACTTATTTTTAACTAAAGGATAACTCTCCATTAATTTCTAAAGTTCGACTTATTGTTATAAAACAAAGAAAAAACAAGTAACTATCTAAACTTGAAGAAGAAGCTATTTTAAATCGAAACGTGACATACCGGTCGGTAATTCTTAAAAGAAAGATCAAAAGGATGAAAAGAATGAAAAGAATGAAAAGAATGAAAAGAATGCGTAGTTGAAACGGTTTTTCTTGCTCGAAGAGAACATGCAGAGACGCTTTAAAGCAATTCCAAGTTAAGTTTAAAGCTGACTCGAGGCAAGGATTAATAGAATCGCTTTACGGACGGTTTAAAGTTATTTCGAATTCACAGTTGACTTTAAAGCGTATGAAACATGCCTACAACTTGTTACGGTTCGTAACCTGAGGACAAATATCTTGTTAAGTATTATATAATAAATATGATACCTTTGTAGGAAATGCTGGAAATGCTGGAAATGGAAGGAACGATATTGATTTCCTTTTTAAACGAAGGTGGTAACAAATTAATGGTGGTAAATTGAAATTATTTCAACGTAAGTTGAAAACTGCTGCTGTAATTATGTAAAAATCTCGATCAGTATCAATTGACTACTAAATAAGAGAAAATAAATTGTTAATACTAATTATCAGGAAATTTACTGGGTATTAGCTTGAAATACTGGAATGTATAGAAAAACATTTAAATACCTTAAGTTTTACTCATTTATAAAAAATAAAAGTTAAGATATAATAAGTAAACCCTGAGATTACATTAAAAAAAAATTTGAATTATTTATCAAAGAAAATCCCCAACGCGATTTGACGAAGAAAAATCAGTGGAACGACAAATTTTTAAAACAGTTTTAAAAGTAAAGCAGAAGTAACGAGATCGATCTGCTGGAGTTTGAGAAAAGTTAGAGTGGCAAAGAGGGTTCCATTACTCACCAGTCGGCCAGAATCTATTGGAGTTGGCTGCTTCTAAAAATCGATCGCCTTCCTTGAACAGGAAATGATCATCTATCAGTTGTTGTTGCGTTTGTTTATCCATGGTGGCCAGTGAACAGTAGGTTCCTTTCAATTCACCTTCTAATGAGCTTAAAGCCTCTTGCACCTAAAAGTGAGAAAGGATTTATGACATTTTAGGTAATATGTATTGTATTTTGGAGATTCTATGATTATGTAAGCTATTACATAATGCTATCCTTGAAACCGGGCATACCTTGTTCTCCAAGTCCCGATAGTCAGGTTCAGTCATTCTAGGATTTAAAGGATATCCCTTGACTGACCTGGCGCACCGAATTCTCGTCGAGATCACGAATTCTCCTTCAGGGTCAAGATTGCCAAGCTCCTCGGCTGTTCCCCACTCTAAAGCAGGATGAACGTTGTCAGACTTGAAACCATTATGATATTCATCGATCACCGGATCGAAAAGATCGGCGAACACGTCGTAGGCCTCTTGATCAGGTGCGTACAGGCCAACACCTGAGTCAGGATTCTTCAGGCCCGACTGAATCACGTCCATCAGCGTGGAACCAAAACTGGTCATACGTGTCTTCAGTTTGTCGAAGATTGGTTCGGTCAAGTGTTTCTTCAGCAACGAATTGCTTTCGGTATTCGAAAATTCACCGTATGCCTCCTCCAAAGCCTTCACTCTTTCGTCGTCTGGGTTCATGAAGGCGGGCTCAGCTGGTTTCGACTTCTTCCCGCAAGCGCATAACCTCTTGTCGCACATTTTCAATCAAGTTCGACTACTTCTTCGTTTAATCTTACACTGTAGAAAAACGGAATTCAGAAATACAGTGTCGATCCTCTTTAATACATTACTCTTCTACGTATTACGAGGACAATTGAGAAAATAAATGAAAACACGTAACACCCACCCGTACATTAGTCTACCCAAGGTGCGAACAATAGGAGGAAGTACATATTGTCAAACGGGTGAATCGAAACTCGAGATCTCTGCTGATCGTGAGATATATGTACATACATAGAACGTCTGGATCAAAAATCGTTACATACTGCTGTTCTCTAACCTCTCGCTCGTCACGCGTCGTCTGGACGTCTCTATCGTTTTCGACCCTTTCGTTCTCCCTTGCCGCGCGGAGCATCCCCCGAAGCGTCGAGTTTTAATTACACATATTTTTTGTGCGAGCCGCTCTCAAGGCTGCCGGTGTGCGCCAGAAGGACCCTACTACACGACGGCGACGTGAATATTCTGAATTTTGACGCTTCTGGCATAGCCATCTCGACGCCGCGCCGCCGCGCCATGCGACCGCGAAATCTCGTTTCCCACTCGTAGGAAAAAGAAAAAAAAAAGAAATCGTCAAGCTGATGCCTTCAACTTTTCGTCTCTTGTCGTCTTCGAGGTCATACGTACGTACTTACGTACTATACGTTGCGTCGCGTCGCGTCGCGTCGCGTCGCGTCGCGTCGCGCGTCAGGGACGAGCACCGAAGTAATCTTTCTCAGCAATTTTATATGTATGTACATATATTCAAAACGTTATCATCACGGTATCGAGGTATCAAAGTACTTCAAACAATCGGTAATGATTTGTAACGCACAAGTACCATACTTTAACAACGCTATGTACAATAAATCTTTTAAGAAGATTGTAAACTTGTATCACAAAAATGAAAAAAAGGTATACATACTCGTTTTGTTAAAGCCGTGAGTAATAATAATCTTCGTGCGTTCGCCATTTTTTAAAGGAATTAGTTAACGGACGTAATTAAGGAGCACACGTGAGACATACTTACGGTATAAATAAAGCAAGATACGTATACACTTTTTCTGGTTTATTTCCTACACAGCTGGAGCACGGGAAAAAACAAGGTGAATTTTAAGTTTACTAATAAAGGATATAAAATCAGTTCTTTATTTCCGATATCCTAAAAACACCATTGTTTATTTATACTTTTATTAATAAAATATAAGAAAACCTTACTCAAAAGAGTCAAATTTAAATACGAGTATTGCATTATGTTGCAAATCTGTTACATGAAATAATATTACATGAAAATTTTCAATATTACACAACTTTGTTTTCAAGAAATTTTGTTTATTATTTATAACTATATCTTTATTCAAAGATGGCAATTCTTAATAACTCACCTTGTATGTATGTTGCAAAGTTATCACAAGTAATGCTATAAGCTCCTTCGGTAATAAAGCAACACATAGAGACACGTAAGTACAATGTAACGATAAAAAACGATATTGAGCTTTTAATCGTCGAGCCATAAACTTATTAAACTGGTCTGTATTTAGTGCACCATTTAGACTGATTAAAAAACTGATACCATTTAGAATTTAGATGTAAAATATAGAACAATATTTTGTAAGGTATAATCGCACTGTATACTTCTTATTTATAAAATATATGTATAATTTAAGTTTAAAGCGAATTTCAATTGTCAAAACTTTATAGCCGTATGGCAAATTTAAAATATTTCAGTAAGTGATTTAAAAATTTTCAGATGTTACAAATTTTTCAATTCTCGATTTTGAAAATTCTAAAGTTTCCAAATTTCAGAGGGACCACCACCCTCCCCTGAAGAAGATCTAACATAAATTATACTAATATTCAGAAAAGATAAATGAACCAATCTTTGAAATTTTTTTTCTCCTCGTCCGGATAGTCCTTTATTTATAGCGCTTCGAATTTGTTTCGAATTTCATCCGACCAGCCGGACTTCCGACATCGACATTCCGATCGCGAACAACCATGAAATCCCGTTTCCGGTGCGCTAACTGCACGTCGTGAAAATATTTAACTGCGTCCATTGATCAAGATTTTTTACCAGGGAAAATAAACGTCACGCTGACACCTGGCATGTGTATTTCTGAACGTATTTCCAACAGGTTTTGTTCAGTACAATTACCATCCACAGGGATAAACAAACGAACTCTCCTGCTCTTTAGTTTTTTTATTTTTTTGCGGAAAGCATTGTTTAAATATAACGAAATTTAAACTAATGGAAAATGTAGGAAAAATATTACACCACCAGAGGCAAGAAGCAATCAAATTTTAAATGTTTTTCTCGAAATGACATTTTTTCATTACGTTGACAAGAAATAAATAAATATAAAAAAAAAAAGAAATGATCTAATTTTATTTAATTTCTTTCACAGGAATCTTGTTGATTTCTGTAGATTTTCATTTTAAAAATAAAATTCTGAAGTTGGCTGAATATAAAACCTCGATATTTCAACATTCGCCACACGCAACACGTCGACCATTCTCTGTCAGAAACGATCCGTTGAAGCTGTCAGTATTTCTTTAGATACGCGCGGTTCGGTCAAATTCACGTGATGACAATCAAGTATTATCAGGTTAACTCTGTGCCATGGACGACGCGAGACTGTACAGATATTACAGGTCCCGGAACAGTAATCCTTTTCGATGGCTGGTCCGTAGAAATACGTATATGTATACCTCTCTACCCGATGAAACGTATAGAGAAAATAAAAAAAAGAAGGAAAAATTTGCCGCCTGACTCTCGTTTCAGATCTATCAGATTCTGATCAGCGACGCGAAGCTCAGGCAGACGTTTAATTTGGGTCCGCATTGCGGCTTCGTTACGTTCATCACCTGGCTGATGATACTGATCATCCTTCTCTGCTCGTTGCTGGTGAGTTTCACAAGTAAAGGAGTTCTTCAAACTTCTGCCTCGTTGCAGACTTGCTTCGCGTTAACCTATCTCTTAATTTGTTGCTTCGTTGCTTCGTTGCTTCGTTGCTTCGTTGCTTCGTTGCTTCGTTGCTTCGTTGCTTCGTTGCTTCGTTAATCGTTGATCCTCCAGGGAGAAGTATCCCGGCACGAGTGCAGGGGAAAGAGGTTAAGAAAAATATGTATGTTACAATCACGATTTTGCTCGTTTGCATCGTTTCTCCTTCCTCGTTTCGCTGTAACACAGTTAACTGGAATATCGTGAATAAACTAGCTGACTGATAAGTTAATTCGAATCCTGCTCGGATCTCTTTCAGTTGGATCAGTTCTAGGAAAAAATATGTTGTAAATGTGTGCGCGTACCTGATAAATTCTTTATGAAAAAAATTAACACCTTTTATACGTATTAGCAGAAAGATCAATATGTATTTAGGTATACATACGCTGATCTGTTACGTTAGAAACACTGATGTGAACCACTGATAGAACATTGTTGTGAACGTGTTAAACGGTATGGTAGTTTGTCGAAAGGTAATAACAAAGTTTCTCAATTGATTTTTTATTAGGAAACTGCTACATTTACCAATTTACCGGAAGGTAATATTGTTAAACTTTGAGTCTTTTGCTATGGAAGCTGCAATCCCGATTAAAAACACCTAGAACCCTGCAGGTTCAAAGATTGTGTAGTAGGATCATTGTTTTCACGAGAAAAATACGAATTTTCTGCATATTTATACATACCTATAGTATGTATTTACTTTCTTATATTATCTTTAGGTTTCTGATGTGTTTATATGTATGTACTTACATACATATGTATGTAGATGTGTGAGAATTAATTCTCTTTGGGGGTTCTAAGCCGGGGTACCCTTGTTTAACCTATCAATTCTTTCCCTATTAAAATAAATTATAAAATATTTTCAACCATTGTTCAAAATTCATTTATTCATTTATATACATATAATACAATTGCAGGTGACCAAAACGATCGTTTCACAATCAGACGAAAAAGACTTCCTAGAGTTGTACAAGGAAACGAAAAAGGTACTGCTACGATGACAAATAAACTATGAACCAAAGTAACAGTAATTACATTTAATTTACAGAAAATCCCCCGGAAGAAAAGCGTGACGGACATCAGACCGGCGTACAATTGTATTTATAAACACGTAAGTTTGTTTCTTTGTAATTTTGCTGGAAAACACGTTTTCGTTAACTCCATTCTCGTACTTTGGCCCCGCTCGAGTCTTTCTTAACAATACACGGTTACAGGAAACGGTAAATTACTTTCTGACTTTCTGACTTTCTGACTTTCTGATTTCCAGCTGCAACAGACCGACGTGTTTCAAGAGAAGACGAGGAAAATGGTGGGTGCTTTTCGAATATATTATTTCATCGCGCTCGCGATTAACTAACACGGCTAAAAATCTTTATTTCGACAGCTCTGTAAGGAACATCTAGAGCTAGAAATACTGAACAGCAAAATCAATTGTATAAACAAGCTGTTAAAGCCAGAGGTAAGGTGTTTGGAAATTTTTTTCAATATTTTCTTCTCTCTCCTTTTTAAGTCTATAATAGTATAGGTAAGACTTTCATTTGTTATATCAAAAAATATTCAATGAAATTTCTTTTACTACATATTACCCCTTTTCCTTATGATTAATTTTATTTAGAATTTAAAAAAAGCATCTTAGTTATTCTAATGATTGCTGTACGCTCTATTTCAAAACGAATCGCCCAACAGGTTGCAAAATTGAAATTTCAAATTATAGATTTTTCGAATTTTAAACAAAAGTCCAATTAATTGAATACGGTGTTGAAATTATTAAAAAACTACTAGAATTTTGTTTAACGAGCTTTAAAATAAATTTAATATTGCAGTTACTAAACTCTGAACTTTAGTCAACTACTGGAAACTGTTACTTAATGAGACTCGTTGACATAAAAATAGAATCAAACTAGTCTTTCAGCCAATACCTGAAACTTTTGTTGGTCACGAGTTTCGTTTACGATGTGCTTTTCTCCATTTAACAGCTTTTCAGCGAAATCGTCGATAAAATCAACCGGCAGAGAAACAGTCGATAACGTACACAACAGTTGAAAAGTTTCAACTGTACATTGTATCACCTGTACTCCTTAACTAATACGGAAATTAACGAATTCTGGAAATTTTTTTAAATCGATATCTCATTTGCATCAGTTGGCCAAAAAATTCTCGAAATTTAAGACAGTTTTATTGTTAAAAAATATCTCAAAGATATTGTATTGGGTCACATACAATATACATACGTATATTTGTAACTATGTGAATTTCTGCGAGTTCATCCTAATTAACAAGATGAGAATCGCGTCTTTCGGCTAACGGGGTTGGCTTTTAATTGTTTTAATCTAATTTTCGAGCCGTAGCTTTCTCGTCGGTGTCGTGATTATCGCATCGTAAAATCTAAGCTTTTTCCAAGCCGCGACTGATTCCTTTCTCGCAATGAATTCCGTTTTTCACCTGCCAACGCTAAGTTAAGTTGTCACGCGACTTTTAACCCTTTACAGTCGTGTATTTGTCCCCATTTATCGCGAGTTAACGTTACTTTCAATTAATTTTTTCATTTGTTAATTTAACATTATAAAAAAATTATATTCTATTTTTAAATAATATTGTAAAGAAAAATATTCATAGAAAAAATCTTACATAGCTATTTATTGGAAAAAATCATTTTTAATTAGTACATATTCAAATAAAAGGAAAATGAAATTCAGATTTAAAAGGGACGTTTAAATAAAATATTTTCATTTCTAAAACGAATTCGCACCTATTTCAGGCGCAGACTGAATGGCGGCGGAGCAAATTACCGAAAGTGTATTATCGTCCCATTAACTCCCCCGCGTCGAAGTAACGACTAGAGAAGTAACAATGTAATTAACCAAACACAAACTTGCCCAATAAAGAACGTGCAAACTGCATCGACTTTGTACGCGTTTATGACTTTGCGATTTTCTGCACCATTGAAAGTTTTCCTGTTACGAAGGAGGAAATTCTTTAACTTTGCAGTCTTTCACTTTTCACTTTAATACCTTTCGTTTTTCTCATGATTTAGGGGTGAACAGCACTGTTATACTGTTTTCATTCTCTAATTATTCGATGAAAATTACGGCAAGGCCGTAATAAAGTTGTTAAAAAACTCTTTTTGAAAATTTCCTCCTTCGTTCAAGCATCGTTCAAAACAACGTATTTACTATTTACTTTATCCACGCGAAGTCCATGTATTGTAGAAAATCGTCTTAACACGAACAGACCGTGTATGTAAGTAAGTACTTACATATATGTACTTACGTCGTTACGTTACAGCGAATCTCAAGTTGTGCGTTTACCAGGCCGTATAATTCATTCGCGTGTTTGACGTGTGTAATAATAGAAACAATGGAACAACAGAGGCACGGTAACGCGACAGCAATAACTCACGACTGTCCCTGTGTGCATAACTATAACTCCCCCGTCGGGCCTGGCTATCTTTTGAGACACCGTCGCGTCGCGTCGCGTCGCGTCGTTGTGTGTTGATTAATCAAACCGAATAATCTGGTCGAACTGAATTCAAATAATACCCTGGTCCCTCTTTCTCTCTCCCATGATAATTTCGACCACAGCATCGCATCGTAAACATTAATAATCGACGACACATGGAAGATGAGCTACCGCGTATACATATTATTATGTATGTATGTAGATACATATTACAAAACTAATTCAAAACACACATTTTTAAATATTTCCGTGAATGATATCTAAAGTATTGATAAAATTCTTGTTTGTTCTGTATTCTGTATGAAACAAATACCTTATGAATATAATATTATAAAAAGTATAGATAATATTCAATTATTTAAAATATTTTGAATTTACATAAAAAGAGGTAATCTTCTCCTCTGTAGCAGTCTGGCCAAACCTGCTGAATCATATGTAAAACTAATTTCACTTCAGATAAATAGCCCTCGTATCAACTAGTAACGAATAAATAAAATTTATCATTCTTTTGTTCGTCAGCCTATAGGCCACGCGAGGCCTCATCAAAAGTGCAGAATTTTCTTCGTCAACCCCTGCCATTCCTAATTAGGTATTTCTAACAACATGAACCGCAAGAAAGCCCACTGACAGCATCCGTTAGGTGCGAAACGCGTAACGCGAAATATCTATACGAACCTTTTGAGTGAATCGGTGCCGAGATTTGTGCAGTTGGGCGCATGCGCCGACTCCGAGGGGTGTCATTCTTTTTCCACCCCTGCAGCTAGTCGCGGAATGTAGATGTCGCTGGTAGTGCCATCGAAATCCGGTCCGGTCCGGTCCGGTCTACCCTCTCTAGCCCCTTCTTCGGCTGTTGTCGTCTATTTTCATTCAGCCCGTTCGCCTCGGTCGTCGTTCGAGCTGGTCGCCTTTGGCGCAGAAATTGAACCACGGCTACGTGGTGCACGGGAACAGGGTCTTTGCTCCCGTTTAATATTTCAACCAGTCCATTGGCTGCCTTGAACATCGACATGCGCCTTGCCATCGACTCTCCTCCATTCTCGTTACGTCAAACGTAACGTTGTCGCTCGAAATCCCCGTTCATAATCCACTTATCGGAGAGGGCTGCCGCGACTCGTGGGTATCGATACATACACGGAAATACGAAAAATCGATCGGTGACAGCCGAAGCTAGCCAGCCGAAGCTAGCCAGCCTCGTGCACGCGTCTCGCTTTTATGGAGGTCGACACTTTGCCTAAGTGTCGACGCTGTCGCTTAACTGTTCTGTTCGTATTAAATGAAAACTGCCGATTCTCGATAAGGAAACAACTCGAAAGTGTGCCGTAAACATTTTCTCCATAGAAAATTTACCTAATACTCTCTTATGCCCTTTCCTCTTTAACCCTGTTAAAGGGTTTAATTATTATAATACCGACGTCGTACCAATTCTGTTGTGAGAGCAGAATTTTTTTCATATTTTCTACCGTCACGATTGACCGAACTTTGCTGCTTTTTCGATCGATTTTTAAACCAAAACTTACATAACATACATACACAATTTTTACAATTTTTACAATTTTTACAATTTTTAAACGAAACAGTTTCATGCATACCTATGGTATTCTACATGTACATATTGGAAGAATAATTTTCAAACGAGTAATGTAAAATTTAGAGAATGAAAATAATATGAAATAAAAAATTAAATTAAATTCAATGTCTAGTTCTCCCTGATAGTTTATGAAAATTATTCAAATGTCCTCGTGCAATTGCTCAATTGTAGAAGCTTTGGGATATTGTATCCTCATCAATATTCAATGGAGCTTTTTTTAAAGCTTTAGTGCTTTGGTAGCGTAGCTTATCGAAAATAATTATTCATAAAATTATTTTAGATTAGTTTTGCAATAGTCTATCGTATATCAATATAATAAATAATTATAATTAATAGTGATCCGCTTTTATAACAGAGCAGAGTGAGCGACACTTGACGATCATTTTCAATTCAATAATATGTATTTTATTATACTGATAATACAGTCTATCGTATCCTTGGAATTGAAACGCACAGAGTTTTCTGATTAAGATGAAAAAGAAAATTGGAAATTGATTTCCGCATATCGTATTTCACATCAGCTGTCAGGTATCAGGAACATCCCCGGTATGTAATCGTTCGTGAAGGATTAAAAACAGATTTAAAGGATTTCCTTCGCAAAGGATTAAAAGAATCTTTTCAAAGTAAACGTTGAAAACATGTATTTCGCATTTCAAGTCAAATTCTACACGAATAGTCTACTATAAAAATGTAAAAATTTTAAAAAGTCCACCTACATTCAATTCGAGTCATATTCAAAAGCAGCCAATCTCAATCGCAACAAATACATATACGCACGAATTGAAAATATTAATTTTCCTAAAAGTTTGTAAAAATGTAAAACAAAAATTTTAGGGCTATGAAAAGATTCATTGTTTGTAATACGTCAGCGAATGTTTAGGAACAAAGTGCTTTTGTTTCCTTATTGTATAGGTACATCGACATAATAATAATAATAATAATAATAATAATAATAATAATAATAATAGATATGAACAGAATCCGAAACAATTTATTTTTAGCGAAAATTATCAAAGCAGTTTTGAAAATCGATTTTCTCGAAAAATTCACTTTCCATTTATTTTTATGTATATTAAGGTACACAACCTAACTGGTTAGGTCGATCCAGCATGAGAAAATAAGTAACAAAATGTAGAAGAAAATTTTATCGTGAGCTTGCTTGTTCATTCAGAAAATCGATTATAAAGGCTTCTTTGGTCCTTATATGTAAATACAATATTAAACCCATGACCAAGTGGTAATTGTCGGTGTTATGTTCAGATCCAATAAGGTATCGAACCAGTGAACATGCAATATCAAACGAGCCTTCAATATCGATTATCTGAAATTTTTATTTCGCTTACTTTTGACTTACGACTTACACGTAGATAGGTATCATCTATTACATGACACCCTATACATTATACCTACACGTATTTTCGTTTCGATCGAAGAGACTATCGGGGCCAACTATCGGGGGTAATATGCATCCCCGTATACACAAAATGCAAACGCGTTCTCTACTTCTTTGTCTTTCTTTTCTCCCCTTTTTGCTTCGACTTACTTCCTTTTTATCCGCTTTCTTCCAGCTCGTTCTTCCGTTGTTCCGTTTTTGGCCGCCCCGTTTCCGTACCTTTTCTGTCTCTCAACCGAGGCAAAAAGACAGTGCGCGATATCTCGGGCTAAGAAGATTATTTCGCTCGGCTGAGAAATAAGTCGAGCCCGGAAGAAATTTCGTGTAACTCCAACTCCAGTCGCAGAACTCCCTTGAAACGTACAGTTCAACCGGTAAAAGCGTATGCCATCTCGGATTATTATGTACATATTACTACCCTATACCCCATAATATTTTCAAAGTTTCCTCTTCCCCTATCTTCCTGTTGCGTAACACCTGATATTATAAGAACTTTGAAACCAGGGAGTTGCCATTACGTATTGTATGTTTTGCAGGTTAAAGAATACAATTCGTATTTTGTGTTTGCTAACTAGAAATAGTTTAGCGCAAAGATAATTCGTGATAACCCATATACCATATTTCGATTAACAGAATTAACAGAATTAACAGAATTAACAGAATTAACAGAATTTTCAAATTGGTCAACTGTTTTAATCAAAGCTTTGATTCTAACTCTACCCTATAACAGATTTAACTTCCACATTTTGCAAAATTTCATTATTCATTTTCGCGCGTATGTCATAATTAGAATACGTAATACTAACGTAATAGTAACGTGGCAGAAATATGTTACATATTTCTCTTATTTAAAATTATTAATGGTTTTAATAATTGTCCCAAAATCCAGGGCAAGGTAAAATTTCGAGAAAGAGATTTAAAATGTACTGTACTAGAAATTTTAAATAATAAGTGAAATCTTGACAAATAAAATCATTTTATTTTAACAATCTAACGGCCGAAACTTCAAATTTTGTATAATTAACTGATTAACGAAATAATAAAAAAGTAGATAAATTTTGAATAGCGTTGGTATTAGGTTAATAATTAATTCATTGTGTCTTACAACAAATAGCTATTTTTAATCTGGCAATCAGTGTGTTAAAGACTTGAAAATATTAATGACTAATTATTTGAATACCCTAATCTATAAGTTATTATGCAGGTCCTGAAAAGAACTCGAAGAGTAATCAAACAAAATTTCTTTCAAGTACCCTATTCCCTATCACAAAAAATGTTTTCAGTTATTCAGTCAGTACATATAAACTGGCCTGTCTTAAATGTCTCACCCCTACAGTACGATGGAGATTTACAGTAAAATCCATTAACTTGAAGCTTAATTACCCACCTTAATTGCCAATCCCACCCCTTCATCGAACGGTCCGATTAATTTATTTAATTTATGCACATGCATATCGCGTGACTAATTGCCCGAGTTAACGGAACATGTAACGGATCCTCAGAGATGAACAATTACGACGACTTTTTCGCCTGAAAGCACCGTGTGTACGATCCTTAATTAAGGATTAAACGGTAACATCTGATCGATTGAACTTAAAACTTAACTTCCTCTCGTTTCTCTTCGAAACACAGCCTCTACTCTGTGGAGGGAGAAAAGTGCTTGTTCTCTCGAACCATTTTTCTTCTGTCCTTACTCAATTACACAATGGTTTTCAGACCACTCGGTCAATTTAGGGGAAACTTATAGAAAATCGTAGACCGTATCTATTTTTATAATTATTTTTAAAAATCTAGTAACAATTGGTTGATAAAAATACATAGACGTTAATGGAATGTATTATATTATATGTATATGTATATGTAGAAAAATGAGTTATGAAAAATGAATTGATATATGTACGAATTGTGCAAATTGTGCAAATTGTGCAAATTGACCAACTCTCTATTCCATGATGTATGGAGGTAGGAGTTGACACTAGCTTTCTTTCCCTCCCGTATACATATTAATATGTACAAGGAAACGAAAACGCATTGATTAATAGGAGAAATGACGTTTCCTCGATGAATAAAAGATGATGGACACATGAAAAATTGACAGCATTGATAAGGGGTGACTTGTGATGGTTATTTGCTACGTGGTATTTTTTACTACAGGTGTGTTTTTACATTTAATTATTATTCTTTCATTTCCATCGTTTCCATTCGCTATTTTAAAATTTTAAATACTTTATATAGGCCGATTATAATTATCCATAATTGCGCAAATAGGTAATTCTCTGACAAATAGGTAACTATTATTATTTGGGTACAAACATAGTACGTATGTAGATAGAAAATTAATAAAACTTTAGAATTAATTAAATTAAATAAGAATAATTTTTAAATAAATAAAATTAATGAATTAGATTTGTTCCACACGAAACTAAGGTCGAAAGTCTAAACTATTACGAATTAGTTAAGAATGGTTAAAGAAATCTTGGAAGAAAAAATTTCTGTTCTCGTCGAAGCGTTTCCATAAATACGTAAAGTCAGGTGTGCTCTCAATAATTCAACCTTTCGTTGAAGAGGTTGCTAGTGAAAAATAAATGGCATTTCGTATGTATATAAAATTTGACGTTTGTCGCGATAAATGTGATACAACGTCCAACATTTCATATATCCTATACGATCGTACATTTATTCAAGAGAAATTATTCTACCATTATACAGGGTTTTTGAAAAAATAATTTCTGATTATCAACATTGAAAGAGAGTTGAAAAAAATCTGTCTATAAATCACACAGCCTTCGAAGTAATTAATCAGATGATTAATTTTTTCTATTCAAGCCTGGATAAATCCAACATTAAGGTTAGCTAATGAACTAATTAAATTGAAAGAAAAACAAAAGGAAAGTCGATGGAAAGCGAGGAAAAAATAGAAGGGTGAACGACGTGTTTAAACAAAAGATAGTTTAAAAGTGGAAGCACGTAATCAGAAAGAAACGAAGCTTGAAGTTTCGGGCTTATAAAGTGTGCAAAAATAAAGGCGTAAAACTAGCAGCAAGCAAGATGAGCATCGTCGATACGATTGAAGAACTTTGTACAAATTAAATTGCAGAGAACGCACTGGGCAAGAATCTCCTAAACGAGCCATAAAAAAATGGAAAATTTATCTTTGTTTCATACTCAACCGACGATATTTCAGAAAAAGAAAGGGGACGTGATCGCATTTACGACCGCTGTCAGTGAAGACAAGAATTTTGAGTAGCTTGGACATATGTATGTAAGTACTTACATACATAGAAAATGGAAAGACGTCGTACTGGGTGAGAATAAATGACATATACATAAACTTTGAAATAAATTTACAATTATCCCAAAGGGATAATAAAACTAAATGATGCTAAATAAATTTGAAAATTATTAAAAATGTAATTATCAAATTACCTAGAATAGAATGAATCTATGAAGCTCACAAGAAGTAATTTGCTATAAGAAACTGGGATCTTTAGAAAACTATCCTGCAAACATTAATTCCATCTAGACAAGGCCTTAAAAATTAAAAAATAAATTTTAAAAACCTAAATTAATTTATCAATTCTTTTTGCTAATAAAAATTCCAACATGTAGCTGTCTTGCAAATCTCTCATCGTCAGCTTGAAAAGTAACCAAAGTTCAGTCGGTTCGGATAGGATCGGTCAGTTGGTCGTGACAAATGTTTCGTTCGAAACAAAGAACAGAAAAATACCGTTGTAATATCGTAGAGACTGTTCAAAGGATAAGGGTGGTAAAAGGGCCCTAAAGGAATGAAAAAATCGATCCGTTAAGTCTGCTCCATCAACAACGAGGCGAGGGCTGCAGTAACGCCAGGCGTCTACGCAACCATCGAGCTTTCCCAGAGATGGGAAAGGAGGGCGGCAAAGGGACGAAGGGACGCTGGGACACGTTAGCCGACAAGCGGCTGCTGAAAAATGCCCCTAAAGCGTGACTACCCTCCGTGTGCCACCGTTTTTTCCTAGCTCCCCCAACTGGTCCCGTTGGCAGAGGGGAACATTCAAAACGAATGGGCCACACGTGTGCTGCACGTTTTCTTTTTTTTCCTCCATTTTCTTCTTCCTTCCTTCCTTCCTTCCTTCCTTTCTTCCTATGCCTAAAGCCCGTAACACACTGAAATGGTACTTTCTTTCAGAGTTTTCTGAAAATCTTAAAATGATTGTTGAATAATTAAATGTAGAGATACATCAATTTGTTTTTAGTATATAGGGTGCAAGTACTATACTGTTGTCTTAACCCTCTGTGCATTAATTATCACATATCTTGTTTTTATTAATAATTTTTTTCTCCAACTCCTACAGTTTAAAAGATATTCGAGGTGGTAATTTTGACTGGTCTCCCTTTTTCAGCAGTGTACATTTCACTGTTTACTACCCTTTTTATTTTCTTTTTCTACAATGGGTCACATATTATGGGCCAAGAAATGCTGGTCTGAAAGCAGCCTAACACCCTTCTGTGTTTCTGTACACGCCACCACCAGCCAACGTCCTTTTATTCGCAATACTGCCCCCGTACGATCGAACACTCCTCCAGCTAGATACATACATACATATATCGGCGATTTCGGGTTGGCAAGACACTCGAAACTCGCGAAACTCCCCTGGAGGACGTGATTTACGCGTGTCACGAAGTATCGTGCGCCACACGTGCGGTGGACGTTCGCCGTTTCACTTTCTCATCGATTCGAAGTTCGAAGGAAGTTCGACGAAGAGTAACGCCCGCCAGGGACCGAACATCGGCCCTGAACGCTCGTAAACTAACAATGATACCTAGGGAGAAAGGTTTCCACGGTGATTTCGCGATCCACGGGATTACGATCTCGATGGATGCACGAAATCTATCGTCATCGTTGGGATTCCTACTCGCGTTTGTTTGCAGTTTCCGCGTTCGACTTAAATCTGATTCATGGTTGTACCGCCCATAGGAGCTTAACATTTTAAGGTATCACGCGATCCTACATGTATTATCGTAGTCAAAGAAACAATTCTATCTAGCCTCGTATGCGATTTTTCCTTATTTTAACAAAGTTCAGATGTTGCATTAAGGAACGGAAGTAAAAAATTAAGTAGAATTAAGGAAAAGTTTCAAGAAAATAGAAAAGTATTCGGTAAATATAAGTAATTATGATATACAGTATTTATTAATTTAAAAGGGCAACATTCTGTATACATAATATGGTTGGTGCAGGAATTTTTATTATACATTCATATTTTATTCAACCACTGCAATTAGATTCATCAATATTCAAAGATTAGTAATATAAAAGAAAATATATAGAAACTATATACATATAAGCAATAGTTAATGACAGTGGGTATTTTTGAGGGTGAAAAATTCTTAAAAACCTGTAAAAAGCTTTAAACATTTGGCTTATTTTCTATACCACGGTATGTACCACGGTAGAGCGGCGAGGGTAAAACAACGGTCGCAGTAAGTACATACATTGTATTGTACATAAGTACATAGTACATAGATACATAGATATGTAGCTACGTGAACCGATTGACGGATGATAAACTCGCATCAAATCACAATAGGACACCTGACATATCTATCGACACGCGACGCCTCGCGTGCACATTTGTAATCTAGTCAGTGAGTAAACCAATCAAGTTATAAAAAACATCACGAGAATCCTCATCAATCAATATCTCATCAAACTCAACTAGTTCCGAGCCGCATTAATTTGCGTTGGGGGCCGCAGATAGAATACGGGAAGGAAACAATTGATTCCGTACCATCACATAGATAGGTATTTTATGAAAGCGGAATAATGCTGAAAGAGTAGAAAAGAAAATGAGAAATGGGGTAGCTGCACCCTCTTTTTCTTTATGGCGTATGACGTCACTGCCTTAGAAGTCTGCTAACCTTGGCTAAACGTCTCGGTGTCTTAAATCTTCGACGACTTAACCGCACATCCGGCACGATTAAGCTAAAACAGAAAAACAGATAGATATGTATACATATAAAAAGGTGGCGATGGCAAGGGTAAAAGCAAACGGGTCCAGTGCACACAGGCCGGTAGATGTTAGAAGGATACAGCCCCTTGGTACGTATGAAAGTTTCCCTGTGATAAGTGTCGGATGATTTATTCATCTCACGACGCTGCAGGCACCGGTACAAATTACGCATCCCGTTCAGAAAACCTTCCCGCTACGTGACAGTAATTCATACGTTCGCATTAACCTACGTAACGCTCCCTCCAACACGTGAGCCCTTTAGCGATGGCAACCCTTCTCTGATTCCACCAACCGTCTCTGATTCTTTCTTCTTTACGAACATTTACGAACATTTACGAACTGGCATCAGCGAAAGGGAAAGTCAGTCGCGAGTTATTCAATGATCAACAGCTCGAATACTGTAGGTACAAATTTGAAAATAACTCCACAGAACTGTACGGGCTACTATAATTCTATGGGCTGATTAGGGTGTTAGCTACACTACAACTGATTGGATTTTGTAATATTATTCGTAGAAAGTTTCAACTTCTTGATTGCCGTCTGTAAAGAGTATTGTATAAATGGAGAATAGAGTGTATTTTCGATGTAATATAGAATATTAAAATGCAAATCAGATTCTGAGTGAGAAGGAAAGCTTCGGCTTCCCTTTCTCCCACGAGCAAGTAATAACGAAGCAGGTGCATTAGAGCTCGCATCAGCAAATTCGATCGGGTGGTATCTCGAGCATTCATCAATCAGGAAGTTACGAAGCCTTGTCGCTGTCGCGCGTCACCGTTCAATCTTTCGATTTCAGTGTTTCCACGTTTTTCTTTTATTGATTCGAGACATAACCTGGAACGGAAGGATTGCCGAGATTTCCATTGACTAATCGAGCATACCGAACGAGCATCCAGTCGCTTAGAAATTGACGAGAGAGATTGACTGACTGGTTGCGTTCGACGTGTGGTGATTCAATTTTGATCCGCTAAAGGACCGACGACGCGACGACGCGACGACGCACCTATGTATGTATTTTCTCCTGTTTCGAAGTTCGTCAGAATGGTGACGTACAATGTTTTCTGTTGGAATGATTAATAAAATACAGAAAACGAACGAATAGTGAATGAAAAATCAAGGACCGAGAGCAAATAGCTTGGGCAGAAAAAGGGAAAGAAAAGAAGACGAGTCACACTAGGATTTTCGGTAGATTTGATTGAAATGGAAATAGTTTTTAGGCATTTATGTATGTTTGATGAAGGAAAGGGAGGGTACCGTGATTGATTAAGAATTATTTTTCAACTAGTTCAACTGGAAAAACCTCTTTCAGATAAAAAAGAGTTGTCTGAATAGTATGATTCACTTCATCGTCAGATATTATACATATATTATGTACATTTCCAAATATTAGATTGTTGCATGACAAGTGGTTAATCTTGAAATCTAAAAAGCAAACATGATTTGGTAATCCAAAAACAGCGTAAAATAATACTTTGCCGGATCAATTTGAAGCTTGAAGTTTGATGAAAATGACTTCACAAAGCTTGGGTTACTTGGGTTACTTGGGTTACTTGGATTACTTGGGTTACTTGGGTTAGTGTTCTGCAGCAAACAATGGACTAAAGTGAAATTTCTGTACTGTCCCTTTACGGATTTCAATCAGAATATGTATTCCGTAATGTAGGCTGCTAGTAATTTAATAGAACGTTAGTTTGATAAATTTCGATCGGGAGATATGAACCTTCAAATTCCTAAGCAACCGTGATCAATTAACATTAGAAGGAGCAGTGCTTACAATCCTCGCAACGCTTTCTTATGTAAAGAAAAATAATAAATAGAATGGATAGATATATTATTGTTTAATATTTTCTGCTACTTTAAATCTTGACAGACATACAAAGATATTCTATCTTCTTAGTTACTGTTTGACTCTACATAGGAATGGATGATGATAGTTGAGTGAGGACTTGCAAGAAAGTTGTTGCGGATGTCTTGATGGTGAGCTTGAGGGAATATACCATCAAGCTTACACAGATGGTACGTGGTGTTTGCCCAGATTGAAACTCAAGTTAACCAAAGTTATTGTGATCCTCTATTAGTAATTCTACGATATCGAGAATAGGATCTATTTTCATAGTATTGTTACTCAAATAAACGTTCCTAGTAATCGTCAAAGTTGTTAGTTTTTTAAGTTTTAGGGTAGATTTTGCTTAAACGGTGACGATCACTTCAAAGTAAGTAGATGTCAGATGTTACAAGTAAGAGCGGGGTCAGATCTTTTCGCGGACGAACAGTACGTACTTACTTAGGAGTTGATAGTTTGTTTAAAAACGTGCCTAATGCCGTTGGCTAATAGGCGTTTCGTCAATTTCATAAATTCCTTCTGGATATATCCTAACAAAAATGTAAATAGCATTGTTTCACAACTATGTATGTAAGTACATACACCGCGCCAGAGAGTATCATTTTATTTTTTCTTGCAACGCAACGGATTTGGAGAAAGCAAGGATCAAGGGAATTTTTGATTAAAGTTTAATTTACAGGAATGCCTCCGTCCTGGCGAACTTTAAAATGAAATTTTTCGTCCTTCCACTCTCTTTCTGCTAGCCACTTATCACCTTCCGCGTGCCGGGCTATGACGTCTACAGATGTCACAATTCCTTCACAGTTAAGTTACAATCTCATAGTGTCAGCCACTTATTTCCCGCGAATGAAAAATGTTATGAATACAAGGCGTTTAGCTTTAAAATATCGATACGCTGCAAAACAGAGCGTATGTAACATTTTTGTCAAAAATTCATTTATTTCTGTAATAATACTCACACAGAAGCACTGTATCTTTATTTCTTTCTATCCTTATGATAACATCTTTTGAAAATTTTAAACATATATAATTAGTTTTTTATACAAACTGAATACAATCCATAATATTTACAAAATTCAGGCTATGAGAAGAAATTTTTCAGTTATAAAATTTATGAACCAAAAATTCAGAAAGCTATTACATATATAAAAAAGAAAAATATTATTATCAAGTTTGAATCATGTACAGTATTTGTTTTTCAAATGGTGAAAATATACATACTTGTCCCCAGACAGCTTCATATAAACTGTATTAGGTCGTCCTGAAAGTTCCTGTAGCTTTGGATACCACAACTTTATTAGCCGTCTATACGGATAGTAAACGTTCATCTTATCTCACAATCAGTGAACATATTTGTCACGTGCATACTACCACATAGGTATATTATAAGCGCACTTTTTCTAAATGATAGACGTGTTTTATTATATTTCTTTATTAAACTTTAAAGTGAATTATTCAATTTCGTTCTTTTCAGATAATATAGTTAAATGTATAGGATAGGATTGTTTAAAACATGTGAGTATGTATAACTTCAAAGGTGGATTGAATACGTTAACCCTTTCCACTGGCAGCAAGTATATTTCAACTAAAAATCGAAAAGTTACAAATTCAATCTTATTTTAAACTCACTGAAGAATTCATTCGAGTTACCAACGCAGAAACATTAATTTTGATGTTATAAAAAAAATTAAATTTCCCATTCTGAATAAATAGATCGTAATGAATGGAAGTTTCTTTTCTTCATTCATTCGAGTCTTTACGGAATCAACGAGTCGCAAGCGAAGAAAATTAACTTCCTAACAAGTTAAAGTTGCACGAAAGAAAGCATGATTGCATTAAAGTAACGCCACTAAAGAAATCCGTCTAAGTACTAGATTGTTCAGAGTCCTAGGAGCATGACTCTTTTCCTGATTTCTACCTTTTGCTAATCCATCAGGAACATTTCGGTAGCTTTAGAAAGGAACGACAGAAAATCAATCAGTTGAAAAACCGAAAATTTTCATCACCTGAATCACATAATATTTCTATCAATATCAATTTACTGAAATGCTGTTTTAAGCTGCTTATTTTTTAATTTATAATGCACACAATGATACATTTTTGTATGGTAACTTAATACCTTTAAGTACTGAAAACATCAAACATACATATATGTATTGTAGAATCGCGGTTGATTGAGTAATTTTAAAAACGAGGAAAAATATTGAACCAATTACTTTGCAATATGTAATACCTTTGCAAATACATACATATTTATTTCTATCAGGAGTGAACGCTATTCTCCGATACGATGTTTTCGAATGATCTTTTTTTTATAACAATACCTATTTAGTTTGGAGCAGTTTGGAGATTAATGAAATGTTGTTCAATTATTCAGTGCCGAATTAAAGAGGGCCCAACTGTGCAAGAGGTCCCTGCGCTTACAAAATACCGTCCAATTGTACCTATACATGTCGCTTCGAGGTGAAATCTAATTTTTCTGAATACATTGAACGAGAACAAATTCACTGGTATAAGTTAATCTCTTTATATTAAATATAAATTTATTCATCTATGACATTAAATCAACCGAATATCACTAGAGGTTTCGTTCAATTCAATTTCTGATTACATATAGTTTAATCATACCGGAATGAAAATAAAGGGAGCGATGTAATTAACATTGTTGGGATTCGTCACGGTTGTATTTTAATTTATAATCAACGGTGAAATGTACTTTATGTGATTACACATCCTGGATGAACATAAATGAACAACATGATATTTTAATTTTAAAAATTTCGCTAATACAAGATGAAAGTTTTAAAATAAAATATAGAATGATGCTTGAAAATACAATGACATGAAATTCCGAATGAAAAGTGACAAAGAAAAATTTCTTGCTATGTTCCTCTTCCATTTTTTACCCTTTACTTCCAATTTCACGCACCATTTGTCACTCTCTACATATATTTCACGAAACTGCTAAATTTCATCATTAATAACAAACACGATTATTCTTTCCCATAGTGTTTCCATTCAAAAGTTTTTCAACTGGATTTTAAGAATTTAAGATATCATGCGTTCGAATGAAAGAATTTCAGAATTTTCGAATGACGAGGTGGGGTCTCCAGGCCCTCTCTAGTCCTTACCTAGTTACACACCAGCAATTACAATATATTGATATCGTGGTAATACATATTAAGACTCCAACAACGTTTCCTGAAATTTTCAAAAATACATATTAAATAAAAGGTTTGTTCGTTTCTTGATAGGGAGTCAACTGACCCTTCTAACTCCACTTGGTTGCGCTCTATTGGGTTTGTAGCCATTTACGCTCTTCCACTCTATCCTTTCAAACTGTTCAGATATTTTAAGTTTGCCGAAAATAAAGCTCATCACCGATAGAACGGCACTTTTCAATCCTCCGAGCGACCGTTTCATCCCTTAAATCCGAGATTGGGCAAAAATAAAGAAGCACGTATGTATCCCGGGAGAAAATATTCCAAGGAGAAGAAAATCGATTCCAGACGCTATGCTAGGATAAACCTTTCTCTTCCCTTCGCTGAGGTATTATTTCCAGATTCCCACGAAGCGTTCTCGCGACGAGAACGAGAATGGAATAGACACACGAAGAACCATCCCTAAAGCCACGAGCGACGGTGTATGTAAATAAGTACGTCGCGTCGCGTCGCTTCGTACAACTTTTAAACGGTTCGAGAAGGTGCGTCGTAAATAGAATCAAAGGAAGACACGGTACATACTTACTTACGTATGTAATGAACGCGGAATCACGCGTAACGGCCGCGCGTATGAAACTTATAAAAACTCGTTCGAAAGCAAGGAAGCCCATTTTTCGCGATGAAAAATAGACGACCCGCTAGAAAGGAGTTTTGAAATTTCTGCAGGCCTGCAGAAATCTCGCGTCTTAAATAAGCTACGCGAGAAAAGTTTGCGTGAAACAAAGGCGATAGGATACCAGAACCTACATTGATCTTCCTCCGATAGAGAGGGTGTAATCGAAAATTCTATGTGATTTCTCTAAAATTAACTGTTAACTGGTTTAACGAACCGACTTCCTGCTTGTCAGAACATAAGACACTTCATACCACCTTGCGACGTAAACAACTTTCATAACGTAACTCAACAATTTTAATCACGAAAACTTTACGTGAAGCGCGAGGTACTTACTTGCGGACTCTTGTCAACTATTGTATATGTATTATAATCCGTCGTATTAAAAACAATTAGTTTCAATCATTTTATGACAATACCACCTATCTAATCTTAATCTTTGAAGCATTTTCAAGTCTTCTAATTGGAAGAAGAAACTTTTCTCTATAGACAAGTTTTTATTCGTCCTTTGAATATTCAAAGCTATTTTTCTTGATAAAAAACTTTTACCCTTCATTTTTTCTATAACTTTAACTTTGTAATATAAAAAAGTGTTACAACTTTTTGTCTGGGTAGAAGTGTAAAATAGATTTCAAGGTGATTCTCTATTCTTTTAACACGTCAACACCTTCGTCCTTACGACGAAGGACAGTACAATACTTGTATGTATGTATGTATGTATTTTTGTACCACTAGAGTTGGTTCTTATTAAATCATTAGGTAATTTTTTTCTTTAATACAATGATTATCATATTAAGGGACAACATGAGTGTGCTAGCACCTCTAGCAAATTAAGAGTGAAACCATAAAAAATGTAATTCTGAGAGAAACGTGTAATATCCAGTTCATAAACGATGATCAATCACATATAATATTTATTTGGTAGAAATCAGACTAGAAAATATGGCAACTAATTGTAGCATAAAGGAAGCTATTCGAACAGCAGCAGCGATAAAGGAAGTTTCTTCTTTAGAAATTCAAACACGCTCACCCACGTCGTTTGAGAATTCATTGCTGGCCAGCATGATTAAGGTGTGACGGTGTATCCCTGAATGGTCTTTCAGAAATTCGCGGCTCTTTCACCATCCTCCCCACGCTTGAAAACCGTTCACGCGTTTATATCGACGTTTTCACCAACTTCGTCGTAGCCGGTTTTTCTTTGACTTCTTTGAATCCGGGGTTCCGTCATCGGTTACCCGAAGAAAGCGAGACTTTCGTGCTCGCGAAAAGAATTTTCTGCTCGCTAAGCATCAGAACGAATCTCTTCCTAATAAAAAGTTGAATTAAATGAACTGAGTTGTAACAAGCGGGCAACTTTTATATTTTATCCTCGGACTTAAAAACACAATTCGATTCAAAATACATCTTGCACCATTCCATCTGAAGAGAATTCTTGAAAATGTTATGCACCACGATGGTTTTCACAGTTTTTTAAAAAGTAGCGGCGATTCTTTTTTCAAAACATAAAGTTTAAGTTCCTCCAATGAATTTTAGACAAGACACTAGGTTGAAATCTGATTTCGTATTCATAGCGCGTTGTATAAATATTGATCAGAATAGAAGGGGTGGTTCAGTTCAATCCCTCTGAACGC
Source organism: Osmia bicornis bicornis (assembly GCF_907164935.1). Taxonomy (NCBI): domain Eukaryota; kingdom Metazoa; phylum Arthropoda; class Insecta; order Hymenoptera; family Megachilidae; genus Osmia; species Osmia bicornis. Next base: position 62,676 of record NC_060221.1, on the reverse strand, counting down.
TGTAAACGAGAATTTATAGAATCATACATAAGCGTACGATTTTATAAACAGCGATGAAACTGGTCTCTGAATTTATTAATTATATTAATTATTATACCATATGCGTTCTATGAAAATACGAAAATTACTCTTTTCTTTTTTCATCATAAGAAATCTTATTAGTACATTAAAACTGATTTTCTCCTATATCATTGAATATCATTGAAACTGTTTCAATCGTTACAATAAAATCAATGCGAACAATGCTCATTTTCCAGTTACCCGGCAAAGAAATCTCGAACGTTTCAATTGAATTTCAAGCTATTAGAAAAGTTAGCGTGTCGTGCTGGAAATTCGATTAGCGCATCTTTATTTTCCGTTCCATCGATGGATACTTGTATTCGGGGGAATAACTGCATTCTCAACGACCTTCGATTATCTTCGCCAAGTACTCGCAGAGAAATTTAGCAGAAGCTAGTGGAAAAGTTTGTAATTACCTTGTTTCGCTTATTTCAATGTTTGCAGAAACCCGGCTATCGCTCGAGAACGCCATTAACGGCTGCAATAAAACAGAACGGTACAATCTTCTCGTGCTAAAAGAATTGATCGTGATCCGTTCCGGGCAACAGGAGGAAAAAAGAGACTCGATGAATGAAATGAAATGAAAAATTGTAATTATTATGACCGGGGGCCACAATAGTTTCTTATTATAACTTTTAGTATTGCTTTAATAATTAATGATCTAACAAGTTTTACCGTCCTAATCGCAGTGTCTATCACGCCTTTCTTTTTTAATTGAAATTAAATAATAATTAAATAATGAAATTAAATAGTGTGTGTTATTTTTTTTTTCTAAATTGTAATATCAATAAAGAAATAAAAGCCTTTTATTTGTTATTTTCACAAACACACTAAAACGGTACTGTATGAAAAGAAGAATTTCCTAATAAAAATAACGAAAATATTGCTGCTGCATTAAAGTTTCGTATTTATGAAACGCGAGTAAGTCTTCACGCAAGTTAATTATCGCGTCCAACATCAATTTCAGACAGCAATTACCAAACACCCGTTGCATCAGCAACAACGGAATACTTTCTGGAACAAAGAAAAAAGTACAGAACAAGTACTTACGTTAGGTAGTACCCATGCGGCAGGGTGGAGGAAGAGCGAACGCGGTGGAAAAAAATGGTAGGGAAATCGAGATAGTTGTCAGCTCGTCGGTGATAGCAGTCGGGTGCATTATGAGGCCTCGATGTGAATTTTCAGGCCGTGGCTGAATTCGCATTTTCCAGCTGAAGAATGATGCGTCGCGTCGCGTCGCGTCGCGTCGCGTCGCCAGCCCAGCCCAGCCCAGCCCAGCCAACTTCCGCAACTCTATATCTATTTCTTCTCGCATTCACCTGTGTGCATCGGTTATTTGCACCAGGCTGCAATGCATGTACGTACGCGTGTATGCACAGGTTGCTGAGGCAGGTGTGTTTCCCAGCATCTCGAGGCCGCTCGAAGAATGTATGTACCGGTGCGTGCGCGTGAACGCGGATCACTTTTTTCCTGGTTCGAGCACGAACGCGCTTCCTCGAGAGTCCATCCACCAGACAGAAATTACTAGGGCCGAGGCTCGATTGCAAGCCCTCCGGCATGGAATGAGAAACCAGGCGATCGAAGCGACGAGCAAGAATACAAGGTACGAAGAACCAATGAAAAGAGTAAAAGGTAAATATTATCATAAAATAGCTCATGTTTCTTATTGTTTTCGTTTTACTGAAGATATCAAGTTGCAAAATGAGGCAATTAAAATTATTCAAAACGATCTCTTGACGTTAAAAAAAAAGGAGACATTCACGTTTGAAAGAATAAAACGTGTCCGAATAAGCACCTTGAAAAACATTTCAAGAAATTGGTTAATTTCTGACCCCGATAACGGAACAGACTCCTAAAGTATAAAAAGAGAAAGAGAACAGGTAGGAAGTGAATTGGTGTCTGCTTCATTAACGAAGGCAAGGGCACCGTGGCTTAGAAAGATTGGAAGGTCGACGTGGGGATGAAAAAAAAGGAAGGACAAGCCTTGAGGGGTAGAAAAAGAGAGGACGCAAAGTCGTGACGGTCAAGTCGTGTTTCAGCTTAGGTTCAGCGTAGCTCAGGATTGAATCGGAGATATAACCGCGAGGACGTGGGCGGAGGAGCCGTCTCAAGCTTTAGAAGCTTTAAGCAGCCCCATTTTTTCGCTGAGATTTTTCGAGGGTGGAACAGGCTGAAATTTACTTTTCCTTTGATACGTTTGATACGGGGGCCGAATGAATAATAATAGCGACGATGGGGAGGAATGGCGGGAACGTAAAGCATTGGCAACCAGAGGATATTTTCAGAGGTCTCAAAAAATGAAACCCCTTTTTCACTTCTTTTTTACAACTTCATATGTTGAAAAATAAATTTGTGAAATTTGATTAGATACGTTCAAACCTGGGCAAATTATAGTTACAATTTACAAAAAGTTTTAGCAAATTAAAAACTTTACAAAAATATTCAATTACTTATTCAAGTAAGATTAATAATAAAGAAATAACGTTTTTTAATTAAATTCTTTGCCAGCAAAATGTGGGACGTCAAAAGCCGTAATTTTGAATTAAATTTTTATTCCGTATCGTCCAGAGTTTTCTAAATATTCACAATTTTTTTAAACAGGTAGTTCCACCCAGAACTACATTTTTATAAAGCTTCTAATGCTTTTTTTTATTTTTAGTTTCCCCTTAATAATAATTCCCCTTTTCAGTTCATTTACAAGTCGAATTTTCTTGGAAAATTACACATCTTTGAACGAAATCATACGTTCGACATTTTCCATTTGTTTCTACAGATAAAAATCACCGTATTCGGTTGTGTTATTCACTGGCGAGACACCAGGTATACATAGAGTGTGTAATCATCTTGTTACGTTTATTGATGTCTCGCGACATGAGTGTACGACTAGGGGAGTAATTCGCGTGATAATTTAACCTGACGTGAATTAACGTAGTTACATGCTGGCATGCCTTGATGTAATGTGCTTTGCTGTTTCTTATTTAACCGTGGGACAACTTGTGTCGTCTTCAATTCTGTTATGATTTCAGGGACTGATCATTTTACAGCATTTTACAACAGCTAATAAGGTTTAAAAATTGAAAAAATTCTTAATTATTTTTCAAAAGAGTTCCTCTATATTTCAATAATAAATATTTTTCGTTATTAAACCTTATTGTTCGATGGGAATGAATATCTTTATTTTTCTTCTTTTATTTTATCCTTTCCTGTGAGAAACATTTCATTTTATATCAATTCCATTCACGATTGTAAACACTTCTCCCTGCTTGAATAACATTTTTACCATTTCGAATGGTTCTTCAGATCGTTTCTGCGCTATGTTCAAGTTTTGGGAGCTGTATATTAGCCGCATTTATATGAAAACTTTCTTTTACCATACACACAATCGCCCTTCCTTTGCAAATGGTATGCTTTTCTAGACAATATACATACTACGTATGTTCCCAGTTTTTCCTACTTTTCAGTTCTCTTTCGTATTTTCGACTTTCATTTACCTAGTTTTAAAAGAAGTTTCAAACAAATTTTTCAATTGTTTCGAATACAGTACTTATTATTAGCAAATACAGTTGATTACATAATTATGAATCGAAAGGAAAAAAGAAACTTCTTAACTATAAAATTTCGTCTCTCATGTAAAACTTTATATCATTTTTTAATTTGCTTTTAAAAAATTGTTATAGTTTTACAAAACACACTATCCCAAGAAATCTTTAATTAGTTCATTTTAAACTGATCAATTGGTGACAATTTGAATTTGAATTTGAATTTGAATTTGAATTTGAATTTGAATTTGAATTTGAATTTGAATTTGAATTAATTACTTTTGTAGGTACATTTTGAAACATGAATGCATCATTTTGAAAAAAAAAAAAAAAATAGTAATCCCTTTTTACTCTATTTCTTACTTAGATTTTTAAAATATTTCATTATCAACCTATATTAAAAAATACTTAAATGATTCAAATTCAACAAGCTTTCTTTCCATACTAAACAATTTACGATAAAGTTTCTAAAATCACCAGCAACGCTCTAAAGTATTTCATAGTACATCATAAGTGAATTTAAGCGCAGATAGACATCAACAGCGGTGGAAAGGTTTTGAAGCTTTTAAACTTCCTTTTTAATCTCTTCATTGCGCGAGGTATTTGGATGTAAAGTATTGTAAAGGGTGCATTGTAGACGGTATACTTCTGTATCAACGCCAGACGCTTTCAGGCAAATAATGCAGAAATTATTCATCATTCCCATTCTACGCATCTTCTAGATCATTTTCCTTGAAAATCAAGCCCTTGCTCTCGAGACGTGTTTTAACTCTTTACACCTAGCAAAAGGCGTCTCGTTATCTCGTTATCTCGTTATTGACGCAATTCAAACAGCAACGGACAGGAAATGATTAAATAATTATTTTATAAACTTATTTTAATTTCTCTTTTTAACTCTTTGCACTACTTTATCCAGTGTGACACACCAACAATTTTATTCACTTGTATCATTATCAATAACATAATTTCAATATGTTATATTTAAAATGATTAGTAAATAAAAAAAAGTATAAAAAACAAGGGTACAAAGGGTTGTTAACATATATCCACTGACGAATTCGTGCTATCCTAATAGAGGATATTTATTCCGGTATGTTAGTAAACAATATCAAAAGAAGAAATAACAAAAACAAATTATTATATGCTGTGTTAATTTTAAATCGAGCATCTAGGTAAATTGTTTCCGCTACTATGGAAGTAAGGGAAAAATAACTTATCACTGCCAGATGCAAGCCTCGAAAGCAATTAAATTCTCTTTCGTAATTTTTTCTTAACTTTAATAATACCGGAAACAATTTACATGCTCGATTTAAATCAATACTGCAAATACGTGTTTTCGGCTAGCAACATCTGACGAGAATAGCAAAAGGGTGGGCGTCGAACTCGAAAACTTCGTAACGGACAATTGCGTTATCACGACAATACCGTGATTGGTATCATTCTATTCGTTCGACTAGTCCGCTGTGATTCTATTTTCGATAGCAAAGAAAAAAAAAAAAAAAATAGAGGAAAAAAGAAATTGATATCCGGACAACATTGCTTTCAATTTCAGGAAATTTCCTACCTTGATTCGAAAAGTCGTGTTTACTGCAAAAGTGCTGGAAACGTTCGTTTCCGGAGTGAGAAAATTTGTTGTATATGTACTTGGTATTTTATACCTGCGTACGCATATCTAGAGGATGATAAAACGAATAGTCAAAGTAAGACCTATCTCTAATAAGTCTAACACGTTTCTGAAAGGAGTACTATAGCCCCAGCCCGTATACATGTAAAAAACGTGGACTAGCCCCTGACCATTTTATTTAAAAATCCTGAGATTCTAACATTCTATAAAATATGAAGATTGAAAATTTTTGAAATTAAAAAATATTCTAAACTTCCAGGTTGTAGACCTGGCCCACCATATCAGAAATTGTCCTAGTTACGTCGGTATGTATGTATTCGTAATGAACCGAAGAACATCTCGTACACGTTATAATTCAATATATGTGATAGCCCGAATGAAGAAGCATAGGCGAAAGGTTAGTACGCTGGTAATATGCAAGACATCTCGACAGATACCTGGGAATTGGATTTTTATTCAGCTGTCTAGCGCTGGGACATACGTGTGATTCATCGTAATTTCTCACTTAGACCCAATGTGACTGATCGATCTGACGTCGAGCAACCCTCTTGCTGCTGATAAAACGCCGCTTACAGTAATGACGGATGAGGGGATTTCCCTTCTCCGCGGGTGTCACGAGCCTGCGTTTATCCGTCGCGTCGCGTCGCGTCGCGTCGCGTCGCGTCGCGTCGCCCCTTTAGAATGTGCCCCTACATAAATACATACATAGTACCGTGCGTTAGAGACGACATTTTCAATAGTATGTATTCACTCTGATAAACACTTTGCGTGGCAGACTTCACATCTTCATTAACCCGAGGAGTACCGTGGCCAGATATGTACTTATGTCGCTCTGGTTTAACGACGGATTTATTTGCTCAGAATATAATACGTCTGCTATGATCTAACAGCGAATATATTTATTAATTAGTAAAATTAGTTATATCATCTCTTCCGTCACGCCGCATGAAAAATAAAAAAATGATAAACTATCAAAATTTTAATTGGGTTTGGGAAAACTAGATCTAAGGCTTGGATGCTTTAGGAACACGGATTTAGCTTTTTATTACAAACATCTCCGAGTATAATGATACCAATATGTATGTAGTTCCTTTTTTTACAGATTTCTAAATAGTATATTAAAAAATTGGTTTGTGTTCATACACCATCTATGTATGTATGTACCTATAATAGTATTTTCATCGTCTACAGGCATGAATGGACCTTAAAACGTGTCACTTTCCTTGGTACTCGACAGCACGTACGCAGATCAGCCTTTTCCGTATGAAAAGGCGCTTGCTCGACGCTTGACGCTCGACGCTCGACGCTCGACGCTCGACGCTCGACGCGACGGTTTTTACGTTCTCGTCGATTATCGCTTTCTCGCGGAATATTAAATCTCTCTGTCAAACATTTCGCATTGCGCTCCAACGATTTATCACTGAATGCTTGCAGACGACGATTGTCGCGATGCGATTTAAACGGTGCATCACCGTGAAATTGTTCGTTTCGTCGCGTCGCGTCGCGTCGCGTCGCGTCGCGTCGCGTCGGTTGCGGGGCCGTGGGATCTTGCAAAGGAGAATTTTGAGCGGTTTTAGATTGCTTCGGGTACTGGAGAACCCTTGGGAGCCTCTTTGAGCATGAAAATGCGTTTTGAAAGTTTTTAACGTGTTTGGGTCTTCTAGAGTACACCCTGGCATACTCAATTCTGTTTTCACACGATCTTGATTGAACCTGTTCCAGGAGACTTTTGGACTTTTTCAACTTTTTTACTTGATTTACTTTAACCTGACACGGTTGAAAAATATAATTCTCTACAAAACTATAGGCCTACCTAATCTTTTCAGATTTTAATATTGTCTAAATTTCTATAGCTCGGTAAATATTTTTTGGATTGCTGAAATATTAAACTGGTACATATATTAAACTGAACTACCCTCTAAACGTCGTACAACTAAGTGTTATCAAATACTTATGGGATAAATTGAATTAAACAATTAGAAAATAAAATTTTAAAAATGTCTTAAATAAGAATGGTACTATATTAAATTTATTTATCACCTTCTTACAACATATTTCCCATTTTATATCATGTAATTTGTAATCATGTAATAATTATATCTCAAAAAATATTAATCCTTAATTAACAATTATTATTATATATGGTAGCTTACATATGGTATACATGTATAGTGTCCATTTCGTAGTAATATTTTCTGTAATATTCACAGTCTTCATTTCTCTCTTATTGTACACGTATGTAAGTACATTTAACTCTCTTTGATAATGATATTTTTCTGATTAACTGTTCATTATAACTGGACTAAATGTAATCTGATTATGATTAGGTGAAATCAGGTAAATAATCTAGATTAATGAATAAGAGAGATGATCGAAGCTGTTGTAATCAAACAACATAATTAACTCAATCATCATTAATCACGGAATAATTACACTTTTGATTATGATTGAATTATTCATTTGAAAGTAATACTGATACTGTGAACATTTTTCGAAATACATATCTATTTAATAATGAAAATGAAATGTAGAAATAATTTGTTCACATTATGGAAACTAGGAAAAAGTATATTTTTGATATATACTTAGGGGAATTAAGGGCAATATGAAATACTAGCGAATGGCGGATATCTTAATAAATACACAGTAAACTCTAGTTACAATATGTATTGCCATGGACGAGATTATTGGAGCCGAGAATTTGTTCATAAATTAAAAATTAGAATAGCTAAACAGCATTAACACGTTGACCGTCGCCCATATCTGGGACAAATTTCCATAGGAATTCATCGGTCATATTACAATATTATGAAAAAATTCTTTTACTTATTGTTAGAGGAAGGAGACTCTACCACTCTTTTGGTAAGATTTACTAAGAAACATTTTATTTAATATCTATCACATTGGCCATTTTCCCTAGGCTTTAGAGAATCCATAATATTTTAATGAATTATTCTTCCTTGTCGCATTAAAAAAATAAGAAAAAGATCGGGTTGTGCTGAATGAAATGTAACAAGAGTTTTTGATCGAAAAAAATTTTATTTCGACAACTGTCGCTCATAGCACATGATTTTTACCGTACGTGTGAGTGTGCCTCTCTTGACTTTTATTTTCTCTCGCTCGTGGTACGTAATCTGTTCCATTTATCATGTATACGTTCAAAAAATGTGTAATCATGGAAATATAGGTACGCCTAGGTTTCTCTAAAAGGTTCACCTGTATGCGTGTTCTTTTTCTCGCTTCTCGTAAAATAAAAGTAATATTTTTTTTTCTCCCGTTTAGTATTTTCTGCTATCGTGTTACCGCGCTGTAGACGGATTTCTCTTGCAACACTAAATTACACATTTGTACATCGTTAACATACCTTAAAAGTGGTTTTTTTATCGTTCCATTCTCTCGTCACTATTTCATTCTCTTCTGCATACGCGCCACTCATTCCCTCGCTCTTCTTCGCAATGCTTTCTTTTCTTTGAGTTTACGTTAAACGTTTACAAACTGTAAGATTTACGGCGTTCCGTTTACACATTTACAATTCACACACACTGTATATGTATACGTCACACACGGTTGTTTCGTTTCGTTTCGTTTCGTTTCGTTTCGTTTCGTTTCGTTTCGTTTCGTTTCGTTTCGTTTCGTCTTCTTTGCCGATTTTTTTTTATTAAAGAGTCTTCCTAGTGTTACGGTTTCAAAGAATTTAATCTCTTTTTTCTAGATTCTCTGGCAGTTTTGTGTTTTTAAAATTGACTTGAAACGTAGGAAGTTATTGATAAAAGTTGAGCTCCTTTAATAATAAAGTTGAAGAAATTATTATAAAATAAAATCAATTTATGCATATTAAAATCAGTTTTAATGACCTTACTGTGGCACTTACAATTAGACTGTGGAGTAAGAGCTCTATAAATTGTTATATGTATATTTATTTAACAACAACAACAACAACAACAACAACAACAATATTTAATAAAGGCTGTTACTCCGTTCTTAAAAGTTATGAAACCTTTTTTAGATGTTGCCATTTTCATTTTTTTTCTCATTTCATATATGGAAATAAAGAATCTTTTAATTTTGTTTAGTTTCAGAAATTTAATAACTAATTTTATAAGAGCCATTTACTTACAGATACATCTTTAAACTGGCAGAATCATTGTTTTTGCATTTAAAAAATTACTATGTACGTATTCTTCAAAAGTTAATTATAAAACTTACAAAGTTTCAAATGTATATGCTATTTTTAAAAGATTTTCAAGAATGTCTTTCGTTTTTAACCATCGCGCTAGCGAGACTCCTTAACTTCACTCTCGTCTTCGAACCCTTACTTTCAACCGTATATGTATACGGTGTACATATTGGGTATTTGTTATGCGCGAGAGGGTATTTGTTAATATGTAAGTACTCGTACTCTCGAGAAGCTAACCTTTAAGAGGGATCGAGGATGATGTAGAGTTCTAAAAACGAAATGCAACATAGCGGTTCGATCGGAACACATTGCGACCGAAGACCGTGAGTTGATCAATTTTTTTCCACTTTCTTTCTTATGTTAGTTCATTTTTTTCAATTTTTTCCTTTAATGTAATTAAGGAGACTCGATCAATAATCGAAAATAACCGATCACGCGATATCGCGGGCTGAACCGGTAACGTGAAAACGTTAAGGCACAGAGCGACCGGCTCGTTTCTGGACCTCGATAACGAACGCGTTTATTACCAACACTCACGAATCTTGTGAAAAAAAAAAAAGAAATATTTTACCTATTATTTTCAGTAGGTACGATTCGCAAAAAAAAATAAGCAATAAACTGGAAGCGTGTCCTGTCGCGTTCTCTACCCTGTATCACGTATTATCGATCGTCTGGAATATATGATTCGATGGAACTAGTTACTGGCATATTTCCTATAATATTTTCTTTTTTTTTTTTTTTCTTTCTACCTCATCACGAGTTCTAGGACGAGCGAGCAAGAGAAAAGCAGCCGAGTCCGAACGATAGACGATAAACCAATCGGTAGCAATTGCAAGCACTGCACTGCATGCACTATCTCACCCTCGATCTCTCCCTGACGCGCACATGTACATCGGGCACACATTCTCGAATGATTATTATCACGTATGTACGTTCACACGTATATTCAGGCACAGGGGGCTCTCAAGAGACACGTACGAACCGCGCCTGGGCAAATACGCATACACAACACAACACAACACAACACAACACAACACAACACAACACACATAGACACAGGCTGATAACTAACCGATATTCGAAATTGGCGTTTTGGCTTACCGCTTACCGCTTACCGCTTACCGCTTACCGCCAAGTGTCTAGATCAACATACACAGACTCACTTACGTAAGACACTAACGCGAGGCATGAGCCGGTCAACCAATCGCAAGCTCCACGTTTCAGTGTTTGAGCAATAGTTTATATTCGCTTGCAATTGGCTTACGGGCTTCCTGTGCTTACTATACAGTCTTATGTAATTGATTCTATTGGCTCCGGATAAAAAAAATTAAAAAAAGAAGAAGAAGAAGAAGAAGAAAGAAAAAGTAGTAGAGATCGATCGACGACGGATACATTCTAGGATCGCGAGTTTCTCTTTGATGGATATGTAAACCGTCGATATGTATACGTATGATTATTCCTCGAACAGCGGAATCTGGATCAATCGAAACCCAAACTTAAATGTACAGGGCCAGTAAGATAAAGTGTTACAAGCTATTATATCGGAAACTATCAGTTATCGACCTAATTATTTTTTTTAAATTAAATAATACAGAGTACCTGATAATGTGTGGTCCATAAAAAATTTTTCTAAAATGGCAACCATGGGGTCAGAATAAACTGACGTCGTCTTTTCTAAATCGAATCCTATACTAATCTTTTTTTTTTTTTTTTTCAAATTAATTAAATAGCTTTTATCAAAGTGGATAACATTTACTGGAACCATTTGTTGATATTCCTAATAGTTAACGATTAATGACAAAAGAAATGCTTTCTTTAATATATCATGTATCGGACAACATTATTAGAGTTTTTATTGTAAGGGTATTTGAAGCACAATATAATGGAAATTCTACCTACCAGAGATGAAGATATGAAAACTCGAATACAAAATGCTTGTCAGTCGGTGAATGCAACAATACTGTTCGATGTACGTCAGAACATTATGAAAAGAATAAATATATTTTTTTTTAATTAATTAAAATGAATTTTAATTCATTAATGAGTTTGAACTCTCCTTGAATGCCTCCGTGTATTCGCTTCTTCAATATTTCCTTTGCCATAAATCGTTAACTATGAAGCTATTTAAATAAATAAAAAACAGTACAACATGCCATTTAAAAAAGACGACGTCTGTTTACTCTGACACCATGATTTAAAAAAAGAATTAGGTGAAAAGCTGGTACAGTTTCCAAAATAATATGTAGTTTGTAACGCGTTATCTGACCCCCAAGGAACGGTGTAAGAATAAAATTAAATGAAATGATCCGCCGCGCCGGCCGAAGGGTTAGCGACACAGACACTGAAGGGCTTGAATTTCTCGATGACGTTCGTTATCTATATCGAAATAGGCAGTGTAGTTACACGAATGTATTTTTGAAAATTTTCTAATCTAAAGTAGGTAAATCAATTGATCATCGAGAGAATTGTAACGGCGGATCCCGAGGTGCAGCCGACGTCATACGAGTATTTCACACTCTATCATTTCCGTGAATTTTCGTCTGGAACACGAACGTCAATAACTATCCGTTGCGACAATATCGGCTCGTGTGTCGCCCTCGTTCGTTATCCAAAATCTACCGATCGATTCGTGCTCGATCTTACTCGAATGACGGAACGATAATTCCCTTTTCGTTGAGTAATTTGTATTAAATTAAAAATGACACAGTGATTCTCGTACGATCGACGAAAAAGTATAACAGAATTATTTAGCGTCAACACGGTCGTGCTCGCATCCGATCTAATCGTCTAATTACATTCGCGAAATTGACTAGAAAATCCACGTGTAAGTATTACGGTAGCCAAACAGGGCAATAGAAATCATTCTCACGGTATCATCGTTCTATCTACACATCCTTTGGAACATGCACTGCAGTCTTCGTGTTCGTTATATGTATTAAGATAAAACTCTTTATTTTTTAAAGTTATCCCGCCAGCCTCCCTAATCTGTTTCCATTCTCGTGTTCCATTCTCTCCCCCGTATTCTTAGCCATTGTAGAAAGTATTACCCGTCAACATTGTGCTGCGAGACCGGTGAACGACGACAATGGCTCCTTTCTCCCAGGGCGCATCATCGTTTCGGTCGTTAAGAACGTCGTATCTCCTTTCTACTACGTTTCGGACACACGAAACGCCTTCGAAATAATCGCGTCGAACGTTACTCGACGTACATATGTAGCAGGCGAAACGGCAATTCGGTTTTATCGATCAATCCTCGACGGAATCTTCGTTTTATGTGTTCCGTGGATTAGTCACGACGACACCTTCAACTATTTCATCGACCACCGTACGTAAATTTTGCGACAAGTGGACGTTAGTTTCCACCGTTCGTACATACATACATACATGCATACATACATACATACATACATACATACATACATATAGTATATCTTGAATCGTTTCATCGATCACTCCCCCCCCACCTCCCCCTTTCTATCTCTCTCTCTCTCTCATACACAATATATATATATATATATATATATATACATACATATATGTATATATATAATATGTTTATGTATACGCAACCAACGTGACAGGTCGATGTCCGCGTCCATCGATCAACGCGACGGATTCCTTGGAATTCAGTATTATTCAGAATCGTTCACTACCGCTCGTCCGGCACTGGACAGGACGTCGCTCAACAGTCGGTGTCGTCCTGGTGGCGTCTACGAAGCTCCAGGTAACGGTGCCGGGCGTCGCAGTAATGAAGCAGCGGTACCTAGACGTCGGTCCCAGTCCCTTCTTGATAGCCCTCGTCGGGAGAGCTACGTGTCGAACCAAGGACACGTTTCAGCGCGGATACAGGAGGTAAAACCGGCGCTCCCTTTTGCCAAACTCGTATCTGCTTCGCGCCAGGTGGAAACTGCTCAACTATAGGCGCCACTACAGCGAGGGTCTCCTTCGAAGGATACGTGCTCACTGGCACCGCTGTTCTGCACGTATCCCTCGTATCCCACAGGCAACCCGAGTAAAGGATCTTGGCGTCGTCCACCACTTCCATGCGAGTGTAATCCGCTCCACCATACGGCGTAATGTCCTCAGCCGATCCGCGGTGTGTATCCCTGATCAGATCAGGATTGTCGATCGGCATCAACGACGTGGTCGATGAGAAACAGGCGCTCGGCGCCACCATCACCGACGATTGTTGACTATGCTCGTCGAAACTCCTGATCGAAGCGTACTCATTCTCCGCTTGCAAGGACGCTTGCGGTCTTTGAACGTAGCTGAGATTTAAGGACACCGGTGGCTTCGAGTCCACACCGAACGACGTGGTTTCGATCTCCTCGTGCTTTCTACGGCTGGTAGACGTCGCGGATGGCGGGTTCTCGTTGTTACCCCCGCTGTTATCCGCCGATGCCCCTTCCGCAGGCACCGCTGATGATTTAACGTCCTTCAAAGGCATTTTTCGAAAACGAATAAACAGCACGAGAATGATGAGAAGAATGAAGAGAATCAAGACGACCAGAGCGGCGGATATTCCAGCAATTTGACCAGAACCGAGGGTCGACATGCCAGCGGTTCTCAGAGACACGTGTAGGGTGAAATTGGCCTCGACACTGCCCGCACGATTCTCAGCGACACAATAGAATTCGCTAGAATCCGATTCCTGGGCGTTCGTCAGTACCAACGTGCTCCTCTTTCTGAACTGACCTTCCTCGAAGATCAAGATCTTCTGATAGCTACTGAACGCCGAATGGTTGGTCAGCAGTCTTCCATTCCAATACCACTTCACTTTAGCCGGTGGTATCGCGCTAACCCGACACACGATACTGGCATTTTCGCCTATCGTCGCCTCAGCGTATCGACTGGCTATCAGCAGGATCGGACGACAAGCAAAGTCGTCGATACCTAGATCGGTGAACGTACGGTTCAATAACTGTTTCGGTCCGTGGCAAATTGGTGCCTGAAGAGTAGGCAGGTTGTGCTTCACTAACCACATCTTCATTTCGCGTAGATGACAGTCGCATATCCACGGGTTGTCATGAAGTTCTATACTAGTAAGTTTGTTCAAAGGCTCGAACGTGCCTGGATGAAGCGTCGACAACTGGTTGTTGTTCAGTTTCAAACTTTCCAGTAATTCTAAACCTCGGAAACCTTTCGGTTCGATCTCGATTAGCTGTGTGTTAGACAGATCCAGCTTGACCAAATTCGGTGTACTCTTGAAGGCGTGCGAGTGAACCCTCTTGAGAGGATTGTTGGCAAGCACCAGGTCCCTGAGAAACGGTGTATCCGTGAAACTGCCACTAGGGACTACGGTTAAGAGGTTATGACTTAGATCGAGCTCAACTAGATTCGTAAGGCCCGCCAGTGCTTCGCTATCGATTCGGTCGATACGGCACTCGCGTAGGTAGAGACGCTGTAGATTCGTCAACCGTACACGTACGAAGATGTTGCTCGGCAAGGTCCGAATGTCGTTGCCACTAGTGTCCAGTACTTGCGTCTCCGGATCGACCCACTCCGGTATGCTAGTCAGGGCACGATTTATACACTCGACCGTACGCTTCCCGCTCTTCCACTTGCAGGAACACTCGTCTGCGCACTTGTCGCTCGTTACAATGCCGAACAACGTCGTCGTCGCGTAAAGTAAGAATACCGAGATTTCCATGGCGAACTTGTTAATTATTGTCGATAGGTGGTCCTAGTTTCGGTAAACGCTATCCTCCCCGATTCTCTTCCTCTTCGAGGACTAGCTTCGCCAGACGCATCAATAAACTAGAAATCTTTTCCCTCTCCCAAGAAAATTCTTCTTCAATGAGCTTACGCCCATTTTTGCTGTTTATCTCCCAGATATCTTCCGTCACTCGTGCACCAACTCCCTCCCCCCCCCCACCCCCTCCCACCCACCCTTCCTCGTATTCGATAAGACTGCTTCAACCTTCCTAACGAAGTTTATGCGAACCCTCTTCCCCGTATTGTTTTTGCAATACACCACAACGAATTATGCAAACTAAAGGGTTCAGATTAAGCGGTCTCGGCTCGTCCATTCGTGAATCCTCCTGATTCGATTGGATAACCGAGCGAATTTTCTTCAACTTTCCCCACTGATTGATTCTCCTTCGCGGACCGGACTACTATTTTCGGCGAACTCACGAATCGACGAAAACCTCCGCCGACTCCTTTCCTGCCTGGCTTTTCCGTATTTGTCGGTACTTGTCACACGCGCGCGCGCACATTGAGATACACACGTACGTACGTAGGTACGGGTAAGCATACACCACGAGCGTCCGTCGTTCTTACGTAAACCCGTCCGTCGATCAACGTGCACTTGCCGTGAAGAGAGCTTGCTCGAGAGACACCATGGAAGATAACACCCCGTAGACGCACCACCGTAACCGACACCACGCACACCCTCGTCACGATAACCAAACTTTCTCGTTCTCACACTACGATGCCCGAGGCGTTGTCCGTACCAGGAGATCACCGTGTTTGTGTATATGTGTATCCGTGTATGTGCGTGCGCGCGCGTGTATGTGTGCGTGCGTGCGTGTGTGTGTGTGTTTTTTCCTCTTTTTTCAATTATCACCGAACGCGCAAAACACTCGGACCGATAGCGCGGACGCTCGTCGTGAAATGAGAGACTATGAAAAGCCCGGCACTGAACCGAAGAGATAGCCTCTGCAGCCTTCTCTGTCTTTCTTTCGGTACGTCGTTGCACACTGCCAGGAGGGAAAACGCCGACGCGAAGTAGGGCGCACCCTTCTTCCACTCTGGCCAGACTATATACACAGGGTGTATACACCACCACCGTGATTCCGAGCACCCCTTACGGCGCCTTTCCTCTCCTCCAGCCTCATCCACCAGCATCCTTCACCCCCCTGGCGAGCCTGCTGTTCCCTGCGAATCCACCCCGTAACCCCCGCCACTCCCAACCAGACAGCTCGTGCGCTTTCCACCAGCCAGCCAGTCGGGTAGGGATCCTTTCCACTCCTACCCTCGCACCAGCAACCCCACCTTCCTTCTGCCGTTTTCCACCCCTCTAAATGGATACACGGTGAGTGCGCGCGCGCGCGCTCGCGCTCGCAACCTACAGTACTTACTTGCTCGCCTCGGCTCCTCTTTCTCCAACCTATTCCACGTATTCCTACAAAGTCTCCTGACCTCACTCTCCCTGACCCACACCCTCCTCCACTACTCTCTTTCTCTTGCCACCTTCAACCCTCCAACCCTCCAACCCTCCAACCCTCCAACCCTCCCTTTTCGACGTATCGAATGCTACGTCACAGTGGCGAGATATACGGCTATTTCACAAAGTGGTTAAATGCACTGCCAGATTACGGTAGGGAGGGAAGGGCAGAGCAGAGAAAGAGAAAAGGCCACCATCGACGGCTAACAACGGTGGCGGTTACGATATCGCCTATCGACTACCGTCAACTGCCAGAAACTCTCTCCTGTCCCTCTCTTTCTATCTTTCTGCATCGCTTCTGGTTGCGATCGGCCCTGGAAAAAGTCACTTTACCCGTCTTTTCCTTTTTTTCTATCCTTTCTCTCTCTCTCTCTCTCTCTCTCTCTCTCTCTCTCTCTTTCTGCAGATCTTCGTTTTCTCGCGTTTACGCTTTCGAGAGGTCTGCGCGTGCTTTCTCCATACCCCGGTTTCTCGTTCCTCCTTCAGACGGGATCTCCTTCCCTTTCTGTCATCCCTCGTGGATTTTATACGGAAAATGGAGGTATTCCTTCGTAGAGGAAAGTTAGGTTCGGTCGAAGAACTTGGCCAAGTGGGCGGTGGGCGGATGGTAAATCTGCCTACAACGAGAGTAAAGGTGACATTGCGATAGAGAATGACGAAGGAAGGCCGGCAGCTAGACCCGTCACCCCGCGCCGCCCGACAGAATTTTCCCTAAAGGACCTTTTAGAGTTAATTGATCGTCTGAGCGATATACATATACGCGTGCCTTCGCGTACACTCCCGCGTAATGCACCCTTAATGGACGCGAACCTTTGCCCACGTACGCGATCAAAGAACCCACCGCCGCCAATGGTGTTCCATCATTGTCCGGTACAGCATCGGAATTTAACTATACACCTTAGCTCGAACGTTGATGCACTCCATTTCTATTCTCGCGTGCCCTTGTGATCTGCTTCAGAGCATTTATCGATTTACGATGCCGACCAGTCGCAGGATATCCGGAGAGAGGAGAGGCTGTTTGAAAGAAAACGAGAAGATTGAACGTGGGACCTCGGTTCCTTCTATTTAACCCTATCGTTATAGAACGTAGCTATAGTGATCGTTCGCAGGGCCGATAAATCAGTCTTTAATTAGAATTCTAAAAATTTTCAATCATTAAAGGTTTTTTTTTTTTTATACCTACATATCTGTCGTCTGTACTCGATGACACCGTTGCACAGTCCAGTGACGCTATTTAAGCGATTACTTAAAATCAATAGCGGTCGTTTATAGCGCGCCAATAAGCCAATAGTATAATTCTTACCCAAACGATGCTTTTCATTCGGCACGTGATTCTATACTATGATAGTAGTGGGTTTTATGGATGAGCAGGCTCGAGGGTGGCCAGTGGCCGACTTCAGAACAATCCTACCTAGTAAGTAAGTACTTACTTGGGCGAAGCATCGAAAATAGACGGATAGTATAATTCTTATCCGAAACGGTACTTCCGCTTGTTTCAGCCCTTGCCTGGTCCCGTAATGCTCCCTCGAAGCTGCAAGGGAAGAAGGCTGGTGAATGACGAGGAAAAGGGAACAACATTAACTAGGGGGGACCGTGCTATCGCCTGCAGCTGGATTTTTACCGAATTGCTATGGGCTCTATCAGGATTTGGCTGGGTCTTTACCTCTACCAGGTAGACACGCATGCAGCACAAGCGTTAACACGATTGTTTCACAGATTTACAGTGTACGCCCGGCACCGTGGACAAGTATGATCGAGGAGCGAGAACTTATCACCAGTGGTCATTAATTGCCGGCTACAATACGTGTGTCCCGCCACAATGTTAGTCGTAATATTTCACGAGCGAGCTACTTGCAACGCGTCTTTGCTCGAGATATAGGGGAACAAATTCTTCGCCCAGCCTGCGGCATAACTGGTGTGTATGTACCTATTTATGTTTTCGAATGCGGTCGATCATGTGTTTCTACATACATACATACATACATACATACATACACTAATGAATAAAATTATAAAACATATACAGGATGTCCCTTTGTTTTCTGCATAACTTATTTAAATGGTAGGTACTGTGTTATAACTGATATCAAGACGAATTCAACGACCCCCTATACCTTGACCTCGAAATAACCTTGTGAATATATGTGGAATATCACATTTATTTTTGGCACAGTGGGTACCTCATTAGATATGCATCTAATTAAGCTTTCACGAGCTTTATCTACTACTTGTAAGTACTATCCCATTTCAACACATTGACGTTTTTTCTCAACATAAGATCAAATTTTTTGCTACAACACGTGTTATATGATAATCAAAAATTTAAATAAAATGACAATTTGTTTATTGTTTATTGTTTATCGATCTGCTTTTATCCCATTGTAGAGAGGAGAGTCTATACAACCTGGAACAAGTCACTTTTTTTTAAAACATTTTTTTCCAATTCCAATCAACAAATCTCTGTATACCATACACTTTTTGCAATTAATTTTTGATTTTCAACAAGCGTTGGGATTGTCGCAAAATCAAATAAATATCAATTATACGACTTTCGAATTAATTCGAATTCATTATTGGACCAATTAATGGATAGTTAGAACCTTTTTTGTTTTAGACAACAATTTACTATCTATTTTTCTGTACACCCTAAGTTAACTTATTTATTTGAAGTAGCAATTATATTATAATAAACATTGTATACATATAACTTTTGTCCGAATATAAAACAAAATCTTTTAAACGTCGATACATGACAATACATAATCGTAAAAAATAGATCCGTTATAATATGATTGCCATCTTAAATAAATGAAAATTTGGAAATTTTATTCATTCAACCACTAAGGGATGTTATCAATGAATAAATGTAATTACCAATTTCACTCTCGCATACTCAATGAAATTCCGAAGTTGATTTAAATAAAATTTATTCTAATATTTCGTTTTTACTAACAATAAGAATTTTAATCATCTTGCATATTTACTGTTTAAATATTCAACGATATTTCATCATTTCTTTCTGATGGAAGGATTCAAATTTTGTTGATAAATAAATTAAATACAAATGGAAATATTGTATATTTAATTATCTTATGGACTGATTCGAAATTCACTGGATAAAGTATTTACTTGAATACATCAACGTGTTCCACGTTCGAGTAAAGCAATTATGTAAGAACAACTGAAGCTATGGATTCCAAAATAACATATGTATGTATACCAACCACTAACCAATCAATATTTCAAGAAAAACAACTTTTTTAATTTTTTATTAACCATTTTGATTGTTTTTTGTAATATTTTATTGTTTACATTTTAGGAGTGAAATTTTGGTGCTATTTTAAATATTATTTGATAGACATAAGCGTAAACTATTCAATAATTATATTAATAATAATTAATAATCACATGATTTTAGAAAGTAAACTTTTGCGGATTTGGAATTTATGGTTTCAATTTTGAGCTCATTTATTCTGTTAATCAAGGCTACAAATCTAATTAACTAACAACGGAAGTATGAGACCTATGGGACACTGATCTGGTTTAAACTTTGTATAATTACAAAACATCTCAAAAATAATAATTCTGCAAAATCATAGCACGCGTTTCTTTCAGATAATAAAGAAATTCATGACCATAAAATTCACTCGAACCTCCTGGAAAAATACTAGTATTTACTTTCTCATAAATATGAAATTGTTGCATATTAAACGTCCGTTTTATATTAAAAATATTGGAAATACATTTATATAGTTATTAGCAAACTTTAAACTTCAAATTAATATAAAATAAGTGTTTTTTTTACGATAGTTTTGTGTAATCAGATCCGGCATTTGATATGTATAACTCCAGAGTCTAGACTATAGTGGATTCTGTACTTACATATGTATATGTATGTACAATATGTTACTTCAAACAATTCTTTATACATAATCATTCGACTCGAAATTAGGCTCTCTTATTTCAGAGAGATGCAAGTTTCAAATTTTTCAAAATTATTATTATTAGCGACTCGCGTAATTGTACAAAATTTAGGCCCACTTGCACTTTTTTTAAAGAACAAAAATATTTCTCTGTGTAACGCTCAAGTAAAATAACTAAATATGAAAGTAAAACCGTAAAAAATCTAATATAATTACGATATTGGTAATATAATAATAAAACAAAGATACGGCACGTGTTGAATAGGATAAATGGATAACAAATACACCACATGTAATGAACCGGAAATTTTATTAAGGACCAAATTTGCTTTGCTATTTTCTTCCTTTTGAAAACAAATTCATTAACATGCGTTTTTTATTCTTTTTTCTTTTGCTTTTCACCAAATCGGGTCTGCGCTTCGTAGAAATCAAAAAAATAAATAAAAAAGGTTCTTTTTGTAGTCAGGGCACAAACCTATCTTGACAATTAACAAATAAACATTTTACGTTCCTGGAATAACAAATCATTTTTTCGATCGTTGTTCTCGCATAACAACACAAACAGCTAGGGAATTAGAAATGCTTTCTTTATAATCCAAAAAAAAGAACATTCAATTAACGCATACATTTTCTGTTTCGACCAATTGTAAATTTTTATTTCTTTCTTTTTTTTTTTTTTTTGATGCAAGTCGAGCAATACCACGTGTTTTTTAATCTGCAATATCTATTGGTTCTATGAATCACGAGATCTTCGAGCACGCATACTTTGTGTTTAAAACATTAAAAAACAAGTGCATATAGTAATGTGCGACTTGCATTTACAATACACGGAGTTTTGTAGTTCCAATCGATTTTTTTATGTCAGTGAATAAATCGTTTTCTGTTCGAACATGTCACAAAAGAATTTCTTTCATTATTCGCAAACACGAAAAAACAAAGTGTATCTGCATATGTGTACGATTGCAAAACACGCGTATCGAATGTACCGTTATCGTAGAACATTCAGTGAAATCATTTTTTATTTTTATTTATTTATTTTTTTCTTTTTTTCTTTTTTTTTTTTTGCTAACGAATTACAATAATCATCATGAGACTGAACATTTACGGTACTTTTTCTGTTTCAATGGCGTTTTTTAAATTTTTTTTTTACTTTTTCTTTACTTTTTTTAAATACATTTTTCACGTATTATTGGAGATTTTGTTCCAATATGAATACACGAGCTGCTTGAAATTATAAAATTATTTTTTCTTTGACACTGGTTCAAGGCCAATCAAGTTTTCGTCTATCATGAAAACGTGTTAATTTAGAAACTCTAAAAATTAAATTTAAAGGGTGCAGCTCGTTGCATTGGACTTTACTTCCAATGCGAATTATAACGAAGGTGTAAAACTGTTGATGTAATGTTTCACACTTTCACGAAGGTGTTGTATCCTTCTTTTGTACGAATTCAATCGTACATATTCATTTAAAACCCTTACCGATGGTTGTAAGGGTTTCTTAACATAATATCCTAAATCCAGATGTTACAATCTCATTACCAGCTTAACACTTTTCTATGAAAAAAGTGCCCACGCAAATCATTTTCACATCAAGGCTATTTTACTCTCCAAGATGAGGTACAGGAACATCACTTGGAAATTGTGTCTACGCGATAGACATGAAGAAACTTTTGCGTTAACATTAAAGAACAAAATTCTTTTGATCGTATGGGTATAGCAAAAACTTGCAATATTTAATAAGAAAAAAAAAAAAAAAAAAAAAGAAAAAAGTTATGTACATGTGTATACGTATCTTAAGATTTCATAAATGATTTTTAAATTTTAATGATATAAATTTAAAGTTAAAAACACTTGTGTGAGTTTGAATGCAACAGATGTGAATTTTTCTTCAGTCTACACGCATAGCATTGCATTTAGCAATGTTTTCTTTCTTTTTACTTTATCACCCGACTTCTACTAGAGATTTATTTCACGCAGAAATCAGTCTTTCTAAAGAGCCAAGATAAATACAATAATGATTGATAGCAATATTTCACAGGATGAAATGTAAAATCACTCTGATGACATATCTCTAAACAATGGTTAGTATTGGATTGTAAAAAGTCATCGTATAAACAAATACACGCGTGTTTGAGAGTTACATTAAATTATTAGGCACAATTTCATGCGACTTTCATGTGAAAGAATGCTTTCTGTGGGTGTTCATCTTCATTGACCTCCATTAATCTAACTCGACTCTTTTTAAAGACTGATTAAAAATATATACCTCACAAAATAGATTCCGTGTAGGATATCTAATGGTGTTTTAAATTAATCATTCAGTAAGACCGAGAGAACATTATTTTTCCTAATCTGTACAACTTCGCCAAGAGAATCGTTAATGAACTTTTACAAACACGCATATACATGCATATGTATAACACAAAAGTGAAATTTTGTAGTGAATACGAAGAGTATTTCCCTTCTTTTCAGCCTGCTTGAAGAACTGACATCCAAAATACTGTGTTTCTTCAATTATAATGTTCTCGCGTTAAAGGAAATGATAAAATACGAGATGGAGAGGGAGAGGGAAGGAAGGAGGGAGAGAGAGACAGAGAGAAACAGGGGGGGAGAGGGATAGGGAGATAGAGAAAAAAAAAAAGAGATTATACTGTTACATTGGAACGGAATTCATATGCGATTTTACTTCACGAAATGTACCTTCGGATCGGTGAAAATTTGTAACATCGCATACGAGCAAAAAAAAGTTAATAGTTGGTAAAAAGATAGAGCCACAAAGAAAACACTCTGTTAAGTGTTTCTCTAAACTGTTATAAATACAACGCTTACGTAATTATTATTTCGATTGATCTCATTGCCAATTTTTTGTAAACTATTATCTTTTTTTTTTTTGTTTTCCTTCCATCTTGAAATCTATATTCCAACGTGGAAGAGAATGTTTTACACATCAATCCTCCTTATCATTAAATTGGCTTTCTCCTATCGTTCCAAGCATCATGATGCCTGATTCTTGCAACAATACGACAAGTGTTTTGTGTTATAATCAACTGTTCTGAGATTTCCTAATATTAACGACTTCTCAAATCACATTCGTTTTCAAACTGGCAAAGTGCAAACCGAATGAACAATGTCTTCTCGCACTGTTTATAAGTTTACATGTATGTGTGTATGTTTACAGAGAGACATTTCCAATGTTGAAACCTCGTATGGTATCAAATGATAATTTGTATTAGCAAGAAAAACGGTTTTCAATGCTTTAGATACTATATAATACTAAAAATCACAGCATTAATGCTCAGATAGTGACACAAGAGAGAGTTTCATGAAGTCATTTAATTAATAATTTTACTGCATATCATTTAATAGGTTAAAATGATCAAATGTTTGTGCAAAGAATACATTAGAAGAATTTCGTTATCTTTGATATGCATACAAGTCAATACATACAACTCTCTTAACAAATGTTTGTATGGAATTTCGAATATCGTTCCTTGTGATTGTGATAAACATGTGTCGTCTATAGAAGTCTATAGAAGTCAATAAATTTGGTAAGTAAACTTGTATACCTGACATCACATGGAACTATATTGATCTCAAAACCTAATATATTATGTTTCTTTTGCAAAATACACGTATAAAAGCGTCCATCAATTATTCACAATGGACATTCGAGATCATAATTAGTTAGATATTCATATGACGGAATCTCAACTGTTTACACTTTCTGTTCTAGCAGTCAAGTATGTTTTTGTTTATCGTTGTAAGACATATATCTCCTGGTGTCTCCATCGGTGAAGCAAAATATCCGTCAAAACTGATATTATAAGTATAGAAACATTTTAAACCGCTTTTCATCGCTCTTTTGAATTTGTTTTTTTCCTTCGAATATGAAACGTTCTACTATTGCCTATTAATGTATACGCACTTCGTTCCATTAACCTAGGTCGTCTTGGCTGGTGGTGCACTTCATGTTCAGGGGAGAATAATTAATCAAAATTTATAAAGAAAACTACATCTTATACGCTTTCGTGTTTTTGTTCCATTTCGTACACGGATATCAAAAAGAGAACTAAGAATAAAAAGAGATTCAACGATGATATTCTATTAAATTTTGGCAGTTTGCTTTTCTGTTGGAAAAAAAAAGAACGACATACTAAGGTTATGTACACTTTCTGTTTACTTCTATAGATTTAACTGAACATAATATGTCTTTGGGAGTAACGAACAATCATCGCTGGATTTATTTCTTACTCGCACGTTGTCGATTTTGAAGTATAACAGACACACAAGTGTTCAATAGAAATCATACATTGAATCCCTACATGTTCACAAATGCCACCAGCCAGTTATTTATAAAAAATAATTATATAAAACTAGTCAATTTTACAACCTCTGACACTCAATCACAATTTCGTTTAAAAAAAAAAAAATAAAAAAAAAATGGAAAGAAAAAAGGAAAGAAAAACAAAAACAAAATCAGATTAAATCTAAAAAAAAGTCTCTATTACCACTTTACAAAAAGAAGAAGAAAAAAAAGAAGAATCTCGTATTGATTTTTTTTTTTTTTTGAAAAGTGAATTGAATTTCAGAGTTGTACAACAGCATTGACAGGTAGCAAAATCAAGCCATGATCAAATGTTAAGATCAATACAATATTTAGAATTTGTGATTGTATATTTTAAAGAGAATTTATATGCAAGATATGGTGATGCAAAAGTAGCAGGCACGTGGATTAATTTACAGATATTCGTAAACAGCTCAAATGCGAATTTAATTTCTTTATGGCTGTTATCCTTTTTCTTTCAACCTCACGTGCCGTCACGTTTTGTTTTTTTTTTTTTGTTGTTTTCTTAAAGAACAAAATAAAGAGAAATAAAGATCTCGGAAGTATGAAGCCATTGTATAAAAATTTACTATTAAAATGATGGGTACTCTCATGTAATATTTACAATTGTGGTAAAATGTAATGATTATTATGTTACTCATGTACTTGTTTACATATTGTGCTCTTGATAATGGCTTGACTCTGTCGCGCACTTTAGATTATGTACATTTATATGTATTTATGTACAAAGAATGACTCGCACCGGCATTCGCATCACTTCATTCACTGAGTTCACTGTTTCCATGCTCAGTATGCCTTATTTACAAGTAATTCAAGTTTTCGCTGTTTTACTATGATCTTAATTGAAATTTTCAATTTTTTTTCTATAATAGACCACTTTTTTTTTATCTAAATGTTCATAGCACTGTTTCGTCTTTATACACCGTTAAACACACAAGACAATACTTTTTCAGACTGAAGTAACGTTTCACTCTGTGAGTTCAAAGCATAGCAATGTATGCCTTTTATGTACGAGCCACACAATCACCATTTTACACTTTAAACTCTTTGAGCGCATGTAAAACATCGTAACGATGTATCGAAACTACTTGGACACATTACCCTCTTCCATACTATTGTTGTCTTCTGGTCTTGCTACGTACAAACTTGGATCTATTACCTTCGGAATAGGTTTTATTTCTGTTCCAAGCTCTTGTTCGATACGATGTAAGTTAAAACGATCCTCGTATGTGATTAGGTTAATAGCTATACCTAAATGACCGAATCGTCCTGATCGGCCAATACGATGCAAATATGTCTCTGCCATTTTTGGAAAGTCAAAATTGATTACGACGTTCACTGCTTGTACGTCAATACCACGAGTAAACAAATCACTGCTCACCTGTACATATGTATATAAATCATGCATTTCATAGTTGCACTTTTCTTCAAACAGCCGGAAAATAGTTGAAATGATACGAAACAACGAAAAAAATGAAGAAACAATTTTTTAATATTCGGTTCATACTTACCAAGTTTCTGCATAACCCTGCTCGGAAATCATGAAACACGCGATTTCGGTGTGCCTGCGCCATTTTCGCGTGTATGTAATAACAGCAGTATCCAAGATCTGTTATTTTTTTCGCAAGTAATTCAACACGTTGCGTTGAATTGCAGAATATTATACTTTGCGTTATTTGCAACTGAAAGAGTAAAAATCAAATTAGACAATCGAACAATAGTAACTTAAATGAAATATCTATTTATTTTACAATATTGAAAGCCACCTTGGAAAACAGTGTATTCAGACAATGAACTTTCTGTCGTTCTTGTACAAAGGCATAATACTGTGTTACACCTTTCAATGTGAGTTCCTCCATTAAATTAATCTCATACGGATCTCTCAAGTGTTTCTCCATGAATTGTTTCACCGTCAGAGGAAATGTGGCTGAATACAGCAGTATCTGACGTTCGTGTGGTAATCTAAAATTAAATGTAATAAAGTATACAATTTTATAATTAATTATGTTTGTTACATACCTTGAAATGACGTGATCCAACATTCCTTTAAAATCTTGCGACAGAAGCTTATCTGCTTCATCCAAAACTAGAATTTTACAGTGATCCATATTCGCAACCTTCTTGTCCATCAGGTCAAGAATTCTTCCTGGCGTTGCTATTATTACTTGCACTAGAAACAAATTACATCGCAAGCGAGTTATTTTTCACCTTCAGCTTTTATAATTAGTCCTTACACAAAAGTATATTTATAATACCAACCTTTCTGATAAATCCTCATAATGTCATCTCGTAAGTCTGTTCCTCCAGTAGTGACCATTACCTTTATGTCCATGTGTTTTGCCAGTTCAATGCAGATTTGTGATGTTTGAAGAGCTAATTCTCTAGTGGGTACAATTACCAATGCCTGGATCACATCTTTTCGTGGATCAACCTAAAATAATAAGTTATAATAAAAAATAATGGCAAAATTTAATTCATAAAGAAAGAATTTAAAAGAATTTTATACTTGATTTTATAATAGTAATAATTTATATAGTTTATATTAATGCATGTACCTGTTCTAACACTGGAATTGAATAGGCCCCAGTTTTACCAGTACCATTTTTTGCACGAGCCAAAATATCTTTTCCTGACAGTGCAATCGGAATACTGGCTTCTTGAATTGGGGAAGGCTTTTCCCAGCCTTTTTCAAAGATGCCCATCAATAATTCTCGTTTTAGGCAAAACTCTTCGAATTCATTGCCACGAGTATCAGTAACGTCCTATAAATTTTTACAGTTGTTTTAATTATCGATATCACGACAATCATAAATTAACAACATAACTGAATTTATATAATTTTCTTCAGATATTTTTTAAAATAAAAATAATATATACATATATAAAAATACAAGTTTTAACGATTAAGGAAAAAGTCTATTTTTTTTTTTATTCATGACTTACACTAGTTTTAATTCGTTTGTCCTTTGGTGGAATTTTTAATTTGGCTTTCCAACCTACATCGTCCATTTTGTCTATTTCTGATTTGGTATTCAAACCAGAATTTAAAACATGATTGGAATTTATGTGTGTTTCTGTCATCATTTTGGAAATGATGAAATATTATCTATTCTCTGAAAATAAACTTTTGGTTACAATATAGAATCAAAATTTAAATTTAAATTAATATTTAAAAATTTTCAAAACTTTTATTTAAATAAAGAAGAAAATATAATAATTTTATTACAATGATGAATAACAACAAAAATAAGAAATTCAAATTCTGAACTACATATAATATGATCTAACTGAAACTGCTAAGTGTTTATAGGACAAAAGGCAACAATAGATTAAGTGACCTATTGAAATGCTCACAATAGGATGTAAACATTATACATATCCTTATTAGAACAGTACTAGTTTTTACATATTTCAATCTTACAGGAAGGTTTATAAAGGTTCTTGTTGTTATTGGTTAGCTGTACTGTTCATAAAAAATTTGAATTCTGAAGAACATATTACATTTGTAGAAGTACTGATTTCAAAATTGACACAAACATTAAAATAAAATACATATAATAGAAAATACGTTATAAATTATGATTTGCATAAAATTGGATTTATAAACGAAAAATTAATATTATAATCATAATTATAATATATTTCAAATAATACAACAATTAACGTACACTATGACGATTGCAATGTATTTCATAATCTTTACATAACTTTTAACCGAAATAAGGCTCGTAACATTAAGAATTACTCAGAAATTACGTGAAATTTCAATGAAAATTGGTTACTATTGATTGAGAACTAAGATGCGGGTAACTTGCTTATTTGGAAAGTTGACAATATATTGGCAATATTTTCGAATATTATCTGTATATACAAATAATAATTGAATTTCTCGATCTGAAATAAATGTTAATCACACATACGGTTTATACACAGTACAGATTCGACATACTAATAAGATTCGTCCACTAGTCAATTTCAAGGCACTGCAGCACTAAATTGTACCATCAGACATTATAGGTATGTAGTACATACATATGTACATATGTACATACTGGAACACGATGAAAAACTGAACAGAGGTAAAACCATCTGTACCGACTCGATTTTTCTTTCAATGGTACAAGTCGAAAATTCGTCTGGATAAATATTTTTTTACATAACGGAAAGTGAAAATATTACAAGCAAGGAATTATTCGATTAAAAAAAAGATCACAACTACGAAGCTACTTACTTTGAAATGGATGGATATCGATGCTGAACTGAGCACTCGATTAGGAAACAGCACGCCAAAATGGCCGTTCCAATGTCAAGTTTTCTTTGCAGTGCTTAACCGCCGCGTTCTTTCTTCTTACGGAGCACTAGCACGGATTACTTGCTCGGAAAGCGTATCGCGTATTACGCGGCACTGTATTACGTTCTTTTCCGTTTGTAATATGAGACTAACGCACTGCGTCAAATGCGAGCGATAATTATTCCTCGTTCAACGTACACGACATGCGCCATGAAAGAGTAAAAGCAACCAGATCAGAAACCGTTAACATCGTTGCGCGCACTCTATGAATAATGGTGTCCAATTGTTGTGGCAGAAATTTAAGGCGTGGTTACAAATAACTTGGAATTTACATCGAAAATTGCAATTAACTTTACTAATAAATAATGTAAAAGAAATTTACGTAAAAAAATGACTACATATGTATGTACATATCTCGAAATTTTGTTTCTTTTGTATACATACGGAAGATGAAAAACAAAAAAGATGGCACTGAAATCGAATAATTGTTCGAATCTTACAATCAGTCACCGGGTAGCAAGCAAAAATACTTTATTATTTAAATATAAAATTTAAATCTATCTTGAATTAGCGTTTCTATAGTTTAAGATTTTTAGTTATGTACATATGTAGAATAGAAAGGAAAAAAATATATATTTTTAAGGTATTATTAACAATAACGACCACATTTTGAATTCAAATTATACAGTAGAAGAAAACGAAATATATTTAGTACATTATATTACAGATTGCTGTATACAAATCCATATGCGGTAGGTGAATAAAATTAATCTTTTAACCACAATTCTGTTCTCTTCTTTGAGATATTCTATATTTCCTACAAGCTTCAGGGCAATGTCGTTCTAGATACCGTCTTTGTGAGAACGCTTTGAAACACTCACCGCATCGCCATTGCCATTGATGGTGATTTCGTGTTCTTTGATGAGCACGTAAATTTGATCTACAAACAAAATACATAGATCATATTATGACACGATAATTGAATAAAATTATTTAAAACATTTTTAAGATGTACAAATAAAATACATTGATCAGAAAATATATAAATTAACACATTAGATACGTATTGATCACGTGATGGTACATATTACCGAATGAAATAAATAGTAAAATAAAAAGAAGAATATATACCTATCGGCGAAAGATTTATGGCATACTGGACACTCGAAAGGTCGTTCGCCGGTATGAAGGCGCAAATGACCCTTCAGTACCCATGGCCGGTCGAAACTTTTACGACAGTAGGGACAATAATGCATTGTTTTGTTTCGTTTCCAGTTCTGACTGTTCTCGACACTTGATTTACTTATATTACTGTTGAAATACTGGTTTTGAGTAGGATCAATTTCTTTCTTCTTTGAATTCAGATACAACGCCGCCTGTGAAGTCGTTTGGATCTCAGTCTCGTCGAATGTTCTGTTCAAATTGACTGCAACTTTAATTTCATTGTTGCCCACATTCATGGGGTACTCTAGCTTCTTCGCGTTCGATGCCAACGGGATTTGCATTTTCTCTACAATTTGCTCATTAATCGTATCCACGATCTTTTGTTCGCCGTTAAATAAGGTATCACCAGTCGATAATGTGACGTTCTCTAATTCGGAGAAACGCATCCCTCCCAAGTCCCCCGTCAATTCTTTATTCCACAACATATTGTTTCCTTTGTTGAAAGTGTATCGTGTTACTATAGGTAGTTTCGATGATGTCCAAATGTTACTGCATTTCGAGGAACTCTCTTTAGCCTGATTTTTTCGCTTGGCGTCGACTGACGACGGTGGGGTCCATGGTAATTCAGACTCTGGGCATAATACGTAAAAAGAATACATATGTACATATATGTATGTAAATACATACAGATGATGTTTCATAAAACGTACGACTTACATTAGGTAGAGGAGCTAAACGCCAATGAAAAAAAAAATAGACATAATACATAGACTGTATTTCGATATTTCCTAATAATAAACTGAGTTAGTACAACTGATTTCACTAAAGTCTAGTCTTTTAAACTTATTCATTTATTTTACTGTACAGTGTATGTACATACATACAAGTCAATTCGATTCTTTTGATGCAGACATTTGATAATAATACGTTGACCTGCAATCGATTACAAGTAATCTCAATCAGAAAATGGCAGGTGCCATTTTGATACTTACATATATGAATTTAACTATTTTTTAGTTCAGAACGTTTGTCCGATAACAAAACATTTCAATTACAATTAAATTTTGTTTATCTGAACCGGTGAAAAATAAGATGGTTCAAATAACTGGGTGTTCGGATAATCGGATAATAGGTATCCGCTAGTTCTTACATCTCGTTCAATTGTTCTTTACCGACACAAGGAAATATGACTTTGTAGAACTATATTCGGCGCTTGGCAGTTCAGATAATTGGAGCCAAGATATGAGTTGGTGTATTTGGACCGGGGAACATTATGAAATGAAGCAGGGATAAACGGAGTTTTACTACTGTATGTACTTACATGAACAAGATATACATAGGTTCACTTAATGAATTATTAAAGCATTAAAGATGGCTGTAATTTCGAAACAAGAGTAAATGTGACAGACGTTCACAGAAATCTTTTTCATTGTTTTCGTGCGCTTCATTTACCACTGAAATGGATATTAGGTACCAAAGATCTAATATCAAGGGCTAAGATACGGGGAACGCCGCTGTATTTACAATATTACTTATTCAGAAGAATATGAAAGTTACTAAATTTTTTATTTGAACATGTCAAAATCAGAATTTTAAAATAAACATACTGTATATGTATGTGTATATATATGTATGTATATATATATATTTTTTTTTTTATATACATACAATATAGTTGAACATGTTTTGGACGGTTCCGTTTATCTTTGAACTGTTCTCAATATTCGAACCAAAAATATGATTCATCGTTTCAACAATAACAAAACGAAGTTGGATACTACTTTTTTTCCATAACCACGCCAATATTTCACTGTCGATTCGCTTACGGTACACTGTATGTACCCCGCCGCGCTCAGGTAAGGTAGAAAACGTGTCTTACCTTCGGACGAATTGTTAGTCTTCCTGTATCTTGTCATCGATTTGATCAAGCAACGCGGCATGTTTTCGTGGGGAAAAAACGAGCACAGTTTGGAAGAAAGAACGAAATATAATAAAGTGATAGCCGTCGAAACAGCGATGGAGTAAACCACTGTCATACGGTCGAGAGGCATTTGTTTACTTCTTTACCAGTACTGTATCTTTGAAAGATTCACCCATAGCCAAATATTATGTATGTATGTACATATTTACATATTCCGCATTCCTGTTTATTCATTCCAGATGATGAAACAGTAGAAAAGTTCATTTTCCTATCTACATATGTATGTACATATGTAGGTAGAGGCCAGGTAGGGTTTTCTCACTATTTAGTGAGAATTCTCAAAATTCTAGAATTCCGAAATTCCAAAGTTCTAAAATCACAGATTTTTAATATTCTCAAATTTCGAAATTTCAGCTGTCCACATTTTTTTAGGTACGTTGCTCACCTTAAGAAAAGATCCTAATTACGCTAATAGAAAAGTTAATTAAAAAACATGTATATATTTTCAGACTTTATTGCCTTTCTTCTTTTTATCAGAGTAACTCATCATATGCTTGTGTGTTTTAATTCATCTTGAAATTTGAATTTCTTCTTACAATGAAAGAATTGAACTTTATACACAAGGTAGTACGGCATTGTTCTGTGTCCTATGAAATATCAATAAATTTTTTAATTGATTTAAAATGAAGAAGATGACCAGGAAACGAATATGCAAGTTTCCAATTTTTATATCCTCAAAAAAGGAAAGGAAAAATGATTAGAATATTTTACAACGATCGAAGCATGAAACGGACGTTATAATAATCTTACTCTGGCTTGGTTCGTTTACATTGAATTTTGGAAAGGTCGATTGAATTTAAACTGAACAACGTATAATAGAATGTGACTTATTCGAATTAACGATCTGTGTATGTATGTACATTTCTTACAACGGAACTGATATTGTATATGTACATATAGGTACATATGTATAGAACTACTCGTATCACGTAAAATTTACTATAATTACATATTAAGAAACTTTAACATTTATCGAGGTGTTTGAAGATATAAAAAATATAGAATTATAATTTTTCTTTTTCTTTAAAATTTCGTTCTCAAGAAAATTAATTTTAATTAATTTTATTAAATCCTTGTTATTTTATACGTACTAATGTATGGAATGGAGTGGCTGATATTTATTTGTTAATAATTAAATTAACAAAATATTTTTAACAATAATTAACTTAAAAAATATTATA
Organism: Osmia bicornis bicornis; assembly: GCF_907164935.1. NCBI lineage: Eukaryota > Metazoa > Arthropoda > Insecta > Hymenoptera > Megachilidae > Osmia > Osmia bicornis. The sequence goes on along the minus strand of NC_060221.1, from coordinate 29,223 downwards.
AACTTTTAATGTATTTTTACAAGATTATATTAACCCCGAGGTCATTTTCCGTACATTGTTGGTTGGATTTTTTCTATGCAACTGTGATGATTAATTATTATTAAGTAAAATTAAGTAAACTAATTTATTTACTTATTTAATTTATTGCTGGTTATATTTACAAATTTAAATATAAAATTTCGAATGTCAACTGAACACTAAACCGAAATCTGTTGATACGTAGTAAATACGTTATAAGAGACAGGTGTGTGTGTATATTCAGAGAAACAATTTCTTCTATAATTTCAGTACGCTCTCTGTATCGACCTTTAGTGCCTTGATAACAGTCGTAGTGGTAACAACGATCCAACCGTTTCAATATAATCCTCGTTAGAGCAGTTCAAACCGAGAAAGTTTATTTCTCACATCTTCATACATAGTGTACAGATTCACGTAAGTATATTAAATAAATCTATATTCTTTATTTCTTAGTACGTTTATTAAATGTTCATTTTGTTCATTCGGCATTAACGAATTGATAATATGTAATAATTTTAATAAAATATCGGGCTTATTCAATATCGGGCAAGTTCCGATATAAACGAGGAATTTATTATTTTAACTGATTCATTTATTCTTCGAGGAAGAAATGACTAAATTGTAAATACATAATTGATTAAAACTTACTATATCTTTAAATCAAACTTTTAATTTCAATCTTTGCGGTTATGCAGTTTTTCAGTGTTGCAACAGTTTTCTTTGCAATAATACTATAGGTAACTAAGGGCGTTCGATGAGTACTCATTTTTAAATTGAAAATAAAGTAAAAAAAATAAATAAATAAATAAATGAAAGATGAAACATAAACTAGCATATAGAATTATTCTTTACTACGACAAAAATCAATATACATTTCAACAAAAGCAGTCTAGTACAGTGGCCCGGTCATAATTGTGAGACAGGGGGCCAGAAAAGTTTTTCCTAATATGTACCTTATTAGCTCTATCACAATATTAAGTCTAATTTCTTTCATTTTCGTTTAATTCAGATAATATTTTCTGAAATTTTCATAAATTAGAATTTCAGTTTTCCCTTTTTAATTAACAGATCAAAGTCGCATCAACAGCAGAGGTCATTAGAGCGACTGTATTAAGAATTACGGGTACATTAGGGATAGATGGTTGGAAGCTGTATTGTCAGTAGGGTCTTCATAGCTTGTCCAGTATTCCGATGGTGTTACAGAATTTAATCACTGCGGCCTGGTGCAATGTCGATGTGATCACTTTCGTGAGGTTGGCCTTAAAATTCAGTCTTCTCCTTTTTTGCGCGTATTTTCTGCATTTAATGATGATGTGGTGAATGGTTAGATTTTCGTTGCATATTTCGCAAGTACTGGGAGGACTATTGTTGAGGATGTGTGCTTGTGATAATTTACTATGGCCGGTTCTGATTTGCGTTAGTGCAACTTGTTGTCTTCTATTAAATTTGGAATTTGTTGTTACGTCGTAGAAGTTGCTAATTGATTTGTGGAGTAAACTTGCTTTGTAGTTTTGTCACATTTGATTCCAAGATTGTTACTACATACAAGGAAGTGATGTGCCTGTTGATACATATATCTATGGACGTGCCAGGTCAGCCATTTCGTTTCCGAATATGTCCTCGTGAGACTGGATCCATGCTATTATTACTGTTTTGTTAAATTTCATCAGTTTGTCGTAGGTTTCTTAAATTGCGGCATATGTATGTACATATCTCGGTGGTTTGTTTCACGTTTTGTGTTTTCAAGATGGAAGACAAGGAATCGGAAAAAATGATAAATATTAGATTCAAGAGAGCTATCAATAAGAGTAAGGGCCGAGAGAAGTGCGTATGATTCAGATGTATGGATACTGTTGAAGGGGTTCAGGCCATATTTAATTGTTTTATTATATTTTGCGTGACGACGGTAGTTCTTGTTCCGCACTTATTATCATTCGACCCGTCGAATATCGTATTGGTGTAAACGTGGGTGAAGTTGGTATAAATGTTGCAAAGGTTGCAAATGTTGAAAATAATTCCTTCCACTCCTTTGTATTTAGCTCTTCCTTTTTTATTCCTTGCGAGTGATAGTTCGATGACAGGGTAAACTCAATGTTCAGGGAGGTACTTTGTGGGGTCTGTTTGTTTCTATGGCCGGCAGATCGTATTGGAATTCGTCAAGATAGATTTTGATTCTATGGTGAAGGGGAATATTGCACGGTTGATAATTTGTGTTAAGTTGATTCCTAGGGAAGCAGTCCTCCAAAATGATTGGATTTATGGATCTTAGCAGCCCCGTACGGCGTATTTTAGGCTTATAAGTTTTCTTCTATGCTTCAGAGACGTTTCGCCAGCTTCAATCAAAATACTTTTAATAGGGCTAGTATGAAATGCGCCAGTTGCGAGTCTAAGGCCGTGTTTCCACATGCGAGAGAACTCGAGGAAGTCTTGCAAAAGATACTTGCAACACCGTTTACACCAATAAGCAACTTCTCGCAATATGTATGTATATCCCCAAAGGGAAGACTCATATTAACGTTAAGATTTCGACCGGGTACACGTTCGACTAATAAAATACATTGTAAAATACATCTTTTGTTGCCCTAGCGATAAATAAATGGAAATGAATTTGCCTAAAGAACAATTACTACGCGTCCCTTGCTTTAATGATCCACGGCACAGATAGAAACGCGATGTTTAATTAAATTGTATTTTCGGTACTTTTTTTTTTTTAAGTTTCATTACACAATAATAGAAAGAAATATAAAATTACTCGTGGACAAAATAGAAAAGTGTCACTGCGAGCGCATAGGACAGTCTGTCAGACATTTATTGCAGAAGTTTTCTTGCGTATGGAAACATGGCCTTAGCCCGGTGTTGCGGACTGTTTCAAGTTTTTTGAGAGCATCTGTTTTGGCAGAGTCCATAACTGCGAAAAGACCAGTTTTCGTTCTTTCGTGCGCATCTTCGCCCTGATTGGCGATACTCCCAAACGAAGTAGAAAGCGATTAGCGGAGAACTCGCTGTGTTCTCCCACCACCTTCCAACCTGCGCTTCGCAGTTATGGACTCTGGTGAACTGCGGTATGCATACATAAATACTTAAGTACATATATTATTGACGCGTAGTCTAATTTAGATCGGACAATTGCTATATAGGCCTGTGTGAGCACGGTTTTGTCCGTTCCCCAGTTGTTACATGCTAGTGCTTTTATTATTTTTATCCTTTCTTTACCGTTGTTGATGAGGTTACATACATACATGTTTACTCCATGTAAGTTTCGAATCAAAGAGTACGCCGAGAATTTTAGTGCAAGTAACAAATAGAAGCTGGGTAATACCAATTTTTAAGGCCGGTACAACGCTTTCCTGGCGTTTAAAGAATACGATGCACTCTGTTTGCGTGGTTGAAAATTTAAATCCATTTGTTTCATACCATTTGAAAAGTTTATCAAGAGAGTCTGATGGATGAGCTGTTGGGAGGTGTTAGTGGATTTTCCCTTAAACATAAGATGGTAATGTCATCAGCAAATACTCTAGTAATTAATTGTTGGAAGTTGAGGATGTGATTCTTATGGCGGTCTTCAATTTCGTTTATAGCCGGATCAAGGATTTCGTCTATTGTTTTAGATGCAAGGATGGGTGAGATCGGACGTATTAATCTCTTCTCGTTCTGCGGAACAATTTTTATTCCAGTAGTGGTGGGTGGTTTAGGAGCTTTGAAAATTTCGTCCAAGTATGTACTCTCATTGTTAGTCGGTAAATCGGATGACGTGTCAGATGGTGGTCATTTTTTGTTTGGTTTTGTAGTCGCTGAAGTTGCGACTTGGTTCGGTTACCATGATTTTTTGTAAGTATATGTTCGGCGGGAGTTCGGCATCTTGAACGTGTGTGTCTGTGATTTGCATACGTTCTGTCGGTTCCGTTTCTAAAAGGTTATCATCGCTTGGTAACGGTTTGGTATTATGATCAGAATTTTGGTACATAGAGGTTTGAATTTTCGATGCGGTAGTGTAAAACTCTGTACCTACTGATATCGTTTGTCTCTGTGTTGTGCGGGCATTGTCTGACTATATGCCCTTCCTGTTTACATAAGAAACAATTTAGTAAATTTAGTTTGTCAGACGTTGCGAAAATGCGGTATACTGTATCTTCAAAAGAAATAACGGTATTTTATTAGCATCTTCAGGGTTTATGTACATCCTTCTTCTAAAGCTTAGAATGTGGGCGTATTCAGGTTTCGTGATTCCTGCTTTTAGGAAATCAATGAAAATCATAGCCCCCTTATGTATATGTACATATACAGTAAATTTAGAAGTCGAAGTCTGCAGATTTATTTATTTTATTCAATAATTACAAAAACCTCTATTTGGGCCCTATTTTCATCGAGCCCTAAGGATAATCGCAGCTCTGTCAATTGACCCTTCTGATCTCACATAGTTGAACTGCTGCTTTAATAATTTCTGTAATTTAAAATAGAAAAATCTATGATCCGTCATTTTGAAATCATTCTTTATGGGTTTCGTTATGGTATCAACATACATATATTATGTTGATTGAAACTAAAATTTTGAAGACAAATTAATTTAATTCAATTTTTCTAGACTATGTACCGCAATTTACTTCTGTACTTCGTGTTGAACGTCTTCTACTTACACATCGATTCTGCAGGTAAATGCTACATTTTAATTAAACTTTGAAACAATTTTTGACTTGGTTGCGTTCTAATTTCTTCTTACTTTTTTTTTAACTCAAAGTTATATCCTGCGAACCTCCGGATTCATTTTTGTGCGAAAACAAAAGATGCATTTCAGTCTACTACAGATGCAATGGAGAGGACGACTGTGGTGACGAGTCTGATGAAAAAGATTGCAAAAATACTAATGTACATACATACATACATACATCGTAATTTTTATCAATGTATATTTACGATATTATACTGTTCAAAATACGGTGAAAAAAAAAAGTGAACAATAATATTATTATGCGATAGAATATCCAATAATTTGTAAATTAGCACTCTGACTCATTAGCGTAACTAGGATTCTTTTCTGGGTTGGCCCCGCTTCGTTAATTATAAATATATGTATACATACATATGTACACCACACAATTATTCATTTCATATCATTTAATTTAGAAAAAAATCCTGTATAACTCCTTTGACCTTTGAACAGTATATTTAACGATATAAAATTGGAATACTTGGTTAACCCGAAAAACCGTTTCAGGTTATGCCGAATCTAATTCAATGCGCCACAGATGAGTATCAATGTAAGAATAATTTTTGCATACCGATTGAAAAATTTTGTGACACTAAACACGACTGTTCCGACGGAGAAGATGAATACGATGGTTGTGTAAAAGACGTAAGATACTATTTATGTATAGTATTTTTCTTTGTTTATAAAACAATAAAAGAGAAGAAAAAAGTAAAGAATATAAGACATTTCAAGATGTTTTTCAATTCTATTCTTGAAAAATGAGAAAAAGTTTTGTTATACCTTTTCTATATTTTTCATTTTAAGTAAAAATTCCGGACTTCCAGATAACACCCAGAAAATAATATCTTTCTTAAAATATAAAATAATCTCTTTTATAACAGTTAAAATGCGACACTTTTCGATGCACCGACGGTCATTGCGTACAGAACGAATGGGTTTGCGACGGTGTTACGGATTGTCCAGACGGCAGTGACGAAAGAAATTGCGGTGAATTTGATATTTTTACGACTAGCTGGCGCGTTGAATTCATTTTACTTACATATTTCAATTTGTCTTTATAGGAAATGAAACAATACCATCCAATAAATGTAACAACGATATAGACCGGTATCTGTGCAAAAACCAAAGATGCATCTTTTTGAATGCGACCTGCAATGAAAAGGACGACTGTGGCGATGATTCTGACGAAAATATCGACGAATGTAAGAAGGGTATGTACTTGAAAAATATGTAAGAACGTTAATAAAATTATTGGAGAAGAGTTATATGAAGAATATATGTATAATAATAATAATATATAATGTAACAAATGTAATTTAATTTAATTGAAATTAATAACTAAATTGGAAACGTAAACAAATTAATATACAATACATTATTTATTTCTAAATAAAAGCTACATTTTAGCTTTTGTCGTACATTTTGAAAAGAGCACTCTTAATCCTTGAACAGCGAAATCTAGGTCAATCGAGACCCAAACTCACACAAGGATATTAACCTAAAGTGAAATGTATAATTTTTAAACGAAAGAATTTTATATATTTGAAGAGTCATTTTCAAAGAAACAGTGTAAAATTTTAAAAATGAAAATAATATGGAGTACAAAATTAAATTAAAACTGGGGCTCACTCCATGGTTCGCCGTCCGGGGGGTTGATTGTTTCCATAATTTTAAATAAAAAAATCTAAACTTCGGTACTCGGGAGGATTATTATATTTTAATTATTTCGAATTGCAGCCGATTCATCCTGTAAACAAACGGCACACTGTGAGCATCATTGCAGAAGAACACCTGAAGGTGCTCAGTGTACCTGTCGACCTGGTTACAAGCTGTCGGGCAATCGAACGTGTACAGGTAAATATTGAAAATATGTATCGGTTAAATAATTGAACTGCTTAATAACTATTCTATGTAGTCTTTGGATTAGTAGATATGGTTTCTGTTAAAAAGAGATAAATTTTCTTTCTTTCATAGACATTAACGAATGCGAAAGTTATGAAATATGCGATCAACAATGTATAAACACTGCTGGATCCTACATGTGTTCATGTCAATCTGGTTACACGTTAGGGGATGACAAGAAAACTTGTAAAGTCGAAGGTACTTAAAATTTGTTTCCTATTTATTTTAGAGGCAATGATTGTACATATTATAATGTTATCATTTCATTCAACTAAATTCTATTAGTGTAAAATTGTAAAATTATTAACATAGATATAATTAATTAATAATAATTTTTATTAGTTTAATTATTTAAGTCATTTCACGGTCATTGACGTAACTAGATAAGTGTCGGCAGGCATGCTCTATCCCCTCGAAATGATGATTGACAACCCTCTTGTAAAATTTTATTTTAATAAAAATAAATATATGGAGTAACATGCAGTATTAAATTAAGAACGAAAATTATTAAAATTAAGCAATATCAGACCCTTGACACTTTAGTCTAGTAAAGCTAGAAAACGTCACCCACTCCAGGTAAAGATTCTAATTACACCACGATGCTTTCGTTCAACAAGAAAGTGTTAAATTACAAATGATAAAATGCGAGAACATTTTAACAGTTCTACCGTTTCTAATTAAAACCTTGATTCGTAGGTGGCGAAGCTTTGATGGTGTTTTCAATCAAGTCCGAGATCCGCGGCTTTTATCTCGATTCTCAGGTATATTATTCTGTAACAACGAATTTGCAACACGCTGTGGCTGTTTCTCAGGATGCGAATTACGTGTACTGGTCCGACGTTAAAGACGGAGATGAAGCAATAATCAAGAGTTCAGACGATGGTTCGCAACAAGAAGTAATCGTTACAACAGGTAAATCATACATATATGATTTATTATTATTTATTTCACTGTCTATCAGTGCCGGATTGAAGGCAGGTCTAACGATAAGAGGAGGTACATAGCCCTTATGAGCACCCTTATGAGCCTTCCATATTGAATGAATTCTTTTTCCACTATTCTTCTTTTTCTTTCTGATTAAATGTTGTTTAATTTTATTTAGAATAAATTTCAATTTTTCAACCACGTTTGTCAATCAAGGAGGTTGACGTTTCATCGAGAGTTTGATAGCCCTAGGCCTCAGAAACCTTAATCCGTTCTTCCTGTCTGTTCGTAATGAACGTTGCTCCATTTTTGCTCACCACAAATTGCTTATTGCTAATATTGCTAAAAATATTGCTATGTTTAAGGTTTGAACACTCCTCGTGATCTAGCAGTGGATTGGGTAACTGGAAATATATACTTCACAGACAGTGGTTACATGCATATTGGAGTTTGCTCTAACGATGGATCTTATTGTACCATTCTAATTAAAGAACAACACTATACACCAAAAGGTTTGGCCTTATTACCATCGAAAGGGTCAGTATTCTGAACGTGAAGAATTGTGTCAGTGAACCTTAAAAATTTAGTCGCATTTTCTTTTTTATACAACAACAGTTTATTTTTATTATGACTAATTTAAACGCGTTGTTCCATTTTCATCATAAAATCGTAAAAACGTCCTACAGAGCTTGCTCCATTAACTACACTTTCAAGGTATTTAATACCTTCCGATTAGAAACCTATTAATATAATAGACCTTTGATGTCAGTGGTTATTGACTGAAAAGCAATTATGTAATAAGCCATTGACCGTATAACTCTACAGGGTGTCCCATCCAATTGGGCCAAGTTATAACTCTAAAACGATTCAAGATACTTATAGAAAAAATGTTAATAAGAAAAATGAAATGGTATCAAATGAAGCATCAAGTGATGATGGCGACGTACAATGTATCGGTTCGAAAAGTGGAAATGTTTCAAAAATTTCAAGGTCATATTTACTTTCTTTAAATTGAAGAAATTCCCCATTTATTCTCTGCAAACAATTACTATAAGGTACTGGGTAAAAAATTAATTAGTTCAAAAGAGTTATAGTTCATTATAGTTTATTAGTTCATCAGTTATAGCTTGGTCCATTTGTAAGGATCACCCTGTATACATAAATTAAGAAGATCTTTATAATAGAGGTTACTCGTTTTATTTTATGTTATTATTTATTTAATAATAATTCTTTATGTTATCTATGAGAAATAATTATAATATCATCCCTCATAAGATAGATAACTGTGTAAAAATTATAAACATATAATTAAAAAATTCATTTATTTTCACGATCAGTATAATGTACTGGTCCGAATGGGGCTTGAATTCCCGTATATTAATGACGGGAATGGATGGAAGAAATGGTAGTACATTGATAGCCGAGAACTTGGAAGGGCCAGACAGCCTATCTATCGACTATGCGAATTATAGATTGTATTGGATTGATAGTAAATTAAAAGTGATCGAATCGATACGGTTGGATGGTTCAGACCGTAGGGTATGCATTTAATGGAAATAATTATTAGAATACATAATAATATTAAACAGTAGTAATCAGATGAAGGATTAATTCTTCAGATTGTATTGTGTGAAGTAGCGAAGAAACCTTTTTCATTGGCAGTATTTGAAAATAAATTGTATTGGAGCGATTGGATATCAAATACCATACAATTCTGTAATAAATTCAACGGTAAAGATTGGAATATTTTGGTGAAAACGAATAGCACCATATACGGACTCCACATATACCATTCTGTTTTAAAGCCAAAGGTACATTCTCTATAATCCCTTTACATTATTTCCTTTATTAGTCATAATCATAAAAATAAAATAGTTATTTAATTACAGATACCCAATCCATGCAATTCGAATCCTTGTTCTCAACTGTGTTTATTGAATTCAAAAAGTGGCTATACTTGTGCTTGTACAGTAGACAAGGTGCTGAATTCTGATCAACGCACGTGTCGCGGTGAGTATTATAAAAACTAGACAGTTAAAAGATCCCTTTTTCAAATTTCAAAATGCACACGGGACATTAATTTAGAGACTTTAAAAAGACAAAAAAATATTTGTTTAGCATGGCTTTTAGTAAAACTTAATAATTAAAAAAAGGTACATACATATTGGGAATGCATTGGTGATTAAATCAGGATTACCTGGGGAAAATGGCGATATAGGAGAATTTAGAATTAATTTAGAAAAACTTAATTTTGACGATATTAATAATAAATATAATTTCGACCAATAAAATTTTGTATATAAATGAGACAATATAAATGATAATGCGGACCACCTCTTTATGGTGCGGTCAAGGGGTTCATTGTCGCCAGTTCCTTTGTGTCCTGCTGCGAGAAAATCACCCTGTACATTATTACACGTTATTAGATTATTTTAAAACGAATATTGCACGAATTATATTATAATATATATCACAGTATACTTACTTCGTACCATCTTAGTGCTTTCTTACGTTAGTGCAGTCTCGCCAAACTTTGGGGTCCGCACCCCCATCGCGTGTACTTGATACGTTCCTATAATCGTCATCGTTACATCACGAAAAAATATATCCCACTCATTATTTTCCCTAAGCATGCCAATGAGGAAGGAGGAGAAGGCGGGACATTACATATGTATGTACCATTTTCCTGGGGAAGCCTGATTTGTTCGCAACTGTACATAAAAATTGTATCATTGTACTCGTCTACTAGCACCTTTTTCATTTCACAACTTTCTATTTTTATTAATTATTTTATTTGTACTCTTTTAAGAACGCAGTTCTTAATATCTATATACATATGTATATTTTTAGGGCCATTCTTTTAGACCCTAAGAAGCTTACAGAAGTATAAAGATATATGTAGCTGGATTAAATTATTGTATGTATATTGAAATTTATAAATTTCAGCGGTGAAAAAGAAGATACACCTAGTCGCCGCCGGAGGAGACACACTCATAGATTATTACCACGAATTATTGGGAAAGCCGAAAATGACAGAAAGCTTTTCGTTAAAACACGTCACTGCGCTTGCTTATAATCCTCTTACTGGTACGGTTTTAATAATCGATCGTGATTCATAGCTATTCCAATGAATTAAGCCTCAATACTGTTCTTAATAAATAATCTCCTCTTCAAAAAACCAAATAAACCTTCACATTCAAATAATACCATAGCATACATCTTTATTTTTTAATAACTTCATCTTCACGTTTATAAAAATTATTGAATAAGCATGTTTAAACTGTTATATTATATATACGATTCTTCGTTTTCGTTAAATAGTTTTAATAATATAAATATAAAAAAAAATCGTTACAGGTGGTGTACTGGCGAACGATCAACTGATGGGTAATATTCTACAATTTAACACTGATACCGGAGACATGAAAATCATACTACCCATCGAGGACAAAGTATTGGGCGGAATGGATTTCGATTACATTGGAAACAATTTATATTTATCGGATGAAAAGTACAAAACCATTGAGGTTTATAGTATGAGTACGCTCGATAAAACGATTTTCTATTTCCAAGAAGAACCTCACGATATCGCGTTGGCACCGGAGGAAGGGTAATCATTTTCTCGATTAATTCTGTACAAATAAATGAAATGAAATGAAATGAAATTTTAAATATCGTGCATTAATGTTGCAGGATCATGTTTGTCGTTTTCGGTGATAATGGAAGGTACCGTATAGATCTAATGCAAATGAATGGACTCGGCAACAGAAATACCATCGAAGGGATGAAAACACCGTTGTTTGGACCGAAAGTATCTTTAGCTTATGACAGAGATTCAAAACGACTGTTTTGGAGCGATCAAGGCACTGGTCGTATTGGTAGAACGACGATCAATGGTGAGTACATACATATTCTCTTAATGCGATAGGACATCTACTATGTATTTACATATTATGTATACATACATATGTATATAACCATTGGACGGCGGACCATGTAAGTAGAGACCCCCAATTTTAATTTAATTTTCTATTTCATATTATTTACACTTTCTAAATTTTACATTGTTCTTTTAAAATTATTCTTTCAATATACGAAACCCTTTCGTTTAAAAATTATACATATGTACATACATATATTTAACTTTAGGTTAATATCTGTGTAAGTACATATTTATGTATACATACACATATATATATTTTGTAAGTTGGGGTCCCAATTGATCTAGGCTCCGCTGTTCAACAGATAATTAACAAGGGCGTCGTGTTAACCTTTCCCTAAGTATGGTGTTTTTTCACCCCTTCCTTTTTTTTATAAATGAAAAATTTAATCTATGCATACATGCATAGATAGTAATCAAAAAGCAAGAGTAAAAAATGTCAGTTCCTTTTCTTTATTGCGTTAATGTTTGTACAACACAAGATGTTAGCTTTATTTCTGAAAAGTTTTGTATTAATCTATTGTACTTTTTAAGTTTCGAGTGCAAGGTTTGGTGTTTCATATATCAAAATCTGTTCGACGTCAATCAATAAATTAATAATAATAATAATAATGATGATTCTGTTACCTATATAATAGGTTTGGAGTCTTATATCTTTCGCACTGGACTGTCATCGCAACCCGTGAGCCTCGTTGTACTAGATGATTACGTGTTTTGGACCGGGTACAAATCGAATCAATTGCACTGGACCATTAAAAGCGACGTGCAACAATATCAAAAACGCATTCCGTTACGTGAGTGAAATTAAACGAATGCTCGTGTAGAGCTCTTAATAGCTATATAATAATAATCAGATAGTACTCGATTAGCGAGGTAGTAATAGAGTTACGGTTACCCACATACGGTGAACCGATAAAATACAGTTGGCTGGTTAACTACGTGAACGGATGTGTTCACCGTAATAGATTACAGATGTTTATGTAATTTTCATGTACCAAAATAAATTGCTCAAAATTTGGATAATGTCCACAATATTGAAAATAAAGTAATTCTTAGACTTAAATAAAACACATCTGCAATCTGTTGCATCTTTCAACAGGCAACTTTTATAAAGATATATTTCAAATAACACTATTCAGCAATTAATTGATTTCCTGATGTTTACTATACATTTTTTAGAGGATAGGAAGAAAAACTTATCTACATACATATAACTGATTGATGCTTATTATGCCCAAAAATATATATTTTTTCAGTGTTCAGTGTTCTCTCTTTATATTTAAGTCAAAGCAATAATTTTATAGACACTTTTCTTCTAATCCATTCGAAATTGGTAAAAATAGAACTGCAAGATTCTCAATTAACCCGGTCGGACGACACGGACCATGGAGAGAGCCCCGATTTTAATTTAATTTTGTATTCCATATTATTATTATCATTTGCCAAATCTTACAATGTTTCTTGAAAAATTATTCTTTCAATGTGCAAAAATTCTTTCGTTTAAAAATTATACATTCAAGTTTACGTTAAAGTTATCCTTGTATTTCTGTAAGTTTGAATCTCGATTTATCCAGACTCCGTTGTTCAAGGGTTAAACAATACTAGACACTTGGCATTTCAGAAAAAGATCTTAATCACGCTAATGATTGCATTATACTTAATCATTTATAAATAAATAAATAAATAAATAAATAAATAAATAAATAAATAAGTAAATAAATAATCTTTATTCTTAAGGTGCGTCAAAGGATTTAGATCAATTGCAATTAGTAGCTTTGCACAACGCGCATGTAAAAGAACACGAATGTCACAAAAACAATGGAAACTGTTCTCACGTCTGTCTACTATCTAATCGTCGTTCACACGTAAGCCTAATACCCAATTAACATTATCTCCCAGACCTCGATAAATTTTTCTTTCTTCTGATTCTTTATGAAAATTTTCAGATTTGTGCGTGTCCACCGAATATGATGTTGAGTGTAGATAATAGAACCTGCAGCCTTCAAACCGCATGCAAAGAAGGCGAGGTCAAATGTAGCGAACACGATGTATGCATAAAACAGCATCAAAGGTATTTACATCATTAAGATTCTTTAGAATATTTTTCTTTTATTTTGGCAAGAAGATTCAGTGGTTTCGAAGGAAGGATTATGGGATGAATCTTTGATCTTTCAAGTATCATTACTTTTTATGAAAAGTTTGCACGGTAAAGTTTTATGATTTTTAAACATAAGAATTTTAGGATTTTAGAATCTTAGAATTCTGGAATTTTAGAATTTTCAAATTTCCAAATTTAACAAAATTGGAATTCTGGAATTTTAGAATTTAAAAGTTTAAAAATCTTGGAATTTTAGAATTTTAAATTCACATTTGTTATTTTACTAAATTAATATTACGTACATATGTATGTATATCAACCAATCAAATAACTTGAACGTCAAAAACTGTTTTAATTTTTTCTTAGCTTTAACAACTCAGAATTTTAAGTTTAGAAATATTGCAGTGTAAAATGAAGATGGTTTGCTTTTAAAAGGAAGTGAAGGGTTAAAACTAGAATAATCCTAAATATATATTTATATATCGTGTAATAAACACGATTTTTGCGATTAAAACTAAATGTTCTTTAACAACTTCAGATGTAACGGTGTACGAGACTGTCCAAACGGAGAAGACGAATCGAGCGTTTGCGAGGAATTGCGTTGGTCAAATTGCGAACACGACGACCAGTTTCGATGCAAGAACGGAGAATGCATCGGCAAGGCGAAACGTTGCAATTCACATTACGATTGTACGGATCGATCGGACGAGGAGGGCTGCGAAAAAAAGGAATGCAACTCTAGTAAATCAAATCATTTACTCCATATTATCAACGAATATTACAATATCTTTGTTATCTACAATAACAAGACTGTCTGAATTTAGCATTTTACGATAGGCACTATATACTGTGTATATAAAAATAATTGTATAGATGATATCTTTGCGGTATCATGGAATGAAATGATCGATTAGCGATACTCGCAATTATAAGTACCGCAAGCTCGAAAATTAATTTGATTAAATAAATTAACATTATTTGAAACCATAGTGTTTTAATAATGATTTGAAAACCGTCGTTCTTAAATACAGTCGAACCTCGATAATTCGAATTTTAACGGAACAAATACACGAAATTTTTAGTTAAGGAAAATTTAACAGTTAAGGAACAATTTTATTTCTATTTATAGAAACTTTGTATTTACAAAGGTTATTAGTCTTCAAATTATACGAACCGAAAGAAAAAGAAATTCAATTGTTGAAAATCAATTACGTATTATAAATAATATTTTAAACGGAATTGTATATTTTTCTAAATATCAATCGATGCATCTTGTTATTCTCTGTAACAGAGTATTACTTTTTGAATTTTAGGATTTAAAAGTTTGGAAATTTTGTAACACAGAAATTACAGAATTCTGTAATTTTATAATTTTGAAATTCTCGAGTTTTGGAACATCGGAATTTTCAATTTTAGAATCTTGAAAGGGCCAGCCCAAATTGTTGGGGTGGTGGTGTTGGGGGGCAGACCCTACCTACTTAGAAAGAATCTAGGAAAAACCTTAATCTCTCCCTAAAATGTTAATAATAACTTGCATATGTTTATTTATACGAATCAGTTTATTTAACGTCCAATAGTATTAAAGTACAATATCAAAGAAATCAGCTGAGCTATTCATAAAAAGAAATATGCAATTCCATTTGAAATAATGAAGATAACTTTAAAATCATTGAAACATCTCCACTTCCAAAGTCAGCACAATTATATTGAATATATCATTTAATTTTGCGTAATACAATTTTTTCCTACTTTCTATTATACCTTTTTAAAATTATAGTTTTGCCCAATTGCATGGAATACTCTGCATAGTCACTACTAAACTTCGATTTGCATGGGTTCTTTTCTGTATTCGAATTACTACAGAGGTAAAATAACGCATCTGAATACGTGGCAAATAATACAAGTTTATATTTCTCTGAAGTTTCCAAAATAGAAGAAGGAAATGAAGGAAATAAAGAAAATTGTAGTCTTACAGAGGTACGAGTTACCAAGGTTCGACTGTAATTTTGTAATCGTAATTTAAGTTAAAAGCTCGTGATGAATTCATCATCATCATCATCATCATCATCATCATCATCATCGTCATCATCGTCATCATTCCTCATTATCTACTTCTTCTGTTCAAATTATAGACAAGTGTCGGATCGATACTTGGCAACTGTTATTCGCAACTATATTTTTGTTAAGACTTTCAGAGACAATTTATTTCACGCGATAAGTGTTTGCGCGACGAAACGAATACATAATGTTATTTCGTTGCGAAACGTCGATATCGGAAAACGGTATTCGATATCGCGCACGAGGCAAATAAAATCGAAAATGTTTAAGGAATAGACGATCATTCACGGTAACTCTAATATCTTTCAGATGAGTTTCAATGTCACGAAGGAGAATGCATATCGAGATATCTCGTGTGCAACGGACGAAACGACTGCCCCGATTTGTCCGACGAAAGCAATTGCGCCAAACACACGTGTGGTGTCAACGACTTCGTTTGTGGTACCGGTACTTGCATCCCTAAAACGTGGAAATGTGATGGCGAGGTGAGCTCGAATTTTCACATTTTTTATAATTAATTAAACTTTTCAAAATCAATCATTTTCATAATTTGTTCATTCCGAAATACGAAATATCGTACAGAATAAATTGCACAATTTGTTCCAATTGATATACTTTTTATCAAGACATTAGTCTTAACCAAGTACAGTCATAACCAAGAAGAGAAAGCCGAATGCTGCAGTATCGAGAAATAGAATACTACGAGGTAAGAAAGTTTGTACTATTCAATGATTCTTGGTTATGACTGTACCCACCCCTGCTGACCTGACGTTCAGTCGTCGGTGCTGGGCAGATTGCAGCACTTAGGCGCTTTTTACTGGAATTTTTAAACGTTAATTACTGGAAAACAAAGCCACAAACGCTATATCGTCATTCTTGATTTTCGTCTTATTTTCATCCCTAGAAATCACCCCTTAAAAATTCTCCCACCTGTTCTCGAACACTCCATTATCAAAAGTTAAGGATATTTTGATAATTATTAAATAAAAAATTGTTATCCTCCTTATTTTTATTTGTATTTAATTTTTTAATTCAACGAATGCCACAGTGAAAATGTCCATTAATAACAAAGCACATCAAAGTTCTAATTATTATTAAGGATAGGAATATCTAACTTTCAAATTTAAGCTATCAATTTTATATAATTAGTTCAATAATAATACTATTCAATTTTTTAAATTAATTATTCATCATCGTAATGCATCAGTTAATAGCAATTGACGTGACAATCAACGAGTAAATTCAAGTAATACTGTAAATTCTTTTGTTATTCCAGCGTGACTGTCCAGATGATTCAGACGAAAACGAAACATGTTTAAGAGCTGCATGTCCGACCGAAATGTTTACATGCGACAGTGGTCGTTGCATCGACATGGTTTTAAAATGCAACGGAGTCAACGATTGTCAAGATAATAGCGATGAACAGTATTGCGCTAAAATGAATAATAATTACGTCAATTGCACCGACAATGAGTACAAATGTTACGGCACAAATATGTGTCTTCCGCAAACAGTAAAGTGAGTAGTTGGTTTATCTGCATTTTATAATTTATAATTATTTCTGTTTAATCAAATTATACTACCAAAACTAAACTGTATAGTTTAAAACAGTAAGTAATAGATGAAAATTTTATTAGGCAAAATTACATTTCGGAAGTGAAAATGTTTCAAAGATTTCAAGGTCATCGTTATTTTTTAAAATTAAACTATACGTATTTGGAAGCGTATTTTTATTTCCTACAAACAAGTATGAAGGTACTTGGGTGGAAAATTAATGAACTCAAAAGATATCTTATTGTTAGTAACAGACCATTAGGCTCTCACTGTCTAGATAAGACATCTTTATTAGAACTGATATTTTTTTCTAAAGAATCAAAAGACGTTTCGATTGGTATATAACAAAGTACATAAATTCTACTTTAAAACATTTTATTGGAATTGTATACCTACATATTGATTAGTAACGAAGTACTTACACAATTTCAATAAAAATTACATCGCGTAATGCTTCATTTTATTTCCATCTTGGACTATTTTATTATAAATGTACATACTCCTTGTTATCGTATTTTAATATTGACGATGAGAGTCGTAAATTAAAATGTATTTCGCTTTTCAAGTATACTATTAAGTTGTTGCATATTAAATTGTAGGATTCTGAAACATAGAAAGTTTGATTTATTGTAGAAAAATAACTCTCAAGGCTTGTGAAAATATGCTATAAATATAAATGTATTTTCTTTTAAATCATTCCTGTATCTTTGTAAATGACAAAGTTATTAATGTTTGCTTTTTGATTTTATTTTATTAACCAAGTTTCATTTCATACATAGATGTGACGGCGTTCAAAACTGCCCGAAAAACGATGATGAACGTAATTGCGTTCGATGCCAAATAGGAGAGTACGTTTGCGATAATCAGAAGTGCATCGATGCAAGCTGGGTATGCGATACGGCTAACGATTGCGGTGATGGATCAGACGAAAAGGATTGTGATGGGGGTAATTTCAGGATCAACAGCGTCAGCAGCAATTCTAATTGCAAAGAATTCAAGTGCTCCAACGGAGTCTGCCTTCCATTTGATAAGGTGTGCGACAGGGTAGCAGATTGCACGGATCAAAGCGATGAATTTGGACAATGTTGTAGGTTGAAGATGTGGTAAAAAAAAGCACATATATGTATACAACAAATCTGACACGATTTTATAACATAAAAATACCGCAAAATAACATTTTTGTCATATCAGTTTAAAACTTGATAAAACATTGATAAAAATGACTGATTACATATTATAATTATATGTAGTAATCAATTATTCAGCTATCGATTCTAATCAACATAAATAATGTTGATAATTTAATACATACATATACATATGTATATTGTACATACAGAATATTGAAACAAAAGTATAATTAGTGAAAACATAATACGGTGTTAGTTTAAATAATTTTAATTAGGAGATTGCATCTTTCTTTACTGGCTACAATGGCTCAACTATAACTGTCCAATGATGGAAATAAATAAAATCTTTTCATACCTTATTAATAACGATAACCTTAGTAATAATAAAATCTAATTCTCTCTTTGTTCCTGTGTACTCGAAAACATTAAAAATACCATAGATTTCCAATTTGTTAATAGACTTTTCGACAAATACTGATTGGCTTTAATTTTTGAGAAATTTAATTTCAGAAAATAATTTATATTTTTCTATTACGTATAATGTTAATATAAGGTAATGCAGTCTCTCTAGCCAAGATTTGTATGTTATTTATACTTTAATTACAAATAATAATTAATACTTTTTGAATTGAAAATTGAAGAATTTTACAATTGGATATATTTTTTCAGCAACCTCGTGTACAAAAGAGAATCCTTGTAAAAATATCTGTTACAAAACACCGTTGGGTCCAGCCTGTGGCTGTGGAAGCGGCTACCAATTAAGTAACGATTTAAAATCCTGCGAAGATATTGACGAATGCGAACAGAACATTTGCTCGCAAATTTGTCAGAATACCAATGGATCTTTTATTTGCTCCTGCCATGAAGAATACGTTCTGCGGAGCGATAGAACTTCCTGTAAAGTTGATGGTAAGAAAACGTATATTCCTCAAGCCTTTCTTACATATTAGATGTATAAATCAATAAATGTACAATCATTTCTAAATGAAATTTCATTATCGTCGCAACAATTAGTATTTTATTTTCAAAATATAGGAAAGTGCATATACTTATCATATATTACATATATTAGTAACATAATATATTGTGTTTTATATTGACAAATCTATTTTTGAACCACGAGTGAGAATTTATTTATACATTAAATATAGCGTTCATTAAAAGATTAAGTATGTAAGTACATATCATTAACTTATCAACTTATTGAACTTGTATTCAATCATTGCTATAGGACCACAAATGGAATTAATCACGGTTACTGAATCTGATATCAGAAAATTGTCAGCGAACTTATATTCAATTCAGATTCTTTATGAAAATGTGGATCTTGATATATCTGGCATCGACGTAAACGCGAGAGAAGGAACCGTATACTGGAGTAATGGTAATATTAACAATTATTTATACATACATTCATTTCCATTGATAGTTGTTAGAAACTTTTTCAGTTATTTTCTGATTCTATACATATTTATACTAGGACTACCAGTATTAAATTCACTTACGTTTAAATTGAAAATAAGCAGAGAAAGAATATGAAAGAAATATAAACCAACATGTACATTATTAATACCTTACCTGAGCAAAATTATATTTAAAAAAATAATGCACTTGAGTAAATTTTATAATTTTAAATCAGAATTTTGAAACATATAATTTGAACTGATTTTTGATAGCTGTAGTGTTAAAATTGATCCAAGTCCCACTGCAAGAAAGTTTATTATACTTTAGAAATGATAACACATGTACAAATTAATGAACAGAAACATTTTATTGTCTTCAGATAAGTTGGGATCGATAAGTAAAATACATCTGGAAAGCAGAAAACGAATGATTGTTACCGGCCTTGGCAAACCGGAAGCTCTTGCCGTTGATTGGATTACCAACAATGTATATTTTAATGATAATGACCATTTCAGCACCATCAAGGTACTGTGAATATTCATCGTTCATTTTATGCTGTATTCGCACACGACCAAGTAATAAGTTTTTCTACTAATAACTTGTAGGTTTGCAATTTAGAACAACAAAAGTGTGCCAAAGTGGTGTCAATAGAGTCAAGAAGCAGGGCTGTGGCAATTGCTGTCCATCCAAAACAAGGGTACCATTTTTATTTATAACACCTATATGTATATTAAATATAGTAATGGAAACACTACAAATATTTAAGCAGAATTATTTTATGAACAAATAGCAGCTCAATATTATATTAATACAAACATCATCGATGTTAAAATTAGTTAATGAATAGTTGAAGAAAAGAAGAAAATGAAATTAAAACTTTTATTAGAAATAGATATAAATTGCACACTTGACTACAGTAAATATAATTGTTTTTACTATTATTGAATGCGTTAATTAAAGAAATGTTTATTTATGACAAGTGTTTTCCATTATTATAGAAAAGGCTTCATAATTTTCATAATTTCACAACTATATCAAAATTTATGTTATATAGATTGCTATTTTGGAGTCAAGTTAGTTTTGCGCTATACGATATACCAACGAGTAAAATATATAGGTCAACCACCGTGGGTTCCAACGCGACAGCAATTCTATCACGAAATACTGGTGTTATATATGCATTTACAATTGATTACATCAGATCGAAATTATATTGGACAGACACTTTCCTAAAAGTTATTGAATCCTCAAATTTAGACGGTTCCAATCGCGTGATATTCTTAAAAACAGATGTAAGTGATCACGTATAAACACTTACATGTATTCATGAAATACAAAAATTAAATTATCATTAAACTAACGTACTTGGACTTATCAAACGAACTGTCCTTAGGTTTACCAATCTCTAAGCATAAACATCTTCGAAGACGCCCTATACTGGTTAATGGGTACAACTAGTACAGTGAAGAAATGCAAATTATATGGTGATAAATCGTGCACAGAAATTCCCATTGGTAATTCAAACATTGATAAACATTTCACAATTTTACACACTTCCAGACAACGCATCGGTGAGCATAGTCTTATTTTTTTTATAAAAATATTAACAACTTTAAACATGTTCTAAACAAGTAGCAATTAGATCACATCCTAGGATAAACACGAAAACAGATTCCAATACTATTTATTAAAATTCAAGTATAAAACTTTTAATATACGCATATCGCCAGCTTTTCTTTCAGAAGTAGATATTTCAAAACTGTATAAACTCTCTCCTATACCGCTATACATATTTCTTACTTTAATAATTTCGGTTTTATATTTTGATTAAGCAGCAAAGAATGTTTGCGAAGAGCGTAAATGCAGCTACATGTGCATATCAGGAAACAATACTGCCATGTGTACTTGTCACGATGGATACTCGAAAAATGATAATTGCGTAGAAAACAGAAATACAAGAATTCAATTTGATTCGAGTACAGCTAATGAAAGAAATGAAAATTCTGCACCAAATAGAACGCTGATCGGTGTAATTATCACTATGATAGCTTGTATCATAATTACGTCTGCATACTTTTATTACCAAAAAATGAAGCCCAATCTTTCAAATAAAAATAGTCTTAGGTAAATAGTTTATATGTATATAATTAATTAATACTGCGTAGAACTTCTGTGGAATAGAATAATGCATTTATTTTTTATTTCTTAGCATTCATTTCCAAAATGCATCGTACGAACATCAAAATGAAATTGCTACCTCGCTCGATTGCATTTCCGGTTTACCTCCAGGCGAGCACGAATATGTAAATCCAATAACAGATATTCAAAAGGTAGCGTGTTACTAATGTGATCGTATTCAATAACAATGAATACCCGTTCTAAATTACATTTTTAATTTAGAATCAAAACGAGAAGAAAATGGAAGAACATAAGAATTTGATAGAAATTTTCGATTCTGATCGAGCAGTCGATGAGCTTAAAGGACTTACATACAAACCAAATTTACCCACTTTATACAATAAAACAAATTAACATAGAATGTTTGTAAAGAAACAGAAGCGTGAATTAATTTGAGCGTATTTATTTATGGAAATATTTAATTGTAGTATTTATATTTAACGTACTAAAAATATTTAATGTAAGATATATTATTTTTCCATCCATGGTCAACAAAAATAAGTACATAGGTATAAATTTTTTTATTTTGTACTCCTTTTCTCAACATTGGTTTCCCTTATTTCATTATTAGCTTATAATACCATTAAGGAAAATGTGCATTTATCACAATAATATCTTTTATTTTATAATGTAATTGAAATATCTACTTTATTGTTTAAAATATAATCTTCTCTATTCAGAAAGCGTATGAAATTGTTCATAACTATATAAAACATTAGTGACGTTAACTAATAAGATAAGGACTATCAATGGCACCAATTCCTGCAGCTATACCACCTTCATTTTCATTTGAAGGTTTAGTTCTCAAAACATGTCCTACTTCTTCGCTATATAAAATTTTTTCACGATCTCTGCAAAAAAGAATTATAGCTGTTTGCCTCGTTTCATAAAAGTAAAGACGAAATAGAAGTTCACTTATTTACCCTATAACAACACCATAAACACCAAGTTCTGACACAACATCAAAGAAACGAAGGTAATTATTAAATGGCTCATTCTGAGCACGTACAATGTAACTTTTTTGTACCGGAGGATAAAAACGATCCATAAGTATCCAAGCACTTCTTTCCTCTGAATTTTTCATCGACTCTAAATGCAACTTTATATCTTCATTATAGACATTATTTCCACCTCCTTCTCTCTGTGGTTTAAGGACATATCTTTTTGGCTCTAACATAGCCTTCTCAATAATTCTATCACCTTCTTCGTTCTATTTTTCCCAATACGAACCATTAAAAAAATATTTGTAAATTATTACATAGTACTGCTCAAACTCAAAATTATATAGTACTATAACGACCACGTTTCATTGTCACTGTAAGATAGTTGTTATACTTACAAATTCTAACGAATAAAGTCCAGCAAATACTTCTTGTACTTGTTTTATTGCATCTTTATCTTTAAAAAAAATACTAAGTGCATTGGGATGTGCTAAAGATTGTTGTACCTATAAAACAATTATTCATCTTCTATGATATTTACTTAAAACAGATTGTCGACGAAGCGTGTTTACTGAACATACCTTTTTAGTACCAGCTAAATGATAATGTATCGATGGACACTTTATTGCTTGAGAACGTTCTATCAACATTCTAACTGACCATTCTTTCTCAGTAGGATAAGCTTCAACTTCGTAACCAGAGCGAAAGTAGACTACAGAAACTTCTGATTTTCCACTAAAAGTTTAAAAGAACATTTGTTTACTGTTTATCTATCCTAGTATTAAAAGTAGTAGCTATTTTTGTAAATATTAAATCAAAGAAAGTTGATAAGTACATACACTATTAATTCTTTATTGGCGCCCAATTTCGCTTCAGATACTAAATTTCTTAAACTTCTTCTGATTACTTTGATATTTGGATTAATTTTATGTATTTCAAATTCATGAAATCTTTGATCACATACGTTATAAGTAATATTTTCAACAACAAATAATATTACCCCCCTAAAATGAAAAGTCATTAAATATATATATATATATATATATAATTCAGTTTTAGGTATTTTTTAGTGCACGATAATAACTACATACTCATTATTGTTATATAATTTCCACGCATGTGTTAATCCTTTACAAAGACCGCTAATGGGATTATTTTCTGGAATCTAAAATAATTTAATGAAGTATTTGAAGTTAAATAAGTGAAATGAATATATATATATATATATATATATATATATATATATAAGAAAATAGAAAAACTTACATCTTTTATTTTATCTGCATGTCCCAGTTCTGATAAAATATATCTAAAAAACCAATCTTCTCGGTTATATTTAAATCTGCATTTGAATAGCATAAGAAAATGTGAATATAAATAACTCACTTATGATACTGAGTAATAATTGGAGCTATTCCTCCAAAACTGCTTGCAATGGTATTTAATTCAACTTGTTTAATTTCATCCTCGTGCAACATGTAATCCGATCGAAGCAAGCCAAGACTTAAATTCTATAATAGGTAAATATATTCGTCAAGTGTTAAATAATTATCAGATTAAATTGATATGTATTATATTACTTTACTTGATTAGATCCTTCGTCACATATAGTTTCATAAATTTCAAATAACTTTGCTGTGAATGGATCAGAATTAATTGTACTGAAAAAAAAGAAATGAGAAAAGTAACGATATAACAGCAGTAAACATATGTATATTAAAAACTGTAAACATGATTTTTGACTTTACATACCTTTTTAAACTGTTCCTCAAAAAATTATCATTATGTGCTACCTTATGTATAAGTTCATTTAATAATATTTGAATACTTTTAGCTTTCTGAAAGTTTTTTCTAGGAAAAGACGATGGCAAGAAAGCGAATGGTAAAAGTTGTACTTGATTTTTATTAAAACATTCTTTTGATCGCATACTGATACCTACCCAAACAATAAAGGAAAGCTTTTATTCATAAATGTTAACGTTTGTTACAATTTGTCATGTCATGAACAATAATTTTATACTAATGAATAATATTTATAAGTGGATACCATGCATAAGTGCCCAATCCTTGGCTTTATCTACAACACTTTCTATTTCTTCTTCTGAAAGTTGTATTTGAATACAAGGTTGCAGACGCGACATTTTTTATAAACGTATAAATTGAATAAGAAAATATACAGAATCACAGACAAAAAACAACTGAAATCCACATGACGAATTGCTGGAAATGATATTTAGATAATAGGTGACTTGACATTTCCTTATCTTATAATCGTTCATCATTTTATACGTCATAAAATTGTACATATATTGTATAAACACACGTATATATGTATGTATACTTTGTATGTATATGTATGTGCATCACACACCACGGAATATGTAATAAATTAGAGAGCACGAGCAGCAGATGAATTACCTACACTGCAAATTGTGGTCAGACATAAAAAAAAAATTGATGTAATAAACAATAATGATGTAATGAGGAAGAAAAATGTAATAAAAGTAATGGTGTAATAAACAAAAATGATGTAATAAAAAAAAGCGTGTAATAAATTATGTAATCGGTTAGGCTTGTAAACAAAAGCGTATAAATGAAATCTAACCGAAATGTAAACCTGAAATATAATGAAAAAACGTAGAAATAAAAATTCTCCGAAAAATGCGTTAAAACCAAATCCAAACCGTCAGATTAGTAAAGAACAACGTCAAAATAAAATTTAAACACTGAAAATAAAAAAAAGAGTGATGTAATAATGTTTGAGGATACGCTCAGCCATGATTGCGCTCACGATCAATAGATTTTATGCAATAAAGAGAGAGAGAGAAATGTAATACGTAAAGAATAATGAACATAGGTATCTTTTCACCTATGGCTTCTTCGTTGTAGCCATTTGTTACTTGCGTGTGCCCCTCTATACGCCGTGCAGTCTATGTTCAGTTAGGTGTCATGGCGTCTTCCCATGTTGTAGTTGACCTGTCGTTTACTTAATTCTATTTGTGCTTCGATATTTAAGTTGTCTATTCTTGTTGTTTACATTATAGATTTTTAATATTAGTGATTGCATTGTTTAACATTTATTGAACGGTCCGTCACCTTGTACTATGTACTAATTTTGTATTCATTTCAGGTAAAGTATATTTGGATTTTATTTGGTTGAACGATGACACTCCCGATGAGAGAAGAAATGTATCTCGCCCGTTACATTATAAATAGCTATTTTCCTAAGGTAAGCTAATTAGTTTGTATACATGATTTTTTCCCTTTGCATGCTGTAGGCTTATTAAGCGCTCCTCCAGAAATGAGGCAGACTTCCTTGTACGTAACAGGTATGTGTTGTATTTTTGAATGGTTTTCATTTATTAATTTATTGTGTTTCGTTTGTAGCATGCTATCATCTAATATGGAGGACGGTATACTATTAACTGTAAATTTGCACCGGACCATGGGATAAATCATCTAGTTACGCTCCCCAAGGGTAAGCATGTTTACATTATTTAGTTTATTTGTATCATTTACTTGTACGCTTGTAAGTACCATCGTGTTTCAACCACCCCTTGTTGTCGTACAATTTGTTATTCGGTTCCTTTATCGGTTGTGGGTGGTGTTATTCATTGTTAAATTCTAATTATTTATAAATGTACTTACAAGGATTGAATAATATATAAAATGATAGAAATAAATAATAATTGATATATTTATTATAAATGTATATACATATATATATATTAATAAATAACTTGTAGAAAGCATGTATAGGGAAATATCATTCGTAATTTGTAGCATATGAATTGCTCCATTTATGTAAGTAATTAGTTAGTATTTTATTATTATTGATTTATTTATCAGTGATTATTATTGATTACTTTTTATTGTGGAACGTTAAGTACACATACACATATATACACTTGTTCTGTTCTAAAAGACTGTTATTGGTATAGGATTAATTGTAAAATTTATTTTTTAGATGTTATTGAAAAGAGCATATCGCATTATACAAGAGCAAGGTGCAATTTTGTCCGATTCCGATTCTGCGAGTGCAAGGTGTAACTGGTAAGTACTTATTATTATTACGTTTGGTTATAATATATATATAATATATAAGTGATGTAATTTGTTATTTTGTAGTGGCAAGAAGAAGAAGGCAAGCTGAAGATAAAAATAATGTATATAAAAAATGTTTCCAATGTATACAATAAAATGTAATGTGCTTTTCTATGCTTGATTAGAAAAAAGGATTTTCATTAACAGTTAAAATATAATGTTTGTAATAAAATTGTATCTGTTGAAAGGAATTATATCATGTTTGATACGATTTGAATACTTTACAAGCTTAGAAAGTAATTTTCAGAACAACTAATGTATATGAATTGTATATAAGTGTGCGGTCCAAATACGTGAGAGTTATGTTAACTGTTGGTTTATTTCTAGTCCGGTGAATACTAATAAAAATGTGTGAGGTAGAATAATTGTTTGAGATAGATTAGTAATGTAAAATAAATGTTTCTAAAATATAAAGCAAATATCGATAGGATATGAAATAGATATTTGAAAAATGTAAATTCAATATTGAAATAATATGAAATAGATATCTTGAATGTAAAGAAAGAAAAAATTGAAAATAAAATTGAAACGTTTGAAATTGCACACGCGTTGTCTGAGATGACACTGTTCTTTGTGCACTTTAAAACGTTTTAATTTTATTTGAACATCTGTTTATTTGCATTTGAAATATGTATTTAATATTATTGAAATGTTGAATTTATATTGTTGAAGTATCCGTGTAATATTTTTGAAATATGTATTTAATATTATTAAAATGTTGAAGTATTCGTGTAATATTTTAGAAATATGTATTTAATATTATTAAAATGTTGAATTTATATTGTTGAAGTATTCGTGTAATATTTTAGAAATATGTATTTAATATTATTAAAATGTTGAATTTATATTGTTGAAGTATCCGTGTAATATTTTAGAAATATGTATTTAATATTATTAAAATGTTGAATTTATATTGTTGAAGTATCCGTGTAATATTTTAGAAATATGTATTTAATATTATTAAAATGTTGAATTTATATTGTTGAAGTATTCGTGTAATATTTTCGAAATATGTATTTAATATTATTAAAATGTTGAATTTATATTGTTGAAGTATTCGTGTAATATTTTCGAAATATGTATTTAATATTATTAAAATGTTGAATGTATATTGTTGAAGTATTCGTGTAATATTTTAGAAATATCTATTTAATATTCTAGGAACACGCAGTTTATATGTCGTTTCCATTAATTGTATATCTGTTATGCATGAGTATAATATTCAGATGTAATAGTTATTAAATGAAAAATGTATTTATTGAAATGGCAGGACATAACGTTAAGTTAGTAGTATTCCATGGTAACATAAGAAGCGGTTTTGTACATAGTTTTGTATGGCGAGTGAGTGGTCTAGATGGCTGAGCGCTGTGCTCGTAACGTGTCGATGCAGGGTTCGATTCCCGGAGAGGTGAAAAATTTTATACTGGATTTTAACACGTTACGATGCTGGCACTTGGCTATGTAGCTCACGCACATAATCGCAACGGTGGTAGGGGACAGAAGAATTCCTTCTAACATGGTAAAGGATTAATCCTAACCATGCTAGGTTGAATGCAATTTGTTTCCTAACATTGGTTCCTGGTGCGGCAGAAGAAAAATTTCTAAGTCCCAACATCGGCGGAAAGGCAAGGCAGTGGGCTTCCAAAATCATCGAGCATCCGGAGTCAAACCACCTAAGAACAGACCCGTTTCAATGGATTAACATAGGAGGCGAAGCAGGAAGCGGCGCAGAGCTGGAGGGAAGACTATGGAGAAGATGCGTTGGAAACCGCCAAGGACCGGGATGGAACTTAGAAGATTGAGGACCGGAGGCCAGGCCAGCGGGAGGAGTGGGGGAATGCTAGGAGAAGATACCCCGAGATGCCTAGGTTAGGGCGCTATCCTAGCATCCAGGTCTGTACCTGAGATGTTAGGATGAAAGCCCGAGAGTGGGGGGTTAGGGTTAGGGTTAGGGTTAGGGTTAGGGTTAGGGTTAGGGTTAGGGTTAGGGTTAGGGTTAGGGTTAGGGTTAGGGTTAGGGTTAGGGTTAGGGTTAGGTTAGGTTAGGTTAGGTTAGGTTAGGTTAGGTTAGGTTAGGTTAGGTTAGGTTAGGTTAGGTTAGGTTAGGTTAGGTAGGTTAGGTTAGGTTAGGTTAGGTTAGGTTAGGTTAGGTTAGGTTAGGTTAGGTTAGGTTAGGTTAGGTTAGGTTAGGTTAGGTTAGGTTAGGTTAGGTTAGGTTAGGTTAGGTTAGGTTAGGTTAGGTTAGGTTAGGTTAGGTTAGGTTAGGT